>NC_140954.1:4211411-4811411 GCF_014529385.1 Adiantum capillus-veneris
TAGCCCAAATCACCGATCAACAAGGGCAAAAGATAGAAGTGGTAATCACAAAAGAGATAGTGTTCGAGGCATTGAAGCTACCAACAGAAGGTATGACGATGCTGGCCAGAGATAGAAAGACAGCAGGCACTTTTACCAAAGATACTATTGTTGTCATCTTTTCTGATCTCATCTAAAGACAAGTGGAAGAACATCTCTACCATCAACATTTCCACTTCCTATCAAAGAGACCGCCACGGTACACAACTCCAAACCACCCGGTTGCAACTACCTTCACTCAAGGACTGAAGTCGACAACTAGGCAGTCAATTGATCATGCGGAGTATGTGCTTACAACACTAAAGGGCACAAAGAAAGAGGGCAAGATCACATATCTGGGTGCTCTAGAAGTGCTAACAAGAATATCATATCATGCTATTGGAATGGCCGACAATTTGGCACCAGTCCCAGATCATAACACCTACTCGATCAACAAAGAGAGTGTACAAGTCAGATGAGGAATCTGTAGAAAGTTCCCATGAAGTTCATAGCAATGAAGGTTCTGACAACAAAGAAAGACGAGCCAGGATTGAAGAAATGAAAAGGAAAGCAGTAGCAGCTCACCAAGAAGAATCGCAGCAAAAGAAGGTGAGATTTGAAAGTACCACTCACTGAAACCGAGCAAGTTCCCATGGTCCAGCTTTCTAAAGCTGAGGAAAATGCACTAAAAGAGCAGATCGTCCAAGAAACAGATGCTCAATGGAAAGCAACAATGGATTAGGAGTTGAGAGTTCTCCACTCAGTAAATGTAACTCAACTCACTCCCAAACCAAATCAATGCTCAGTGGCATCAGGAATCATTGCCATACCCATTGATCAAAGTGGAGCTACTACATGTTAAAGAAAGACTATACAAGGATATGCAAGCAGAAGGCTCAGAGGATCTCCACCCCAGGTGGAGAAAAAACTGGTTGAACAAGAATTCTAGATACCTAATTCTGTTCACAAGAGCACCTGCAGCCCTACAAAAGGATCCTACATTTTTTCTTGTACCAAGAGTAAGGACATGGTAGGCATACGATGCACTAAAAAAGAAGAGGCTGACAGGTTGAATTACCTACAACTACTATCTCTAGAGTAGGGACCAACAACATAAGAATACATGGTGAAAATCCTAACGAGTGCCATTACCTTCTTCAAGAGCCTCCCTGATCTCTCATGTGAAATGTTGTGTAAGATTTGCAGAATGCTGCTCACCTGCATTCAAACTTTTCACGAACCTGAGTAAGCAGGAGCACCATGGATGTCTTTCGTCAAAGGCAATAAAGGTCTATGTTATGAATTAAGTGGACAGCCTTCAGAAGAAGTCCTCTACGGCTTCTACGCCAGATGCATGTTTTTGCCATCCAGCAATATGTTGGCGTTTGAAGAAGCATTCTATACATGTTTCTTCACATGGAAAACAAAGATATTTGGGCCAGTGATTAGTAACCTTACATCAAGGTTTGTTGACTATTCAACCATTGAACTTAAAAACAGAGTCACCATGCAGTTCTTGCAAGTTCCAGACAAAGAAAGAAGAATCAGATATGAAAAAACCCTACATGTGCTTAAAGACTGCCTCGCGAGCCATCAACCCCAAGATTACTCAAGTCAATGCAGCTGTGTCAAGGGATGACACAGTCGAGGAGGGGGGGAATGTTAGTAGCAAGCTAACTCAGATAACATTTTTTGGAGCTTTTATTGTAAAAACATTTATTATTTTGATGAATCGATAATGTTGTAACTCCTACTTTCTAGATAAACAGTGTAATTGATGAGCCATGGCTACAAGCTTCCAAATTGTATCAACCTATCGTTAGTTAGAGCTCACAGATTATTAGTTTTGACCACAAAAACATTGGCTAAGGTATAAAAGTCAATTTTTGTAAGTATTTTCATAAGTTTTGGATAATGAAACACAGGGTGAGCTAACAATGCTCACTTCTCTCCTTCTCGTGCTTCCTACTCCCTTCCCGGTTGTCACATTGTAGTACTATTTGTTGCGTTGCGACCGCAAGTAAGAGCGTTGACATAAACATTTCATGGTAATCCTTAGCTTTTGGCGTCGTTGACTCGCAGCCTAATTTCATCATAAGTAGGAATTAAGTTTAAAAATTATAAAGTAAGTATAGGCGGGGTATTGGGACATCATTGCTAAGCATTTAGATGCATTCTGGGTCGAAAACAACTAGGTCAAAAACTCACTGTTGTTAATAATTGCGATTTTTGTACTCGACCTAAAGTGAGATTTGAGACCATAAGTGTTGTGCTTAGGTCTTATAAACATGTTCTAGAAGTTTTACGTTTGGATATCGTTTAATGTTGTAACGATTATGATTTGTTTGCCGATTAGTGAGTAGCTCTTGGTGATTTCTGTCATTTGAGTGTAGCTTGAGTTAGATGCCAGTTGTTAGATGTTTTCCAAGAGATTGACAACCTCTTGTAGCCTCTATGCACTAGTCGAGTCAGCTTCGTCCCATGGATTGACAATTATATTCGTGATTCTTGCTATGTCTGCAATAAGATAGGAGTGAGATTAGACACCCGTCCCACATTGGCCGTCCCACACTGGTAATACATATAAAACCTTTTGCATGAGTTCCGCCATGTCTCCCCCCTCCCGTGTCGGAGTCCTCCTAGACGAATTGAAAATTATGGGTTCAAGGTGGGTGGAGAAATATTTTGGGGCCCATATAGCCTTTGTCGAAGTATTGCAACACGTGCTTTCATAGGCATCTGGAAGAATTTGACAAGATCAATTCTGTTGATGATTAGATTGGGCTGTTTTGGCTCCCATACTTGGTGTTTCAGTACTTTTTTGTTGATGGATTGGAGGTTTGCCTTGTGTTTTTGCCACTAGAATCCAGATCCAATTGTGATTTTGTTGTGATGGGAAAAATGCTATGGCTATCGAGACTTTCTTGGTTGACTTGGTTGGTCATTGATTTTTCCTGTGATGGTGGGTTGATTTATTTGGCTTTGTAGAGAAATTCAACTTATTGCGCTTCGAAGTCCAAATAAAATCCTGTGTTTTTTGAGCTTGAACCAACTTCTATAGTACCCATATTTGTGTGATAGATGCAGCGGTGTTTCGTATGGGCATGTTTAATGATTAAAAGTCCTTGCCAAATTTTGGGTATTGAGTGATGCTTTGGCATGTAGTTCATCTTCCTAACCCAAACCTGCTTTGTGTTGAGCTATTTTTTTGGTATCCATTTTTTTCTCGTGTTTGTCTTTGTCTTTGTTCAATATTTTGTTGGTGATGGTGTGGATGGGGATGATGTCATCTTGACTTGGTGTGTTGGCTTTTGTGTAGATTCTTTGGAAATCCATTGTGGGCAAGGATTTTTTACCCTTGTATGTAGTGTTTTCCATTGTTGGCCCCAGTTTTGTGTCTTTGGTCAATGGAACTGATTGCCTCTCTGTGACATTTAGAATTTGTACTAGATTGGACTTCCAATCTATGTGAACATTGTACATCCTTTGCCATGGCTTTCCTAGTGATAGTTTGTGTTGGTTTTCATGGTCTTCTACCACATAGAATGTGTGTTGGTAGACGTACTGAATTATTTGAACATACAAGTTACCAAACCCAATGCTTTGATTTGATGGTTAGTATAGCTCTACATCTCCTATGATATTGTTTGGAGCTCTTCTTCTTGACCAATCTGCTTATACAAGTTGAGGGAAATGATATTTCCTTGTGCTCCTCTGCCGAGTAGAGTGGTAGTTTTGATGTGGTTGTCACTAATCTTGACTTTGATCACTGGGTCCATTCTATCTTCTTCAAATTGTTTATGGAAATGGCATTGATCCGTAAGGGTCTCCCATGTTGTTGTTGTTATCGTAGAATCCTTCGTTTAGCTATGTGTTCCTTAGCTTCGGTCTGTGCTTCTTCCACAATCCGTTGCTTTTCTTTTTCTCGTTGTTTCTCGCTATGGATTTTGTGTAGCATTTCCTGGTTTAGTGGTAGATGATACTTCTTGAGCTTGCATCCACTAATCCAATTAGGCATTTCCTATCTGTCTAATGTTGCAAGTTTGATAGCACCACTTGGCAACAAATTTTTTGTTGGAGTGTAGGCCAAGTGGCCTTGGGAACCACCCCTAACTTCATTTTCTCTATAATGAAATATAGGGAGAGAAAGTGAGAGTTGATTTGCACCCTCACTTTCTAATCCACTAACCCAAGCAGTTGTCTATGCTTCTCCTTCTTCTCCAATTCCCCCTCACACACTCTCCCTTGCTAGTGCACCTACGCACACACGCATCCGCACGCACGCACACTCTACAAATGGTATCAGAGCAAGGCGGACACGATCGGCACGTGTGATGACTTCTTGAAGATCGGCACGGAAGCGATGGAGCTTGAATATTGCACCTTGAGCTTGGCGACAACAGAACCGAAACGGATCAGAGCTTGAGTGGATTCCCCAGCGTGTACAGTCTATTTTGAAGAGATGGAATCTTGAAGATTTCTCAAGAATCTACAGAGAATTGAGAGCTTGCAATAGAGTAGAGAAATAAATCAAGTAAAGTGGCTCTTGACACAAAATTGGGCTGCAACAAATCGAGCTTGGAGGTTTTGTGAGCAAGGCAATGAGTAGCAGCAAAGGAAAGGCGGGCTCGGGCAGTTAAATCAAAAGTTTTTTAAAAGTTAAATCGGCCAAGCAAGGAACTAAAGGAGGTCAAGCTTGTGAGATTAAGGCAAGCAGAGCAGAGGATCTTGAAGCAAATCAAGCAAGAGCAAGTGAATCCATCAACACTGGAATTTGAAAATCTCGAGCAGGTGCAATTTTGGGCAACCAGTAGGAATCGATTAAGCAAGCAAATCATGAGAGCAACGAGTCGACCTTCTGGAAACCAAGTAGGTGAAATCAAAGGCAAGCTTGAAGTTAAATCAAACCCAAATTGGGCTCGGGCTATTGCGCAAGGAATTGGGGGAGTTAAATCATCTCAGGCAGCAAATTGAAAGCCACCTTGGGAGCACAGCTGAGCAGAGTAGGGCTTGATCTTGGTTGCAAGCTTGGAGAGCAGACCACACAAACACACCCTCCTCCCACCTCATCGCTTTGCCCCCCCCCCCCCCCCCCACACAACACACACACACACACACACAATCGGCATTTCTCTGCAGTAGGCAGTCATCTTTTTTTTTTTGAAATTTTATTTTTTGCTTGTTTGTTTGACACAAACTAGTGTGTGCAAACACTTGTTCCCACAAGTAGTTGTCACAAGCTAGAAATCGAAGCATATTCACAAGGTGAAATAGAATGTGTGTGGTAGTGTATACACACACATACACTCAGGAGCCAAAGCTGCACCGAGTCCAATTGCCTGCGAATCGACCACTGAGCTAAATCGGGCAGCATTAAGCTTGCAAAATCGAGGAGAAGCAAGGGTTTTGGTAAGTCGACAACAACAAGGCTTGATCTTGACGAGCGATGTGCATCGACATTGGGGTACAGGTGGAGAGAGTGAAAGCATACAAAGAGAGAGAGAGAGAGAGAGAGAGAGAGAGAGAGAGAGAGAGAGAGAGAGAGAGAGAGCACCTGCTTTCTCGATGCTCCGCATCGGATTTTGTTCAGGGATACGACATCGACGCTTCCGTCTAACGACGGCGAAAGTCAACATTGGCTTTACTTTTTGGCATCGACTTCGTCGACGATCTACCGACGATATCTTGACTTGCACGGGTGAGGTGCCTCTACCATAGAGGAGTGACACCCGTCATGGGCTTCGAGCATTTTCGTGGCTATTCAGGTAGCGTATTTCCGTTTGGTGGCAAAGGAAACATCGACCAATTTTTTTTAACTCCAATATAGAGAGAGCACTCACAACCTCTTTTTTTTGGTTCTCTTGAGAGATGCTTTTCTCGAGCACACTGCTCAGAGGTAAAGTTGTCAACATTGACGTTACAGGTGGTGCACGTGTTGGAGACCTAATCAACAGACATTTTTTGGCTGAGGCGTAGACTTGGGCTACAGCCATATAGGTCGTGTCTTCACAGTAGTTATAGTTTTATGATATTTGCTCTTTTGAGAGCCTGATCCCAACAAGGATTTTGTCACTTCCAGATTCTATGTACGCATGTTGCCGATACTCCCTATGCATGTCTTTTGTGGAGCCATGTTTGGCTAGTCTTGGCAGTTTTCTCAGCCGTTTCTGAGACTCGGTTCCAAAAGAGCTCTTTCTAAGACTGTGGCTGGTGTCTTTGAGTTTGCATAGCCTATTGCAGGGATTAGCACGAGGTTTTCTCTGAGCTGGAGTATTCTCGAATTTTGAGATACCTTCGGTGAAACAGGTAGATGGATTTCCCCATTATGGTACCCTTGCCATAGGATATGTATCCGGTCGGATTTTATGCTTGATGGCAGTGGATGGGCAGTGACATTGCCAAATTTTTATGCCTTTTTGAGTTGAGTTTTGACTCCTCATACAAAGGAAACTCTATCGGATTTTTCAGTCATGACTTTCATTGTTGCAACTTGGCACTTTTGAGCCTATTTCCGTTGAGATTTTTCTCCCAATATAAAGGTTATTCTGTCCAAATTTTTGCAGTTTCTCGCCATAGTTTGGCACCTCTCAAACCCTCTTGTTAGTGATGGCTTCTTCTTTAGAAAAGGAGTATTCCATCTGCAAGTTTGATGGCAAAAACTTCACCATGTGGAAATAGCACATGAAGGATGTTTTGACTAACAAAGGTCTATCGGAACCACTAAAAGAGCATATAGAGGGTGATGGCTATACGCAAGCTCAGTGGGAGTTTTTGGATGTGAAATCCATGGCTATGATACGTCTACATCTATCCGAGTTAGTGTTCTTCACTATCATAGGGAAGACAACAGTCAAGGATCTATGGGATAGCTTATGTTCAGCATGGGAGAGAAAAAGTGCATCCAACAAAGTTTTTCTCATGAAAAAGGCTTATGAAGCTCCGCACGAAAAAAGGTAGCACAATTTTTGGACACTTAAATGAGTTCAACGCCTTGTTTAGTGAGTTGACATCTCAAGGCTTTAGTGAGTTTCACGATGAACTCAAGTCTATATTTGTGTTATGCTCTCTACCCAGTTCATGGGACATGTTTTGCACAGGCATTAGCAATTTAGATTCAAATGGCAAGTTACTGTTCAATGATGTCACAAATGTGTTGCTCACTGAAGAGAGTTGGGCACAGGCATAAATCTCTTGAAGGTGCTAGTCATAAGGATGCATATATGGCGGGCAGTTCAATGAACCAAAGAGGCAATGCCAAGAACAAGAACAAAAGCAAAATTAGGGAGCAAAATCCTTGTAGTCCAAGTAGAAACATGAACTCTAGTAGATGTGAGGTCCCCACCCCGCCGTATCAACCAACGGATTTGATGGTGAACCTGGTGGCCACTAGATCTATTGTGGAAGCAAACAAAATGGTTCAGGGTTCGACTAGCGGACGATCTCTCATCACAAGGTGAGCCGAGTTCGAGCCTACTAGCAGGGAGATCTAGATCCACCTCGCAGGGGAAGCGTACTTAAACTATCTAGCGATCCTAAGACCCACCTTCCAAGAGGAGAGAAACCCCGAGCGCCTTTTTCCCCATGTTTCAGAGGCACGTACTCTCGAGATTTCACCGCTCTAGGGGCAATGAGTATTACTAATATTGAAGTAAGCACTATGGGGACAGAGAGTTCCCGACCAATCGGGACCACCCATCTCGTAGGCATTGGCAACCTGAGCCAAGCCCCCACTTTTCACCCCCATACTCACACTTCCTTGTGTGACCTAATTACTACAACAAAGGTTGTTCAACATAAACATTCCTTGTTTTAATTCCGAAGCACATTGTTCGTTAAGACAACCCTTCAACCAGTATTGCAAACAACACCAAGAGAGTATTCTAGTAAAAATTCTACTCAAACTTATTCATTAAAATTCCAATGTTTTGGAGGTACAACATCCCCCCTCCAGCGAGAGTTCACTCCTTCCGTTGTCGCTAGCTGCCCATACAACTAGGTATGTCCACCGCATAGAAAGCACGTCATGGACACTCCCACCGCATAGAAAGCAAGACGTGGGTTCCCACCGCATAGAAAGCAAGTCGTGGGTATCCACCGCATAAAAAGCAAGTCGTGGATTCAAGAGCCCTTAACGAGGAACTCTGCCCCCTGTGATCAGTAGGGGGGTCAGGACTGATTCAACATTGGAAATAAAATGAACATGTCGAGCTAAATTTTCCCTAGCAGACATTCTTTCCTCTTGCAAACAGCATACCCATCAATCATTTCCTTCCTACTTTAGAACTTAATGTACAATGAATTCAATGCCGAGGTTTCTGTTGGATTTCTCCAACATGTTTGAAGACATGTTCATTCCTAGCTAAACGTGTGCAATGTTAAATTAAACAACTTGAATGAAATTCTGACCTACCTCTTCCATTTCTTCGTCGATGGCCCGTGAGATGGCCGGTATTTGATCGTCCATGGGAGCTTTTCCCTTTCCATTGACATTGCTTGTTCCTGCCTCGTGGTCGTGGGCACCACCGAAGCGAGTTCTCTTAACCGGAGCCATTTTACTCACTACTTTAAGTAATTAGCTTGGAGAAAAGAGCTAAGGTTCGCAAGCGTCATAACAACCCAATAGATAGATTAGCAACATTAATTAATCCCTCCTATATGAGAGGTCTAGATTTTCTATATAGCAATCATTATGAATGACACATAATCCTATGGGAACCGGATATAGAGATAATTACTCGGCTTAGATGATTAAGAATAATAGGATTTCACTAATGGAATTACCAGAGAGATGAATTAAGCATGATTAATCTCTATCCTAGCAAATAGATGGTGCAAATTCACCTTATGCATAGGTGTAAGAAAAGTCAACTCTTAGAGACTTAACGACGGATTAATTATTCCTTAATTACATCTTAATGCATAAGGGAAATGAATTTAATTTAGCTACAATATTAATGTATGATAGAAAGAGTGATTCTCATCAATCTACACAATTACCAGTTTACCGATTAATTACTATGCTACCTAGAGAAAGAAAATTCTAATAATCATGCACTTAATCATTAATTAAGAGTGATGAATGGCTGATAATTCAGCTATGGGATGATGATTACATAATAGAATATGGTTACAGAGAAATTAGAGAGTAATTATAAAGAATTACGACTAGGAATAAGCATAATAGACGAGGAATTTAGATGGTAATGAAAAGAATTTACAGAAGGCATTAATTAAACCGTGGTTACCGTGATTAAGGGCTGATAATCTTCTCGATTCTCTGATCTAATCAAGCTTCTTGAGGCGAGAATTCGACAGCACCTCCCTCCTTGTTCCTTCTTCAAAAGGTGTGTGTACCGACAGCACCTTCCCAGTGTGTGTAGGTGTGTGTGTGCGTGCACTATATGTGTATGAGCATATGTGTGTGTGTGTGTGTGTGTGTGTGAGTAGGCCTTTAAATAGGCTCTTACAGGCTGAAAATCGATTTGTGCTGCTATAAGCATCTGAGTGAGCACTCAGTCCTTGCATGGCAAGTCTAGTTGCCTACCCACCAAGTGTCCAATTGGTTTAGTTAACTGGTTCTCACACTTAGTTGCAGGCTTGGAAACTTCCCAAAGACTCCCACAAGGCAAGAGGGCGCCCCCTAGCTGCTAAAGCTGGTCTAGAGTGGCCTGGAACCTGTTCCCACACAGCCCCGGGCCCCCGATGCCTCCGCGGACAATTTTATGAAAAATGGGTTTTAGGCTAAAACGGGTCATACGAGTCGGATTTTGATGCCGTAAATTGCTATACTGAGCTCTAAATAAGGCGTACTGGACCGAGTACCTGCCATATTTAGCAGCCTTTGGGATCCAAAAATGCATTTTTTCAAATTTGGAGTACAGGTGCAGTTTTTCGAGACGGTCAAAACTGGATGGGTCAGGTGACAAAAAACTTACTATTTTTGAATTTTTTTACAAAAATTATTTTAATTCACATTTCGAAGCTTTAAAACATTCTGAACATCATGGCACTGACAGAATTTGGAAAACTGCTAAAAATAGTAACTTTTTTCATTATGTTCATTTCATTGTACAATGGTGCTCTTTTGATCGGGGTCAGAGACCTTACAACCTCCCGAACGTGAAAAATTTGAGATGTCCTGATCTCAAGAATGTGTTTGGGTAATATTTTATGAGTGTTGGTTCGTCTTCCCAAGTTGCATCTTCTTCAGGGTAATCCTTCCACTTTATCAGATGCTCTGTGATAGTTCTGTTGCATAACTTCCTTTCCCTTGTTTCCAGTACGTAGTCAGGTTGGAGCTTGAGTACTCCTTGTGCTGGCGTGAATATCTGATCTGAGTCCAAGAATTGATCAGGGTTAGGAATATAGGGTTTGAGTAAGCTGACGTGGAATACATCATGAACCTTCAAGTTTGCAGGTAACTTTAGCTTGTAGGCTTGGTCGCTTACAACCTTAACGATCTCGAATGGTCCACAATACCTTGGGCTTAGCTTCTTATATCGCCTAGTGATAAGTTTCTTTTCTTTGGTCGGCTCGCAGAAAAACCTTATCTCCTTCTTTGAAAGTTCTTTCCAAACGGTTATTATCTGCATAGTCCTTCTGTCTATCCTGAGCAGCCTGAATATCTTGGCGAATAGCTCTAGTCTAAGCTTCCATATCTTCTAACATCTTCCTAGATGCTTCTACCCTGATGGTTGGATCTGAGAAGTTCACTGGTGCTAAACAGTCCTGTCCATAAAGAGCTTTGAAAGGTGACATTCCAATGCTTCTGTGTTCGGAAGAGTTGTAAGCATACTCCACCAAAGGTAGATATTGTAACCACTTCTTTGGCTCTTGCAAACAATAGGCTCTGAGAATGTCCTTGATGACTTGATTAACTCTTTTAGTTTGCCCATCTGTCTGTGGATGATACGCTGTACTGAAAGCTAATTGTGACCCAATAGATTGGAAAAGAGAAGTCCAAAATTTTGATGTAAACTTGGCATCTCTATCACCGACGATACGCTTGGACAGACCATGTAACCTAAAAATCTCCTTGATGAATACCCGACTAATATCTGAAGCAGTAAAGGTTGTCTTTACAGGTATTAGATGAGCCACTTTTGTGAGCATATCAACAACCACGAAAACAGAATCATAACCTCCTGTAGAAGGTAATCCTATAACAAAATCCATACTGATGCATTCCCATTTCATTTGGGGTATGTCAAGAGGTTGAAGTTGCCCTGGTAACTTGATCCTTTCATCTTTTATCAGCTGACAAGAAAGACATTGCCTCACATAGCGAAGTATGTCTCCTTTCATTCCAGACCAAAAGTAACTCCTCCTGACAGCATGAAGAGTCTTAGCATAGCCTGGATGTCCAGAAGTAGGGCTATCGTGTGCTTCATACAGAATAGCCTTCTTTAGATCTGGGTCTCTGGGTACACAGAGTCTATGTCTGTAGTAAAGACATCCTCCCATAAGAGAGTAATCTTTAGCTTTAGACATCTTATTCTGCTGGACTAGAGATACTATATGCTGGTACTCTGGATTTACCAAGGATGCTTCTTTGATTCTATCCCAGATAGGGTTATTTGGAATATAGATAGCTCCGAGAAAGGATTTTCAGCTAAGACCATCTACAATTGCGTTTTCCTTTCCTGGTCTATACTTTATGTCAAGGTCATATTCCTGTAATAGCTCTATCCATCGTCGTTGTCGCATATTGAGAATAGGTTGAGTAAAAATCCATTTTAAGCTCTTGTGGTCTGTAACCAGCTGAAACTTGCGTCCGAGAAGATAATGTCTCCATAACTTCAGCGCGTGAATAACCGCTAAAAGTTCCAAATCATGAGTAGGATAATTCTTCTTGTGATCCCTCAGCTTTCGCAAAGTATAAGCCACTAGTCTCCCTTCTTGAGTAAGAACTCCACCTAGAGCAAATTTGTTGGCATCGGTCGCTACTTCAAATTCTTTACTGAAGTCTAGAAGCTTTAAAATAGGAGCTGAAACCAAGAAATCTTTAAGTTTAGCAAAGCTAAACTCGTGCTCGGTCTTCCATTCGATCCTCATTCCTTTCTTCAGGAGTTCCGTCAAAGGTGCAGCAATACGTGCATAGTCCTTGACAAAAATCCTGTACCATCCCGTTATTCCGAGAAATCCTCTTACTTCGCTAACAGTGGATGGTTGAGGCCAATCAACTATATCCTTGACTTTGTCTGGGTCCACTGAAATCCCTTCAACCGATATGACAAATCCAAGATAGTTGACCTTTGGTGAGCAAAAAGTGCACTTGTTCTCTTTAGCGTAAAGTTGGTGTTCCCGAAGAAGATCAAGTACTTTGCGAACATGTTCTTCGTGGTCTGCCTCGTTCTTAGAATAGATCAGAATGTCATCAAAGAAAACCAAGACAAAATCATCCAGGTAAGGTCTGAAAATATCCTGCATAAGTCGATTGAAGCTTGCAGGAGCATTTGTTAGACCAAAAGACATTACTGTGAACTCGTAGTGCCCATACCTAGTGTTGAAAGCTGTCTTTGGAATATCATATTCTTTGATTCTGATTTGGTACTATCCTGACCTTAGATCAATCTTTGTAAACATTTTGGCGCCGTGGAGCCTGTCCAAGAGTTTGTCAATCCTTGGAATTGGATACTTGTTCTTGACAGTTACCTGGTTCAGTCCACGGTAATCTATGCATAGCCTTAAGGTTCCATCCTTCTTCTTCTGAAAAAGAACTGGAGCACCCCAAGGAGAAGTACTGGGTCGAATAAATCCTTGCTCAATGAGTTGCCTAAGTTGTTCCTTGAGTTCGATGGCCTCTGGAAGTGACATCTTATAAGGTCTTTTTAAGATAGGTTCACATCCAGGGATAGTCTCAATCTCATGATCTACCTCTTTATGTGGAGGAAGATTCGTAAGGTCTTCAAGGAATACATCATCATACTCTCTCAACCAGTTTGGTTAAAGTGAGGTATCTGATTGGTCCACCTTGTTGAGTTTTACTACATAAATTTGCTGACCCTTCCTTAGTCCCTTCAAAAGTCTGCTGGCCTTAACTAGAGTAGCCCTAGGTCTCCCATTTTCCCCCTGGATTAAGGCTTCATTACCCAAGTTATCTGTAAAGGTAAAATTCTCTTGTGCACAATGTATGTGGGCCCTATTTTTCTTTAGCCAGTCCATCCCTAGTATCCCATCAAAGAATCCTAAGGGTAGGGTTCGAAATTGGCCAGAAGTTGGGTGTCCCCCTAAATCAAAGTCGATTTTTCTTGCAGAATGTTGAAATACTACTTCCTTGCCGTTTTCTAACTCTACAACTAGCTTGCTTGTTGGGTACTTATCTAGCTTAAGCTTCCTCATGCATCTGGGCGAAAGAAATGAAAGAGTACTACCACAATCTATAAGGAAGTTAACTTGTTCACCTCTGAGAGATCCTGGCGTATGGATGACCGCGTATTGTTCGCAACCATTGGGGTTATCAATTGCAGCATGTAGGGTTGCTCTCTCCACTGCTTCGTCACCCACAGTTGGTTGTACCACTGCAGCATTTACTCTGGCGATAGCTCCACGCCCTCGCCCTCTGTTCATCCTTCCTCGTCCTCCTCTTCCATTAGCCACGCCCACGGGGGTATTCAAGGGTATGGCATTGGCGTTGGTTGCCTGAATTTTCCTAGGGCAATTAGATCTGTAATGTCCATGCTCGCCACAACCATATCATCGAGCATCAGGGAACTCCATGGTTGTGGTGGTAGCCACAATAGGGCGCTGGTCATATGCTTGGTTGGCTAGTGTGCTATTCCAAGCAGTTGTCCTTGCCCTCTTTGCCCAATGATTCCTCCTATTCTGATTAACCTTTTGTACTTCAAGAGCTAGAGGTTTGACCCTCAACAAGGCATCCTGTAGTGTTGTCGGCCTGAGAGCTTCCAACCGAGTATTCATAGGATCGATTAGTCCTTGGCAGAATCTCGCTACCTATTGTTCCAAGGTCATCTTAGGAGCGTATCTCCGAAGAGTGACAAACTTTGCATAACATTCTTCGACATATGAATTCAGCCTGCCGAAGTGAAAAGAATTCATTCATCCTCAAGGTTCTATAGGCAGGCGGTAAATAACGCCCCATTATTGCAGCTTTGATGTCTTCCCAGGACTGGGAAGATCCCTTAATATCCATATCCCCGCAATGTTGCTTCCACCATATCTTGGCATCGCCAGTCAAGCGGAACATCGCAAGCATGGTCTGATTTACGGGTTGGGTCCCCGCAGCCTCAAAATAGTCGTCCATGGCTTCCATCCACACTTCCGCATCTCTCTCCACATTTGCCCCCACTCACCCTTAAATATCGGAGGTTGGGCTTGCTTAAGGAGGAGCTTCTTCTCTTGCGCTGCCGAGTACAGAGCAACAGGCGGTGCCTACATGTGTTATACGAAATTCTTGATACCATTACTTGGATTTAAAAAAATAGACACGAGACTTTAAGTAAAATTCAAGATACCACTTTATCAAGAGACAGAAATTCAGAGACAAAAAGCACTTTATTGATGAAAATTTATTACAATCGAAACCCATCAAGGTTTAGGATAACTGATGATCAGCTTATTACATGGCTTTATGGATTGCGTATGACATACGCCTAGGAGATGGTATTCACAGGATGCACTACTTCGTTCGTGAAATAGTTCTTGTACTCATTCTTGAGTGGATAATAAACTAAGATATCAAGCCGGAATTCTTCTTTTGGTACTCCAAAGGTTTTGACTCTGTTTGCTGGGATCACATTGGTGACCTTCTCCAAGAGCCAGTCTTTGAGGGTTTGATTGGTGTCGCCTGAGACAGTCAGGTCCAATCGTGTAGGCACCAAGTAGAATATCTCCACCACCCTCAACTCTTCTCCCTAACGTATCTTCTTCAAATCGGTAGCCAGGCATCCTAGCTTCCAAGCGTTGATGTAGTAAACCCCTCCTGGAAATGTCCAATCAAGTTCCCATCCTTTATCAATGCGAGTGGAGTGTGGCGTATCAGCCTTCATCAGTATCTCCATGACATCTCTCCTGAACTGGTAAACTGGGGATCTTCGAGCTTGCTCATAAATAAGCTCAAACACTTGGAACTTCCGATATTTGAGCAGGGGTCTTCCTGCAACACCAATACAAGGAATTTGGATCAACTACATATATACTTTCAGTTCCTTATTTAAATATTCAAACAGTACGACTTTATTTCCCAGCCTAACCTAGGCTTAGCTCTGATACCGGGTGTGAGGTCCCCACCCCGCCGTATCAACCAGCGGATTTGATGGTGAACCTGGTGGCCACTAGATCTATTGCGGAAGCAAACAAAATGGTTCAGGGTTCAACTAGCGGACGATCTCTCATCACAAGGTGAGTCGAGTTCGAGCCTACTAGGAGGGAGATCTATCTCCACCTCGCAGGGGAAGCGTACTTAAACTATCTAGAGATCCTAAGACCCACTTTCCAAGTGGAGAGAAACCCCGAGCGCCTTTTTCCCCATGCTTCAAAGGGACGTACTCTCGAGATTTCACCGCTCTAGGGGGAATGAGTATTACTAATATCGAAGTAAGCACTATGGGGACAGAGAGTTCCCGACCAATCGGGACCACCCATCTCCTAGCCATTGGCAACCTCAGCCAAGCCCCCACTTTCCACCCCCATACTCACACTTTCTTGTGTGACCTAATTACTACCACAAAGGTTGTTCAACATAAACATTCCTTGTTTTAATTCCAGAGCACATTGTTCGTTAAGACAACCCTTCAACCAGTATTGCAAACAACACCAAGACAATATTCTAGTAAAAATTCTACTCAAACTTATTCATTAAAATTCCAATGTTCTGGAGGTACAACATCCCTCCTCCAGCGAGAGTTCACTCCTCCCGTTGTCGCCTAGCTGCCCATACAACTAGGTATGTCCACCGCATAGAAAGCACGTCATGGACACTCCCACCGCATAGAAAGCAAGACGTGGGTTTCCACCGCATAGAAAGCAAGTCGTGGATTCAAGAGCCCTTAACGAGGAACTCTGTCCCCTGTGATCAGTAGGGGGGTCAGGACTGATTCAACATTGGAAATAAAATGAACATGTCGAACTAAATTTTCCCTAGCAGACATTCTTTCCTCTTGCAAACAGCATACCCATCAATCATTTCCTTCCTACTTTAGAACTTAATGTACAATGAATTCAATGCCGAGGTTTCCGTCGGATTTCTCCAACATGTTTGGGGATATGTTCATTCCTAGCTAAACATGTGCAATGTTAAATTAAACAACTTGAATGAAATTCTGACCTACCTCTTCCATTTCTTCGTCGATGGCTCGTGAGATGGCCGGTATTTGATCGTCCATGGGAGCTTTTCCCTTTCCATTGACATTGCTTGTTCCTGCCTCGTGGTCGTGGGCACCACCGAAGCGAGTTCTCTTAACCGGAGACATTTTATTCACTACTTTAAGTAATTAGCTTGGAGAAAAGAGCTAAGGTTCGCAAGCATCATAACAACCCAATAGATAGATTAGCAACATTAATTAATCCCTCCTATATGAGAGGTCTAGATTTTCCATATAGCAATCATTATGAATGACACATAATCCTATGGGAACCGGATCTAGAGATAATTACTCGGCTTAGATAATTAAGAATAATAGGATTTCACTAATGGAATTACCAGAGAGATGAATTAAGCATGATTAATCTCTTTCCTAGCAAATAGATGGTACAAATTCACCTTATGCATAGGTGTAAGAAAAGTCAACTCTTAGAGACTTAACGATGGATTAATTATTCCTTAATTACATCTTAATGCATAAGGAAAATGAATTTAATTTAGCTTCAATATTAATGAATGATAGAAAGAGTGATTCTCATCAATCTACACAATTACCAGTTTATCGATTAATTACTATGCTACCTAGAGAAAGAAAATTTTAATAATCATGCACTTAATCATGAATTAAGAGTGATGAATGGTTGATAATTCAGCTATGGGATGATGATTACATAATAGAATATGGTTACGGAGAAATTAAAGAGTAATTATAAAGAATTACGACTAGGAATAAGCATAATAGACGAGGAATTTAGATGGTAATAAAAAGAATTTACAGAAGGCATTAATTAAACCGTGGTTACCATGATTAAGGGCTGATAATCTTCTCGATTCTCTGATCTAATCGAGCTTCTTGAAGCGAGAATTCAATAGCACCTCCCTCCTTGTTCCTCCTTCAAAAGGTGTGTGTACCGGCAGCACCTTCCCAGTGTGTGTGTGTGTGTGTGTGTGTGTGTGTGTGTGTGTGTGTGTGTGTGTGTGCACTATATGTGTGTGAGCATATGTGTGTGTGTGTGTGTGTGTGTGTGTGTGTGTGTGTGTGTGTGTGAGTAGGCCTTTAAATAGGATCTTACAGGCTGAAAATGGATTTGTGCTGCTATAAGCATCTGAGTGAGCACTCAGTCCTTGCATAGCAAGTCTAGTTGCCTACACACCAAGTGTCCAGTTGGTTTAGTTAACTGGTTCTCACACTTAGTTGCAGGCTTGGAAACTTCCCAAAGACTCCCACAAGGCAAGAGGGCGCCCCCCAGCTGCTAAAGCTGGTCTGGAGTGGCCTGGAACCTGTTTCCACACAGCCCCGGGCCCCCGGTGCCTCCCCGAACAATTTTATGAAAAATGGGTTTTAAGCTAAAACGGGTCATACGAGTCGGATTTTGATGCCGTAAATTGCTATACTGAGCTCTAACTAAGGCGTATTGGACCGAGTACCTGCCATATTTAGCAACCCTCGGGGTCCGAAAATGCATTTTTTCAAATTTGGAGTACAGGTGCAGTTTTTCAAGATGGTCAAAACTGGATGGGTCGGGTGACCAAAAACTTACTATTTTTAGAACTTTTTTACAAAAATTATTTTAATTCACATTTCGAAGCTTTAAAACATTCTGAACATCATGACACTGAGACAAAATTTGGAAAACTGCTAAAAATAGTAACTTTTTTCATTATGTTCATTTCATGGTACAATGGTGCTCTTTTGATCGAGGTCAGAGACCTTACAGTAGAGAACGCGGTCCAAGAAATGTCGAGTGTTACCATTGCCACAAAAAGGGCCATTACAAAGAGGATTGTCGTAGTTTCCTAAGAGAGCAAAAAAAAAAGCAAAAAGATAATTCTAGAAAAGGAAAAAGTACAATAAAGATTGAGGAGATCAACGTGGTTGAGTCTCCCATACCTAACAATGTAGTAGAGAATGCTTCTCTTTCATTAATGAATGTTATGCCATTAGTGATTTATGCAGAGGTGACAATAGATCCCTCAGATGTTCTCATTTTCACTTTGGATCTCATTCCAAATGCTTTGGTTGCATAGGATGAGGGTTATACACAGAATTGGATTCTTAATTAGGGCGCAAGTTTTCATGTCACACCCCATAGAGATTGGTTTTCCTCTTATGCATTCATGCAGAGCATAGTCAAGCTTGGTGATTCCTATGAGCTTGACATTATTGACACTACTTTTGTATTGCAAAATGTCATACATGTGCACAAGCTTACAAAGAGCTTGCTTTCTATGGGCAATTGGATGACCTTGGTTACACTACAATATTTGATGATAGTTCTTGGCTAATCCTCAAGAACAACCTTATCATGATGAAAGGTCATAAAAATGGATCCATGTACTCTATGTTTGTATCGAGTATCGACAAACACTCTATCTATGTTGTCAAGCTGCCATCTACTAGGTTGTGGTATAGCCGGCTATTAGCCAAAAGGGAATTAAAACACTTCAACGTTTTGGCTACTTACATGTGTTAGATTACACGGATCTTCCATTGTGTGAGCATTGTCTATACAAAAAGCAGACCAGGTTGACATTTTCACCATTGAACAAGAAACTAGGTGAACCCCTAGACTAGTGCACAATGATTTGTGTGGGGGGGAAACTACTTTCTCACATTCATATCTGATTCTACCAGAAAGGTGTGGATGTATCTCCTTAAGCGTAAGGAATAAGTATTTTCTACATTCCAAAAATTTCTCGCCATCATTGAGAACCAATCATGGAAAAAGCTCAAATCTTTTCGCACGGACAATGGTGGAGAATATGTCTCCAAGGAATTCAAGTATTTTTGCAATCAAAGAGGCATTCCTAGACAGTTTATTGCTTTTCGTATACACCTGCTCAAAATGGGATAGTTGAAAGAATGAATTGCACAATTTAAGAGCCAATTATCTCTATGATTTCTACGGCTAAACTTGCTCTAGAGTTTTGGGCGCAAGTTGTTCTGACAACAGTACATATTATCAATAGGTCACCTAGCTCTCCTTTGAATTTCAAGATTCTAGAGTAATTGTGGAGTAGGAAAACACCAAGCTATGAGCATTTATGTATGTTTGGATGTGAGGCATATTGTTGGACGGATACGCCGTGACGGACGTCAGCATAGCGATAACTCACCTAACATATGATGTCAACTGAGGACGGAGCTCGACCCGCAAGCGCGTGGAAGCAAGCATAGGGTGTCAATCTACACTCGACCGACTCCTGACTAATTCCTACAGAGGTCTCTACTCAATGTCTAAGCTATAGCCTTCAAGAGTGCTTAAGAAGAGAGTTCCTACAATGCTTACAAGAGCCAAACACCCATCAAACAGTCTCAAAACGCCACAGAACTTGAAGGAGACCCTACTAACACCAATAGATCGCTCTCCCTAAGGTCCATGAACCAAAATCTCAACCCAAAATACCCGGTACAAAATCGCATAGGATGTCTGGCTGAAATTTACAGGTCGTTGTTTCCGAAAACTAAAGTGCCTAATGTGTAGCTCTACTCAATGCAAATGCGTGGATATGCTGAAATGCAGAAACAGACAACGTATGCTCACCGAATCACCAGATGAAGCTCGTAGATGGAACTCGCAAAACCGGACCGTACGCACGCAATGTAGGTATTGGCGCGTAGCTTTTGTCACGGGCAACACGCTACAATTCTCCGCACTTGATTCCAACCATTGGTACGCGCGTAGCGTCAAGAAGAAGCTCTCACACTCTCTCATACATAGTACGCTCAAGAAGAAGCTCTCACTCTCTCATACACAATACGCTCACTCACAGACAATAGATCAAATTATTAGAAGTCTCCTTACAAAGCTTTAGGTTTTGGCTTATATATTAAGCTTTAGAAAACCTAATGTCCGACCAAAATGACCTTATTTGTCACTAGGCTTCTATAGAGCTTAATTACAACACCGTGAGCTGGCTTTGCTCATCCAACAAGCATCTGTGGCCAAAATACAATTGCCGACTTAAAATATGAAGTTCCCGTAAACATTACAAAAGTGGCCGTAATGGCTCAAAATAATAATAACGGGTTATTCGATGATGTCCATGAGCTTGTATCTTCACATTACAACATCCATCTTCGTCTTCATCACTTCATCAGCATATTTATTGGGAATCTTTAGAGAATCTTTGAGGAATTTTTATGGAATCTTTGTGGAAGCGTTGTTGAAAGGTTGACCTGTCAACAAGTGCAGCGTGTTGCCCCCGACGAGAGCTACGCGCCGATACCTACATTGTGCGCGTACGGTCCGGTTTTGCGAGCTTCTTCTACGAGCTTCATCTGGTGATTTGGTGAGCATACGTTGTCCGATTTTCATTGCAGCATATCCACGCGTTCACATTGAGTAGAGCTACACATTAGGCACTTTAGATTTTGGAAACGGAGACCTGCAAATTTTGGCCAGACATCCTACGTGATTTTGCACCGGGTGTTTTGGGTTGGGGTTTTCGTTCATAGACCTTAGGGAGAGTGACCTATTGGTATTAGTAGGGTCTCCTTCAAGTTCTATGGTGTTTCGGAATTGTTTGATGGGTGTTCGGCTCTAGACAGCGTTGTAGGAAGTTTCCTCTTATGCACTCTTGAAGATTGTGACTTAGACAATTGGTAGAGACCTCTGTAGGAATTAGTTAGGAGTCGGTCGAGTGTAGGTTGACACCTTATGCTTGCTTCCACGCGCCTGCGGGTCGAGCTTCGTCCTTAGCTGACATTATATGTTAGGTGAGTTCTCGCTGTGCTGACGTCCTTCGCGGTGTATCCGTTCAACATTGGCGCCGCTACCGGGGACAAAAACCTTAGGTAGGTGACCGAGATTAGTCCTTGAGGATAGGGATTTTTGGCTTGCCAAAACTCTCGTTTTACATTTAGATAGGATCAGAGGGTGGAGGACTCTCTAGGTCTTAGAGGGAGTCTAGGAAGCGTGTGTCTGGCCTAGATCCTTCGACTTAGGTAGATTTAGGTAGACCAAGATGGTTTTAGGTAGTAGTCGAGTTCTTGAGTAGGAATTGGAGTGGTAGAAGCGGTGAGAGGAGAGCTTGAGAGTCCGGAGAGGCAAGAAAGCAACCAAAACACCATTATCACCATTTCACATGATAAATAGGAGTAAAGTAAGTAGGACATCATGATTCAAGATCTAGAGCACTTCATGCATGTATACTTGCTTGGTAAATTCATCACAAGTTTATAAAAGACGCAAAAAGACGCAAAAGTGTGTTTGAAAGCTGAAGTCAAGTCCAAAAGTTACTGTGAGTGTTTCTGATAGAGCTACAGAGCATCATGAGCATTTCTGTTAGGAAAAAAATTAATTTCAAGCCAAGAGACATCCTACGCGTAGAATGTCTACGGGCTAATCTAGTGGGAATTTTGGGATTTTGAGTTGACCAGTGTGTTCAGAAGGTGGGGTTTACCCTAATTTCAACTGGAAAGTTAAAATTTGACCATATCTTTACAGGATAAGGCTAGATAGATTGAAATTGCCAGACATCCTACCCAAATTGTGCCAAAGCATTATTTTAAGACCAAAACCATAAGATAGCTGCATGAGCATGACTTCATGATATATTGAGTGACCGAGAGGGGTTTCATCTCATTTGGGTGAGAAAATTGGGTTCAAAGTAGACTTTAGCACTTTTGACTGAAAAAGGCAAGAACAGCTAAAATTGGGGACTTTTGAAATCCAAACCAAAATCTAAGCATACCACTGGGTTGCTGACATCAAGGGGAAGCTGTGGGTCAAGTTTGGGGTCAAACAGGCCAAAAAGACACGCGTAGGATGTCTTCTGTGTGATTTTGCACTCCAAACCAAATTTTGAGCATACCAAAGTGATCAGCAACTCAAGGGAAGCCCGTGTTTTGAATTTGAAGCCATTCTGATGAAAAAGACACCCTACGCATAGGATGTCTAAAGCAAGAAATTGAAGCCAGATACTGACTTTGAGCATAGCAAGGTGTTGTATAGCCTGAGGCAAGCCCCCGAGTCAATTTTGGTCCAAATTGGAGTTGGTTAGACTAATCAAGATCAGCAACAGGCTGTCGAAATAGATATCTGGTCCATTGACCAGCTTACAGGTGTCCAAATCAAAAAGTAAAAACAGCTGTGGACTCAGCACATAAAGGAGAATCCTTAGTGCAAAAATCCAGGCAAAACAAAGCAAAAGACATCCTACGCGTAGGATATCTACAGGGGCCTACTGAAGAGAAAATTTGACTGGGCTTAGACAGTGGGATTCCATTTGGCTTAAGGGTTCCAGAACTTCTTTTAGAAGTGAATTTGGACCTTGTTTGTCCATCTGACGGAGCAAAGACTGAATTCAGACTTTTTCGCGTAAATTGATCAACATCCGAGGGAAGTACAGTTCGAGAATAGCAGACCTAATCCAGAACATCAGCAGTGTATAAAATATAGTAGTGGTTGAGATTAACTCTCCAGCTATACCAATCATTACTAAGATAACCTCTAGCAGATAAATGCTTTGATTCGATTGCTGAAATTAAACGCTTGTGTACAGGTATATTCAGCAACAAAGCAAGAAGTTGTGCGGAGACTGATCCTTTGCTAGGTGAGTGGTTGGATTTGTGATAAATTGCATTAATAAGTTTGATGAATTTAAGATCAGGAAGATACATTTTTAGAGACCAGAAGGTGGCAGGCGACCAAGGTAGCTTAGTGTCCAGCGAGGAGAGTGTAACTCAAGCAAGGCTAGACCACTAGCACCGATTATTGAGAAGGTAGTAATACTGACACTTCGTCAGACAAATCTTTCTTCATGATGGGTAGTCAACAGCCAGGAGGTTTCACCTATGACGGACCAATGCTAGGAAGAAGCACCTCCCTAAATCCTTTGAATGATTACAAACTCACTCTGATCTTCTTAGAGGGAACAAACTCGAGGGGAGCCCTAGTCTATTCTGACTATCGAGGACGCAAGTGCATTTGTATCGAAGAGAGGCCAGCACAGAGATTGGAGATAATTCGAGTCTATGATGATGGAGATAGATTCTGAGACAAAAAGGGGAACCACTATCTAATAGTCAGTAACCCTGAAGATTACAACATATATGGAGATAATGTGGCGAAAGGGAAAATGGTTTCAGAAGCTCAAGAACCTCCACCAAACATTGATCGGCCCGGAGCTATTTTTATGTATGATAAGAAAACAACCAGGGTTCCAACTTATAATGAGAACGTGGGAATCTACAAGCATGAGAGTGAAGGTATAGTCGCTTACTTTCGCAGCAAAGAACCATACGTAAACGAATTAAGCAAAGACAAGGTTCTTTACCTATTCTCTTATGAAACTGCTATGAGGAAGGGTATAGTTTTTGTTGATAGATACGGGCGAGAATACCAACGTATTCTCCCAGAGGAGGTAGAAAGGGCAACAGATCCAGGAGAATCAGCATATGGCCCTGAGTATGTGCTAAGAGCCACCTACACCCCAAGCAAATCAACGAATCCTTTTTCAGAAGATTATGATGCTACCTCACATTCCACCCGACCTCAGGCATTCAAAAACCAAAACCAACGAGCAACTAAGCCATCATTGCAGGCAAGGCTTCGACAGAGTGCAACAATGGAACAAGACCAAAGCCGAGGTGGTTATCAAGCCGCGCAAGGGCTAAGGTATCTGCAAGAACCACCACTCTATTCAAGGTATCAAGGAGAGAGTAAGCCAAAGACTGAAGGGTCAACAGAGCCTGGAGGGCCACCCTTAGAACAAGTTCGAAGAGATGAACCATCTCTGGCGAGAACTGTTAGAAATTATGGCTTAGGAGCACCACTAGGAGAGGAACCAGCCTACTACCGAAGACCTGAGGAGGTATATCGATTAGGACGTGGAGATCCAATGATGAGGTTTGTAGACCATCGGAGAATTAGACCTTCTCAAGTGCAAAAATGGGTAAACAAGAAATACACAGGAAGCAGAGACCCAAGAGATCATGTAGCAGCCTTTGTGCGTGTAATTAGAGCCGAAGAGGTGTTAGACTTCCCTACCCAATTTGCAGGGCTTGGACTGACCCTAGAGGATGATTCTGCCACTTGGTTTGACTCTGTAGAGCGTCAAGACTTTGAGTCTATGGAGGAAGTGTTTGACAAATTTATCGAGGAATTCTCACAAAGGGGGATAGCTCATAATACCGTCTCACAAATCCATAAATTTACACAGAAAGATGATGAATCTGTACGAAAGGCAGCCCTAAGACTAAAAAGATATGTTAAGTTATGTCTTGTGGAAGAACTGCCAACTCAGTCCAGACTTATGCTTATATTTATCCAAGGACTAAGGAATGCGGATCTCCAGAAAGACTTACATATGAAGAGAAGCACGACGTTGAATGAATTGACCAAGGAGGCTCTTTACCTTGTGGACAATTGTGCGGTCTACAAAGAGGGAGAGTTCAAGGACCTTGACGATGATTCATCTTCACAACAAAGTGGAAGCAAGTCTTCTAAGACAGCACCAAAGGGAGAAGTAGCTGTAAACCAAGAGCTGCTTGTAGATGAAGTGTTAAAAAAGATTAACTTGTACACCAAACCCCAGGCTAAACAACCCAAGTGGTGTGCTATTGAACAAAAATGGACAAACCATGGGACAGAGGAATGTTATTATAACAAGGGATATGTGAGAGAGAGACCTTACGCTCCCCAAGCTCTGGTAGCTTCTCCTCAAGTTCCACCGATGCCTAGGTATCAAGCAGGCAACCTACTAGGACCTGTAGGTGTAGAAAGACCACAACCAGTGTTGGGGCAACAACCACCCCTACCAGGATTACGACCAATCGGTATAAGATACACACCAACCGTAACCGAATCAGAGGATAAGGCTTTGGTGCCTATGCATGCATATTATGAAGATCCCAATGGATATGCGGCAAACCCTGTCTATTATCCACCGTATGAACCCTCGACACCAGAACCATGGAGCATGATAGAAAGTACAGGACCACCAACAGCTGCACAGGCAGCAGGAGAAGGAAGATATAGCTTAGATGAACGAACATTGTTATTCATAGCCAACGGAGGCATGAGCGGACAGAGACATGCATACCAGCAAAGAGGAGCTCAAGGAGCACCTCAACAACCCAAGGGACCCTGCTACAAGTGTGGTGGAGACCATTGGCTAAGAGACTGTCCTCATGATGAAATCATTAGAGTCAACGCATATTGCACCGAGTGTGGAGTTACTCATTTGATTCCCAATTGCCCTAAAAACCCGAGAAAAGGAGCAAAAACCACCTTGAACATGCTAGAAACCGTACCTTCTAGTGGAGGGTCAGAAAATGAAACAATCATACCTATTCAGGTGGTAACACAAGCCCAAGCTCAAAGAATGACGAACGGACCCATAGTTGAAGAGCCAAAAACCGATGCCCAAAGTTCAGAAACGAAAAATCAGAGAAGCACTTGGAAAGCTAGAAAGGCGCATGTGAAAGCCAGGAAAGAACGAGAGCAAACTGCTCTATCCGAGGAGTTGAAACATACAAAGGATAGATTAGAGCGGTTAGAGGATCTAGCTAGCTTAAGCTCACACACCACGCCAACCATAGCACCCAAGAAAATAGCAGAGCCCAAAAGTGCAGGATCAAGAGGATCTGTACTGGCAGACAAGGTAAATGAGCAGTTGGATGCGCTTCTAAAAGCTTATGAAGCCTGACTCAAAAAGAACCAAACCCAAGAGCAAAGGTGGATGACTTATCCATATACGGAAATAGAAAAAGAAAGGTCGGAAATGTGTAAAAAGATGATCGAAACAGCTCAATCATTGATGGAAGACCCGCTAGGTAAACCTGCAAATTGGCATGAGGCACCAGGTCCAACCCCTATCCAACCAACTTTAGAGGAACAAGTAGAAACAAAGGAAAGACTCACTAATGCCTATGAGTCCAGAGGAGAGCCTATCATAGTGCCAAATACAACAGATGAGGCAAGTGACGAGTTCCAGCCTAAAACATTGACAGAAATGGGTAAGGACTGTAATGGTCTAGACAATCTGTGGAAGCAAATCCGTGAGGCCAACGAGGCTAATAGGATGAGTAACCACATGAATAGCATGAGAAAAGAAAAGAATGTAATCTAACCTCCTATTGAAGAATTTGAGGCAAGGTCACAAATGAACTTTGAGATACATTCACAAGGGGGAGACCAAGGATCAATTAGTTTGGGGCACAGCCAACCAAACTCACTGAAAACTTTGCCCTCTTACCTAGGAGAGTATGAAGCCAAGTCTGAAGTGAGAGCAATCCCATCTCAAAGACTTTATTCTAACAAAGTGATGGATTCGCAAGGATTGATTGAGTTATTGTCCACCCCGGTCGCATGCACAATCACATTAGCAGAACTCCTCATGTTACGACCAAACATGTGGACCACAGTAGGCAAATGCCTAGAAAAATTTGGAGTGAAAGACCCCACCTTAGGCTACAGGAAGGGATCAGAGAGTTGGACAGGCCTCAACTAAACACTAGGTCAGTACCATTAAACAAGGTTGGAGAGTATTGTAAGGGAGAAGATGGAAACACCACGCTACCAGTAGAATTCCAAGGAGTAGTTTCCAAAGCTATTCTTGACAGTGGAGCGGGAGTTGCTATCGCCACCAAGGAAATCTGGAAAAAATAGGGAAAATCAGCTTTAAGTGCTACCAGAATGAAATTGCAATTGGCAGACGAGTTCATGGAGAAGCCTCTAGGACTCTTAGAAAAAGTGATTGTCACTTCGTGCGGGATCGAGTATGAGCATAAATTTGCGATAGTCGATTTCGACAAAAAGAACAATTATGAGATCATCTTGGGACGACCATTCATGCGATAATTGAAAATGGTCCAAGATTGGGGTTATGACCACATATACCTCAGACATGGCGAGACATCAACTAAAATACACGTGAAAGACCATAGTTACAAAGATCTAAACCAAACACCTATGGAAGAGTTTGATTCAGCTACAGTAGCAGGATCAGAACTCCCAGCATGGTTAGGGCAACAAAAAGAGCTATGGATGTGGGGAGCTTCACATTGTGGAAGCTTAAGAAGGGAATGCGTCTTAGAAAGAACGATAGAGGACGAGGAGGATATTCCGGAACCTTTCCCTGAAGATGACTTGGAACCTCTAGAATGGGAACACATACTAGCAACATTGGATGTCTATACCATTATAGATAGTCCAACAACAAAATTTTGCGATAGGGATGGCTATGATGTGCTACACTATTACATGGTAAGCATTATACCAGGAGAAGCTGAGACGATAGAACCACCAGGACAAGAAGAGTTTTATAACTCCTCTGAACATCTGTAAGTAAATGATGATGCAGATAATGAGTGTTCAGACACCTCAAGTGAGCATGGAAGGGAAACCGAGAATATCAAGTTTTATGATTTTGCTAATCAGCACCCTACACGCCAGGAACGCTATAGGAGGAAACGAGCAAGAAACAAAGTGAGAGAGAACCTGATGCCCAGGATAAAAGATAAAACTCACTATTTGATGCTTGTAAAAGCAGAGGATTGTGTAAAGGATCAAATATCAGGAAGATTCTCAAAAGATCGAAGGGAAAGAACGCGAGAGAAAATAAAACAGGAACGAAAAGCTAAAACAGAAACAAAATCACAAAAATCTCAAGAATAAAAAAAAGAAACAACAAAAGACCAAGAGTGGACCAAACTGGAGCGTAAACAGAAATACCAAGAACTGAAACGGTCTTTACGTGAGATATGGACTACTGAAGAAGATAGTGATGGTGAAGAGGAGTCAGAAAAGAGAAACATGAATGTACCATCACACTATCAGAAATTTACCATCTAGGACAGAAAAATCATCATGACACCACCAGTCAGGGAAAGAACCAACCAAGAATCTTACGATGGGCCTGAAAATGCAAAAAGGATAGACCTCGCGAAACCAGGTGAAAAGCCTCAGCCGGTCTATACAGCAAACGGCCGGTTTAGAGCCTGAAGAAGAAGAACAGCTAACACAACTTCTCAAAAAGTATAAAGATGTGTTTGCATGGTCCTATAAAGACCTCAAAGGAGTTGATCCATCGATATGTCAACATACAATTCCTTTGAAATCGGATGCAAAACCTAGCAAACAACGTCCTTATACATATAATGACACATTTGCTAAACGAATCAAAGAGGAGATTGATAAGCTGATGGAAGTTGAATTCATCTATGAAATCGAACATACAGATTGGGTGTCACTTATTGTGGTAGTTCCCAAAAAGAACAAAAAACTGCGAGTGTGTGTAAACCTCAAAAAGGTAAATGCAGCCACCATAAGGGATAATTATCCCTTGCCAATCACAGAACATATACTTGAGCGAGTGGCTGGAAAACGGGCTTATTCCTTTCTGGACGGGTTTTCAGGATATAACCAACTGGCAATTGCAAGGGAGGATCAACACAAAACAGCGTTTGCCACAGAATGGGGAATTTATGTGTATCGAGTTATGCTGTTTGGCTTAACTAATGCCCCAGCCACCTTTCAAAGGTTAATGACGCACGCGTTCAAAGAATACCTAAGAATATTCTTAGAAATTTACATGGATGATCTTTGTGTACACTCTCTTCTACAAGAGGAACATATTGACCATTTGCAAAAGGTCTTTGAAAAATGCAGGACATATCGAATCTGCCTTAACCCGGAAAAGTGTATATTTATGGTTAAGCAAGGCCGCATCTTATGACACATTGTCTCAAGAAATGGCATAACCACTGACCTAGACAAAGTCAAAGTCATTGTAGACCTACCCCGGCCTACTAATGCGAAACAAGTGCAATCCTTCATGGGACACTGAGGATATTAGCGAAGATTCATATACATGTATGCGGTTATCGCACAACCTCTGCATCGTTTGCTAGTCAATTTTGATTGGACCGAGGAGTGTGAAACTTCATTCCAAAAGCTAAAGGAAAACCTTATATCAGCACCTGTACTTAAAGCACCGGATTGGGAAAAGATATTCTAAGTTCACATTGATGCTTCTGCATATGCAATCAGAAGTATCCTGGCTCAACCTGGAGACGGAACAATGGATTTTCTAGTGTGTTATGCAAGCCGACAGTTAAACAGTGCGGAAAAGAACTACACAACCACCGAACAAGAAGGTTTAGGAATGATTTATGTTGTAAAGAAATTCCGGCATTATTTGCTCGCAAACAAATTTTTGTTCTTTACAGATCATCAAGCTCTTTTGTATCTGGTAAATAAACCATGCAATACAGGGAGAATTGTACGTTGGTTTATTATATTGCTAGAGTTTGACTTCACAGTGGTGGTCAAAAAGGGTAAAACCCATCTACGAGCGGATCATCTTTCAAGGATACACAACGGGGATGACTCCTGAAGGAGTAGATGATGACATACCAGATGCTTATCTTTTAATGTTGAAATGATACCCAAATGGTCACAGGAAATTGTTAGAATTCTGTCCTTTGGAAGTAGGTTTGATAATACGGAATACAGATCCAAACAACAAACAATTCGACAAACAAAAAACTTTCAATTGATAGGAGGACGGCTGTATCATCTAGGATCGGACCAAATCCTACGATTATGTATAAATCCAGAAGAATTCGAGTGCTACCTTGAAGAAGCATATATCCAGGATTGTGCATTTCATTGTTCAACAATGAAAACACACCATAGACTGAAACAGTTAGGGGTTTATTGGCCAACTATGTATGCGGACACACATTCTTATGTTACCAATTGTACTATATGTGGTGCCAAACGACCAGTGGATCACGCGACATTGTTTCAGGTAAACATTGCACCTGCATGGAGTCAATATATCATTGATTTCTTAACCACCAGGACATTTCCTGAGAACATCACAAGAGCACGGAAAAAAGCTATAGAGCTGGAAGCCCGTGAATTTCAGTTAATTGGGAACCAACTCTATAAGCGAGGAAAGGACAATCAACTTAGAATCTGTGCAAGTGAAAGCGAATACCTGCTGATTCTAGAACATGCACATAGCGGAATAAGTGGAGGCCATTTTTCGGGCGACAAGACGGTAAAAATTATCTTAACCGCAGGTATATGGTGGCCTACACTACACAGGGATGCTGAAGAGTTTGTAAAGCGTTGTGACGCATGTCAGCGCACCAAGGTGCCAATAAAAAGAGATGAGATGCCACTACGGCCCATGATGGGAGCAAGAGCATTTGCAAAATGGGGCATTGATTTGTGGGACCTATCTCACCACCTGCATATCGCACCCATACCCAATATATCATTGTGGCTACGGACTATCTCACAAAATGGGTCGAAGCCAAGGCAACGCAAGAAGCAGATGCACGCACCACTGCACAATTTTTGTATGAGAATGTTTTTGTACGATACGGGTTACCAATAGAAATTGTCAGTGATCGTGGGACACATTTTCTTAATGAAGTCATTGAATATCTGTTAGGGGAATTCATGGTCATACATAGGAAATCTGCTCCATACCATCCACAGGCAAATGGACAAGCTGAGGCCACAAATAAAACACTATGCACGGTTCTAACTAAAATAGTGTCAGAGTCAAGAACAGATTGGGATTAGCAGCTACACTCAACAATATGGGCATACAGGGTAGCTTACAAAACATCAATAGGAACAACACCGTACAACATGGTGTTTGGCCTAAATGCTATACTACCCATAGAGTTTTTAATTTCAACTCTACGAGTAGCGAAACGCTTAGAATGGACAGGGCATGAGCTCTCTTCAAGAATAGATGATCTTGAAAAGCTAGATGAACTCTGCTTGAGAGCTGTAGCTTCAATCTATGCTAAAAAGAGAAGACAAAAAGAGTTTTTGACAAGCATGTGCGCACTAAAGAGTTCAAAACAGGTGATTATGTACTTATTTATACTTTGAAACAACATGCCAAGAAAATTAAAAAGCGAGGGATGAGACCATTTGTGATTAGTGATCTATCACAAAGTGGAGCTGTCAAGCTTGCTACATTAGCAGGTGAAGAAATGCCGAACTGGATTAGTGGATGTCGACTGAAGAAATATCATCTACCACTCACACAGGAGATGCTCCAACAAATCCATCAAGAAAAACAGCGAATGAAGGAAAAACAGAGAGTACGATAGGAAGCTCAAGCACAAGCACAAGCACAAGAACGCATTGCAAAAAGAAGACTTCTGCGATAACAACAACAAAGTGGAGCACCATTATAAATCAATGCCATTCGAATAACGCAGTTGGATGAAGACATAGTGGAGCCAATAATTGCAGTCAAAGTGGGTAGCAATCAAGTTGAATCGACGGCATTGCTTGATTCTGGAGCTCAAGCAAATTTGATCTCTTACGGATTATACCAACCACTCAAAACCACAGGCCGACTTCATCCTACTCCTCAAGTGCTGGAAAGTAGTACATCACACTCGTTGAAAACATTTGGATGGACTATATTGCATGTTCAAATACATCAATATATTTACCCACACAAATTCTATGTGGTGGAGGATGAAAGCACACAACACCCAATGATGTTGGGACAACCTTGGCAAAAAGAGTACAATGTGCAGATAGATTGGAATGCGAATGCAGTCAAAATTCAGCATGCACAAGAACAACAGGTGATAGCCTTTGCTCAGCAATACCGGAATAATCAGCTGCAAGCAATGCAATCACTGGCAAAAAAAACCAAAAGCAAGAATGCCACCAAAGAACAACATGATACCCAAGGTCAACAGACAGGTAAAAGCCAACCATGCTAATTACAGACATACGAAGTCACCGACAACAGTGCAAAGATCTAGATTACAAAAACAAGAGAAACAAGTATGGATGCGGAAGGATAGAAATGCCATGGCCGACAAACAATAATGCAACGAAAGAATTCAACCGATGCCGATAGTTCAACCAAAAACAAAGGCATAAAACAGATATGGATCCGAAAGAAAATGCTCAGCAATAACCCAAAGGTTACTCGCATTTGGATACCGAAACAAAAGCAAGAGGAACTCCCTTTAGTACAAGCAACAACGGAAAGCAAACAGCTACATTTGAAAAAGGACAACCGACTTATGTGGATGCCAATCCGCAACAAGACAGTGGCAACCAAGGAAGTAGAAAAACACCTACAAAAACCGACAAAAACAAGCTACCAATGGACAACAAAAGAAATACGGTCCACGGCCATTCCGGCCAAGCCAATCCTCTCCATAGAAACAACTACGGTTATATCAACAGTAGCAGCAAAGCGACTGCCTTTTGCAAAAAAGACAATTAAACAGAGAGCAGTAGAGTTACAGCTCGTACTTGCAAAGAAAACCGGAAACCTCGATGGCGAATGCCAATAAGCATCTTGCTTATTCCCTTCTCTTGCACAGCATTAATTTTTCCATGCATTGTCCGAGTATTAGGGACACATTAATAGGCCACGCATTAGCACAACTTTTTCAACCTATGCACGACACATACTCCGAGGCGATACCTTATCGTCCAGGAGGACTCCGACTAGGAGGGAGGGAGGCATTCTCAAATGCGGAACCAATAGTAGAAAGAGCAAAAAAGGGCATGATTTTTGACTATTTTAAGGGTTGTTGTTTGATTGCGAAATTTTTTGGACTAACCCAAGTATATATGCCCTTATAAAGCATGTATCTATAGGTATATGGGGCCAAACGCCAAATCAAGCCCCTAGGTGTGTGTATATAAGTAGAAATAGCTATTTTTCAGGCAAAATATTAGTAAAATGGAGAAATCCGGCCATAAAAATTGCATGCAAGTGTATATAATGGTTTGCGGAGATGTTTGTGAATTATCGTGATTTTTGGGGATTTTCGGGGTTTGATTTTCTATTTTCCTTTTAATTTTGTTAATGTTTGACAGAAAAACTTCAAAAATACAAAAAACAGGTGAAAAACGGTTTTAATGAAAAACAAAAAATATGGGGATGATCAGTGACTATAGGAAGACCTATGGTACAATGGGGGTGCAATTATGAGACTGGAGCGGAAAGCGTGTTTTGGCCAGGTTTTGACCGAAATGCCAAATTTCTGGTAAACAGAGCAAATGGAGTCCAAATCAAGAAATTTTTGAGCCTAAACCGCATCTCACAAGAAGATGGGACCACATGTCAAATTTCATGAAAAGTGGTTCGGGGACCTCCATTATAAGAAATTTTCACCTCATTTTTAGCTCATTTTCACTATTGACCTTGTGGAGAGAGCTTCTGCCACCTAGAGCGAACGGACCTTCCAACAGCTTCTACGACGCGCACGACTACCCGACGGGCTTCAGACATGAGAGGTAAGCTCACCACCTTGAGCTTTTCGCACATGTTTGTCGTTTTGTCGCGAAAACTAGCGTAGGGTTCACACACAAAGCGGGCGGTAGAGACCTACAAGTAGAGGGGGCGACGTAACGGCTAACCCAAAAGCAACGAGACTTCATTGGCAGCTTACCCTAGCATAGGAGACCAGTCCTGGATGTCCAAAGGCAGTAGAAAACCATCGGAAAAACCCTAATTCCTATAATCCCGCAAGAGGTCACCAAATGGGAAATCGGCGAAAAGACGCCCAAATGCTACCAAATTTCATGGGTAGGAGCATCTCGACATGCTCGACAAGTCTATGTGACCCACATGACCAAAAAGTGACCCGAAGCGGCACTAAACTTCAGAAATGGCATCAGATACACAAAACGTCAAATTGCTCTCGCGGCCAAACCGCATGCTCATTTGCCACCAAACTTCACGAGCGGCTTTTCTAGACCATCAACAACCAAGTCCTATGGTGGTAGACCACCACAAATCATCAAAGACATGTAAACGCAACCACAGGTGCTTCTAGAGTGACAAATTGCCAAGTGAAGCTCAGATAAAGCCAAAGTCGACAAAAACCATACGGCAAGGATCCCCAAGGGATCGGGAAGCTATGGAGACCAACATCAAGAAATTTCATCGCCAAAAAGCACTCCAAAAGTCAGAAAACGGCTTGGAGGCTCTCAAGTCCACACAGGGAGTTACTTTCTATCCATTTGACTTTTTTGTTGAAATTAGGCTTAAAAGGGACTCAGGGGAACCAAGGGCAAGCACTAGGGGCACAATCCATGAAAAAATCATCAGGAGACATCCTACGCGTATATTAGCAGGTACGCCGCGACGGACGATGGAGCACAGCCAGAACACAGACCAACAAACTGTCAATCCCAGGACGTAGCTGACCCGACTAGGGCATGGAGGCAATCTCTGGGTTGTCAACCCTGAGCTAGACACGAACAACACTCTACAATCACTAATCCTACCACAACACTACCATAAAGCAAAGAAACAGACAACGCATCCTACGAAACACTACAAGCTCGAAACAGTCTCAAATCATATCGGAATGACTCGAAATCGGAGGGCAAGACTCACAAGGACATATCCTATGTGGCCAAACACCTAAACCCTGAAAACCATAACTGTAAGACCTCTAATCGCTGTCGCGATAGACTCAAAACAGCAATTTCCAAAGTGTCCGGAACTGATCTACAAAGACATCAACACGAAGAGCTTCTCGCCCTGATTCTAAGGACTACTCGATCATTCAGAACGGATGTCGTTTGAGGTACTTACGACCAAATATAGCTCGTAGCAGGCGGGCTCGCGATGTGGTCCTCGGCTTGCATTGCTTGCGTCGACCCGGAGAGCTCCTCGATGCTAACACGCTCCTTCTCTCATATCTGCAATGTGATTAGTGTGCGTGACGGTGTGTGTGCGTGAAGCTCACTACTGTGTGCTGCAGAATCCACGACTGTATATTATTTGAGATAACGTAATGTGTTTTTCTTACAAAGCCTTAGGTTTCAGCTTATATACAAAGCCTTCAAACCTAATGTCCGGCCAAATGACATGAGTTGTCCCTAGGCTTCTACAGAGCTTAATTACAAGAAACTGAGTTGGCTTTACTCATGATACAAGCATCTACGGCCAAAATACAAGTGCCGATTTAAAATATGAGGTTCCCGTAAACATTACAAAAGTGGACGTAATGGCTCAAAATAATAATAACAGGATATTCGATGACGTCCATGAACTCGTATCTTCATGTTGCAGCATCCATCTTCATTTTCATTACTTCATCACCATCTTCATTTGGAATCTTTATAGAATCTTTGAGGAATCTTAATGGAATCTTTGTGGAAACGTTGTTGAAAGAGTGTCCTTTCAACACTCTCCCCCTCCGAATTCTTGTCGTCCCCGACAAGACCCTATGTCTTTGCTGGCTTTGACGAGGTCTTGATGTCTTGGTGTTGGTTGAAGTTGTTGTGGCAGCCTCTTCTGTAGTTGGTTGCTTTGCGTGATGTTAAAGCTGCCTTGAAGTTATACCTGTAGTGTATTTGAAGCCTGGAACTCTCCCCCTCCAATTCGTTGTTGTATCTTCAATTGCATGGGGTTGTATCGACTTGTTGGTGCAGCAGTTCGTTGTCATTGTAGCTCTAGTATGCTTTTCCTGTGGTTGTTATCTGGAAGTTGTACCTGTAAGTTGACTTGAAGCTTTGTCAAACTGTTTTTTGGCCTCTCCCTTTTGATTCGTCAGTAGATTTGCAATTAGTAGTGTGTGGATATCGTGGTTCTTCTTGTTTTTGTTGTTATAAAAAATAAAAGAGTAAAAGTAAAATATAGCGTATATACAAAATGAAGGTCTTGGATACCTAGATAAGACAAAAGGGAAAAACCCAGTGGAAAAAAATATCTTTAGTCATAATTAAATGCGATGCTATATGTACTTAGGTTCTGATGTTATAGAGTTATGCTGAGTTAAAGTACATATGGCCATATGGCTACTAGTATGGACTTGATATACATGGATAAGTGTTAGTAGCTTGAAGTCAGAGTCATTGTTGTTGAGCAAAGGCTTATAAAACCTGTTTCCGCTTGGTCATCGTCATTTGTTTGTGTAATTGCATGGGTGGAATAAAAAAGAGAGTGCCTAATGCATATGTCCAATGATGGGACATCTATATGCGTGCACAGAGTTATGCATGTTAAACAAGATGCGGTGCGAGAGAAGAGTATTGATGGGTTCTTCATGGAGTTAGTGTAGAGAGCATAACATATAGCATGAGTGCTTCAAAAGCTTTCACTACTCACAAGAAGGGTTTTCCTTGTCGAGGTTTCTCCACTCTTCCTCACTGTGTGAAGTGCGTGAGTGTTTTTTTTTTTTTTTTGAACTACTCCACCTTAGCTATTATATGGACTTTGACTCTTATGCTCACCTCTTCCATCTTGAGCGACATGACTTTATGTATGCTCAACTCTCCAGCTTGAGCTTATACCTATTAGCTAGACTCATAGACCACAGAAAAATATTAACTTGAAGCTTGGGTCTGACACTTTGCTCATTTAGTGGCTTAGCTGCCCGACTCTAGACTCTTATGCCATGTAAGTTTAATGGCAACTTGGACTTACCTGATCGCGGCCTGAAATCCAATTCCATATGCTTTTGATGTTTAGGCCTTTCTCGTTAGTTTCTGTTTGAGATGCCATGTTATCCAATACATTGGCATATATCTGCTCTTCATTCCTTGGTAGCAAATTGTGGTCACTTGATGAGATAGGTATTGATGTTGAAGCAATGGTTGATGAAGTCTTCTTCTTCCAGATAGTGTTCTTCAAAACTGTAACCTCCGCATTTTCCGTTGCTTTCTTTTTGTTGTTAAGAGGTTGTAAAGGAGTTGTGTATCTATCTTGTTGTTGAGCCTCAATCACGGATTTTGGAACCCACATTGTTCTTGGGCCTGGTGTGATCTCTTTTGCCACTTGCCTTGTTTCTTCTTTGACTTGATGGTACCTTGTCTTTAACTTCCAAATATGGCTGTTACTTTTGTAAAAGCCTTGCTCTTGTAGTAATTGACGAGGGATCCATCTATAGGTTGTAGTACTCTTGGGTGTAGCGGGTGGATTCTCTTAATTTCTTGATGTTTCTTGCTTTTCCTGGGTGATTCCTTGATAAGCTACTACCTTAGGTAACCAGATTTGAAAGTTACCCTCATAGAATCCTTGTGCTTCGAGTAACTTGGCTGAAATGAATCTTTGGACTTGCTTGAAGGTGATCTTCACTTGACTTTGTTGGGTAGTCTGGTAGAATTTTGATTTCGTGGATTCTCTTAATTTCTTGATGTTTCTTGCTTTTCCTGGGTGATTCCTTGATAAGCTACTACCTTAGGTAACCAGATTTGAAAGTTACCCTCATAGAATCCTTGTGCTTCGAGTAACTTGGCTGAAATGAATCTTTGGACTTGCTTGAAGGTGATCTTCACTTGACTTTGTTGGGTAGTCTGGTAGAATTTTGATTTCATTACCCAGACTTGTCGTATGGTTTGTCCAGTGGAAGACCTTCTCTTTTGCTTTTTGTACATGTCCTTTCTCTTGGTTGAGTTATGTGATTGACATTGACGGCTTTGTTGATTCCTGACTGAGTGGTTGTGATGGGATGGATATCGCCAGGCTGTCATCTTGGGCTTGTTGACCCAAACATCTGAATTTCCTTTCTTGTAGCATTGTGCAATAATTGACGCGCTTGATGTGATCCATCCTGTTACCTTTGCTTGTTGAGGTTGTTCCTGTGATTGTATCCAAATTGGATCATTAACTTTAATCTGTGCCTTGGATGCTAGCACTTGGTTGACCTGTTTTGACTTCCTTTGGAGACTTTCGGGTGATGGAAACTTTGGTTGATAGACTTTTTGCTTGGGTTTTCATTGTTTTGTTGATGGTTTGGCTTTTGATGTAGAGGCTTTGTCTTGCACTTGCATTGGCTGGGCTAGAGACTGTGGGCTTACTTTAGCTTTGCCTTTTTCAATAGCCAAGAATCTTTGAACTGTTGTAGGCTTGACCTCTATTGCCACTTGATAGCTTGTCGTGATGACCATTGTTGAAGATTCAGGCTCGTCTTCAAAGACTTGTGCCCATGGCTTGGACAAAATCAAGTGTGTTCCCATTTGTCGAGAATCTACCACCAAGAATTTTTCTTTGACATTCTGTGAGTGTAGTTGGACAGTAGCTTCTGCAATCCCCATACTTATAACATCCACTTCAGGTGACAGATTTACCTTTATCTGAATATCATAAAGCTTTGGCTTACCTAGAAGTAACCACATGCCATATGACATGACATTAGTCGTGGAATTTGTATCAATTTCTGCCATAAAATTCATCTTGACTGTGTCTTGTGCACTTAGCAAAAAGTTAATCTTCTTTGGTACTAGATTGCGTGTGTTCTCTTGAGTGACTTGAGCAATCTTTGGCCTGGACTCCTTGTCGTCTTCTTCTTCATTGTTCACACTTATGAGTTCATCTGTGTGTTCTAGCTCTTGCTTGACCACCATTTCCTCTGATATGTCTTTTGGAGAGACAAAATCAGCATTTGGTTCCTGTAGAGTCATAGGCTCTTCTTCCTCGACTTCAGCTTTTGAAATATCACCAATAGTGTCTGAACTTCCTGTCACTTGCTGCACCTCTTCTTTGATTGATTCCAAGTCTTCATATTGCTCGTTTGTAGGCGCTGGACCTGAAGCATCTTCTTTGGATCTTAGCCCTTCTTCCTGCAACTTTGCTTCGTTGACTTGCGGCTCCTCCTTTGTACTATGCATTCGAGTTGGACAGTTTGTAATCAAGTGTGTTATCGCACACTGATCGCAAAGAGCACCTATTTCTATATGACCAGTATTCGGGCTACGTATCTAGTTTTGTGTTATCCCCATAGCTGATAACCCTGTTTTGAACTCAAACTCAGATTCTTCATCTGTCTCACACATAACCCTTAGCATGTAGTAGGGGACTACGTCATACCCATTCTCATCGCAAAAGTTTGTTGGTGTGGTCTCATTAACACAGACATCCAAAGTAGCCAATATTTGAGTCCACTCTAGCGGTTCTAATGCCTCTTCTGGAAAAGGTTCTCTTATGTAAGCATCATCTTCTAAGATCCTCTCTAAGGAATTCTCATTTCTCCCAAAGTCACTACACTGCGATGCTCTGCACATCCAGATTTCTTTCTTTTTGCCCATCCACGGATGGTCTATTGATCCACTTTGTGTTGCAGAATCAAAATCTTCCACGGGCGTTCTAGTTACATCTTGGTAACTATGATTTCTCATATTTACACGTGTTGTGGTTTCAGCATGTCTCAAGTATAGATAATCATAACCCCAATCTTGTACCATCTTGAGTTGCCTCATGAATGGTCTTCCAAGGATGATTTCATAATTATTTTTCTTGCCAAAGTCAACTATGGCAAAAGTATGTGCATACTCTATACCACAAGAAGACACCACTATCGCTTCTAGCAATCCCATGGGTATTTCCACATGCCCATCAGCTAACTGTAATTTTATTCTGGTTGTTCTAAACGCGGGCCTACCCCATTTCTCCCATATTCCTTTTGTTGCTATGGCAATTCCTGCTCCGCTGTCAAGTATAGCTTTTGTTTCAATCCCATTGTACTCGACCGGCAAAGTGGCATTACCATCTTCTCCTTCACAGTGTTCTCCTACTTTGTTCAGAGGTACAAGTCTTACATTTGATCTAGGCTTCTCGATCTCATCTAGCTCTTTTTCCAAAAACCTTAACTGGCTTTTGATCCCAATTTTTTCCAAGCATTTTCCTATATCCGTCCACATACTTGGCCTAATTTTCACAAGTTCTGTCAGTGTAATTGTGCACTTCACTGGTGTGGATAGCAAGTCGGTCAAAATTTTTGTGTCCAATTCTTTTGTCCCTCCTAGCCTCTGTGATGGAACTCTCACAATCTCAGACTTTGCCTCAAAATCTCCCATGTACTGTGTCAAAGTTCTTAACGATGCAAGTCTACTGTCTTCGGAGGCTACCGATCCTACGTCACCATAATATGACCTCGCATCAACACTCATTTGTGGTCTATCTAATGTGATTTCAGGAAATGGTGCTGGTCCAGCATCCTCTTCTCTTTTTTGGGCATCTCGGACAACCTTCCATAACTCCTCTGGCCACTGCTCCTCAACTATAGGAACATAAGGTGGGAAATCCCTCATTGATTCATCTGTTGTATTTTGGACTACCCTCGAGTCTTGCAACCTTGGCAGTGGTTCTTCCCTATGATCCACCTCTTCTCTAGGCAATTCGTATACTTTAATGCTCTCGTCTTTGTGCACTGGGGTGACTATCCTATCCTTCAATTCTGGTGAAGGTGGTTCTAGCAATGCTTGAGCAGTTTCAATGAGCTGCTTACACATTTCTAGCCTCTGCTTCTCTAGTTCAGGATAAGGATAAGTCATCCATCTTTGTTCTAAGGTCTGTCTATTTGCCAATCTAGCCTCATAAGCCTGTAAAATCGCGTCTAAAGGCTCATTCACTTTGTCCACTAGGACAAATCCTCCTGAACTAGCACTCTTGGGTGCTTCAGCTGGTTTAAGGGTTTCAACTTCCCTTTGCTGTGTCTGTTGCTCTTGAGTTGTTTCCAACTCAGCTGTAACAGCCTTTTCTTCTCCTTTCTCCCTTTCTAGTCTCGCTTTCATTCTAGTCCTTCTTGCTCATCTAGAGTTTCTACGGCTTTTGGAACTCTTACTAGTCTCTCCATCTGTAGGCTTCTGCTCTTGTACTTTTGCTTGTGCTCTTGTGATAACGTTTACTGGAGCAACTTGCTTACTTTCATTTTCTTGTTGTTTAAGCACTTGTTCTTTTGTAATTGTTTCTTTCTTTGTTGTTGTTGTCGTCTCTCCTTTTGTTGCGGCTCGTTCTTTCTCTGATTTGCTGGTAGAAGGAAAGGTAACATGTGGTTGCATTTTACCTTTCTTTCTTGGATTCTTAGGACAATCCAAAATCATATGTGTGATTGCACACTCATTACAATATACATTTATCATGATATCATGGTGTGGACAATCCTTAATCAAGTGATCACTACTACCATATTTGTCACATGGACGTATTGGTTGTTGTGGAAATACTTGATATTGACCTTGAAGTGGCCTCTGATCTACCACATTTCTTTCTATTTGAAGCTCATGACTCACATATGCATTTCTAGCAGCTATGGGTCTTTCACTTAAGAACACTTGTTCCGCTACAGGATGATATCTAGGTGGTTGAGACATAACATGCTCAAACCCTGGTGGAGTCTTAGGTCTATAGTCAGGACAATGTTGCGTCGGATGGTCCCCTCCACATGTCATACACCTACGTCGTTGAGGAATTCTATAGGCTGGTACTCTGTCAGAGTGGTTGATGGGTTGCATCACATTCCCTATGATTTTCTCCTCAACATTTACTTGGTTTTGTCCTAGATTCCCTCTTTGATCCTCAAGATCAGCGGTTTTCTTTTTCTGACTCGCATCATTCATCTTCTTCTGACCATCTTCATAGAATTTGCAATTGTCAACTAGGTCAACTGCCGCGTTGGTCACCTCTTCCAAGGTTTGGTATCTTTTCACGTATAGGTCCTTTTGAAGATTCTCATTCCTAAGCCCTCTGATGAAGCATAGGATCTGACGTTCTGGCGTGGGTAACTCTTGGGTAGGACATCTACCAACATATTGCTTGAAACGCAGTATTGCATGTCGCAATGTTTCTGTTTCGCCTTGTTTAAATTCCCGAATCTTAAAAAGGGTGTTATGTTTTATGCCCCTCTTGGTGAATTCTTGAACAAATTCATCCAACATTTTCTCAATGGTTGTGAACTCTCTCGGGTTCAATAGTTCAAACCATGTTTGTGCATTGTCCTCCAATGTAAGTCCAAAACCCTCATACTGCGTGTGGAAGTCCTCTACTCGTTCTGCTCGTAGGACTTGCTTGAAAGCCGAGACATGGGCGTATGGGTCTCCTATGCCGTTGTACTTTCTATTTACCCATTTTCTTAGCTGAGATGGTCTTATACTTTGGGGTGCAAAGTATGGAACCATACTCCTCTCTGGTATCGTTTCATCTCTCGTTATCGCTCTAGGAGGAAATCCAGGTGGTGGTCCCCTCTTTGGAATTCTCTTAGAGGTTCCTGTGTTTTGTGGATGTATCGGAGGTCCTTCATTGACCAAATATCCACTCATCTCTAATTTGGTTCGCGGATTTGTCCTTTCTACAGCTCTATATTCTCGTCCATACTTGTCAACAAATAAAGATGTCCATTGTCGGTCGACCTCGTATGTATAGACATATAAGAGCTTGTATTCTGTCAGCTCATCTGGGTAAGGCTCTAAGCAATTGTAAAGGTTGAATTGATTTCCATTAATATACCTATATAGTCCTTCACTTTCATGGTTATACGTCCAAACTCTCTCCACAAAATTGGTCTTTATGTACTGTAGGTTTGGAAGATCTATTCTGGGCGGGTGCTCATCTATCCCTGCAATCCATGTGCTTGTATAAGCTGAGTCTGAGTCTGAGTCTGATGTAGACATGACTTCTAGGCTTAATAGATCTAGCTTGCCATAGTAATACCTCTCTCAGTGTTTTCAAGTGTTTTGGTCAGGGAAAATCCAAAACTATGTCCAAAATCGTGAGCGTTTTCTCGCAATCCTCTCAAATTGTCGGTTTTAGACACCCCTGACTTCCGGATGCATTTTGAGGCCTTAAACAACGTTTTTTTTTTTCAAAACTGACCAAAATGCATGTCGTTGGCAACCATTTTGGTCAATTTACTCTAAGATCTGTAGTGCTTCTTTCAAGCTACGTTTTGATAAAAAAAAGTTTTGGAATCGGAGTCCGTATGTGAAAGTTATGACCAAAACAGTGAGATGTAATTTGGAAAGTTGCTCTATGTGATGTTTTTGCAAGTGGTCAGTTTGAGCCCAAAATTGGTGTGTGCACTCCTTAGGCAATCATAAACCTAGTGGTATAGTTGGTTTCAAAAAATTTCTCAAAATTTTTTCCTGACTTGTCTATCGCGATAGGCTCACCAAGTACCCCTTGCAGATGTCCAAATGCACTCAAACTTTGTGTACAGCGTATAATGGGCCTTCTGAACCCAAATATGAAGTCAGATTTGATTTTTTATTTTTCTACAGTGAATTTCTGAGTCTATCGCGATAGACTCACCAGAGTGTTACTGGGATACAATTGTTCAACTGTTTTTATAGATTTGAATTCCCCCTTCTCTTGAGATACTACTCACCAATTTTCAACCAATTTGGAATACTTTTCCTTTGTAACTTGCATCAAACAACAGTTTCTTTTCTGATCTTATGAAGTAATCCTCTTAGATGCACTTCCAATACTCCAAATTTACTCAAAATTTAACCATAGGCTCACAACAACATGTAGAACAAGGCCCTAAGGTCAGTTTTCAAAAATTTCAATTGTTGTGAAAAAGCCCCAGTCTATCGCGATAGACTCACCAAGTTCTTCAGTTTTGAAAATTTTCCAGATTTCTCTTCACCACTGTGTTCCCTATGCTCTGTACACCTTGTTCACCAATTTCCACTTGTTTTGGACTTTTTCTTAGGTCTCTTAACTCCAACTCTAGAATTCTGAGTCTATCTGATCACTAGAAAATAGACTTAGGATGACTTCCCAATGTCCAAAATCCACCAAATTTTGTGTGTAACCTCTTGAGAGGCTAAACAAGCTATGCTCTAGAGGGTTTTGAAATTTTCAATTTCTTTGGCCCTGCTTTGAGTCTATCGCGATAGACTCAGCAAGTATCCCTTTTATAGGTCAAACTTGAACTTTGACTAGACCATTGTGTTCCAACACCTCTCCTTAGTCCTCCTACCAATTTTCAAGTGGTTTAGACTTTTACTTTGTCAGTTAGACCAGATCTGGTGTTTTCTACAAGCTGAATCCTCTCAAATGGTCTTAGACCCACTTTTTGATGTCCAAATAACTTCAAAATTTTTATGTGTCCTTGATAGCACCTTTCCAAGCTATGCCACAGAGGTTTTTGAAAAATTCAATTTCTATCATTGGGTTCTTAGTCTATCGCGATAGACTCACCAAGTATGCTAACATGACACTTTTTTCAAATTTTCTCTTCACAGATGTGTTCCCTACCCTCTGTAGATCATGTATACCAAGTTTCACAAGGTTTGGAAATTGGGTCAAGTCCCTTTACCCAATTTGTCTCTGAAGTCTGACTCAAAACACCAGACTTGAGGTTTAGTGGTCAAGCAGGTGTCCAAGTACACTCAATTTTTGGGAGCAGCCTTGTATTGATGTGTTTTACCTGTGGTATGAGGGGTTTTGCCTGATTGTGAGTCTATCTCCAATTCACCAGTCTATCGCGATAGACTGAGCAGAGAGCTACTGGGAAGTGATTTTTTTCTCTGTTTTTGGACAGTTTGGTTCCCAATGCCCTTAGAAGCTTATCCCCAAAGTTTCATTCAATTTGGACTTCTTTTCCTTTGGATTCAAGCATTTCACAGTTCACTTCCTTACACTCAGAAAAAGCAAATTCCTACTTAGATGCACAAGCACTGATGCAAATGCTTTGAAATTTCACATACAAGCTCTAGAGCATATGCAAAACAAGGTCATATGCAAAACTTTTTTTTTTTTTGAAAATTACAAATTTGGTTTCAAATTTTTTTTAAAGGGGTTTTTTAGAGGGTTTTTTTTTGCATTGGACCAAATCTGTGTTTTCCCCCTACCTTAATGTGTTTTCCCCCTACCTTAAGGTCTCCAATGCAAAAACAAGCACTCAAATCGGCTTTCAAACGACCATTTTAGAGCACTTTTACCATAATCAGCACAATTCCGCCTTTTGTGTTTTCAAGCACATTTTCATGTCAAAATTGCTCTAGATCAACATCAGATGTCCTACACTACCTAAAGTCCTACTTTGGATGGTTGAATGGTTGTTTTTGCTTTCTGGCAAGCAAACAACCTCCTGCTTACCTTTTGCGTTTTTCTTTGCGTTTTTTCTCTTTCGAGTTCTTCACAACCATAAGTCACAACCAAACACACAAACCATAAAACCTAATCTAAACACACAACAAAATAATATAACCATACCTCAACCTCATGGTGGACCACCTCGGCGAGACGCAGGCTCCCTGGCTATCCCTCAGTCAAGAGATCCGCTCTGTGACTTCCCACTAAGAAGGCAAATGGTGACAACACTCTAGAAAACTCTAGAGAAATGCTATACTATCAAATACGACTGATGCGGTCTACGCTAGTTTAGGCGCTTCGTCCCCGGCAACGGCGCCAATGTTAGCCGGTACGCCGACGGACGATGGAGCACAGCAAGAACACAGACCAACAAACTGTCAATCCGAGGACGTAGCTGACCCAACTAGGGCATGGAGGCAATCTCTGGGTTGTCAACCCTGATCTAGACACGAACAACACTCTACACTCACTAATCCTACCACAACACTACCATAAAGCAAAGAAACAGACAACGCATCCTACGAAACACTACAAGCTCGAAACAGTCTCAAATCATATCGGAATGGCTCGAAATCGGAGGGCAAGACTCACAAGGACATATCCTATGTGTCCAAACACCTAAACCCTGAAAACCATAACTGTAAGACCTCTAATCGCTGTCGCGATAGACTCAAAACAGCAATTTCCAAAGTGTCTGGAATTGATCTACAAAGACATCAACACGAAGAGCTTCTCGCCCTGATTCTAACGACTACTCGATCATTCAGAATGGATGTCGTTTGAGGTACTTACGACCAAATATAGCTCGTAGCAGGCGGGCTCGCGATGTGGTCCTCGGCTTGCATTGCTTGCGTCGACGCGGAGAGCTCCTCGATGCTAACACGCTCCTTCTCTCATATCTGCAATGTGATTAGTGTGCGTGACGGTGTGTGTGCGTGAAGCTCACTATTGTGTGCTGCAGAACCCACGACTGTATATTATTTGAGATAACGTAATGTGTTTTTCTTACAAAGCCTTAGGTTTCAGCTTATATACAAAGCCTTCAAACCTAATGTCCAGCCAAATGACATGAATTGTCCCTAGGCTTCTACAGAGCTTAATTACAAGAAACTGAGTTGGCTTTACTCATGATACAAGCATCTGCGGCCAAAATACAAGTGTTGATTTAAAATATCAGGTTCCCGTAAACATTACAAAAGTGGCCGTAATGGCTCAAAATAATAATAACAGGATATTCGATGACGTCCATGAACTCGTATCTTCATGTTGCAGCATCCATCTTCATCTTCATTACTTCATCACTATCTTCAATTAGAATCTTTACAAAATCTTTGAGGAATCTTTGTGGAAACGTTGTTGAAAGAGCGTCCTTTCAAATAATATACAGTCGTGGGTTCTGCAGCACACAGTAGTGAGCTTCACGCACACACACCATCGCGCACACTAATCACATTGCAGATATGAGAGAAGGAGCGTGTTAGCATCGAGGAGCTCTCCGCGTCGACGCAAGCAATGCAAGCCGAGGACTACATCGCGAGCCCGCCTGCTACGAGCTATATTTGGTCGTAAGTACCTCAAACGACATCCATTCTGAATGATCGAGTAGTCGTTAGAATCAGGGCGAGAAGCTCTTCCTGTTGATGTCCTTGTAGATCAGTTCCAGACACTTTGGAAATTGCTGTTTTGAGTCTATCGCGACAGCGATTAGAAGTCTTACAATTATGGTTTTCAGGGTTTAGGTGTTTGGTCACATAGGATATGTCCTTGTGAGTCTTACCCTCCGATTTCGAGTCATTCTGATATGATTTGAGACTGAACTCGTATCTTCATGTTGCAGCATCCATCTTCATCTTCATTACTTCATCACCATTTTCATTTGGAATCTTTACAAAATCTTTGAGGAATCTTAATGGAATCTTTGTGGAAACGTTATTGAAAGAGCGTCCTTTCAACACTCTCTCCCTCCGAATTCTTGTCTCAAGGGAATTTCTGGGCACAGATCCCAACATTTTTCATCATATACATTTTCTGAATGACCTTTACATGCTGTCCACCAAGTTTCATCATATTTGGACCAAAATTGACCTCATATGCATGAAAAAATGCAAAGTTAGGACATAGAGGCAATAATGGGCCATAGACCTACCAAATCTTGTCCAAATCACATGAAACTTGCACAACACATTCACAACAACTCACCAACCAATCTGTGTGGTCAGAAGCAAAAATTGGTGAAGTAGACATCCTACGCGTAAGATGTCTATTTAACATTTTTTGCCTACAGAGGATGTTTGTTCATTCCAGATCCAATCACCTCATCATCAAGAGCTCATATATCAATTTTGAAGCCATTTTAATCAATTTTGACCCCCAACACCTTCAAGATACACTTTTTGAGCCCAAAAAACACTACACAGGCTCTTGCAAGCATCAATCCTTGTCCAAATCCAAATCCAAGAGCATAGCCATGTTCCATAGGCCAAGGACTACCCACAGAACAAATCCCATGCAATTTTGATGAAATAGACATCCTATGCGTAGGATGTCTCCTACATCATTTGGACCTTCTGTGCAAAGAGTGACATCATGGAGGCCAATGCCATGGTGCAATGAGCCCATATACCAATTTTCAACCCATTTGGACATCAATTGCTACCTGTTATGGACTTTCTACCCAATTTGTGACCTAAAGCCTGACTCAACCCAAAAAAAAATCCACTTTTTGATATCCAAACCATATGCAAGCATATAGCCATGTTCCATAAGCCATGCACTACCAGCATGTCAAATATCAACTAATTCTGATGAAAAAGACATCCTACGCGTAGGATGTCTAAATGGAAATTTTTGGCCAGATTTGCACTATGAGCACATGCACAGTTTCACAAGTTCCTTTTAAGCTTTATTTTCAATTTTCAAATCATTTGGATAGTTAAAACTCAGTTTCTCAGCTAATATGGAAAAAACGCTAACTTCGGACTACTGAGTGGAACAAGATCTATGGCAGCCGCGAAGTCACCGGCAAAGAAGAAAAGAATGACCATTAAGGATTACCTAGAAGAAGTGGAGCCCTTCGTCATACCAGAGGGAACACTAAAGCCCACCAGCACATGGATCCAAGAAGATCTGTTAGAGTCCAACGACCTAAAGATCTACCAAGGAGTGTTCAAAGACACTGAAGGGAATGTGATCGAGCTACCAATGCTGCCGCGAGAACTCAATGAGTTCGTAAGAAGCAAGATGGCCGGGTACTTGGAGAAGATTGATCTCCACAACTATTTTGAAGCAGTGCCGGTAGGGGTTGACATAAAGAGAGTCTGGGAGTTTGTAACAACAATAAAAGAAGACGGAGTGGCCAGAGTAACCGATCTGCAAGGCAGGCCAGAAACAGAAATAGTCATCACTGAGCAGGTTGTAGCAGATGCAGTAGACCTCTCCAACAAGGGGGATAGTGTAACTAAAAGAAGGGATGAGGTCAAGGTGTACACTGAGAAGAAAGATAACTACACCTTTGAAGATATTGCCAACCCAAGAGTGGCAATCATGAGTCAGTTGTACAACCAATACTTCCACATGTGTACGAAGAGGCCACAAAAGTACAGAATGCCGCCAGGTGCAATTGCCACGACATTCACTTGGGCAATGATGAAAAGCACCCCAAAGATAATAAATTATGCAACATATATACATGACAACCTAGTGAAGATGGGTAACAAGAAGCCAATATATATTCTGCCAGGAGAACTAATCACTAAGGTGATTTATGGGGCATTGCACGCAAAAGGAAGATGGCCAGACCCCCCGTCACAGAACGACTGGTTGAGGCTCAAAGAAGACAAAGAAGACGAGCCACTAAGAGCACCAAGGGTTGCCACAAGACTGAAAAGACGGCTAGATCCTGTTCAAGAAGAGCAGCCAGAACAAAAGAAAGGAAAGAAAGAATTTTCCCAAGTGTCGACAAAAGAGACAAAGTCACAAAAAGCAGCAAAACTAGAATGGCTGATGGAGAGCTTCAGAGCAGAAAGAGCCCTTAAAGGCGATTTGAGTAAACTCTCGACGTCGTCTCTAGAAGCAATGTCGGGATCATCCCGAAGAGTGCACAGGGATAGATTCGAAGATTACATCACAAATTTTGAGATTCTTGATGCCGCATCAGAAAATATACCGCATGTACCTTTTACAGAAGAGGAAGTGGAGCAGGTACGACAGAAACTGCTAGACGAGCAAGAGAGCCAAGAGAGAGAAAGAAAAACAAAGGCAGACCGAGATCTAAAGAAAAAGCCTACATCTCTACCGGCTAGCCCACAGCCCTCACCACCGCCCTCACCACCTCCTAGCAGCCCTCCACAAGAAGATAAAGAGGCTGAAGACAAACCAGAAGAACGAGAAGAGGCCAAGCAAGAGCAGAGCCAGGATCCGGAACCAAAGGAAGAGGCTAAGCCTCGAAGTGGGCAACAAGAGCCAAATGATTCATATAACACATTTTTGGACCTGCTAAGCGGCAGGATACACGAAAGAAGAGGCTTCCACAGTCGCATTCGACTTGGCAAGCACGGGGCCTAAGGAACAAATGCAAAGCATCAGGCTAGTAGAACTAAAAGAAATGGCCATAGATACAGTGGATCTGCACCCGCCCTCCAACAACTGGGATGTGGTGATGACAAAGTTAACTAGGTTAAGAGCGCAGTCCATGGCCTCAGAAAGTGAGATGGCAGCTCTCAAGGCCACGGAAGTGAAGATAAAGCTGGAAGTAGGCTCTTTACAAGGACAAAGTCAAAGGCAAAAAGAAAGAGAAGCGAAGCTACAGGCTAGTCTAGCAAGGGCATTGCAAAGATGCCGGGAAATGGAAAAGGAAAATCAGGCAGTATCCCAAAGAATGCAAGGAGTTGAAGAGGAATGTCAGCAACTCAGCAAATCACTGATAGATGCCGAGAGGGAAAGGGATAACCTGACCCTACAGCTGGCTGAGGAATCTAAAGAAGTTGAAGCCATGAGAAACGCCAAAGAAAAGGCAGAGATAGATCAAGAAGCCACCCAGGATGAGGTCCTTGAGCTCAAGGACCATCTCAAAGTGAAACATCAAACCATCCAGAGGCTACGGGCATCTCCTGCCAGAGTCAGAGCTACTAGCTCGACTCACATCACTACGGAAAGCCAACTTTATGAAGAACAGATGCAAAAACTTCAGAAGGAGCTGAATCTAGAGAAAAAGCAAAGATTGATGATGGCAGAAGGGTCTATTGTCATGCAAATACGAATGGAAGAAGAACAAAAAGGCATGCAAGAGGAGTTAGAAACTATCAAAAGAAAGCTCGAGGAGGCGGAGAAGATAAACGCCGAGTTGAACGACCTCCTCGTGAATATGGGCGAAGAAGCTGAAACAAAAAAAACAGAAACTCTTAAGGCAGATTGAGGAGCTGAGAGGACAACAAGCAGGAGAGCAAGAGGGCACAGGGCCAGCAACCAATGAAGGCATAGATTTAGAAAATGTGGCAGATCTTGTGGACACACCTATGTAAGAGGAAATCCTAGAAGGATCCTCTCAAGAGCCATAAGATCTGACACAGGAGGAGGAAGAAAAGTTGAGTAAGGCAATAGAGGTGGAAATCAGAGAGACAACAAAGGAAGCCTTGGAGTGGGAGCAGAGGGTTTTCAAGTCCATGACCATCCAGAAGATTGACGCCAGCAACCTCAGGCGCGAATGGCTTCAACCCTCTCTCCCATATCCATTGTTGAAATATGAAGCCGCCACCATCAATAAGAGGATTAGAGAAGAGCCGACCATGCCACTCTACAACGCAGATATCTCCCAACCAGAAGGGTTCAGTCTAATAGTTGACTCTCAGTCCAAATGGAGGAAGGCTTGGCTCACAAAGTACCCACAATACCTAATCCACTCGGTAGAGGCACCGAAAAATATCAGAGACAACCTCAGCTTTTGTCCTCTACCAAGGATCAAGACGTGGAAAGCCCAGCAGATATTACAAAGGAGCCAACGCACTTGGCTGAATTATCCTTAGCTGTCGGGCTTGAAGGCAGGTGAGAGAATAAGTGTCCAATACATGGTGAAAACCCTAACGGGCACCATCAAATTTTTCACTGGCTCACCTGATCTTACATGCATCATGATAAAGAAAATCTGCAAAACCCTTTTAGCAGTATTTGAGACATTCAAGCCATGCCAGGTGACAGACAATATCTTCTTCTTCCAAGATACTTACAGATGTGCCTATGATTTGTCTGGTCAGCCTTCCAAGGAGGTGATACATGCATTGTATCAGAGAATAATGTTTCTACCATCCTATCACCTCCAGGCCTTTGAAGAAGCATTCTACACCGGCTTCTTCACAATAAACAGTGATATTTTTGGCCCAACAATGATGAATCTACATGCAAGATACGAATCACTGATCAAGATGCGTGAAACCATACGATGAAGAAGCAGATCAGCGGCCATGTCGGGGACGACATGAGCAAGGAGGGGGGGAGTGTTAGAAGCTGGACACACCCCACGAAAACTAACTATTCAGAAGATTATCATTTTTTTTAATTATTCATTTATTGAGAAAACCCGATTTTTCACCTTGTAAATATTGGGGCTTACAGAAGTTTCCAGATTGTATCCCAATTTTGATAGTTAGATTGAGTAGATGATTGATTTAGAACTTTAGGGTTTGAGAATTGTAAGGTATATATACCACTTTTTGACCTTAATGAAAAATCTTTTGTCATTTTAAAAACAAGTTTTGAAGTCTATGAGTGAGCGTATTGTGTACGAGAGAGACTGTGAGCTTCATCTTGATGCTAAGTGTGCACTGGTGGTCAGAATCGAGTGCGGAGAAGTGCAGCGTGTTGTCCGCGACAAGAGCTACGCGCCGATACCTACATTGCGCGCGTACGGTCCGGTTTTGCGAGCTCCTTCTATGAGCTTCATTTGGTGATTTGGTGAGCATACATTGTCCGATTTTGCATTGCATCATATCCATGCGTTCACATTGAGTAGAGCTACACATTAGGCACTTAAGATTTTGGAAACAGAGACCTGCAAATTTCGGCCAGACATCCTACGTGATTTTACACCGGGTGTTTTGGGTTGGAGTTTTGGTTCATAGACCTTAGGGGATGTGACCTATTGGTATTAGTAGGGTCTCCTTCAAGTTCTATGGTGTTTCGGGATTGTTTGATGGGTGTTCAGCTAAAGACAGCGTTGTAGGAAGTTTCCTTTTATGCACTCTTGAAGAGTGTGACTTAGACAATTGGTAGAGACCTCTATAGGAATTAGTTAGGAGTCGGTCGAGTGTAGGTTGACACCTTATGCTTGCTTCCACGCGCCTGCGGGTCGAGCTTCATCCTTAGCTGACATTATATGTTAGGTGAGTTCTCGCTGTGCTGACATCCGTTCTCGCTGTGCTGACGTCCGTCGCGGCATATCCGTCCAACAACCAATGTTGGACGGATACGCCACGACGGACGTCAGCACAACGAGAACTCACCTAACATATAATGTCAGCTGAGGACGGATGTCGACCCGCAGGCGCGTGGAAGCAAGCATAGGGTGTCAATCTACACTCGACCGACTCCTGACTAACTCCTACAGAGGTCTCTACCCAATGTCTAAGCTACAGCCTTCAAGAGTGCTTAAGAAGAGAGTTCCTACAACGCTTACAAGAGCCAAACACCCATCAAACACTCTCAAAAAGCCACAGAACTTGAAGGAGACCCTACTAACACCAATAGGTCGCTCGCCCTAAGATCCATGAACCAAAATGTCAACCCAAAACACCCGGTGCAAAATCGCGTAGGATGTCTGGCCGAAATTTCTAGGTCGTCGTTTCTTAAAACTAAAGTGCCTAATGTGTAGCTCTACTCAGTGCGAACGCGTGGATATGCTGAAATGCAAAAATGGACAACGTATGCTCACCGAATCACCAGATGAAGCTCGTAGATGGAGCTCGCAAAACCGAACCATAGGCGCGCAATGTAGGTATTGGTGCATAGCTCTCATCGGGGGCAACATGCTACACTTCTCCGCACTCGATTCTGACCACTGGTACGCGCGTAGCGTCAAGAAGAAGCTCTCACTCTCTCTCGTACACAGTACGCTCACTCACAGACAGTAGATCAGATTATTAGAAGTCTCCTTACAAAGCTTTAGGTTTTGGCTTATATACTAAGCCTTAGAAAACCTAATGTCCAACCAAAATGACCTTATTTGTCCCTAAGCTTCTATAGAGCTTAATTACAACACCGTGAGCTGGCTTTGCTCATTCAACAAGCATCTGTGGCCAAAATACAATTGCCGACTTAAAATATGAAGTTCCCGTAAACATTACAGAAGTTACCGTAATGGCTCAAAATAATAATAACGGGTTATTCGATGATGTCCATGAGCTTGTATCTTCACATTACAACATCCATCTTCGTCTTCATCACTTCATCAGCATCTTTATTGGGAATCTTTAGAGAATCTTTGAGGAATCTTTATGGAATCTTTGTGGAAGCATTGTTGAAAGGTTGACATGTCAACACTCTCTCCCTCCGAGGTCTTATCGTCCCCGACAAGACCCTATGTCTGCAGTGGCCTTGGCGAGTGCTTCATGTTTTGGTGTTGATTGAAGCTTTTGTTGTTGCAGTTGCTTCTATTAGATGCTTTGTATGTTGTAGAGTTACCTTTTTCTTGTACATGTAGTGTAGTTGAAGCCATAGCTCTCCCCCTCCGATTGGTTTTTGTAGTGTGAATAGGTTGAGTGAGGTTTGTTGTTGCAGCAAGTCATTATCTTGGCAGCTCTGTATTGTTTGTTCTTTGGGTGTCATCCTGCATGTGTACCTGTAATCTTGAAGCCTTTTTGAATTTTTTCTGGGCCGCTCCCCTTTGATCTTCTAGTTGATGAGCATGTAGTTTTTTGGGGATGTTGTTGGTCTGCTTTTCTATGTTTTTATAAGAAAAATAAAATGTTGTGTATATTACAAAATGAAGGTCTTGGATACCTGGATAGGACTAAAGGGAAAAACCCAATGGGAAAAAAATGCCTTTAGTCACAATTAAATGTGAGGCTATATGTACTTATGTTTGGATGTAACCGAGTTTTGTTGAGTTAAAGTACTTATGGTTGTATAGCTACTATTATTGACTGGATATACATTGGATAAGTGTTAGTAGCTTCAAGTCAAGGTCATTGTTGTTGAGCAAATGCTCATGAAACCTGTTACCGCTTCATCATCGTCATTTTGTTGTGTAAGTGCATGGGTGGAACACAAATTGTGTCAAATGCAAATGTCCAATGATGGGACATTGTATATGCTTGCACAGATAGATGCATGGGAAACAATATGCTGTGCGAGAAGAGTTTGAATGGGTGCTTCCAGGAGTGAACGTAGCTAGAGAAGCAAAAATATATTTGACTTCAAGAGCTACCGTTATTCACAAGAAGGGTTTTGGTCGACGAGGTTTTTTCCACTCTCCTCACTATGTTCATGTGCGTGAGTGTTTTCTGGACTACTCTGCCACTCCACCATTTAAAATAGTAGACTTTGACTCTTATGCTCACCTCTTCCAGCATGAGTGACATGACTTTATGTATGCTCACTACAACACAACATGGAGACATCGACGCGCGTATATCGACGTAATTAGCGGGCGTCTCTATACGCGTCTCAATGTACGTCGATATACGCATGGAAAGGCTTTACTTCCCACGCGTATATCGACGCGTATAGCGATGCAAAAAAATTTGGGGGGAAAAAGCGAAACCCGTGAGCAACAGGGGCCATTTTCGCCTGCGCTCTGCTCAAATCTTGGCCTCCACCTGCTGCGCAGGTATTATGCCCCCCCCCAACCTCTCTCTCTCTCTCTCTCTCTCTCTCTCTCTCTCTCTCTCTCTCTCTCTCTACATCGTGTGTGTGTGTAGGAAAGAGAGAGAGAGAGAGAGAGAGAGAGAGAGAGAGAGAGAGAGAGCGCGGTGTGTGTGTGTGTAGGAAAGAGAGAGAGAGAGAGAGAGAGAGAGGTGTGTGTGTGTAGGAAAGAGAGAGAGAGAGAGAGAGAGAGAGAGAGAGAGAGAGAGAGGTGTGTGTGTGTGTAGGAAATAGAGAGAGAGAGAGAGAACTGTGGGTGTGTGTGTGTGTGTGTAGGAAAGAGAGAGAGAGAGAGAGAGAGAGAGAGAGAGAGAGAGAGAGAGAGAAATGTGTGTGTGTGTGTAGGTAATCAAAGAGAGAGAGAGAGAGAGAGATAGAGAATTAATGTATGCTTAGGAAATTAAAATTAAAGAAAAATAATTAAAGAGAGAAATGAAATGAAATGTTATATTAACGTCTTCGAAAGGCCAAAGTGACCTATGAGACATGAGACAAGAAAGTTACAATGTGATGGATCTGATACAAAGTCAGAGTAAGAAGATGACAAAATAAAATATTATGGAATCCTAAACTGCTGGGTATGGACTAAACGGTTAAACCAGCTAGCTGGGATAGGTAGATCATAGGAGATCCAGCAGCTGTTGCTGGCGGATCTCATCAATCTCCTCCTTGGTCAGTAGTCTGACCGGGCGTTATGCATGTCGAGCCAAAGTGACCTAGCTAGATCCTCTGATGCAGCATTTGTCGATGTTGTGTAGTCCTCCACAGTCGTGGACGTCTAGATCTCCCTAGCTCAGTCGCTCGTTCGATCAGTAGAGAGATAGGGAAGTACAGAGCGAGACAGAGAGAGAGAGAGAGAGAGAGGTAAGTAGAGAGAGAGAGAGAGAGATAGGAAATAGAGAGATAGAGAAAGAGAGTTATATATATATATATATATAGAGAGAGAGAGAGAGAGAGAGAGAGAGAGGTAGGGAAGTGAAGAGCGAGACAGAGAGAGAGATATGAAAATAAGGAAATAGAGAGAGAAAGAGAGATAGCGAGAGCGAGAGCGAGATCGAGAGAGAGAGAGAGAGAGAGAGAGAGAGAGAGAGAGAGAGAGAGAGAGAGAGAGAAAGAGAGATAGCGAGAGTGAGATAGAGAGAGAAAGAGAGATCGAGATCTCTTTTTTGAGCAAGAACCATGCAAGGCTTCTGAATCTTTCTCAAGTTGCTCATCCATCGCCACATTATCTTCTGGCTTGGACATGGAGGCCACGTCCGGTTTACAATCAGGTAGAAAACTTTCATTGGGCTGAGAACTTCCATGGCTTGTGCTTTCATCAAGTGCGGCATTGGAAAGCTTTCTCTGACAGGCTACCTCGGAATGAGTGCACGTATGTGTCTACCCATATAGGATTTGACCAATAAAGACGAGATTTTCACCCGGTGGTCCTGATCTCCGTACACCTCTGGACCGAGGTGTACGGAGATTGGGCAAGACTAGAGAATGCGAGGTAGTTTACATTGTGAGGAGTATATATATATATATATATATATTAAAACAACATTCATAATCATTGTAGATGGCAACGTCATCAACTAACATGGAGGAAAAGATTGCATGCTCGTGCACACTCTGCAAGTATCAAATCCTGCGCAAGCGTAGGATATGTAATGAGCATGTGCACAAGTACGCAGAGTTTGCTAGAGAAACCGTACAGAATCTATGATACGACTCCTACGGAACAGACATTGATTTCCGCGACATAGCACCTACATCTGAGAGAGAGAGAGAAAAAAGATTATGCGTGAAGGTTCGACCAATATAGAGCCACGGATGGAAGCAGAAAAGGGCTTACAGACAGAAGACAACGGCATGGAGGAGATGCTGGATGCCTTCTTCCAGACAAGCGAGGAGAACGCGAACGAAGCAGCACCAGAAGCCGTGAGCCTATCTCCTGAAGACATGTAGAAGAAGTTGGCACGTCAACCAATCTATAAAGGCGCCAAAATATATGTGCTTCGTACTTGTCTGGCGTTTTTGAATCTTTAGTCAGTGTATGGGTGGTCAGATGCAAGCATCACTGCTTTGTTTAGGTATGTAATTTACAAAAGAGATTTTCCGATTGCAACGGTGATGTGCTCGGAGAGCTTTTTAATTTAATGTATCTTAAACAGGTTATTGCGGGAGAAACTTCTCCCGGCTGGCAATGAAATGCCCCCCTCTAGGCCAGACGCAAAGCAACTTCTGACCTCAGTTGGCTTGGACTACAACAAGATTCATGCATGTCCAAATGATTGCATTCTTTTTTGCAATGAATTCGCAGATTATCTGTCGTTTCCTAAGTGCGGAGCAATGCACTACAAACAAGATGCAGTTGGCGAGACATTGCCAGCTAAAGTGTTGCGGCATTTCCCTATTATTCCTAGGATAAAAAGCATGTTTCGTTGTGGTTCCATTGCAAAGTTGATGCGGTGGCATTCTACGAATAGATCCACTGACGCAATATTTAGGGTGCCCGCTGATTCGAAGGCTTGGAGGCACATTGAAGATACCTGGCCACATTTTAAGAGTGAACCACGCAATTTGCGTTTGGGCATGGCAATGGATGGAGTCAATCCATTTGGCTTGAGAATCTCGTCATGGATGTGAAGTGGTTCAAGGTGATTACTTCTGGTCGCAATGCAACGGTACGCAGAGATGGAAACAAGCTTGTGCAAATAGATTCTACAAAGACTTGGATAGATGCGAGCGACACATTTGCTCTCCCCGAACATTGCGAGCAAGTGGTCTTTGTACCAGACCCTCGAGAGAGACAATGGTGGTTAGTGGTTTAGGTTGCTCCAAGAAATAAACAAGTATTTGAAGGGCAAGATCTCCTGGAGGAAAGTCAGTCAGACGACGTCCATACTACTATGACATTAGATGAGATGGACGAAGGTATGGCAGAGGAAGCTGACCGATATACGAGGGATTACGCAGACGACCCAGAATTGACACTTGTAGATGAAGATGCAATGGATGAAGACAATCTGCCAGAACGAGTTGGGACAGAGTTATGTTTGCAATTAGAGATAGACGATGATACGGTGCAAGATCTTATCGATGATGCCTCACTCGTCGAGGCCTAGGCCTGTAAGTGTTTGTGTGAAGACTTTGATTTAAAATTAAGCTTAAAGTTAATTTAAACAACTATGTTCTGACGCTTTATTTTACTTTCTTTGTGCAGGACTTTAGTATGGCAGACGAGATTCCAGATCCTGCTTCCATGAGTGCAGATGCATTCATGGGCTTCGTTACACGGATGACGCCTGCTCAGATGGCAGAGGCTTCTCAGTACTGGGTAGCCAGAGGCACGGGTACCACGCCTCCGGGATTCACACCCGAGGGACCAACGCCTGGGGGGGGGACGCCTACAGGGTTCAGAACGCCTATGGGTACGATGCCTTCTTCTCCCATCACGGCCGCTTCGACACCTAGGGGTGGGGCAGAGGCGGGTACGTCCTCATCTCCGCAGCACAAGCGCACTCGCCGATCTCGGTGATCGTCAGGTGGAGGTGGTGGTTGCTGTGGAGGAGGGTCCACCGATGCTTCGACCCCTCCTCGCTCACGACCCCCGTCTTACCCAGGCACACCTCTCGACACACCTCTTGGCACATCTCGGACACCTTGGGGGGCACACGATCCTAGTGCCTCCAAGCTCTATACTGTACGGGGAGATGGTTATGTTGACATGGATAGAGTCGGGACTGAGATGCGACAGCGGATTCGCCAGCTCGTGGAGCTGCAGTTTTCAACCAGCATTCTGACGTCTTGGGATCAGCAAGATAAGGAAAAATTCACTTACATAGTGGAGACCATCCTGAGAGAGTACCAGCCTGCTCCGGGTTCTTCCGTTGTTTCGGCGCAGTGGATCAAGGGTGTTACACGGGACACCATCAAACATCGACGAGATGCAGCTCGGAAGGCTTTCAGGACCGGCTCGCAGAAGCCTTCGGGCATCCCACACGAGACGTGGCTGCAGATCAGGGAGGATGAGCGAACAGCAGCGACGCAGTTCAGACAGCAGCGTGAGGCCGCGCAGGTACGACAGATGACTAGGGGGACATCTCATCTTGGCAGCGGAGGCTTCGACACCTTTCACTATGAGTTTGTGAGTTTCTAATCCAATCTTAACTATGGCGTTTTTTAAAACGCGATGAATCATGTATTCTTATTACTTTGATTTTTGTATAAACGCAGAATCTTGCGATGCATCGAGCTCCATCACGCGAGGAGGAGTCAGATGGATATCGCAGAGTTATCTATGAAGTATTGAATGATCTTGAAGCTTCAGGAGAGCCTGTAGACTGGGAGGCCTTACAGTCTCGCTGATCGCTTGAGGTGAGACGTTAATATGTGTGAGTTGATTTAATTAAGTCAGTATATGTGAAGTAATATCAATACTAATTTTGTGAGTTGTCCTATGTGCAAGTTGCGACGCCTAGTCATTAGTGGACCAGATTTCATCTATATGCTTTGTGAGACACAGACACGCTTCTGTGTCTCTTTTTTGTACAAACAGTTAGTGTTCAGACAGTTATTGTTTCCCTTATGGTTATGATTATTTTCATTGTCATTGTATAGACAGTTATTGTTTCTCTTTCTGGTTATGCTTATGGTTAACGCTTCTGTGTCTCTTTTTTGTACAAACAGTTAGTGTTCAGACAGTTATTGTTTCCCTTATGGTTATGATTATTGTCATTGTCATTGTATAGACAGTTATTGTTTCTCTTTCTGGTTATGCTTATGGTTATTGTTAATTTTGTTTATGGTTATGGTTATATGCATTATGGTTTTGATCAAAGTGGTTATAGCCGGTTATGGTTTTAAGTTATGGTTATGGTTTTAAGTTATGGTTATGCTTTTAAGTTATGGTTATGCTTCGTTATGGTTATGCTTTTAAGTTATGGTTATGGTTCATTATGGTTATGCTTTTAAGTTATGGCTATGCTTTTCAGTTGGTACGGTTGTCTTTCATTGGCTTTAAATCTCATGTGAGATCCTACATGGATAGCATGTAGGAGGCGTATACATGATATGGTTTTTTTTGAAAAGTTTATGTAAAAACAAAGGGAACTCTACCGAAATTTCTGCACGCGGGAGCATGGTTGATATTTTGGTGTTGCTCGCTTTCTTGGGCAGAGGGCAGGAAGTCTGGTTGTGGCTATGTCCATCTTTTAACTGGGCACAGGCCAGGCTACCTGCCCTCTGCCCAAGAAAAAAAATTTCTGCTATGGTCGTCGCTATATGCGTCGCTATCCGCATCGCTAATAGCAACTGGTTTCACAGCGACGCGCATAGCGACGTGCATAGCGACGAGCAGCGTCGATATATGCGTCGATAACACCTGTTTTTGTTGTAGTGGCTCATCTCTCCAGCTTGAGCTTATATCTATTAGCTAGACACATAGACCACAGAGAAAATATTAGACTTGAAGCTTGGGTCTGACACTTTGCTCATTTAGTGGCTCAGCTCCCCGACTCTAGACTCTTATGCCATGTATTTTTAATGGCGACTTGGACTTACCTGATCACGTCCTGAAATCCAATTCCATATGCTATTGAGGTTTAGGCCATTCTCTTTGGTTTGGTTTTGTGATGCCATTTTGTCAAATACATTGACAAATACCTGCTCTTCATGCTTGGGTAGCACACTGATGTTGCATGGTGAGATAGGTTTTGAGGTTGAAGCAATGGTTGATGAAGTCTTCTTCCAGACTGCGTTCTTTTAAACTATGACTTCTTCTTGTATCCTTGCTTTACCTTTGTTGATAAGAGGCTGTAGACTAGTTGTGGGCCTCTGTTGTTGAGTTCCGACTATAGGTTTTGGAATCCAAGTTGTCCTTGGTCCTTGTGTGACCTACTTTTCCACTTGCCTTGTTGCTTGTCTGACTTGATGGTCCTTTGGCTTCAGTGTCCAAATATTGTTGTTACCTTTATAAAAGCCTTGCTCCTGTAGTAAATGACCAGGGATCCACCTTGGAGTTGTAGCACTCATGGTTGCGTAGTTGGGTTGTCGTTGTTGGGCATGTCGTGCGACATGAGTTTTCTTCATGATCTCAGGGGAAGCTTTAATCTTTGGCAACCAAATTTGAGTGTTACCTGTATAGTATCCTTGTGCTTCTAGTAGCTTGACTGGTATCATTCGTTGCACTGCTTGCTGTGTGACCTTAGCTTGACTTTGTGGGGTATTTTCACCGCAGAGCTCTGACTTTGGTACCCACAACTGCTTCAATGTTTATTGCTTGGAAGGTCTTTGCTTCTTCTTCCTGTACCTGTTTTTACTCCTGTATGAACAGTTAGACCTGCGCTTGATACCCTATTGATCTTGTTGTGAAGAGATACCACATGCTGGGTATGTCCAAGATGTTACCTTTGGTTTTTTGACCCATAATTTGATGTTCTTGTCATAGTAGCCTTGAGCAGTGATTGAATTGTTTGATGCTATCCAACCTGTGACTTTTGCGTGTCATGGTTCTTTTGATGTTGGTACCCAAATTGGATCTTTGTCCTTGATGTACTCCTTGGATACTAACACTTGGTTTACCTGTTTCTTTCTTTTGTGGAGGCTTTGTTGCGATGGAAACTTTGGTTGATAGACTTTGCGCTTTGGTTTCCATTGTGTTTTCAAGGGTTTGGCTTTTGATGTAGAGGCTTCTTCGTGTACGTGAATTGGCTGGGCTAAAGACATTGACTGAAGTGAAGGATTTGGGTTGCAGAACACTGTTTCACTTGATTTAGCTTTTCCTTTGTCAATAGTGGCCGAAGATCTTTGAGTTGTCGTAGGCTTAACCACTGTTGAAGATTCAGGTGCTTCTTCAAACATTTTCGCCCATTGCTTGGAAAAAATCAAGTGTGTACTCATTTTTTGAGAGTCCAACACTAGGAATTTGTCTTTGATTACCTTTGACCGTAATGTAAGAGTAGCTTTTTCAATCCCTAAACTTGTGATGGCTATTCCGTGAGATATAGGAACCTGTACCTGAATTTCATACAGTTCTGGTTTATCTAGAAGTAACCACGGCCCATAAGACATGACATTAGTCGTGGCAGTGCAATCTATGTCTACTGTAAAATTGAATTTCAGTTTCTCATGCACATCCAACAAGAATTTAATCTTCTTGTTAGCTACCAAGTAACTGATGTCCTCTTTGCATTTGGTACTTTTCTTGGACTTTTGTGCCTTGGAAGCTTTGTCATCCTCTTGTATGTTGAACTTCTTTATCATTTGACTGGTTGTAGCATGTCCCAAGTGCTTACTATCTTCTGATCTATAGCTTTGGGGAAGGTCTATAGCCTGAGCAGCTTGTTGGTCTATAGCCTAAGCAGCTTGTTGGTCTTCATTGCTAGTTTCTGACTGTGACGCCTTGACTCTTGATTTCAGAAGCTCTCTGTCACTATTTACTTCTTCTAGCACTTGAAGGTAATTCAATGGTGACTTTTCTTCTTGGAAATCTTTTGAAGTTTGTGTAGCAGGATGTTGAGGTTGACTCTCTTCTTCTGATGCAATGGTCGCCGTGGCCTTTGGTTTCCATTGTTCCATGGGTTTTTGTACAGTCTCTTCTCAAAAATATTCATTCATATCCTGTATTGCTTGTCCTTGGTAGTCAATCTTGGACTCAGTCATTTCCTGTTCTTTTGTGCATTCTATGTCTTCAGTTACATCTTCTTTTAGCTTCTCATACTCTTTGATTTGCTCAATCACCAATGAAGAGTCCACAGTAGAGAATTTATTTGGTAGACGTTCAACTTCATCCATTGATTCTATTTGCATGTCTTCCACTTGTGACGTGGCACTAAGATTTTTTGTTATCATTGCCACCTCTTCTTGTGTTGGCTCACTATTGTCAAAATCTTGTCTTCTTTTGCTCTCGACCCTTGAACTGCGAGCTTCATCTTCATCACCTTGTGGATGCTTTGACTTGTCCTCACTGAGGTTCTTTAAGCGATCTTGAATTAGCTGATTCAATTGATCTTTTTTGAAAGCCTGATTCTATATGATAATGTCGTTGACACCCTTGACTTCAAGCAACTGTGTCTTGAGCCTATCTTTTGTACTCTGCGACAAGATCTGCTTCTTTTCAGGAGATCTCGTTGGGGATTCTTGCTTTCGTTCCCTTGTTGTCATTGTCTGAACTTTGCTTTTGGCTTGTTGCTTCTTCTTTTCCATGTAGAGCTTTGTTGGGCAGTCCTTCACTAAATGACCAATGGCACATTGGTTGCAATATGTCGCTATCTCAACATGTGCACCCTTTGGACGAGGCAGCTCTCCATAATACTGCTGATAATGGTTTCCTGTGGTATCTAGATACAAATATGACCTCTTCTTTACATGCATGAACATGTAGATTATGACTGACTTAGGTGTATCTACTGGCTTTGTCTCTTTATCCTTCATCGTCTTGTCCTTGAGAAGCTGAAAATAGCTTCCATTATTGCTTGCATACAAGATCAAATCACTATCCATGCTTTCTAGCAGTTGTAATGCTAATTGTTCCATCAGTATATGGTCTTTGTCATGGGGCTTCTGCATAGCCTTAGGGATATGTTTCCGAGTTGATTTTGGCGAGGTTTGCACGGAGGGTGAAGATCGAACCGAATCTTTGTTTTTCGTTTCTTTGGATGGTGCTTTTGGACGGGGTCCAAGTATGTGACTTACAGGTTTCCCACAAATGCTAAACTCATCCATATTTTTCACATCAGCTATTTCATAGTGCCTATCGTATTTGTCGACCACAATGGCATCTTGACCTAACCTTCTACATTGGGCATTGTGAATTTCCAATGGTTTCTCCTCCGGCTCGGCATCTTCCAATGCTTCTTGAAATTCCACTTGGGTTCCTGAAAAGGACACTGCTTCTTGTAAAGCTTGACTTCTTAATCCCACTCTTGAAGATATAGGGTCTCTTTGTTGAGTTTGAACTCCCCCCATCTGAGAGGGTTCCATATCTGATGTTGGCATCTGTTCAATGCCTGATGATATGACTTGTTGTGCTCTGTTAAGTATCTCTTGAGACCGAGCTAGCTCTTTTTGAAGTTGTGCTATCTTCATAGCTGGTACTTTCGGCGTATTCCTTGTTTGTGCGATTTGGTGTGTTTGTGCTTTGTCTTGCGCTGGTGCAGTGCACGAGGCTTGTGCAGTGTCTTTCCATGTTGTGCCTTGTGTTGTGCCACCCATTTGTGTAGTGACAGCTGTAGTTGTTAACTCTTCTAGCTGCGTATCAAGAGGTAAATCCATGACTAGATAATAAACATTACCACCTTCAGATTTGTAGTCTTCCCCTCTTGATCCAAATATTTCAGCTGCAAAACATTGGTTACTCTCTGCAAGAACTTCATGATTTGTGGCACCTTTGTAGTAGCAACCGTCCTCATCTACATAAAGGGTACCAATTTGCCGTTTCCCATCTTGAGCTTTGTACAGAAAAATACTTGGAGGATATATGTAGAGTTCTGTAAGTTGATCCTTGTGCAACATTTCTATCTCATTGTCGATGTATTTTCCGTGTCTCATGTAAATTGATCCCAGACAGTCTTCCATGAAATCTGGATGTGGGTGTAGTACATTCTTCGCTGTTTCAACTTCCACATATTGAGATGTCCGAGTTTCCTCTGTATCTTTCTTTGTCTTGATGTACAAATTCCGATTTATATCCTCATAGCATGGTAATCCTTTGTAATGGTCAATTAAATAGATTGCACTTTGCTCTCTTGTAATTTCTGTGGATGTACTTGAAGCTTCGTCTCGGCTGGTCTGGTTCCTTTGAGACGCCATTGCTTTCATCTTGACTCCCTTGTTGTACCTGTTCAGTGATAGCTCTTATAGCTTGCCTCAAAGCTAATAAAAATTATTAGCACCCTTGTGTCGGTCTTTTTTGCTTGAGGTCCTTCAGCTTTTGTGGATGCCTTAATTCCTGAGTTTTCAGAATTGGTCTTTGCTTGAACTTCTTAGCTCCCTTGCTTGCCAAGGTTGATATTGTCTTGTCTGGCTGCTTGCTTTGCCTAGATCTTTTTAGCAGGACTCGATCTATTGGAAGCACTGTGATAAGTTATTCAACTTACCACTATACTGCAACGATTGCTCCCTTCGTAGCGATTCTTGATTCGAGCCAACCTGTGTTGACTTTAGCACACAATCTGCAAAATTCTATTTAGCTGGCAAACTTTTTCACAATGAATGTAAAAATTCTTGATGTGCCTTTGACAGCCACACTTGTTCCATGGGCTCGGAAGTGACTTTCAAGTTCGCTTTTAGCTAAACTAAACTTAAGCTAGCACAAGAGAATTATGCACAAGTTACAGAGATTTGCTAGCAAAACTTTTGTGTTAAAGTTCTCCAAAACTTGCGGATGTTGTTGCAAAATCAAGAGTCCTTGTGTATGGTCTTACTGCTACCAGATTTGTGTATGGACGTACACTAGGCCGTAGTTAACTTTTACACCTTTCTGCGGGTGACCAATGGTTTTCCCAAAAGATGATTTTAATCTGCTAACTTAGCAGTCTCCAATACCTTGACCGTTTTCTCACAATTCTTTCGAATTATCGATTTTAGACACTCCTGACTTCCGAATGCATTTTGAGGCCTTAAACGATGTTTTTTTCAAAGTTGACCTATATGATTGCCGTTGGCATGCATTTATGTCAAGTTTTGCTCTAAGATCTATAGAGTCGCTCTCAAGCTACGTTTTGATATAAAGACTTTTCCGATCCGATACCGTTTGTGAAAGTTATGGCCAAAATAGTGAAATGCAGTTTAGAATGGTCAAAATGAGTCCAAATTCAATTTTAAAAGAAGATTTGGGATCTCTGTGACACTGTGAACACTCCTGTATGGTCAAAATTACAGTTGGACCCTAAAATTGGCCTAGAGATATCCTACACGTAGGATGTCTATATGCTCAGAATTTAACAAAATTTGGTCCAGAGACTCCCCTTAAGTCCAGCAACACAGTGGTATGATCAGAATTTCATTTAGACCTAAAAATGGCCTTGAGACATCCTATGCGTAGGATGTCTTTTTTGCTCAGAATGACTTGAAATTTTCACCCCAGCTTCTCCTTGATGTGTTGATCATAGTGGTGTGCTCATAGGTTGGTTTGGAGTCCTAAATCAAGCTGGAGACATCCTACGCGTAGGATGTCTAACTGCTCATATTTTGTCCAAACTTGATCCCAAGATTCTCTTAGTGCTCAGCAACCCAATGGTATGCTTAGAATTGAATTTGGATGCCAATAGGTCAAGATTTGGGCTGCATAAGCTTCTAGTGCTCTCCAAGAGTAGGATGTCTGACAATTCTTGTCTTTGCTTGGTAAATAGGCCAAACAAGGTCCAAATTCACTTTTTGAAAAAAAGATCTGGAATCCTTGAGACACTTAGAACCTCCCTATATGGCTACAATAGAATTTTGACCACTTTATGACCCTGGAGACATCCTATGCGTAGGATGTCTTTTTGCTCTGTTTCAGCTCAAACTTGCACTGTAGCTTCCCCTTGATGTGCTAAACTCACAACTATTTTTACTTTTTTATTCTGACACCTATAGGTTGGTCAAATGATCAAGAATTTGTTCCAAAAGCCTGATGTCTGTTCTAATGAATTCCCAAGTCAAATAAACTCCAAATTGGACCAAATTTGCCTAGGAGGCTTATCTAACGCTATATGACAGCATGGTATGGTCACAGGAGAATTTTGGTCTCAGAATCATGCAGTAGACATCCTACGCGTAGGATGTCTTTCTGCCCAGAATGAACCCAAACTTGGACCAAAGATTCCCCTAGTCTTCAGCAACCCACTGATATGCTTAGATTTGAGTTTGGATGTCAAAAGACCCCAAAACTAGCTATTCTTGCCTTTTGTCCGTCCAAAAACGCTAAAGTCTGTTCAATCTTTACTTTCACTGACCCAAATGAGATGAAATTTATCACATGCACTCAATACAACAGTTAGAACATGCCTATGGAGTCATCCTATGGTTTGGTCTCAAAATTAGGCCTTGGACACAATTTGGGTAGGATGTCTGGCAATTCTCATCTTTTGGCTTTAATGTGTCAAAATTTGGTCAAATTTCCACTTTCCAGGTGAAAATAGGGTAGAACCTACCTTCTGAACACACTGGTAACCTCAGTTTTTCCAAAAAAAAACCCTGATCACCCTGAAGACATCCTACGCGTAGGATGTCTACTGCTTATTTTTTCAAACTGAAGTGTCTCTGATGCTTCCTTATGCTCTCAGCAAGTGCAAGTATGCTTCACATTTGCAAAAAAATGCAAAAATCACTCAATTTAATCCTTTTCTAAAATTTTACGTTTTCTGACTCCACCTTTTGGCTTTTGGTCAACAAAATAGGGAAAAACACTGAAGTCAATATGTTACTAGGGTAAAACCTATCCTCTGAACCCACTGGTAACCTCAATTTCCCCAAATTCCCTGCCAAAAGTGCCCTGGAGACATCCTACACGTAGGATGTCTACTATCTTAAAATGCAAATTTTTTCTGGCATTAGTACTCCCTATGCTCTGTAGAGCTCTCAGCAATCATCACAGAAACTTTTGGACCTCAAATCAGCTTCCAAACACAAATTACTATCTTTCCTATTTAGTGTTTTCCACTTCTCCATGAGCCTAACAGCAAATAAGACATGCATAAAGTACTCTAGATCAGCAATCAAGATATCCTACTTACCCTACTCCTACTCATCATGTGAGATGGTGATTTTGATGTCTTGGTTGCTTCCTTGCCTCACACGGACTCTCAAGTCAACCTACCACCACATCTACCACTCTAACTCCTACTCTCTACACCACAACCTACTACTACCTAATACTACCTAAGACGGAAGATCTAAGCTAGACACACGCTCCCTAGACTCCTCCTAAGACCTAGAGAGTCCACCACCCTCTAATCCTATCTAAATGTAAAATAGTACTCTGGCAAGCCAGAGGGACCTCTATCCTCAAGGACTAGTCTCGGTCACCTACTCAGGACCCTCGTCCCCGGCAGCGGCGCCAATGTTGGACGGATACGCCGTGACGGACGTCAGCATAGCGATAACTCACCTAACATATAATGTCCACTGAGGACGGAGCTCGACCCGCAGGTGCGTGGAAGCAAGCATAGGGTGTCAATCTACACTCGACCGACTCCTGACTAATTCCTACAAAGGTCTCTACCCAATGTCTAAGCTACAACCTTCAAGAGTGCTTAAGAAGAGAGTTCCTACAACGCTTACAAGAGCCAAACACCCATCAAACAGTCTCGAAACGCCATAGAACTTGAAGGAGACCCTACTAACACCAATAGGTCGCTCTCCCTAAGGTCCATGAACCAAAATCTCAACCTAAAACACCCGGTGCAAAATCACCTAGGATGTTTGGCTGAAATTTGTAGGTCATCGTTTCCGAAAACTAAAGTGCCTAATGTGTAGCTCTACTCAATGCGAACGCGTGGATATGCTGAAATGCAGAAACGGACAACGTATGCTCACCGAATCACCAGATGAAGCTCGTAGATGGAGCTCGCAAAACCGGACCGTACACGCGCAATGTAGGTATTGGCACGTAGCTCTCATCGGGGGCCACACGCTACACTTCTCCGCACTCGATTCCGACCACAGGTACGTGCGTAGTGTCAAGAATAAGCTCTCTCTCTCTCTCTCTCTCTCTCTCTCTCTCTCTCTCTCTCTCTCTCTCTCTGTCTCGTACACAGTACGCTCACTCACAGACAGTAGATCAGATCATTAGAAGTCTCTTTACAAAGCTTTAGGTTTTGGCTTATATACTAAGCCTTAGAAAACCTAATGTCCGACCAAAATGACCTTATTTGTCCCTAGGCTTCTATAGAGCTTAATTACAACACCATGAGTTGGCTTTGCTCATCCAACAAGCATCTGTGGCCAAAATACAATTGCCGACTTAAAATATGAAGTTCCCGTAAACATTACAAAAGTGGCCGTAATGGCTCAAAATAATAATAACGGGTTATTCGATGATGTCCATGAGCTTGTATCTTCACATTACAACATCCATCTTCGTCTTCATCACTTCATCAGCATGTTTATTGGGAATCTTTAGAGAATCTTTGAGGAATCTTCATGAAATCTTTGTGGAAGCGTTGTTGAAAGGTTGACATATCGACACATATGCACATGTGCCCAACGAACTTCATCGCAAGTTAGATCCCAGGTCACACAAATGCATTTTTATTGGCTATGGTGCAGATGGACAGATGGGATATCATCTCTATCACCCAGAATCACGCAAAGTCATTTGCAGCTCAGATGTCATTTTTAATAAATCAAAGATGCACAAGAATCCCATTAAAGAAATTGAATTCATACGTGTTTGATTTAAGGATGTAGCCTCGAAACCAACTCAGTCTAGTAGTGATGCACCTCATTCTCAAGTGCACAATACTACTACTGCTCCAGAGAGAGTAGAGTCACGCAGTCAGACATCGAGATGCTCTGTGAGAGTATCATGTGCGCCCAAGCGGTCTGAGTCGGGTATACACTACATTGGGGTCACCGATGGTGGAGAGCCAATCTGCTACAAAGGGATGATAGCGTTAAGTGGGAGCAGGTTATGCAATTAGAATACAATTTTATAGTGGCTAATGAAACATGGGATTTGGTTGAACTACCACAGGGCAAATATGCTTTACCTTGCAAGTGGGTATACAAGAAGAAGTATAGGGTGGAAGATCCCGAGCCTAGGTACAAGGCTCGTCTAGTTGCCAAGGGTTTCGAGCAGCAAAAAGGTGTGAATTTTGATAAGATTTTCTCTTTAGTAGTCAAGATGACTACACTTTACATGGTGCTTGGCTTGGTTTCTATCCAGGACATGGAACTTTTCCAAATGGACATGAAAACAACATTTCTTCACGAGAATCTAGATGAAGATGTCTACATGAAACAACTAGAGGGTTTTGTATGTGAAATTCAAAAGCCAATGACGTACAATTGGTTTGTAGACTTAAAAAGGCACTCTATGGCCTCAAGCAAGGTTCAAGGCAGTGGTACCAAAAAGTTGACAAATTCATGCAGTCTAAGGGCTACATAAGGAGTCAATAGGATCATTGCTTATACACAAGAAAGTTGAACGATGGTTCTTTAATCATTTTGATCTTGTATGTAAATGATATGCTTATTGCAAGGAAATTAATTGATGAGATCAATCAATTGAAAAAGATGCTAAGAACTAGTTTTCCATGAAAGACTTAGGAAATGCCAATCACTTTCTTGGTATGTGCATCAAGAGAATAGGCAACATGGAATTCTTGAATTGTCTCAAGAAAAGTACATCCACAAGGTCTTGCAACATTTTAGTATGCAGGAGAGGGGCGGGGGGGGGGGGGAGTCATTGAGTACCCCAATGCAAACATACTTAAAACTTAGCAAGGAAGATTCTCCCAAGACAGATTTTGAGAAAGAGAAATGGAAAAAGTGCCATATTCTTCAGCAATTGGCAGTTTGATGTACGCTATGGTAGCCACAAGAACAGACATTGCACATGCAGTGGCAGTGGTTAGTAGGTATATGTCAAACCATGGTAAGAAAATGTTCATCTAGCTTTTTGTCAGGACCCGACTCTCTTTGACGTGATGGGAGTCAATTATGTAGAAAGTGTCCTTGAACTCCCAACTGATGTTTTAGAACTTGTCTACACTTTTTCTTCTAGCTCTTTGATTGGTGGCTTTCCCATCATTATCCAAGTGCCATAAGACATTAGATTCTTTGTAGCATAAGGATCTATCTCAATTGAATATGTTATTTTAAGTCATGTTTCTCCACATATACTGAATTTAATCACTGTAGGAGACAATCAAACCTTACCCTTGTTCTTCTCTTGATCTTGATTTTGTTGAGCATCTGATGTGGAACTTGAAAACACTACTTTCACATCTGCTTTTAGTTGTGCATTTCTTGGAGTCGGATTCTTTGAAACAACTAGTGTTGATTTTTAGATATGTCAATGATTACATATTCTTGTGGTTGCTTTTCTACCTCGTTTGTGCTTTTGCATCATGGTTCATGACATAGTTGTTTGTCTCACCTTTTTTTCTTTCAAAATCACAATTTTCATTAGCTTTCTTCAACATTTTTATCATAAGATAGGGAGATAGCCTTCCTCATCAGAAAACTTTGTAGACATTATCTCATTACACACGCACCTAGAGTAGCCAAGATTTGGTCCCATCCAAAATGCTCAAAAAAATCTCAAGCAATGGTTATGGGATGTAATCTTTGTCTTCTATCGGTATTTCTAAGATGCAATCTTCTCTCATCAAATTTCCACACTCAAAAGCTCCACACATCCAGAGATCTGCTTTGGTTTGTAGCCATGCTGGGATTTCTTTCTTGTTGACCGTTGGCGAATCAAATTTCTAATTTGTGTGTGTACAAAAGTCTTCATGAATCCTACAAAGGAGGGGGCGACCCTTGCAAGTAGGGGATGAGAGAGAAACACACACACACACACTCACAAGCCTCCTTTACACAAAGGGAATGAGAAACACATGTCAGCTCCCTAGCCCAGTTGCCCACAAGGTGTACTCAAATCCTATTGGATGGCCATGGAGGTGGACCAATGAGAATTAAGCTAGAGTAAATCTAGTTTAATTAATTTAAAAACACTCAATAAAATAACCAATAAGAATTAAGCTCTCTAGAAGACTATTGGACAGTCTCCCAAGGGGTCCAATGAGCATTCAGTAGCCCAATGGCATGCATGATTCCTATTGGCCAGGAGACAAAGGGGTCCAATGAGAGTTTAGTTGCATTAATTAATTACCTAAATCTCTCACAAAAGGGGAAATGGGGACACATGTCAAAAGCCTATCACTTATGCTGTTTAAATTTCATTGGCTAAGCCTGGCATGGGCTAATGGGGTGCCTACATGAGTAAAATGGAAGAGGGATCGACCAAGAGAAAGGGGGGGGGGGGGGGGGGGGGGGGGGGGGGGGCTGAATTTTCAAAGGATTATCTCACACACTCACACATAGGCTCATGTGTGAAGCAAGAAGACTCTCTCTCTCCTTCACAAGCTTTAATGGAAAGCTTATCACCTACTCCAAGCTTGTAAGAAGGGAGGCCTACACCAACAACTCTTGGCTTTGTGATCCAAATCAAACCAAGAGCCAAGCTTCAATGCATGCTCATCTCCTCTATGTGAGGAGATGTACATCTTTCTCATAATACTACTCCTTCTTCCTCTCAATCTACTCTCATACCCCGCTAGCTCTCACCATCTTTGAAGGTGTGTGAGATCTTGGGTCTGAGACCGTGAGGGAATTTATGTTGTGTATTATAAGTGTTTTGTTTGGTGCTTGAAGCTTCCATCTTCATTGCACTAGCTAGTATTGAAGGAACACAAATAATTGTATTGTAACATGTCTCTCTTGATGGGAGAAACCTATAATACAAAGCCTTTTGGAGGGGGGACCGGCTCCATGTAAATCCGGTCTTCAACTGTTGTCAATAGCTTAATTTCTCTCTCTTTTAAAGTATTGTTCATGCCTACCTAACTAGGTGTTATGTTTTTTCTTGCTCTCTCCACCCAAGCACTCTTGTTATTCTCATTAGGAATCTATTCTAATGAAATGCTCACTATGTTCATGCTAATTTCTGCTACACACAAGTTACTAGGCCATTAAATGTTACATTGGTATCATAGCACAAGGTTTCTCTTTTCCTAATCAAGAAGGGAGGTCCTCAAGCTAGCTATATATGGTTGATATTAATTGCAATTGAGTAATTAGAATAGGGATTTTTTAGTCTTGCATTGCACCTGCCTTTGTGTAGATAACGGGGCATCACCGTCGAGAGCTATGGTCGTAATAGTGGAGTCCTACGGGGCTTGCCTACGGCTTAACCACTATTGAGCTATTAGAAGCTTGACAAGAGCTGGTGATGTTTTGGTGTTGAATGACCCTCTCTTCTATTCCTTGCAATTAATGGTATTTGAGCCACGGGTACAATAGCTTGAGTGCTTTTTCTAAAGGGGTAAAGAGGAGTAGCAACTAGGGCTTGAAGTGCCAAAGTACACCTAAAAAGTTTACACTTAAAAGTTGCTAGAGTGGCTCACAATAGTAAAGAGAGTGAAATTAATGTTGATAGCTTTGATTTTGCTAATGAGCAGGCTACTAATGATGCCCCTATGCTTGTTAACTACCTTGTTTCTAGGCTTCAACAAGCCATGGGCAATCCATCCCTCCAAAGTGAAGTGCAACGGCAGCTTCGTACTCATGGGATTCTCCAAACTCCACACCATGAGAAGAGAGTATTGAAGCCTCCTTGCGAGAATTCCAAAAGAGGCCTCTCTCTGATTCGGGAAGAAGAAGAGGATCCATACGAAGGGCTCAAAAATTTGCTTCTTGATGACGCATCTCCTTCTTAAAGGAGAACTCAAGAGCCCCCACCAAAGGAACGAGAGAGAAGTGAGTCTCCTGCCACCTCGGCGAAGATGGCTCCACAAAGAGGGCGGGCTAAATTCTCTCCATCACCTCCTAAACAGAGAAGACCATCGCACACTTCTCCACACCATAATTCAAAGAGGGATGACAAAAAGCAAGAGAAGAAAAAGGCGAAAAAGAGGACACCCTCTTCTCCATCTTCTTCATCCTCTTCCTCTTATGAAAGTGATGGTGTAGGCAAAGAAGATCAAGGCAAGAAAAAGGTGAGAAAGAGGTCACCCTCTTCTCCATCTTCCTCATATTCTTCATCCTCTGAAGAAAGTGATGGTGCAACTTTTGAACCATCAAAAAGAAGAGGCCATAGGAAATCCTATGCCCCGTGGAAGAGGTCGACGCGGCATAGGAGGAAAGAGCATCTCCTTCCTTACCTACGATGGCACCTTTGGTGCTACGGACAAAGTCTTGGCCATTATCCAACAATTCAATGCGGCATTTGGAGATGAGGGCTTCACGGAGTCCTCTAAGCCACACCATGTAGCTATGCACTTTCAAAAGTCCGCCAGGCAATGGTAGTCTAGTCTACGGGCAGTCTACGGGCCAACTGTGAAGCTCCATGAACATGGAAAGCTTTAAAAGCTTCCATTATGAAGCAGTTTTTGGCCAGCGATGCCAAAGACAAAGTACTCACCAAATGGCAAAGCTTGAAGCTCTCTCCCTAGAATCCATTAATAAATGTGTAGACAAGTTTTGGGACTTACATCTCAAAGCACTGTCTTCAAAAAGATGGATTTTGGAGAGCAAAAACAAAGATTTTGTGCGGGCTTAACTGAAGAAATGGCGGAGTATGTCAACTCTCAAAGGCCACGCACTATATCGGCGGTTATACACCATACTATGGTGGCTTCTTGAATCAATTTCCAAACAGAGGCTAAGAGAAATTCTAAGCCCACCGAAAACAAGGGTTCCAATGAGCCTAAGGGGAAGAACAATGTCCAAAACTCTCCTAAGGGAAATTCCAAGAAAGCTAAGGAGAAGGGAGTTTACAAAGGCAAAAACAAACTCTCTCCTGAAGAGCTTGAGCATTATCGCAAGGATAACCGTTGTTTCAAGTGCAGCAAGCAAAGGTATGCGTACCGCGCTTGTCCCCAAAACAACACCCACCATGAGCCTCCTAGAGTTACCTTGGTCAAAATCCAAGAGGAGGAAACACACCACAAAGGATCTCCTCTATGCCATGCTTGGGGAAAGGTAAGAGAACATGATGCTTCTATTCTCTTTGACCTTGGTTCTACTCACAATTTCATATCCCTAGAGTTGGCCACCAAGCTAGGCATACAAGCTTACGAGATGGGAGATGTCCTACCCGCAGATGGTGCTTTCAAGGGGCAAGAAGCTTCAGTCACTTCCTTAATCAAGAAATTGAGGCTCCATGTCCAAAGCTATGTGGACAAAGAGGACTTATTTATCTCTCCTCTCAAGTACGAGGATGTAATCCTTGGGGAGCCATGGTTTGACCGCATGGCTGCCAATGTTAAATTCCCTGAAAGGAGAATCTACTTTAGGTTCAGGGAAAAAGATATGTACATAGATGCTAAGGAAATGGGTAACACCATACCCATTGTACATACGCAAGCTTTCAATAAGTCAATTAAAGAGCTCTATTTTTGTGTACATGATTTTTGTTAAAGATTCTCAAAATGAACCCAATGCTTTAGCAAAAGAAAATATAAGCAATCACAAGGAATTAGAGTTATCCAAATTTCTCAAGGGGTTTCAAGATGTCTTTATTGACGACATCCCTTGTGAACTACCTCCTGAACGAGGCAATGATGACCATGCAATTGAACTTCTTCCAAGAAGTTCACCGCCTAATATACCTCCTTATAGAGTTTCTCAAGCTCAACAAGAGGAGATTATGCAGCAAGTGCATGAGTTAGTTGAGAATGGCATGGTTAGGCCTAGCTCATCACCATTTTTCTCACATGTGCTATTACTGCAAAAGAAAGACGGCACATATCGTATTCGTGTCGACTATAGATCACTAAATAGGATCACTATCAAGAATAGGTTTCCCGTTCCTCGGGTAGAAGACCTATTTGATAAGCTACAAGGGTCCACCTACTTCAGTAAGATTGACCTAAAAAGTGGCTATCAGCAAATAAGGATAGTTGATCAAGACATTGTAAAGACCACATTTTGCACTAGGTTTGGTCTTTACAAATATGTTGTCATGCCTTTTGACTTGACCAATACACCAACCACATTCAATTGCTTGATGGAGAAGCTATTCACGCCTCAGTGAACCTTTACTGGAGTGTTCTTTGATGATATTATCATCTACTCTAATTCACTAGATGAACACAATCAACACCTCCATGTAATATTTCAAGTTCTAAGAGAGAATAAAATTTATGTTAATTGAAAGAAAAGTGAATTTTTCTTGCAAGAGATTCAGTATTTAGGTCACATTATCTCTCAAGATGGCATTCAAATGGATCCATCAAAGTTAGAGGTAATAAAAGGATGGCCTAAACCAAGGAATCTTCATGAACTAAGAAGCTTTATAGGTATGTGTGCATACTATAGACACTTCATAGAAAAGTTCTCACAAATTGCAAGACCATTACATGACCTAACAAAGAAAAACATTAGGTATACATGGTCTGCCAAGGAGACTAATGCTTTCGAAAAGCTTAAAGAAAAGTTTATCTCTCAACTTGTGCTTACACTATCGGATCTCTGAAAGCCATTTGAGGTCCAATGTGATGCTTGTGGTGATTGCCTTGGAGCTGTTTTGCTCTAAGAAGGGCACGCCATAGCCTATGAAAGTCGAAGGCTCGACCCTGTTGAGCAAGCTCTAGGCATATATGAAAAGCAACTCCTCGCAATTGTACATGCCTCAGACTCATGGAAGCACTATTTATTGGGGACTCCTTTCATTCTGCGAACGGATCACCAAAGTCTTAAGTACTTCATAACGCAGAGCAAGCTCTCTGACAAACAAATGAGGTGGGCAAATTTCCTTTTGCAATTTCATTTTCATATTGGTGGCAAGCATAATCAAGTAGCCGATGCACTCTCAAGACGGCCGAGAGTGAATGCGGTTTCCATAGAAACTCACAATGATCTATCTTCTATGATAGATGAGTATGCTATTGATCCCAATTTTAGAGATGTGATTTCAGCCCTTGCATTAGGGAAGAAAGAGGAACCATTTACTTTACAAGATGGTTATCTTCTCTATGGCAGTAGACTATGCGTTACTAACTCACTACGTGAGAAAATAATATATGAATCTCATGCTCCTCTTTATGCGGGACATAGAGGGATTCAGTATACCCTAAAGGGGATTGAAACATATTTATATTGGACTACCATGAAAGCAAACATACAAGAGTATGTTTCTAAATGTGTGGTATGCCAAAAGACGAAGTTTGATAAAGGGAAGCAACCTAGATTGCTTCAACCTTTGCCAATCCCTAATTCACCATGGGAGAGTATATCCATGGATTTTATCTTTGGATTGCCTAAGTCTATCCATGGGAATATGGGAATACGGATGATAGTAGACAGGTTTAGTAAACAAGATCATTTATCAAACCCCATCAAATGACAACCCTCTTCATATCACAAATCTTTAAGTGACATGGCTTGCCAATGTCCATAATGTCAGATAGAGATCCTAAAATGACCAGTAATTTTTGGAAGGGTCTCTTTGAGAATTTAGGGACAAGGCTAAACTTCTCTTCGGCCTATCACCCGCAAACGGATGGCCAAAGTGAAATAGCTAACCTAACCATTCTTGATCTACTAAAAGCTTATGTAATGGAAGTAGATCAAAGATCCCAACGGGAGAAGTACTTACCCTTAGTGGATTATGCTACAACAACAATGTACATACTTCCACGGGAAAAGCACCTTTTGAGGTAATGAAGGGAAGATAAAAAAGTCCCCTGCTACTTAAGGTACATGGGAAGATCTTCGTTGCAGATGAGTATAGCCGAGACCTTCAAAAATCTTTCCAAAATATTAAGGATGCTATCTCTATCTCATAGCACAGGCAAAAGGCTGCTACTGATAAGCATAAAAAATCCCAAGCCTTTAAAGAAAATGATTGGGTCTTACTCAAATTTCCCAAGGCTCAATTAAGGCACATGACGGGCAAGAATGCTACGGGATACCAAAAGTAGTATGCTAAGTTAGCAAAAAGGTACTATGGTCCCTTCCAGATTCTTAGGCCAATCAATGAGATGGCCTATCAACTCAATTTTCCCAGCGATTGGCTCATACACAATGCTTTCCATGTGAGCGTACTAAAGCCTTACAAAGCAGAGCCACCTCAAGAACCAACTATTGAAGACCCACCGGAGATTGAGGACCAAGAAGAGGTGTTGCAGCCCAAGTCCATTCTCCAACATGAAGACAAGGTACGCTCCATAAGAGGTGGTAAGACTATCCGACGATATCTTATTAAGTTTAGGAATTATCCTTTTGAAGATGCTAGATGGATGCAAGGCCTACAATTAAAGGATAACCTAAACCTTGTGAATGCTTACAATGCTTCCCTAGAGTAAGCAAATGTATAAATGTTTAAAATGAAAAAAAAATTTGTCTTATAAGACTCTCTTTTTCTTTATTGTGCACAAATGTGAAGTAGTATGCATGCTTAGATCAAGTTTGCGGAGACGGCGTCTCCCAAACACCAAGTAGAGCTTGTCACTCTACTATGGAAGATTGATAGGACTAATGTGCAGACATGCTTGCGGCAGCTTAGGCTCTCAAGCGCCAAATGGATTAGTTATCCATTCTGGAACGATGTTGTAAGGGGTAACATAGGGATACTCTACCCGCTAGAGAAAGGACTAATGAATAGGCCTTATCTTCTCTACCCCATAGTCGAGGACGACTATGATTTCAAGAGAGAGGTAATGTCATAATAGCTAATATGTAATGGAAATGACCTATGAACTTTGAGAGTAGTGGAATTAAGAAATTAGATGAAGCACTTTTGTGAGATTGCTTTGTGAGCATAGCGGGTGAACTTAATTGATGGTAGCAACATAAACATGGTACTTGGTTAACTTGGGATGAACAATACTTTTGCAAGAGAGAGAGTTTAGAGAACATGACAATAGTTGAGGACCGGATTCATAAGGAGCCGGTCCCCCCCTCCAATAGGCATTTGCATTATAGTTTCTCCCATCAAGAAATACTTGGTACAATACAATCTTTGTGTTCCTTGTGACCTAGATGATGCAATGAAGATGGAAAGCTTCATGCATCACAAGCATAACATAAACTTTGTAGAAAGCATTAACCATCCCAAGCCTCGGTCCCAAGGTCTCAACCACCTTCAAAGGTGGAGAGAGATAGCGGGGAATGAGGGTAGGGAAGAGGGAAGAATCCATATAGAAGAAGTTCCTCACTATCATCACTCTTCTTGCTACTCTAATCATAGCAAAAGATGGAGAAGATGGCAAGCTTAAGCATTGAACCATGGAGATGGGGGACCAAGCAAATGAACACTTGACGAGGCAAAGATGGGAATAGCCAAAGGCATTCATCTGGTAGCCAATCTAGAAAGGGGTAGGTCACCTCATTGGAATTAGTATTAGAATTAGCTCTATGATGATCAAGGAAGTACAGAGCAAGGGACAGAGAACGGACTTAAAAATCAAGATTCTAGAGTTCTAGGGGTCAAAGAATAATTATGCCAAGCTACATGTTCAAGCCTTTGAACATTGGGCAAGGTTAGGGAACCAAGCACCTTACCCCCAAGCATGGGAAGCTTCTCAAGCACCTTCCTCATTAAGTTTGTAGGGTCTCTTTTTGACTCAAGCACCTTTAACCCCCAAGAATAGGAAGCTTCCAAGCACCTCAAGTACCTTAGTCATCAAGCATGACAAGCACCTCAAACATCTTAGTCATCAAGCACACACCTTAGTCATGAAGCACCTCAAGCACCTTAGTCATCAAGCAGCACGACAAGCACCTCAAGCTTAGGTCGGGTTCCCACCTCAAGCTCTAGCTTGCCTAAGGTCAAAGGACTTTTAACACTAACCATTGGAGGTCTTTAATGAAGCTAACCCTAAGGTCTTTTAAGCTCCATTAGATGCACATTGCTCTCTGATAGACTACCTCTTTTTGGACCCCTATTGAGATGTAACAATCTCTCCTCTTGGTCCCCTATTGAGTAAGTCTAGAAGCACTTATTGCACACTGCTCTTTGATAGACCATCTCCTTTTGGACCCCTATTGAGATGCAAGCATCTCTCCTTTTGGTCTCATGTTGAGATAGGTCTAGAAGCACATGTCTCTATTCTAACTCTTGTTCCCGTTTATTCTCCCACATTAAATGATCAGTTTAATATGAGAAAATCATTTGGTAAAGTCATATATTATATTTTATAACATAATATCTAATTCTCCTAAATGATTTTCTCATGTTAAACTGATCGTTTAATATGGGGAAGTGTCAGGGGAGAAAAAACTAGAATATTGGTTAAGCTGGCAGATCGACCACAGTAGGGATCCCCAAAGGAGGGAAAATAGCGATCCAAAGGGGGGGCCATCTACAAAAGAGCAAGGTGCAACAATGGGCTTTAAAGACCCTAAGGTTAAACCCATTAAGACTTCCAAAATGCTAAGGTTCCAAACATCAAAGGTTGTGTCCAATGGTTAAGCTTAGGAAAATTGGATGCTTTGTGTGTGTCCAGTTGCCCACAAGATGTACTCAAATCCTATTGGATGGAAATGGAGGTGGACCAATGAGAATTAGGCTAGAGTAAATCTAGTTTAATTAATTTAAAAACACTCAATAAAAGAACCAATAAGAATTAAGCTCTTTAGAAGACTAATGGATAGTCTCCCAAGGGGTCAGCACCTGAATTTTCACAAGGATTATCTGTACACACTCTCACACTCTCACGGCTCGTGTGTGAAGCAAGAAGACCTCTCTCTCTCATCCTTCTCAAGCATTTAGGTAAAAAAGCTTATCACCTACTCCAAGCTTGTGAGAAGGGAGGCCTACACCAACAACTCTTGGCTTTTGTGATGCAAATCCAACCAAGAGTCCAAGCTTTCAATGCATGCTCATACTCCTCTACCATGCTTAATTACTAAGAGCTATGATATGCATAATATCCGTACATTATCGATGAGGAGATGTACCCTCCATCACCTCTGTTCTTGGAATTATGGTTGCAAGAGAACATCACTCAGCTTGGAGAAGACGAAGGAAGCTCCAAGGCACACAATAGAGAGTGTATTCCTTAGTGTGCAATGGAAAGATAGATAGCCCTAGAGTGATGGGCGTATATACAATGCACGGGGCGGGGAAAAAACCAAAACCTCCTAAAGAGGGAAAAAATATGCCCCGGCGGTCCTAGTGGTGTTCACACACATCACTACCGAACACATGTATATGGTAACAAATCCCCCCCTGGAGTGATGCGGTGAACTAGAGCTGGCACATGAGTAAAGGGAAGTGCCCATGCCCTGAGGAACAGATCAGTCCACAAAGGGGAGTAAGCCCAAAGCTTTGCGGAAAGCTTCAGCTTCTCACAGACAATGCCTTTGTGAAAAGATCTGCAAGGTTGTCCTGTGTTGGCACATAAGCCAAGCTGATCTCTCCTGCTGAGAGCCCTCTCCCCTGACATAGTGGTAATGCACCTCAATGTGCTTTGTGCGAGCATGAAAAACTGGGTTTCCTCGCAACTGCCAATGCGCTCTGACTGTCAGTGTAGATAGTGTTGGCAGTGTCCTGTCCAACACCCAAGTCAGCCATAAGGCGTCTGAGCCATACACACACTCAACCGTAGCTGTGAAGACTGCCCTGTACTCAGCCTCACACAACTCGAAGTGGCCACAGTAGGTTGCTTCTTGCTCAACCATGATATACATGAACTGCCAAGCATGAAACAAAAACCACTTGTGGACACTCGCGTGTGTCAAAACAACCAGCCCAATCTGAGTCCGAAAAAAGCATGTAAGTCTGGCGGCAATGATCCCCCCTTGGGTGAATAAAAAGCAAGCCAAGATGTAAAGTGCCACTAAGGTAGCGGAAACATCCTCTTGACAGCCTGCCAATGCTTAGACCCTGGGCTATGCATAAATCTGCTGACCTGCGAGACTGCAAACCTGAATATCTGGCCTCGTGTTGCATACATAAATGAGGCAGCCAACAGCAGTTTGGTAAAGTGAGTGACATCAGCAGGATCGCCACGTCATCATGTAGACTCAACTTCAAACCTGTTTCCATGGAGTGGCAATAGGTTTGCAATCCTCAAGTCCAAACTTACATAGCAATGTCTCTATGTAACTTTTCTGACACAAGGATACCAATACCACCATCACACTGCTTAAACTGTATACCCAAGTAATGATGCAACAGCCCCAAATCTTTCATCTTGAAAGTAGCATTCAAATCAGCCTTAAATTCAGCAATATGTCTCCTCATTTGGTCCAGTGATCAGCAATCATCACACAACATAAAGAACCACAATGAGAACAATACATCATCCTCACGCTTTACATACAATGTGCTTTCTGTTGGACTGTTACGAAAGCCTCGTTTAACCAAATGAGTGTCAGCTTTCTCATACCAAGCACGAGAATTGCTTCAAACCCATACAAAGCCTTCTTACATTTGCAACACTTTGTCCTCTTGTCCTTTTATGACAAAACCGCGAGGCTGCGTTACATAAACTTCCTCAAATATGTCACCATTCAATAAAGCATAACAATGTCTGATTGATGTACATCCCAACCAAAATGAGCTGCCAATGCACATAGAAAACGCACAGTAGTCATACGACAAGTGGGAGCAAAAGTCTCTTCATAATCTATGCCTTTTTGTTGTGCATAAAACCCTTTGCAACAAGTCGAGCCTTATGGCGATCGATCTCACCATCCGCCGCTTGCGTTTCAACTTGTAAACCCACTTGGTACCAATGGCCTTTTTGCCAGGAGGCAAATCACATAAAGTCCATTGTGTCATTCTCTATAAGTGCATCATATTCTGAATTTCATGGCAGCAATCCAATTTTTCTGAATTCTGTGCTTCATCAAAAGACAGAGGCTCCTCAACATCATGTAAAATAGACACAGCCAAAGCATAACAATCTGATGCATAAGATGCATGGCGAGAGCCTGAACGAGTACGACTAGATAAAGGTGCATCCATTTTAACTGTCACGCAAAGTGTGCACCAGCCATTTTGGCATACCTCTAGCCTGCTCATTGTCAGCCCTTTCCTCATCAAGTACATCATGTACATCTGCATCAGATTAATAGGCCTGTTCTAAAACATTTTCAAGACAAAACCCCCATAGGCCTGTACATTTGCCTCATTGGAACTTACATTCGTATTTCCACCACTGAAAAGAGGCAACAAAGTGTCATAAATGTCCTGTGAGCTACATTACTGTCTCTATAGTACATGACAGCAAGGGTTAACAGAATCTTCCACAAACACTACATCCCGTGAAACCAAAATACGTTTTGTTTGCGGATGATACAACCTTAACCTTTGCTTTCAGCACTATAACCAACAAAAATACATTTGACAAGCCTTATCATCCAATTTTCTCTGCTGCACTTGTGGCACCCAAAGCATATGCCAAACAGCCAAAAACACGCATGTGCTCAATAGAAGGTTTTCTATCATGCCATGCTTCATATGGAGTAATAGACTGCAAAGCTTTCGTAGGACACCTGTTAAGTACATAAGTGGCACACATGATGGCCTCAAGCCAAAAAGAATGCGGCAAAGCTGACTTTTGACCATACATCGTGCCATTTCCGTTAGTGACGACCTGTTTTTTCCTCTCAGCAACACCATTTTGCTGAGGTGTATAAGGCACTGTACATTGGTGTTTTATATCCCACACTACTAGCTGCCATTTCCGTTAGTGACCTGTTTTTTCCTCTCAGCAACACCATTTTTGCTGAGGTGTATAAGGCACTGTACATTGTGTTTTATCCCACGACTAGCCAGAAATGCATTAAATTCATGAGACTATACTCCCCCCTCGATCGGAACGGAGGGTGCCCATAGTACATTTTGAGACATTTTCAGCCAATAGCCAAAAATTGTTTGAACACATAAAAACTTCGGACTTCGCTTTAAGCGGAAATACCCACGCATGCCTGGAGTAATCATCAATGAAAGTCACGAAGTACAGGTAATTGCCCAAGGACGGAGTTTGCATGGGCCCACAAACATCACTATGCACAAGCTGCAACCTGCATGTGGCCCTAACTGAACCATCCTTTGGAAACTAGAACGCTGCATTTTACCCAGAATACAGTCGCCTTCACAAACATGTTTGATAGGTGCTTCAAGAGGGCGGCAAAGAAGCAACCATATCAGATTTCTGCAAACGCAGCAAACTGGCAAAAATCCAGATGACCAAAAAACGTGCATGCCAAAGTTTTTAGCATCTGAAATAGCCCTTGAATCTGCAACAGCATTTGCAAAATTTTGTCCACACTTTGTCATACAAAGTGAGCTTATACAGCCCACGGCACAAAATCCCAGATGCAACAATTTCATCACCAAAACTGAGATCATGAACTGTACATCTGTCATCCACAAATTTGACTACAAGTCCAAGTTAGCAAGTAGCGTATTCAGACAATAGATTCTTCTTGATCCCAGGTACATAAAGTGCATCAACAAGTGGAAGGAACTGCCATTAGCAGCAGTGAGCCACAATCTTTCCAACCCCTGAACTGGATAAGACGGGCGTTGTTGGCACAAGTGACTGAATTCCCATGAGGGACAGACTCGAGAGAGGTAAACAATTCACGATGTGAGGTAATGTGCTTTGTAGCACCACTGTCGAAATACCACACATGTGAATCTGCAGCAACTGACAAGCATGCCATCATGGACAGCAGGATTGTAAGTGCACTCTGCGCTAAAAGCCCATTCTGCATCAACATCAGCATCACAATCTCCTTTCACCAGAAGACTCAACAATGGCTGCATTTGTAGTGGAAACCAGCATTTGCAGTTGAAACCACCTCTTTCTTCTTAGCCTCTTTGGCCTTCAACTTAGGACACGACTTGATCAAGTGATCATTGGCTTTACAATAATGGCAACGCATCTTCTTTTTGCCCTTATCACCAGAATTGCCAGACGAAGTGCTGCCAGCAGAGGCATTAGGAACAGAATTTTTGCCACTCGCAGAGCAAACCATAAAAGTGGCTGCATTACTGTTACCACCCTTTCTTTGAGAAGCAATAAAAAGCCTGTTCAACTGCACGCTGCCTAGTCCTGTTTTTTCTAGAAAGTGACTCTTGCAACAGCAATGTGCAAAATGCATCAAACTTGACAACTTCAGGATTTCCTTGGGTCATCAGTCTCCAAGTACTAGCAAAAGTCTGGTAGGAATCTGGTAAGGCATCAAGAACAGTCTGCACAAGGGAACTGTCAGAAATGACTTCACCTGCAGAAATGAGTTGCTCATTGATATCCTTGACACTAGCAATGAAGTGTCCATATCATCTTCCTCATGCATAATCTTCGACTCTAGCCTTTACGCAGCAAAGCAATTTTAGCCTCATTGCGGCTTGCATAAAGACCTGCTAGAATATCCCAAGCCTGTTTTGCAGATTTTGCTGAACGGATGTGAGGAATAATGGTGCGCGCTTCACAGACAACGCAATCAATGCATGAGCCTGCGCATCCTTAACATCCCAACGAGCTTGTTCTGCTGTAGGCAAAACAACTCTAACAGTTGCAATCCTTGCAGCAAGACCTGCAACATCCTCAATATCGCCTACATCTTCAAGAACCAGGACGTACATCAATGCCCTGCACAATGTTCCAGACACCTTTTGACACAAGAACGTGTTGCATCATATAAGCCCACATAGGGTAGTTGTCCCCATCCAACCTGTCCTCAGCAGCAAACATCTTGAACACATCTGTGTTGTTGTTGTCAGCCATGGTAAATGCTGCACCTGATGTGAAAACTGCCCGAAAATAGGAGAAATTGAGCGGGAACAACTTGTGCTATATAGCACAAACCGTAGAAGACTATAAGGCACCTGTTATGCAGAAAATGGCACTGACAGAAAATTGCACAAAATGACGAAATAGCCTGTGCAGTACTGCCCGTAGTGGAAACGGAGGCCGAAATGAGCCCAAATCAAAATTCTGAGCAGACAAAGCTCTTTGAGCTTTCCCAAAATATTTGTCGACCTGCGAACGCTCGCCAAAGCTCACTGAAATCGGAGAAAGTGAGCAGACGTGTGCTGGAGCAGCTGGCGACTAAGCCCGGGAGGACGTGACCTGCTCTGATACCAATTGTTGGAATTAGGGTTGCAGAGAAACACACACAGCTTGGAGAAGACGAAGGAAGCTCAAGGCACACAATAGAGAGTGTATTCCTTAGTGTGCAATGGAAAGATAGATAGCCCTAGAGTTATGGGCGTATATACAATGCACGGGGGAAAAAACCTCCTAAAGAGGGAAAAAATGCCCCGGCGGTCCTAGTGTGTTCACACACATCACTACCACATGTATATGGTAACACATCTTTCTCATAAGACTACTCCTTCTTCCTCTCAATCTACTCTTATACCCCGCTAGCTCTCACCATCTTTGAAGGTGTGTGAGGTCTTGGATCTGAGACCGTGAGGGAATTGATGTTGTGTTTTATAAGTGTTTTGCTTATTGCTTGAAGCTTCCATCTATATTGCACTAGCTAGTATTGAAGGAACACAAAGAATTGTATTGTAAAATGTCTCTCTTGATGGGAGAAACCTATAATACAAAGCCTTTTGGAGGGGGGACCGGCTCCATGTAAATCCGGTCCTCAACTGTTTTCAATAGCTTAATTTCTCTCTCTTTGAAGTATTTTTCATGCCTATCTAACTAGGTGTTATGCTTTTTGTTGCTCTCTCCACCCAAGCACTCTTGTTATGTTCATTACAAATCTATTCTAATGAAATGCTCACTATGTTCATGCTAATTTCCGCTACACACAAGTTACTAGGCCATTAAATGTTACACGTAGTGTGCCTAAAGCCTATCGGTTGGCCTCTCAAGGGGTCCAATGATAATTTAGCTAATTTAATTAATTGAGTATGCATTTATCAAGTCCTCTCTCTCAAAGGGAAAAGGGGGACACTTGTCCCAAGGCTAGCATGCTTGCTTGATATGCACTCATGTGATTGGCTAGGCTTGAAGGGTTCCAATGAGCTTCCACCAGGAGCTAGTAGGGGGGGGGGGATAGCTTGGAGGGTATACTCTCCTACACACACACACACATTGTGTGAGGTGCAAAGTGCAAGAGCTCCATCTCCTTCTCCAAGCTTGTTGAGAAGTGGAGAGCCTACACCAACACTCTTGGCAATGGAATGCAAATCCAACCAAGAGCCATGCTTCAATGCTTAAGCTTCATTAGGAGAAATATGAACCTTGCATGGGCCTTGTAAGGAATCCTAATTTTTAGGGATTAAGACTAATGTTGTGTAGGGTTAAGGGGACAAGGGCATTCAAGAAGCTAGTTTTGAGTAGACTTTTCTAGCCTTTTTTTAGACACATGTAGGATGTGGACCTAAGAGGTCACTTTCTCTCTCTAGCTTTTGGAAAGTGAAGGGAGTAAAGGGGTGTAGCCACATCAGCAAAAACGTGGGTCACTAAGAGCCAAAATTTGACTTTTTTTCAAAAAAGTTATTTTTACTTATTTTTGACTTAAAATTCCCTCCCAACATATATACACATCAAAAAATCATTTTTTGAAATTTTTTTAAACCTACAAACACTAAAAGTCCACTTTTTCAAATAAAAAACCCAAAAAAAAAAAACCTTTGTTCTCTCCTCCTCCTTCCTCCTCTCTCCCTCTCCTCTCCCTCCCTACCCCCTTCTCTCCTCCTCCTCCCCTCTCTCTCCCTCTCCCCCCTCTGCCCCCTTCTCCCTCCCATGTTCCTCTCCTCTCCCTCCCTACCCCTTCTCTCCTCCTCCTCCCCTCTCTCTCCCTCTCCCCCTCTGCCCCCTTCTCTCCTCCCATGTTCCTCCCTCTCCCTCCCCCCTCTTTTCTTTCGTTCTTTGCTTCCTCACGCAACAACTGCCATGGTGCTCACGGACATCACAAATCGTATCCCTCCACCACCATGTACTCCGCACAACAAAAGTGTACATATTGCTTGTCCGCGGTGTTTGCACCGAAGGCCGCACGTGAGGGTGAGCATAGGTCATCCCAAGATCGTCATACTGTCGGTGAGACGAATGTGTATGGTTCTTCAATATCTTGGGAGGGGAGAAGTAAGCTTGTTAGGCTATTGCAATTGGTTGTGTATGGGTGCAGGTGCTTCTTTGCATTCGTGGATGCACGAATGTCAAGATCTTCAGCTCAAAACAGTGGCATTACAAGGAACAGTGGGTGCAGGTTAGAGAGGTCAAGTGTCACCACTTTTCCTCTAAAACAGCCTTCTTTGTTACATCTTACAGGTAGGTGCTTCAAATCCATCCTTATTAGAGGTGGGTAATCTCATCCTAATGCAAGAATGGCTCAAGGAACTAGTATAACATGAAGCTTTTACGGTGGCACAAAGCTCTCCTCAAGCAATGTGGCTCCCACTACACCAAAAATCACTATGCTAACATGGAGAGATCCCTAGTAGGACAATACAACAACTTTTCATCAGCAGCACACCCTTTCCTAACATGAGGGCACCCCCACCAGAGATATTTTTATATGATAAGTCATCCCATGAGCATACCATGTCATGGAATGGATGTAAGAACTATGACTGCACTACCCCTTGGAAGTTGTTCACGAATGTATGTTTATCAAAGTTAATGAGGAGAAGTTTGGACTTTTTTGTTTGTTGATGTGTAAGAGCACTCTTGGTCTACCATATTTTAGATTGTTTGATAAGTTAAATAAGATTTGTATCATTTTTTTTTTGTAAGATTGTACATGAGAAGACATGATAAAGTACAAGAGATCTTGACGGAATAAACCTCAATGAGATTCCCACCATGCACTTGTGACACCATACCTCTCCTTGAACCCTTTGACTTCTATCGTTGTGGGGAGTCCAATGGGGGGCTATTTTCAAATTTTTAGCATAACTTTTTTTTGAAGGAAATTTTGGTTATTCTAAACTTTATACACAGTCTAGGAGTTCATTCTGATTGTTTTTCTTCAGTTTCAAATTTTGACCGAGTACACTCCTTGGAAGCCACTTTTGAAGGTGTTAGGGCGAGATTTTGGGAAATTTTTGTATGTAGGAAATGCAGTCCTTAACACAATAAAAAACAATGGTTCTTTGAGTATTTTCAGATTCCATAGTTTTAATGCTCGTTGGAGCCCGTAGGTTAAGAAAAAAGTAAAAAATGTATGTTTTACATCATTTTTAAATAAATTGCAACTTGCACATTGATTTTTGGAGAATGCGAGCAAGATATGATTTTTTCTCATCACATGATGGTCGAAGAACGCGATGAGATGAACAAATTCATGTGAGACAAGCCCAGACAGATTCGGAGCCGATTGAAATCTAGAAGCTGTTGAAAACAACAGAAAAGTTCAACACTTTTATAATAAAAAAAACTCAACACTTGAATCATTGCCATGCATCAAAAATATGCTCACACGGTGAAGGAGGTGCTTCAAAGCTATGGAAATCAGTATAAAATGCAAGCAATAGCGTTGGAGGCTATTCAAGAAGTTGTAAAGGCTCACATCATTTCAGATGACTTTGCACTGAGAAAATGATTAAGAGTTGTGTCTATTGTCTCCATAGTGATTTGGCTTTTCGGTTTATCCATGTGTTTTAAGTTAAGTGGTTTTGGCCATGAAGGATTAAATTTAAATCAAATATTAACATTTTTGCCATCCTAAGGGGCAAACAAAGCTAGAAAATGCAAAAAAAAGGGTGGCCACAAGGGCGCGCAAATGGCCCATCCAGCAGTTTTGGATGGCTCATCTGCGCGCCCTTGTGGCCACCCTTTTTTTTGCATTTTCTAGCTTTGTTTGCCCCTTAGGATAGCAAAAATGTTAATAGCTGATGAAACCAGATGTTTATGTAGCATGAGACTATATTTTTATATTGTCCAATGTGATTTGGCCTTTTGGGTGCAGGGAACTAGTAAGTTGAGTTGAAAGGATAGGTATATGTGCTTGAAAAGTTAAATTTTACATTCATCTCACCTTTTCCAAGGTCCTGGAGTGCAACAATAGCCTAATTATGCAAAAAAAAGGGTGGCCACAAGGGCGCGCAGATGGCCCATCCAACAGTTTTGGATGGCTCACCTGCGCGCCCTTGTGGCCACCCTTTTTTTTGCATTATATGGCCTTGTCTGCCCCTTATATTAGCAAGAATGTTAATATTTGATGAAACCAGATGTTTATGCAGCATGAGACTAGATTTTTATACTGTCCAATGTGATTTGCCCTTTTGGTGCAGGGAACTAGTAAGTTGAGTTGAAGGAAGGCATAATGTGCTTGAAAAGTTCAAATAGAGTTTATCTCATCTTTTCCAGGGTTCTGGAGTGCAGCAATAGCCTAATTATGCAAAAAAAAAGGGTGGCCACAAGGGCCCACATATGGCCCATCCAGAAAATTTGGATGGCTCACTACGCGCGCTTGTGGCCACCCCTTTTTTTGCATTATATGGCCTTGTCTGCACCCCAGGATACCAATTCTTTTTTAGATTAAGTGAAAGAAAATCTTTATGCAACATGACAGTACAAATTCCACTTCTTTTCACTCATATGTAATTAGAGCTCCCCCCCCTCCCCCCCCCTTTCTTTGTGTTCAAAGGTCCGGAGCATTCACTATGTAAAATTTTCCTATATCACATGCGTTCACTAGAATGGATTAAAAGTACCCCTTATAGGCCTTATCTACACATGTTTCTGCAACTTTACAAGAATGTAAAATCCCTTTTGTTGAACACATGTGCTATGTTACATATACTTTAGTGAACTCCCCATGTCAACGGCCTCACAAATCCTGTGCACTAAACATTAAACACTAGAAATCGACCAAACAAGGAGCCAATTTTTACTTCCTTGTGTCCACCTAGTGTTCTTGTGAAACATTGCTAATGATATATATTCAACATCCCCAAATGAGGACATCTTGACAAAGTTTATGATCCACTTTAATAAGAATAACCATTAATGATTAAACTAAAATCAAAATATTGCTTGAATTTCTTCAAGGTGGAGTGATTAAGACTTGCGACTTGAATCATCGTACAGGAAAATCAAAATATCCATAAAAGTAAACAATATTTCTCAGATCTGTATGAAACTTCAGTAATCTAAATTAAATACTCTCACTCAATGCGACCCCTTTTTAACAAAAAAACATATTTATATTGCATTTATAGAGGAATCTAGCCTCATGAAAAATAATTACAAATGGAGAAAATGTTGTTGCTGTTAGGCTTATCTTACAAGTATTTGTCTTCCTCATCTAGAGATTCATATACACTTGAGTATTTGTGTGTCTATGACAGTAGGGAAGATAGTGGTACTATATGGATGGCTTCTATGAGAACTCCTAGAGAGTCCCTATTGGTTCAAGATTCTAAAAAACACCTACTATTCTTATCAAAATCTTTTAACATGGTAGTGAAAGTTTCCTCAAGGAACAAAAATAGAGTGATTTCCATCTCTGCACATGGTTGCTTGCTCATGTCCTCTTAAAACAAGTTGAATCTGTAAGTAAACAAAAGATTATGTGAGCACAAAGTTATAAAGTACAAAATGATATCATTCCAATTATCTAATGACAATTATACGAAGAATAAATTACAAGAAAAATCTTTGACGACTCTCCATAGATAACACAACTTACTTACATTGTGAGACTCAAATCACATGCTACACAACTATAGATGGCGCACCAAAGTCACCAACAAAATAGCACCACCCAGTGTTATGAGGTGTGAAGCCTAAACACTGAAATCCATAAAGAGGTTAATTCTCTCCAGCAATGATAAACTTAAAGATGGAGATGATGTTAAGCTCTGAATGTAAGCTACAAGGGTAGTTTTCTTACCATTCTATCTTTATGTTGGAGATGACCCTTGCAATGCCCACGCGATATTCACACCTCCTATTGTTGTGGTATGCAACTCATGTGAGCTCATACTTTTGCCACCTTCGGGAGTAGAGGTTCCATGTAGTGTGAGTGAATGAAAGTAGAAGGAGTAGAATCTTGTTTCATGTTGTAATGGAGATGAGAGAAGGGAGAGGGAGCTAGCTTAGTGTGAAACTATGTGGTGGGTAAGTGGAAGAGATGGAGGAGGAGCTTGCTTGGTGCTACAATGGAGGTGGGAGAAAGCTACCAGAGAGATAATGATGGACTATAGGGGGTGCATGTGGTTGTTGCAGCAATGGAGAGCTTGGAAAAGGTTTGTAGAGAGAGAAAAACACTTTTTAGCTATAGAATAGGTTTGGAAAGACTTTGGAGGGTGAAAATGATGTTTTGATTTGTTTTTTTAAAAAAATCAATTTTTTGGATTTTTTAGTGCACGTTTTTAACTTTTGAAGGTCAAAAATACTTTTTTGACCATGAAATAGGTTTGGGGACCTTTTAAGGAGGGAAAACTTGAAATTTGAAAATTTTTGAAATTTTGAAATTTTTTGAAAATTTAAAATTTTTAGTGTATTTTTAAATCCGGGCCAAAAAGTGGGGGAAAAGAGGTCAAAGTGGTCCCCCCCCCCCCCCCCCCCCCCCCCCCTCCCCCCCCTCTTTCCCCTAGCCACCTCCCTTACCTTCTCACTAGGTAAGAGACAATTAAGAGGTGTAAGGCTACCTTGTCCCCCTACTTTTTTGAGGGTATAGAGTGTGTCCACCACCCTCTTCCTATTGGCTGACCTCTAATTAACCTTAATCCCAAAGGGCCCCTAGAGGGTTCATATTTTTCCTAATGTTCCATCTTCTTCATCTTCATTAGTATGCTATTATGCTATGCTAAGCAAGAAGAGTGATGATAAGTGAGGAGCTATTTCTTTCTCGGCCTTGGGATGGTTAATGCTTTTTACAAAGTTTATGTTTTGCTGGTGATTCATGACACTTTCCATCTTCATTGCATCACCTAGGTCACAAGGAACACAAAGATTTTATTGTGCCAAGTCTCTCTTGATGGGAGAATTTATAACACAAAAGCCTATTGGAGGGGGGACCAGCTCCACATAAATCTGGTCCTCAAGTATTGTCAAGTTCTCTAACTCTCTCTCTTACAAAAGTATTGCTCATGCCAAGTTGATTAAGTATAATGGTTATGTTGCTACCGCTAATTAAGTTCACCCTCTATGTTCTCAAAGTAGTCTCATGAAAATTCTCACTCTAATTCTCTTAATTCCTCTATTCTCAAAGTTCATAGGCCATTTCCATTACATAAGGCTTGTGGCCATGGCTCTTTCACTTCATCAATTTTCATCATCAATTGTGACCTTCAGTCATTTGTGGTATTAGCCACTACCCTATTTTCCACTGGTGTTTCTATCTCTGGTCTCATTTGATTCTTTGTTTTAGTACCCTGATGCTCAATTTTCTCGTCCCTTTCATGGATTAATACTTCTTTTCTGCGAAAGTTTTATTTCTATGGGTCCATTAGAGCTTAAGCTGTCTCTATGAACCATTTATAGATTTCAAGTCTTATTTTCTCAACTTCAGGATGCGGATATGTCAACCATCTCTATTCCAATGTCTGATATAATTTTTAGTCTAGCCTCATATGCTTGTAATAGAGCCTCTAGAGGTTCTATAACTTCTCCACTAGTACTGAATCTCCTAATGATATCTTGGATGACACCACTCCTTCCGTTTTGTTTCAACTACTCTTTGGTTTGTTGTATCTCGGTTTCTAAATGGCTTTCTCTTTCAACCTTTTTGCTTTCATTTTGTCTCATTTAGCTTTCCATAATTTTTTTTTAGTCCTTACTGCTAATAAGATCTCAATTTCTATTTGAACAGTCAGTTTGTGTTCCTCCTCAATAGGTTTGTCTTTGGTAGCTTCTTGAGCTTGAGCTCTTGTCACCGCATTTATAGGAAATGTGGATTCTACCCCATATCCACTTGAAGAAGGCAGCACTCCTACAACATTCATGGTTTCTTTCTCCTTTTAGGACATTCTAAACAATATCCAAATACTACACTCTTTGCTTGATAAGGACAATTTCTTACCCAATGATTACCTCCACACTCATAGCATGGTCCTATCTGTTGCATCGCTGGTGGTGCAACCAATGATTATTCTTGCCTAGTAAGAATGTTCTTTGATCCATATTTTTATTAGCTATGAATATTAAGGTGTTCTCATTTATGGAATAATGCTTTCTCATGGGTTGTGGCATATCTTGAGTTGGTTGATATGACTCTACTATTGTTCAGAAGAGGTGGTTGTTGCCCTAGCATACATTGCGGTCTTGACTGAGTGTTACACCATGGGGTGGATGATTCCCTCCAAAAGTGTTACATCTCCTCATTTGTTGATGTCGTACATTCGGCTTCTGTCTATAGCCTTGGTTCATTCTCCTTACCACTTCTTCAATGAATTGATCAACATTCAAAATGGTATGAGTTTGAACACTCCACTTTGTTGTGGATTCACTCATAGTAGAAAAGGCACTAGTAGTCCCAATTTTTGCATCTTCTGTCCCCACCTCTCCGTAGACCTTGCAATTGTCAACTAGATATAAAGCTTCTCTAGTGACTTTCTCAAAGGTGGTACATCCTTTTGAGTGTAGATCGTTTTTTAGAGTTTTATTTTTCAAGCCTTCTATAAAAATTTAGATGTGGTGGAACATGGATCACGATGAGAAGAGAGAGCCAGAGATGTCTTGGAGAAAATCTTGGTGTAATCCTCTCCGATAAATGCTCTAGTATTGTTTTTGAAAATCTATGCCCGAATTGTGGTCATATTGACCCACTAAGAGACTCGTTGAATCACATTTTTCCCATAGGTTGAGTCTTAACTCTTTAAAATAAGTAGAGACTGGAGTACCCTTGTATGTATATCTTTTTAGGTCAATTTCATCAACAAGCTTATATTCTCATCCATACTTGTCTACCATCAAAACTTGCACTCCTCGGGCATCTGTATACGTGAATGAATAGAGGTTCTTATGGTATGTCAACTCTCTAGCATTGGGTTCTACATACTTGTAGAATAGAAACTAGTTTTGAGTACCCTAAAAGTTTGGAATTAGGAAACCTAAAAAATTTTGGTAAACTACACTTCAAACAACACTCAAAATAATCTCAAGACTAGGACACGAGAGCTTTTGCTTGTATCTTGGTCTCCAGAGGGTATTTTTAGCTCAAACTTGTGACATAAGATGTACTCAAGTATATCTATAAGCTCAACAAGTCAGGTACATGGATTGCGCTCCATGACCCCCTGTCAAATTTTGACAGTAACTAGACAAGGTCACCTATAGACTCTGTATCAATTTTCACAAAATTTTGAGGTTGGGGACATGGATTGTGATCCATGTTCCACCACATCTAGACTTGATCTCTAAGGATCTTGTTACTCTCCATGTCTACAAGTTATATCTCAAATCTTTTTGAATTTAGAACTGTTTCGATCTGCAGTTTTGAGTCTATCTTCTGTTTTGATGTCTTTTGATCCAACTTTTTTTTTTCAAAATCGAACCATATGTTTCCTTATATATGCACTATAGTCTAAGAAAATTTTAGGTCAAGCTGTCACCATGGAGACATGGATCGCGATCCATGTTTGGAGGCCAAATTGAGTTTTCTTGGTACCATTAGGATCAACATGATTACTAGATGCTATGCTATAAAACTTTTTGGGTTTGGACCTCTCAATTGGAAATTAGGTCAATTATTGCACTTTCTTAGAGTACTTGGATACTTTTGGGATTTTGACTTGGGTTTTGATGTCCAAATGAGATGGAACTTTGGGATCATGCTATAAATAGCATGTACATCAAAATGGTCAGGTTTTGGCTCAAAAATTTGAGAAAGGTACATGGATCGCGATCCATGTTTGGAGAGATTTTGACCCCAAAATTGAACCACTAATACTTGAAGGTGTTTTAGCGGTTTTTGGCTATCTTCTAATTACGGCCCTTTTGGTATTCTTTTTGGATTCTTTCTGCAATCTTTCTTTGGGAAGTAATGTTTCTAATGGTCTTTGCTACGGACTCGAGAAGTCTCTCCCAAATTTCTCAGAGAAGGGACAAGGATCACGATCCATGTTCCATCACCTCTAGAGTTGGGATTTGGCCAGCTAATATATTATGATGTTTGTAGCCTATCCCCAAAATCTTTTTGAATTTGGATCAGGTTTGGTCAACCAAAAGTGAAATCTTCAGTCTGCTTTGGTGGCTTTTGACAATCTTCTACTTTTGATCTTTTTGATCACTCTTTTCAACTTTTTTTGCAATGGTGTATTTGGGAAATGTGTTTTTTTAAGTGTCAACTCCTCACTGCTCAATTTTCAACCAAAATCTATGATGAGGTACATGGATCAAGATCCATGTTCCACCTCCTTTTGACATGAAAATTTGTCAACTTCTATCTGGAAGCTATTCCCAAAATCTTTTTTTATTTGGATAAGAAAAAGTTTAAATACTCTCAAATTTTGGTCAAATGGACTGATTTTGAGTTTTTTCTCACAATTTCCTTCTTTTGAGTGTGTTTTTTGCCACAATTTGATTACAAAGTTTGATTTCAATTGTTTGAAGTCAATATCTATGAACTCATCTTTGTTATGCCTAGTTCTATCTCAGGGGTATAGGGATCGTGATACATGGTCCAAGAATGAAATACTTTTGGTATTAGTCGTAAAACAAAAAGTGAAACAATTATCCTCAACAGCATCGAGGAAAATTGAAGAATGAAATACTTTTGGTTATTATTTATCTAAACTAGCACCTCTTTTTGCTCTCGAAGGAGAATAGCTCTAGCTGAGCAGAGGTCCCCAACTTCTAGACTCTATCAAGTACTAAACTCCCATTTAGCTATTTTACTGCTAGTGTAAATGGAATGAAAAGACTAATCTTTGGACAATGAAACTCTAAATATGCACTAGGTCACTCACCATCTAAGGATCATTCCTTGGAAATGGCACCAATGTTAGTGAATCACCACCGACGGACGTCTAAAGCATAGCTATCTGGTACTAACATAATAATGTCAATACTCAAGAAAGTGATTGGGGTGGGACGACACAGAGACTCTTTGAGTTTGTCAATCTCAAGAAGTGAACCTAGCAAGCAAACACATCAACTCAACATGCTCCGAGCTTCGAGATACACTAAATCTCCTCTTGATGTGCCTTCTCCTTGCCGAATCTATTGTCAAGCACTGAGCTCGATCATCACTACCGAGAGCTCGCCAGAGAGAGGGGATGCACCACCGTCGATCGCCTCCATGGCTCTGATACCAGTTGAAAGAGTATATGTGTGTGTGTGTGTGTGTGTGTGTGTGTGTGTGTGTGTGGGGGGGGTGGGTGTGTCTGTGTGTGTGTGCACAGATGTGTTTAATAGCACCATTCTAGATCTTTTAAGAGCATACACTCATGAGAGACCAAGAACTTGAGATACTTACATCCACTTGCTTCAATTTGCATACAACAACCCTCCTCATTCATCCACCAAAAAATCACCATTTCATAGAGCATAGAGACCAGTCCTATTGTCAAGCTTGCACCATGGTATTATGGTCCCTTTAAAATCACTAATCATATTATTTTTAATTCCTTTTGATTAGCTCTCCGTGACTCTCAAAACACATATCACATAAGTCTTCTTTGTCCTTTCAAAGATTCTCTACCATCATTCCCTATCATTGATGATCCACCTCCTTTAGAGGAAGATATTGAAATCCTTATACATGAGACTATTGTAGAACATCAAGACACTTTGATATGCAATGATATGTTGCATTGCAAGTATTTACTTAATTAAAAGAATCATGGCTTTGAAAGTGCCAAGAGAATTTGAGCGACATTTTTTCACTTTCATTCTAGTATCATGGAAGCATATCAAACTTCTAGAAGCTAAAGTTTTTATACTTTATCTAAGGTTTGTCCTTTGGCTGATGAGTGTGGTATTTTTTACCTAATGTTTGCCCTTTGATAGTTCATTCAGTGGTAATTTGATGCTAAGGTTGAATGTTAGTTTGTGGTAATAGACACTTTTCACACCACACTCACACACTCCTCTTGTTTTTTAAATACTACCACATTGTTATATATCTACAATCAAAATTCCTTCATTAATTTTGGCCACAAATTCTTTCATACAGTCCTTCAAACATCACCCAAACAATTCTTTTCCAAATTGGATCTAATGAAGACAATCCTAAATTTTAACAAAAAGAATTATCCAATTTTATGAGTTCGCCACTACCCGCAAACTTTCTCTGTCTAAGCAATAGAGCCTTTGTAAAGGTTTTTTTATTTGCTACCTATGAAGCTCACAATCAAATCGTGAGTATCCCTAGCGGCAAGTGCTTTTAACCACAGCTTGTTCTCCACTAACTGCGATATTTACTCACTAATCGCAAGCCATCTGGCTAAAGCACGCCCTATCAACAATAAATTCATTTTCTAAGGAGAACTTTCGACAATGATCAAACAAGTTAACTTAAATCAAATGGTTCTTTTGCCAAACAATTCTTTCAACTTAACTTATGAAAACACATGTCTCTTGTGATGATAATCACATTCTTGGTCAATTTAAGACATCCTAGGCTTCCTATACTAAGGTCAACTTATGTATGAACAACGCAAAAACTAACAACTGACTTACCAAATTAGGAGCAGATGCAACAACAACCTAGGGTTGAGGATGCCCTCCAACAACCTCATTCTATGGCACCACACTTGAGGGTTCATTGGAGGTTCATACACAGCATTGGAGCTTTGTGTTCTCTTCTTTGGTGGGGCCATCTCTCATGCAGTACACAAAGAAGATAAAAGGGTGTAATACTAGAATCAATTGGAAGCACATGAATGTTAGTTACAACAAGGAGATATATTTATAAACCATTCATAAATCACATAATAATATGACTCTACTGCAAGTTTTATGCATCCATTTATCTAAAAACACCTCCCACCTACACAACCTTATGTAGGAAGGAAACCATGCTTCTCACTCCTCATCAAAAAAGGGTATTTAAGGAGGAACAATAACAACATGGAGGGTGATTGAGTTAAATAAAATCACATAGAGAGAAATAGAACAATTGACAACAGCAGGACCGGATTTACATGGACCAGGTCCCCCCTCCATAAAGGCTTTGTATTATAGCTTCTCCCATCAAAGGAGACTTTTATACAATACTTTCTTGTGTTCCTTGAAAAAACTCGTCGGTGCAATGAAGATGGAAGCTTCATGCACCAAATTATTCTTCAAAAATCACACCTAGTGTCCCAAGCCTCAGTTCCAAGACCTCACACCCCTTCAAAAATGGTGAGAGCTAGCAGGGAATGGGGATAGATTGAGAGGAAGAAGAGGTATCTTACGAGAAAGAAGTATTCTCCTCACATAATCACTCTAATAGCATAGCTTAACTTAGTAATTAGCATGGTAGACTAGATGAGCATGCCATTATTGAGCTTGGCTCTTGGTTGGAATTTGCATCACAAAGCAAGAGTTGTTGGTATAGGCCTCCCTTCTTCAAAAGCTTGGAGAAAGATTGATGAGTTTCCTTCCAAGTTGAGAGAGAGCTGTGTTTTTTGTTAAAGCGAACGAGAGAGTGTTTTTTGCTCCACACATGAGTGTGTGTGTGTGTGTGTGTGGTGTGTGTGTGTGTGTGTGTGTGTGTGTGTGTGTGTGTGTGTGTGTGTGTGTGTGTGTGTGTGTGTGTGTGTCAATGCCTTTGCAAAATCATCCCCCTCTCTCTCTTGGTCGACCCCTCTTGCTATTTGCTCATGATGGCATCCAATTGGCCCCTGCAGAGCTTAGCCAATGACAATTAAGAAGCATAAGTGATAGCCTTGTGACATGTGTCACCCTTTCCCCTTTTGTAAGAGCTTCAGGTATTTAAATAATTCATCTAAACTCTCATTGGACCTTTTTGTCTTCTGACCAATAGGAATCAGGCAAGCCATTGGGCTATTGAATGCCCATTGGACCCCTTGGTAGATTGTCCAATAGTCTTCTAGGGAGCTTAATTTCTATTGGTTCTTTTATCAAGCATTTTTAAATTGATTAGACTAAATTTACTCTAGCCTAATTCTCATTGGTCCACCTCTATGGCCATTCAATAGGATTTGAGGGGAGGTTGGCGGCAACTAGCTTAGGAACCTGACATGTGTGCAGTATTCCCTTTGAGATAAGGGGAAGCCTTAAAGTGTGTGTGTGTGTGTGTGTGTGTGTTTCTCTCTCATCCCCTAAAAATTGGGTTGCCCCCTCCTTCCTAGGGATGTGGGAAGACTTTTTAGTCTTCCCCATGACCATCCAATTCCTATGCACTTTGGCCATTGGATAAAAAGGTTTAATTTTTGGAACCTTAGCCTATGGAAGTCTTAATGGAGCTGAACCTTAGGTATTTTAAGCCCCATTGAAGCACATTGCTCTTTTGCAGGCTATCCCCCTTTGGATCCCTATTTTCCCTCCTTTGGATCCCTTACAAAGGCCGCGGTCTGCAGCCTTACCAATATTCTAGCTTTTACTCTCCTGGTATTTCCCATATAAAATGATCAGTTTAACGTGAATGAAAATCATTTGGGAGTATTAGATATTAGTTTTTATGACAGCTTTAGGTAACACTGAGGCTGAAGGTAGCTCAAGCAAAAAGAAGTATGCTCGACGATGGATAGAAAGCTGGAGGATACCTCATCCTTGGGCTTTTCCAACAGTTGATAATGATGGAAAAGACAGAGTCAAAAGTAGGTGGTGCATATTTGCACATAAAAAGACCCAATTTAGTGGAGAAGGATCTTCAATCTTGCAAAGGTCTGCATTAGATGAGCATGCAACGTCAAGTCCGCATTCAGATGCGAAGGCAATATGGAATGCTCACACTAAAAAAACCACAATTCCCATAGAGCAACACATTGAAGTGCTAACAGATGAGGGGAGGGAAAGAATCATCTCAGTCATGCAAACTTTGTGGTTTGTGGTTTGTGGTTCGTAGAAATTTGCCTTTTGATGAGTTTTCAAAGCTTTGCAATTTCTAGCGTTTCATGCGGACACCAAATATATCAATTGCAAGTGAATATTCAGCTTATACGAGCACAAGTGCAGGAAAGGAGTTTGCAAATGCCATCAACTGGTCTATTGGGAGAGACTAAAAGGGGAAATTGTTGCTAATCCCTTTTATTCTTTGCAAATTGATGAGAGTACAGATGTTAGCACTCAACAATACATGATTCTTTATGTTACTTACATGCAGGAGAATGGCAATGGGTCTATATGCACGTCATTTGTGGATTTGTTGCATGTCAAAAATGCTGAAGCTGAAAGCTTGTATTCTACCTTGATAGCATTTCTGGTCAAAATGAAGCTGTCATTGCATAAAATGATAGGCATTGCAACTGATGGTGCCAGTGTTATGATAGGTGCTAATAATGGTGTGGTTTCGAGATTGAAGAAGGTTGTGCTGCATCTTTTGAGTTTTCATTGTGTTGCACATAGGGAGTCTTTGGCTTGTGTTGGCTTGGCTCTGCCGATTCTCGTGAAGGTGAAGTTTGAAAGCGATAGGGGAGATGATGGCATGATTCGTATGCGATGTGTCAGGGCGATTGTGCAGAGAGTCAGATATGGCAAGCGGAGAGGGAGACAAACATGATAGCCATAGCGGCGAGGGGATGTTGGGAAGCGCAGGAAGATGATAGTGACAGCAGGGTTTCTTTTGCTTTTGAATCGATAGATTCACAAGGAATCTAGTAGACAATTAAATTAATTTTGTGATTGGGAAAATCTAAGCGAGATGCTCCGTTTGGCTTCGAAGGGAAAAGCGAGGAGGTGGCATGTAGAGAGAGAGAGAGAGAGAGAGAGAGAGAGAGAGAGAGAGAGAGAGAGAGAGAGAGAGAGAGAGAAGATAGCCTTAGCACAAGGTGCCCTCCTACCTCCGCTCGGCTAGCTCTACAGCAATTGGTCGGCCGTGGCTTAATCTTGAGCACATGGAGGCGCGACCGTGAGGATCAGCGAAGCAGAGGGAGAAGTGTGTAACATTGAAGGCGGGAGCTGCATTCAATGGACACCAAGTAGTGTGCCGACTGGTTGTGGAGGTCAAGCCCTAGCTATTGTCGGCCTTCGGCCAGCAAAAAAGTGCAATCCATGGGGGCTCATGCCCCTTTCTTCAGCGGCTAGCCGGTGTTATTGCACCCATGTGCTCATTGAGAGAGAGAGAGAGAGAGAAAGAGAGAGATATGTAGTGCGCACATGCAACATTCACTCTCCCCAGGTCGTTTAGTAGTGAACGGGGGCTCACCGATCGCAGGCTTGCGGACATGCCAAGCGTTTGTTGAGTGAACTGCAGGCTGATTTCTTATTGCAGCTAGACTATAGGCTCACGATCCTTCGCTTGCAGCTTTTGCAGATCTGCAGGTCCTTCAGAGTTCTTCTCGGCTCACGAACGTTGCGAACGTGATTTGGGGGGTGGGCGGGGTGGGGGGGGCAATTATATTGGCAACGTTCAAGATCCGATGCTTCGAGGACAGGGGCGTGGCGGGGCCTGCTAAGGTGGAGAGCGCTTTTGGGCCGAATACATGGCTGAACGGCGCCATTTCGGCCATGGTGCGCACATGGCTGAACGGCGTGCACCATCAGAGAGAGAGAGAGAGAGAGAGAGAGAGAGTCCATGCATCAGGAGGAGTTGGAAGAGGGGACAGAGATTTTTTGTGCAACAATGGACTTACATAGCTGGACAAAAAAGCATGGAGGACTGTGGAAGAAGGGCAGGAAGTCGAGCGTGTGTGCAATAGCAGGAGCTAGGAGCTGGAGGGTGTGTGAAGCTAGCGGTCAATGTGGCAACTTAGCTAGGGTAGGAGCAAGTCATGAGGCAAATTGGCAACGTTCAGATGGTTGAGTGGGGGGGGGGTGCTGGTGGAGGTGCTTTTGGGCCGAATACATGGCTTAACGGCGTTTCGGCCATGGTGCGCAATTATGGCTGAACTTGCACCATAGAGAGAGAGAGAGATGAGAGAGAGAGACCCATGCGTAATGGAGGAGTTGGAAGACAGAGATTTTTTGTGCAACAATGGACTTACATAGCTGGACAAAAAAGCATATGTGGTGTGAAGGGCAGGAAGTCGAGCGTGTGTGCAATAGCAGGAGCTAGGAGCTGGAGGGTGTGTGAAGCTAGCGGTCAATGTGGCAACTTAGCTAGGGTAGGAGCAAGTCATGAGGCAAAGGCGGCCATGGCGAGGGTGGGGGGCTCTACCGAGTTGCTGATGGTGAGGGCGACATTGTCCAGAGCCGACCATCATGGGAGCGATGGCAATAAGTTGCCTTCAAATTATCTGTTTCCCAGAATCTGCATGGCTAATTGATCACTCTCTCGCAGTCTGCATCTCAAGTTCCTTGCTTTGTGAGCAAATTAATCCCTCTCTCTGTCTACGTCTTGGATTTAGTGCCTTACGTGCAGTCTCGCACACAGCTAGTGCATTGCCTGCTTCTCGATGCTCGCTAGCGTCCCTGAGCGCGTGACCTTGGTGCTGCCCTTAGGAAACCTTAGGGAAAGCCTGCATTAAGAGCTGGGAATCTAGTAAAGATCCTAGCTTATAAGGTGAAAATGGACGACTAGGTAGGTAGAAGTATAGGACATACTAAGGGTGGTTACAGACTGCCCTTGAGTGCCCAGCGCCTGCCCAAACATTGAGCAGCTTTTAAAAAACTTGTCCACCCAATATTGGGCACTCGTGTTTACAGACACAAGTTTGGGCGCTGAAACTTATATAATAAAAAATATCAATTTGTTATGCGCAACAGCAAAACCAAGCATTTTTTTCACGCATCAGCTACATCAGCTATCAACAGAAAGTTATCACTACGTGCAGCCACAAATTCGCTATCAGCTCTAACAGCAAGACATACGACTGCATTAAAAAGTGCTCCGCCAGTATGACAAGACTGTTGTTGCAAAACAAGATTACTCTTTGAAGACTAGAACGAATCAAAACACCAGCAAACCATAGAGACTAAACCATGCACAACACAAAATCGTACATTCGACCTACAAGACAAATTGATTGTTCATTCACGACCACCAAGACAACCACTGCAAGACCTACAAGACATTGATTTGTACTTAACGACCTGCCAAATAAAAATTGTACAGTCGACTCATCGAAATGATTCTCGAATGCATTAACAACAAATCATGAGTGGAGACATAACCTTGCAAAACAGCACTGCACGGATTTGTACTTGATGACCTGCAACAGAACTGCGTTAACAACAGCATTATCCAGCAAGTACATAAAAATTGTACATCCAACTCATCAGAACAATTCTCGAATGCATTAACAACAAAACATGAGTGAAGACAAATCTCGAAAGCATTAAACAACAAAACGAGCAGTACTCTCCAATACAAATCAAGCCTCGACTCTCCAATACATAAAAGATAGTTGAGCTACTCGCTCTCAAAACTCTCGTCAGCAGAATCATTGTCTCCAAAAACCGCAACAGCATTTCTTCGCTCTCTCTCCTTAAACATCACTCTAGCAATGTTATCTCGCCTATGTGCCCCACTGACAACAACATCGGAAGAAACATCGCCTCCATTTTGTGCCCTCTCTACTGCTTGTGAAGAGTCAGAGTCCATCAAGCAAGAGACTTCTGCAAGAGCGTCATTTAATCCGCTACGAACTGTTGTATCCAAGCTTGTGGCATCCAATTGAGCTTGGGCCCGTTGTAGCTCACCCTGGGCTTCTCGAATCCACCCTTCATCAAATGAATCTGCGTGAATAATACACATGTTATGGAGGACCAAGCATGTTCGGATCATCTTCGGCACATTCTGCAAAAGCATGTCACAACGCTTTAGAAGGATTCTGAACTGAGCTTTGAGCATTCCAAAAGCGCGCTCCACAGGCATTCTCGAACTGGATTGGATGTAGTTCCAAAAGTACCGCTCTGAAGATAAGCTGTCTTTACTACCTTTGAAAGGTGGAAGCATCCAGAATCTTGCTGGATACGCACAATCCCCCAAGAGACAATAATTGCCTAGGCAACCTGCTTCACATTTTTGACCTAGATGACTCCGTTGAAATACATTCCAATCATGCATGGACCCTACCCACCCTATGTCGTAATCCCAAACAACGCAATTTGCGGCCACTGTCATCTGCAAGATAATTGAGTGGAATCCCTTTCTGTTGAAATAGTCCTCATGATTGGCTCGAGGTGCAATGATTGGCACATGGCTACCATCTACTGCACCTATCACAAAAGGAATACCGTGGATTGCCTCAAAATCCTTGGCAAGGCTTTGCATCCTGTCAGTCGAAGGCCACTTGACAAAAAGATCATGCAGACCAGAAGAAGACACTGCATCGCAAAATTGGATGACAATCTCTCATGCTGCGGCTGTGGAGATTGAGTACATGTCTGCAATAATTTGGAGACTCGCCCCTGAAGCCAAACGATGTAAAGCTACACATACTCTTTTCTCAACAGTGATTGCCTTGCGACAATTTGTGTCAGAGCGGCGCATCTTTGGAGCTAACCATGCTGTCAAGAAATTGAAGGTGTCTCTGCTTACTCGAAGCCTTCTCTTGAACATCTTGTCGGAGTAGCTACCATTCAAGCACTGCCCCATGAATGTGTGTGGCCGGGGATATGCCCAACATGCTCTATTCTCATGCCTTCTCCTCCCTGTGCGCGCTGCTCTGGCTGGGATTACTCGACCAATGAAACAAGTAAGAACATGAACTTGGTACATGTAGTCAACCATGCCAGCATCGTCATATTCTACAAGCTCTAGAGCTGCGATTGCACCAATAATTAATGCAAAGAAGCAAGCAAGAACCACCAGCTCATCCTCCATAGCCTGTGACAGAAGTATATATCACTTTTTGAACTCAACCAAGAAACATTGATACATATGGTTATTTGGATTAATGAACAACAAATAGAGACAACAAAGCACGAGACATAGAAGAAAAACCAAAAAAATATGTCACATGTCACAGCATTAAATATCAAAATACATAATTGCGTCTTTTTTAGCAAAAATAGGGGCTGTTAGTGAGAATGAGGATTTGCAAAAATGGAGAAGTGTACTGCATTTGGGCCTTCTTTGCTGCCAAGCTGATCCCGAGGGTTGTGTTATCTTGCCACTGAAGCATTTCTGGACTTTGTATCCAGCACCATCTGCGAGGACACACAGAAGTGGATACAACAACATTACAGCTTGAACTTCTAGAGTTTTTCAGCCTACCTCACTCATCCCTTTTGCTGAGTGTGCATCTGTAATATACCACAATTAACAGGTAGCCACACAAGTAATTAACAGGTAGCCACACAATTCGAGTTTTAATGGCATCAGAGAGTTGCTTAACATGTGAATTGGGGAACTCTTTTCCATAAGCTTTATGAGAGACAACAAAGCTCGAGAGATAGAAGAAAAACCAAAATAAAATGTCACATGTCACAGCATTAAATATCAAAATACATAATTTCGCAAAGCATCGCTACAAAGGGATCATTTCATCAATCTTTTTTGAAATTTTTCAATACATCCAAGAATCCAACAAATGCATTATTGAGAGATGCTAAAAGTTTAAGCTTCTCAGCCTACTCGGCCTTGCGAGCTGCTTCTGATTCCTTTTGTTGAGCTGCCATGATCTTGGCGGTATTTGCCATATCAACAAGGGAGTCCTCTATTTTTTTGTCCTTTCGTTGTCGCTGGTCTCGAGCAGGGCCTAATACTCTTTCTTTTGCAGCTGATGATGCACCTTCTCCTACGTCCTCTGTTGCCTGTGCCTGCGAGGGACTCACTGAATCTTGCTGGTCAATGTTGTTGGAGTCGCCAAGTGCGGAAGCATGAGACTCGCTGACTACATTCGCTCTGTTATGCATGTACTCATCCACTATATTGTACCAATCACAGGTTATCCTACGATCATTACCCGATATAGAATTGTGAGCTTTGTCTTTCTTATACGCATCATAAACGCGTCCCCATTTTTTCCTGCAAGCTTGGCCATCTTTGTCACATTCTGGAAAAAGCGAAGCAAGCTGTGTCGCAACCTTTGACCAAAGATCTACACCCTGTTTGGGAGGTTTCCCAAAGTCATCGTGCATAGTGCCACGAATGTGAATGAGTTGCACAACCCAAGCATCCTTCCAGTTCTCTCTCCCCTTCTTGTCTTTGCTGCCCTCATCTGGACTAGCCATGATGGCTTGATTCTTCTTTCTTCCTTTGCCTCCACGGCTTGTAGTGTTCATCACTGGTACCACTTCGCTTGTTACTGCTTGAATCCTTCGCTTGGCCGGCAATTTGGGTAGCCTACCTTCGTCCCCATTTATGCCCTTGCTGGTATCTCCCTCCATTGTTATTGTTGTTGTATCAGCCTGCGGAGGTGAAGGAAAAGGACTCCGTTTTGCGATGTGTTGAGTCGCTGGTCGTATGGGTGGATGAAATGGCTTGAAGCCAAATGGAGATCCTCCAAAAGGGGAGATGGGAAAGCTACCTTGACCAAGTGAAGGAGAGTATGGGCTTTGAGAATACTGGGACAGTAGAGGAGTGAACTCACAATCGTGACTCGCTTGGGAGTAACTAGAAGGACTTTGTGAATCCATTTCCTAAGAAAACAATATAAGATCAATAGGGACTAAACTCAAATCAAGACCATCAAGAAAGAAAGGGACATAGCAACACCATCATCATTATTCTGGCAAAAGTAAAAGCACTACTACTTGCAATAAATTTAAAATGTATGCAATACCTAGAGGAAGGAAAGCACTAAGGAAAGGCAAATGCTAAAGACAACATATGTGAGAAAAACATAAGCAGTAACTCCATAGCACTCTCGGTTGTGAAAAGACTCTTGGCTTTCCAATGTCTCTAATCTTTTCATATACCATTCAACTTTCGCCTAAGGTTAAAAGTCATCAATTCTTCCAATTCATACGTTTTTCCTTCTTTTTCCAAAAATGTGGAGACGTACTCGAAAAAATCTATCTATCTGTCTCTGAAAGGCTCTCAGAAAATAAAACCTTCTATCTATTTGTATCCTATTGGCTCTTCAAAGATAAGATCTATCTATCTATTATATCCTACTGGCTCTTGAAAGATAAGATCTATCTACCTATCTATCTCCTAATGGCTCGTGAAATAAAAATATCTACCAATTTCTCCTAAGATGTCATTGGGGATTATTCCCTGCACTTTGAGAACATTAAAACGCAAAGAATTCACAGAAAAGGAACTAGAACAAGAAAAATGGAGCACAATGATGATGCGACGACATCATTCCCTTTTATATGGCATTTGCCCCTTGACTTTCCGAGTACCACAAACTCTCAGCCTTTCATAATCTTCACATTCACATTCTATAACCTTCACAAACACATTAGATTTCCCATGTTTAGACTAGTGAAAAGTTATTCATATTTTTGAAATTGTGGCACCTCACATCAGCATAGAAAAACTACTTCTACTTAAGCAACCTTATTAAACCAAGCCAGCTTATTTTAACTGAAGCAGGAGTCAAATGCACAAAATAAACTTGAAATACCTGGACTGTCAGGGCTGCAGAGATGAAGAGCCAGCAATGGTGAGAGGCGAAGGCTCCCTCAGTACTTCTTGTAGGCTGCAAAACAATGCGCTCTCACCTCCTTTCCAAATGATGTGCAGGCTGCAGAAAACCGCGAACGCGATAAGCGGGAAAGGGATGCTCATCATGCGTGCCCATCCTTGGACAGATGTGGCTGGCTGCCCGATTTCGTTCGAAGTATGGGCATGCGCTGGCAGATGACTCAGCTCATGCGCGCGATGTCCAGTTCTCGGTGTGTAAGGGCTTCTTCGACGGCGTGCAATGCTATTGGTCCAGCGTTTAAAAAACGGGTTGTCCACCTGCAGTCTGTAAGCAGCCTAAGAGACTAGTTCCCAAAGTACCCTTTAATATTCAGCCAAAAACAATTCAAGGTATGTAGCCAATATATATTCTACTAGTTCTACATTGGCTCCTATTTCAGATTCCTACTGTTGGCATTCCCAAGCTTCAAATCTTTCTCCTGGATCAGAGCGCTCCCATTCCGATCGTCACCCCCGTCTGCATAGCTCCCTAAGCTTGTCTTGCGCTCCAGCTAAGCTAAGCTCAGGCCTGCCCTACGCTCCAGCTCAACCCATGTCTTCCTTGCGTTCTAGGAAACTTCTCGCTCACAAGGATTGGTCTTGTCTCCCATCGAGGCACCGTCACCTGCTGCATTGCATTGTTGCTCTGGTCGATATTCCTCCCCTGCCCATCCTACGCTCCTCTTGAGGTGCACGCCCCCACCCCCGACTACCCCCCCTCCCCCTTCCTACTGTGTGGAGTTCTCCTGCACGTATCGGGCGACACTTCAATGAGATAGAGAGCAATACCAAAGAAGCCACTCCCCCCCCCCCCCCCCCCCCCCCCCCCCCCCGGGGCGCATGTCCCCTCATTGGTTGCCACAACGACCCATTCCTCAGAAATTCCAAATAAAACTAGAGTGCTTCGTTACCGCATTTGTATTGAATCGTAGTGAGGGTTGTTACCTTAAGGTAATAGGATTTGTGGAAAACAAAGCACAAACTCTCTCTTTCTCTCTTTTCTCTTCTATGTTCTTGTTTTCTTGTGTTTACAACGTCACGATCTTGATGTCTCAATTTTGATATGTCTAAATATGTCGTTAGCTATTAAATTGTAATAATTCTTTGATTCAATCTCGCTTTATGTTGTGCATTCTTGTTGTTTGTGTAAGCATGGTTGCGTCATTCAAAGATTCAACAGTGTATATATTCTTGGAGAAGAAAATGGAGAGAGGGAGAGAGAGAGAGCGCTTGTTATCTTTCATCAAATAAAATTTTTTTGTTTCTTAATTAGTAATGTTTCAAGTGCGTTACGATTGTGATGCAATAATTTTGAGTCGTGTACTCGCAAAAGAACCGTAAGAAGGGTTAGAATGTATATAAAGCGATACGGAACGTTTAAAATTTGTTTATTTTTAGATATTGTCCCCTTTTTATGTTTGGAAGAAAAAGAAAACATGCAAGTCTCTTTGCATGGGGGAGTTTGCACAATCCTCCCCAATTTTAATAATACGAGAGAATGTGCCATTCCCACGACAGCATGCAATTTCCAGTGTATTTGTTTCACTGTGTTCAAAGCTTCCTGGCCTTGGCCTTGTTGGGCATATCCTGCAATTAATGCACTCCAAGAGATGACATCTCGGATGGGAAGCTCGTCCATCACTTGTTGTGCTTTCCAAAGTACACCACAGTTAGCATACATGTATACCAGCGCATTGCCAAGCACGACATTCTTCTCCAACAACCTTTGACTGCATCCGGAGAGAGGCCCTCGCTTCGCAAGCGATGAAAACAACCCATAGCTTCGTGACCCTGCCCATGTCGGGCATATCCTGCAGTAAGTGCAATCCAATCGACAACATCGCGGATTGGAAGCTCATCGGCAACTTGTTGTGCCCTGACAAGTGAACCGCACTTAACATACATACTGGCCAACAAGCTCTGTAACCTGTGAACTGCGTGTGGAGAAGATCGGGCACTCCCCCTCCCCCTTCCTACTGTGCGGAGTTCTCCTGCACGTATCGGGTGACACTTCAATGAGATAGAGAGCGATACCAAAGAAGCCACTCCCCCCGCCCCCCCGGCGGGCGCGTGTCCCCTCATTGGTTGCCACAACGACCCATTCCTCAGAAATTCCAAATAAAAAAAAGTATGGGCGTCTCTTCGCATGCATGTTGCTCGTCTACTGTCACCTGGCCCCCAACTTCCAAGCACATTCACCTGCGTCCGCGCCCATCATCTTTGCATCAGCCCTCCCTCCCTCTTTTTCTCTTCATTCCTTGAAGGAATCCCCCAAGATTCTCACTAATGAAATGCTGCCAGAATCGTAGGTACACACATAGCTCAAATATATCCTTTGTATCATCATATATATAAAAGCTTACAACATGCACAGGTCCAATCAAGACTAGGTGTCTAAGCCAAAGGCTAATCATGCTGACCCAAAGTACACATTATAGAACTCACTTAAAATATCAATCCAAAACAACCTTTTCACTCAACAAAACTTACAAGGGTTAGAATCCAAGTATAAACTGGGCACAAGTATGGTACAAAGAAGTGATGCGAGTTCGGGACAATACAACTTTGCCTACTTTTTTAAAAATCCCTAGTTTAATTAGTTGAGCAAGAGAAAATGTCAAGATCAAGGTAAAGTGAAAGTTGAAAGTAGAAATTATCATCTTTCGATAGGTAATAGTTAATTGAAACACTCCATCAACTATCCCTCTACACCTTCAGGAATTCTCTAAATAGCTCCAGGATTTACTTCACTTTGGTAAGATTCCAAAATCAAATTGCATGTCATATTCCTGAGTAATTAGCATGGCAATCCGAGGATTATGTAACATTTGCACCCTTCCTGCTCAAGGAAATAATGAATAAACACACTTTATTTTCCAGATCAAGTTTTTCCTTCATAAACTTCTACTTAAGAGTCACCTCACCCTATGCAGTTAAGTAGTAGGAGTTGTGCTCATAATGGAATAATGGAGACAACCATAGAGAATCCCTAAGCAATGTGCCTATTCTTCCACTCAACAACATTTTGCTATGGAGTATAACTACATGAAAATTTCCTTTGAGTCTTATGCTTTTTAAAATGTTGTTAAACTCATATGAAGAAGAAGTGCTCTTGTTCTCCATAATGTCAAAGTCAATGATGCGAAAGCGTAGAGACCAAGGAGAGTATGCAAGAGAGAGAGAGAGAGAGAGAGAGAGAGAGAGAGACTCATGAACCAACCAACCTTGGCAATGAATAATTGACATTAATACAATGGGGCCAATGGGTTACATATATACCCATCTAAGTAAATTGCCCTACCTAAACTTTGACAAATAAGTAAAATAAATACGTAAAAGCCAAAATGGATTAGATTGGGTAATTCACTTGAGATGCCATAACTTTAACATCCTCTCTATCGCTCATATTGGACATAATTAGTGAGACCAAGTCGATGAAGAAGCTACCATTGACACCCCAGTAACAATTGTTGCGTTGGATACACCTGGGATTTGCTACCCTCAACTTTGTACCTCATAAGAATGCCATCTTGAACATCGGTTGTCTTTTAGAAAATTGAACTTAGAGCACACTACGTCCAAGAATCCCCATTCGTGAAATGTGAACACATCATATCCAAAATACTCCAAGATAATGAACTTTGAAACACATCCTGTCCATAATCCGGCCAACAACAATGGATTGGTGTACTTATCCATAGTGTTTTAGATACCTCTGACTGGTTCCGTGCCAAGTGCATGTGCCTTGAACTCCAACCCACGAGTTCAAACACCGATAACTTGAACTCCCACACAAGGGTCCAAACTATTTATAGGGAGCATGCTTGCCCCTCTCTGTCACTCACAAGCCTCTCTCTAGCTGAAGCCAGTGGCGGCATCTGCCTCATGACTAGAAATCTGGCGTCATGGCCACTATGGTCGCCACCACGTGTGCCATGCCAATCTCCTCTGTCAAATCTTTATCATCGTTATCTTTGTCCAACTTGCCTTAGCCTTTGTCTCTTTGTGAGTTCTTGCTTTTGTCTTTGACTTCAAACTCCTGAGCCAAACAATGCATCATGTCACATTTATAACAGCGGTTTTCAGATCTTGTGGGTATCGAGGTAGCTAACTCAGTACTGGTATTGCCTCCTTGTTAAGCTTGCCTTTGCTTTTGTCCTCTAGCAAACTCGGGCATTTGATTTTGACTTCACTATCTCAAGCCAAACAATTTGTTGGTTTCCTTGAGAGCTGCGGTTGAGCATAGGCCTCTAATTGGGAACTGGTTGACCCATTTTCCATAGATGTGTGTCATTGTTGGTCATTCAAGTCATTGGATGTTGAGCAAGGGGGAGCACCTTGAGGTACAAGATTTGAAAATGAAGAGGTTTTTCCTTCTCGCGCATTTGCTTTTGACTTCACTATCTCAATTTGTCAATTTCCTTGAGAACTGCGGTTGAGCATTGGCCGCTAACTAGAAACTAGTTGATCCATTCTCCATAGATGTGTGTCAGTGTTGGTCATTTGAGTCATTGGTTGTTGAGCAAGGGGGGAGCACCTTGAGGTACAAGATCTGGAAATGAAGAGGTCTTTCCTTCTCACACGTGGAAAGGCTCCAAAAGTTTCCCCAAGCCGACTAGTCACTATAGAACTCCTTCTGATTGTTGGGATAAAGGCGCTACGCCTTTTGCTCGGGGCCAGACGTCTGGTGTCCGATCACTCGTCCACATGTATACATATCCTTATTCTTCATATACATGAGAATGAGGAGCACCTCACTATTACTTGCTAGAGGTTGCTCAACCCACACCGTCTCGTGTGCTTCCCCTTCCTGTTGCACGCACCACACAACGCACGCACGCACACATCTGCGTACACACGCACTCACAAGTGGTATCAGAGCTTTGACGACAGCGATCGGCATACGTGATAACTTCCCGATGATAGACACAGGAGCGACGGAGCTTGGCCATGGTGGCTTGAGCTCGGTGGCAACAGATCCAGCTTGGCGGCGTTAGATTGGAGTAGATCGGTAGGATCCGGCGTGTGTAGCTCTCTTTGTGGAGACTCCATGCAACCTTGTGGTTGCTTCAAAGCTTAGAGCTTGAGGATTTGAAGCATAGCAATAAGTTAAAACTTGGAGAATTGTTTTCAAAGGTTGATTGGGAAGCTCAAAGGCAAAACGAATCAAAGCCACATAAGGGAAAAACAAGGCGCGCACGCAGTTCTTTGAAACAGAGAATTGGATTGTTATTTTTCTCTCAACTCTAAGAGTGTGTGCAAGAGTTTGTACACACATACATTAGCGAGATAGAGAAAGAGGAGTGAGAAGAGCACATTTTCTAGTGGGAGACTCGGCTGTGTGCACTTGGCCGATGGTTCGGCATTTGACATAGAGGGTGCAGAGGACGTTTGTTTATCTTTGTCCAGTGGTGCGTTATACACGCTATGACATGTGCGCTATGTTCCTCAACTAAAACAGAGCTTGATATAAGTAAGACAGTTGACAGCTTTTGGTTGTCAGATACTGCTTAGAGAGAAGTCTTTCCAGTTGTATTGCGGTTCATTAGTGATTGCCAGAGGAGCCTACAATGGCCTGGTATATCCTATGCATGTGTTTAAAGTTTGAAACAACGTAGTCTCGATTTTGTTGCTCGCATTCTTTGAGCGAGAGATGAGACGTGTCTCTTTTGCAAGTGAGCTCCACCATGCTCACGAGACAGGGCATCTAGCTGTGCAGGACGTGTCAATAGACTCTGTAGAGACAGAGATAGAGCGACAGTGCTCTAGTGAGACACAGCAGGTGTTGTCATACTTTGTGCAAGCAGAGATAGAGCAGGTCTACTCCCTAGAGACATGGAGAGAGCTGACAGATATGGAGTTCTTTGATATGCTCAGGTTAAAGGCTGATGAGTTACTGCCAGGACGCATAGTTTTGCATATGGGTGAGAGGGACGTAGCTTCCCTAAGTGTCGGTGTTGACACATCCATACGCGATGGGTAGTCATGATGATGCAGTGTTTGCAGATAGCGCAAGGGAAGCAAGTACACCCAAGTTTGCGCAGATTTCGTCAGCGTTCGGACGTCTCATGTTTGACTTGTTAGTGTCGAGGCCCAATCTAGCAGCTCCAGTGGGAGCATTTGCAGCAAGGATAGTCAGTTGTACGATGACTGACACTAGCATGATGCTTCGTGAAACTTTGCAGACCATACGGAGTAGTCTATGGGATTTAAATGCAGGCTCTAACGTGTGTATACACACTACTCTACCACCAGAGCCGATACGACTGCGCGTAAATCGACAAAGTGAGTCAGTGGACGTACGTTGAGAGAGTCTCTCGCCTAGTTTCTTGTACATACTAGTAGTTTTGCTAGTAGGTCTCGCTTATCGGCACATCACCTTTAAGTGGGAGGTTGTTGAGGATATGCCTTTTGCTCGGGATCGGACGTCCGATGTCCGATCGCCCGTCCACATGTGTACATACCTTTATTCTTATTCTCTTATTCTCATATGAGAATAAGGAGCACCTCACTATTACTTGCTAGAGGTTGCTCCCACCACACCGTATTGTGTGCTTCTCCTTCTCCGTACGCACCATCCGCGTACACGTGCACTCACACTGATGTCCCTCTCTTAAGCTCCAATCTTCACTTCTTCCAAGCCCCTCTAAAAGCTCTCGAAACTTCTGTGAAAGAGGCTCTAAAATCCCACCTTCCAAAATTTCCAAGACTTTGTCGACTGCTGCCCACTCTGTTGTGCCCACCCCACCAACCACACTATGCTCGCAGTGTTTTAAAACACTGGCTCACTATGAGAGAAAAGGGGCGTCGTCGCGTGCTACAAATAGGGGGGGTGGGTGTGATGTGTCACCATCCAGGAGATTTTAAGGCAGCTTTTTGAAACGCAGAGGTTGGTAGGGAGGACCATCGTCACTAGCTAGGTGGGGAGCAGAACCGGCATTTCAAAATGCACGCAGAGAGAAAATAACTGGCACTGTCGGGATGCGTTTCAAAATGTTGGCAAGGAAGAGGAGGGGGGAGATGGCAAGTACCGTCGAGAACTGCCTCTAGGGTGCTAGCAACATTGGCGTTGGTGTTTTACAACGCTATCGCCACCATGTGATACACCCACCGGCAGGGCAGTAGCAGGAGGAAAACGCAAAAGGCAGCAACAATAGGCTCCACAAGGCTTCAATAGGTAGCATTCTGAAACGCTACAGGCAGAGGGGGGGACAATGGCACTGGCGATGAGGTAGTGGGGGATTTCTTCTCAATGCTGTAAGTGCTCCGCCAAGGCTCTGATACCATGTCAAGTCGGCAATGCGGAAGCATAGAGACCAAGGGGGGAGGGGGGGAGAGAGAGAGAGAGAGAGAGAGAGAGAGAGAAATGAAATGAAATGAAATGATATATTATTCAAAAGGCCATAATGACCTATGAGACCCGAAAGTTACAAAGTGGTGGATCTGATACAAAGTCAGAGTAACAAAATAACCTAATAACCTACCAACAGTACAAAACAAAGATAGAGAGAGAGAGAGAGAGAGAGAGAGAGAGACTCCCAAACCAAGCAACCTTGGCAATGAATAACTGATGCTAATACAATGGGGGCAATGGGTTACAAATATATCCATCTAAGTAAATTGTTCTACCTAGACTTTGACAAATAAGTAAAAGAAGTACCTAAAAGTCAAAATAAATGTTGGGATCACATTGGGCAGTTCATTGAAATGCCATAACTTTAACACATATGACCTCAAGCATTGTAGATACAACCTAGTTCATTTTTCAACCATAGGCTTAAAACTTCAAGAGTGAGTAAGCAACTCACTTTTTTCTTTCATGAAGCACATCCATAGTTTCCTTGTATAAATTTGTGTACAAACATAGATTGAATCTTTGCAAGGGCTCATACATCAGAATGTACCGACTTCGACACATTGCTCACATACTTGTCATGAGAAAAAGAAGCCTTTGCTTCATTTTTCAAGCCTACTCGAACATTTGCTGACTAGAAACCAAGGTCTTTGTAAAATTGGTACATACAATGCATCAACCAAAGACTTCACTATGTCATCTATCATGGCTAATGCTTGTATGTGCAATAAGGTTTGCGATATCATTGCCAATTTCAACATAACTAGGATAGTTCAAAGTTTGCAAGTCCTAGATGATTCACCATTGTTGGTCATATCATTTGGATGCACCTTAATCCACATACCCAACATTATCACCACATTTAGATGCCTTTTTAGACTATGTGTTGAGCTTCATAGCTCAACACTTAATTAGAGATATGGAAAATGAAACAAAACCCTTGTTGCTCAAAAGAAGAAAAATCAAGAGTAAAAATGAAAGGAACCTGAATCAAAGCAAAGATTCCGAATTGCTTTTGAGGGAAACTTGGATGTTGATAGTAGGGCATCCTCTTAAATGCCTCAGAGTTCTCACAACGCAGACATGTATCAACCTCTCTTCATCATTACATATACGTAATGATTCTCCTTTGCATGTGGTTGGTGTTGGAAACATCCATCCTGGCCTTACTGTCTTGGATGTGCTTCATGTGCCTAAGTTATCAAAAAACCTCCTCCATTTCTAAAGCAATGTAGACAGTTTCTTACTCTAAATTGATGATAAAATCGTTAAAGTGGTTGACAGAAGGAGCTTCTCTATTGTGGCTGATGATTATCAAGGTGGCTCATATAGTATACAGTCTTTCTCTTGCAGCTTGCAACCACAGAAATCACAAGTGTGATAGCTATCCTCCCCAAATTGAAACACGTACCCAAGGTAAAAGATCATTAGAACTTTGAAGAGCAAATCGTAGTTATCTTGCTTTGTAGACATCCAAAGCCATAAAGATCTTGGATCCTTCTAAATACAACCTGACAAAGGGTTAGCCTTCTCGACAAGGAAGTTTCTGTTCACCATGTTAAAACAAAAAATCAGCTTTAAAACACTAAATTAGATGGACACTGATAAAAATCTAGACTCTGCAAAACTGGGCCCCTTCACGCCTACGCCTATGAAGTGGTACGGAATAATTTACACACTCGGAGCCCTGCCCTTCTTTCATGAACCCAAATTCAGCGCAGTGTTGGGGTGACAAAACTTGGCAGTTGCAAATTGTTAACCACCTTTATCTCTCGATGTTCTCACAGCAGAAAAGACTTTGGTGCTTGATGAACGAAATGAATTTCGCCATGGTACAGAGTTTATCTTCACCTCTGCCGGTAGAGATGTCCTCCTTTTTGATGAGACAGGAGACGCTTTCTCATCTGTTTCAGGCCTCAACTTTGGGTTACTTTGCGATCGAACTTTAGCCTTGGCTGACTGGGTAGCTACCATGTAGCTGGGTACTGTAGGAGAACCTGTCATGAAGCTCTCATGCGCTCCCTTAAGCGGTCCAGAGAAGCTGAGCCGGTTCACAGCAAATTTGGAGTTTGCCTTGCTTTTACATAGTGCATCCACAAATGAAACTGCTTGAGAATCATGCGCCCCAATTGAAGTAGAATCTTGAGGTTGAGGGCCAACAGCCAAGGTTTTTCCATTTGGCTCCAATCCTCCATTCTGAGTGCCACTGCTGCCTGAGATGGAGGAGCTTGATTTTGCCTGCTTAGACGGTGGTGAGGAGACCATCACTGGTATTGGCAAAGAGGGGACCACACTCAAGCTCATATTGCTTTTCTTATCAGTTTCAAGACGTTCACCCTCTGATAAAATCAGCTTTCCTTCTTTCAACCCATCAGCAGGTAACAGCAAGTCCTGAGGTTCAGCATCCCCAACTGCAGTGATAAACGTTAAACTTGGTTCAAGTGAAGAAGTTTCCACAATCTGCTGATTAATACAAAATGGCTGTTTTGAACTGTCATCGTTTTCATCATCCAGGCGGTCCTCGTCCCTCCTTGCGGCATCATAAGGGCTCATCTCGTTAGTATCCAAATAAGCAGTTTCCCAGGGTCGTGCAGCCATCCAGCGCTCTAGCCAACTCCAACCCCAATTCGCATGATCATGGTCCCCATCAATAAACAAAGAATTCTGATTTTGAGCAGATCTCCAGAGCTGAAATCCCACCCACAAAATCAGAAAATGAATGCATATCAGTTGAAAAGGCGAGTTAGGCTCTTACTTGACGAGAAAATGCATAGGCCAATGCCCGTTCTCGCTTTGCGGCTGCTGCTTGTCGGTTTTGATTCTTGGCCTCAAGCTCTTGGAGCGTTCCAGTACTTGAATTCCAACTTTCCTGCGCAAGCCACATGGCATGCAAGGTGTGCGGTTGAGATGGACAAAGGTATACACTAGTAGTGCATGCCTTTTGCATTTATAAGCCTCTTACCAGCGATTTTCTAGGACGAGTATCCAGCTGCCGCCTCTGTTCGATTTTTTGCTGGACAGCTTGCCCTTCTTCGGACATCCGGACACGTCTTGCACGGACACGGGCCTGTACTCTGACAAGAGCTTGCACACACCTTAACGTGGTTCCTGCTTGCCGTCTCACAATGTGTCCTCTAACCAAAGCCTGCAATCTCACTAGACCCTTGAGAGCTCGGAGCGCCCGTCTCGCCTAATATAGAAACTTGCAACTTGAAACTCATACTTTGAGAAAACTTTTTCCACTCTGATCCAAATAAATATATCGTAGTCTTACCAGATAAGCACGGAAGGCAGTCTGTATGACTATTGCTGCCAGGTTCTCCAGTTTCAGAGTATAGTTGTCCTTATCTGAAATAAGATGTAGTGTACCTCCATCACTTTGTGTCTTAGCAGATGGCACATCTGCTGTTGCATGACAATCCAAACTAGCCTCAGCTATACTTGGGGCCTCCGGGATTGTTGGTCTGTGCTGAATCTCCTCTTGTTGTGTCCTCGTGGGCAAGCTTTGTAAATTGTTCGATGCATCCACACTATGTGCTTGTGCTGATGACTTGCCAAAACTCCACCTACGCTTCACTTGATGTTTCTGAATCACGGGAACAATAACACATTTTTTGACTTGAAACCATGGAAGCATTATCTTAAAGAACTTGCACAAAGACACCAAAATCCTATTGACTAGAAGCATACAACGGAGCTTTAAAGTGTAGGCAATTTGGTTTTGGAAGGACAAACAGAATCTAGACTTCAACTAAGAGTCCTCGCATTGGGACTACAGCCACCAAATTTGTCTGCTTGTACGACATTCTTCACTTACTCGTCCAACAGAAATGAATTAAAAGGAATTGCGTGCCAATGTGGGGCTGTATGTGCAGGCTATGGATACAGATGTTCTAGCATAATTAACAGAAACTCAAAGTTAATTTTATGTGTCAACACTGCATGTCACAAGCTTTGCAGTATGCGTGTTGTCAGGCCTGACCCGCACCTTTACATCAAGGTAGGTCCATGCATACAACAAATTATTCTCTAGACTTCTTATCAATATGGAGTAATCACAACAATGTATACAAGTTTCATGTTATAGAAAACCCAACATACAATGCAGGGCGAGTACCATACACAATACAGTACGCTTTCCCAAAAAAGTACGATAAGTACAACAAGACTTTCCAATACCAAGTAAACCTAAATTGTTTAAATCTATAAAGGATCAGAGATACACTATATTCTAGACCACCTAATTCTCAATTATATCTGTATGTCCCTCACCAAACCCAAAAATAATTGGTTTGTTATGAAAACTTCAAGATGGAGACTGCAAAGTCTTTGTGCCTACTGTGTGTGTGCGCACATGAGTGTCGGGAATGTGTGCTTTTGGCCCTTTTGTATCTCTCTTGCAATCTTAAGGTCATTATGGGCTCTTATATTCGCAGTTCAATGATGCTTCCCAAGGGTGGCCCAAACAATGGGTATCTCAGCAAATAAAGATATGCGCAGAAGATCAAATGGTACGGTACAAGTGCGTACTAAACAGTAGTATGTGTCAAATCTAGAAGTACGAGTACCTTGCTTTACGTGAAGCATCAATTGGTTACAGGCTACTATTCTTCAGGGTATAGGGTCAAAAACAAGGCATGCAGACTTGTTTGAGTCCGTGGCCACGTTTGAACAAGGCGAAGCTAGTGAATATTGATGCTTATGTCTGCTCCCGATGAAGGTTTAATTAGCCTTCATCTTCACAGCCTTATGATTTGGCAGCCCCACAACAGCAACAGAATCCCTTGGTCGAACAAAAGAACGCTACAAGAGGGAATTTCAAGTTGCACATATAAGACAGACTGGATTCAAATACTCTTGAGAGGAAGATGACAACAGTAAGCAACAATCATAACAATGAGTCCAACACGCAAAACAAGCATTCTTTTCCGAGACAAATGCTGAGGCGCCATCCTGGAAAACAAATAAACAAAAGGCTTACCCCATTGGGTGCAGGAGCTGTTGGGGATCTATTGCCCGAAAGAAACGATTTCAGCCATTTTCCTGGCGACTTTCCCATTTTTGTCGAAAAAATTCAAAAGTTTGGCACCACCAGACTAAAAACTGCATATTTTGTAGCATAAAGACCCGCATTAGCATTGCTTCTGACTGGTGTGAGCTGGGATTTGAAAGAACTTTAATGTACAGTAAGCATGAACCTAAACATAGATGCAATAAAACTTGCATTCAGTCATCAAAGTGAAGTATCACAACCCGAACTCCGCAATAGGCATCTAGGCATGCGATCAGCATGAATGGAAACCCTGTCAACTGTCTTGATTCTTCAGACTGCACTCGATCAGAAACCCCTAATAGTATTGCATTTTCCATGACTTTGTGTATTGCTCTGAGAGAGGCTAGAGAACTACCTCAATCTTGCATCTCCTGCTGTCTGATTCATCAGCAACTTAACCAGACCATTAATGACTTGCTTGGTGGTTTCCCATAAAATGAACCAAATAGTCTTTTCCTGCTCATCAGGAGCGCTTTTTGGACACACTTGGGACATAGCATGAATTGTAGAGCTGATTAATTGATACAAACCCCCACATCGACAGGAGAGGACAACAAAGATGTGGGAAGACCGTCAAAAACACTGAGCTCAATTGGGAGACAGACAAGATGGACAGAACCAGCTCCAAGAGCTCATGTGAAACAATACATAACACTTGATCTCTAAAAAGAAACTAAGTACAGTCTTAAGTTTGGAAAAGAAACACGCTGGAGTGTTTAAAGAACTCAAGGCGCAAGAGTAGGCAGAGAAACTCGACCTCATTTGCTTTCTGTGAACCAAAAGGACAAAAAAGAAGACAGAAGTTGATGACAAAAAAGGACTGTATGGAGAAGCTTTTGGAAGAAAACGAGTGGGGAACTGGCAACTGCACACAATGAAAGAGGCATCATCACGTACACCACAAACCCCAGTTTGCACGTTAAATACCTGCTTATGAGAGAGAGGAATCGATTAAGTGCTGGTCATTATGATCCTTGATGCACTGCGGAACGAATGATTCGAAGAAGGACAGCGGCAATGCTGCACCCATCATGATCAGATGCTTCTACGTTTTCATATCTCTCTCTCTCCCTCTCTCTCTCTCTCTCTCTCTCTCTCTGGATCCCCCCGCGGAAAGAGACAGCTTACTTGTTCAAATGCAGTAGGAGAGACGATTGTATCACTGTGTACCTAAACTCTGGTTGCCCACTACGACTCTTTGGAGGTGAAGGAGCAGGCTAACATCTGCGTATTAGTTGCCACTAAATAAATGGTTTGAACGGAATGGCCCAAATGGAAAAGCCAACGACTGTCCTTTTCAGAACCAGCTGGTTGAAATTCACCCACTACTAGAAAAGCAGGAGAGCGACTAGGTATAGTCTAGTCTGTCTGTGCGAGTAGAGGAAAGCGCGATTGCAAGCAACTCTTCAATGCATGAACCCGGAGGTTGAGTCACATGCGCTAGCAAGGCTGTCATCACAAAAGTTGAAGGATAAAGGAAAGAGAAACCCATGATGGGTTGCATATGGAAAGCATAAAGGCTGAGTGCCACAATGGTTGTAGAATAAATGAGGATGACAATACTTTCTATCATGCGTTGTGAGTTTGCCACCCAAGACACCATTCTGGTAACACTTAGGGTAAAGGGGCCATATTAAAAACCTTTAAGGAGTTGCTCGTCGCGATTTCCGTGTGATATCTCATTTCAAGCATGAAGGAGCGCATTCAATAGTGATACTCAAGAGCAATATGCAGTCAAAAGCTCAAAGCAATCAACACTCCACAGGTCAAGATCGGTTGTGTTTTCAAGAGTTACGTGTATGAAAACGAAAGTCCAATTGCATGAGTAAGCCGGTCATGGAATACTGCCAACGCAATTAGAGCCTGCATCAAACGGTCAAGATTTTGCAGCAACTGAGTCGACCGCAAAAGAGCTCGTTGTTGGATGCCAAGTACTAGCACCTTTTTGTTTTATTTTTTGTGGTGGTCCCCTTGTCAAAGTCGATGACGCGGAACCATAGAGACCAAGGGGGGGGGGGGGGAGAGAGAGAGAGAGAGAGAGAGAGAGAGAGAGAGAGACTCCTGAACCAAATCAACCTTGGCAATGAATAATTGAATGTGTAATACAATGGAGGCAAGGGGTTGCATATATAGCAACCTCACTAAATTGCCCTACCCAGACTTTGACAAATAAGTAAAATAAATACCTAAAAACCAAAATAAATAATGGGATCGCATTGGGCAGTCCACTTGAGATGTCATAACTCTAACACCCTCTTTGCAGCTCATAGTGGACATGAGTAGTGAGACCAAGTCGGTGAAGAAGCTACCGTGGACACCCCAGTAGAAGGCCTTGGACTACTGGATACACCTCCGTTTTGCTACCCTCAACTTTGGACCTTGAAAGAATGCCATCTTGAGCATCGGTTGCCTTTTTCGAAAATTGAAATGTAGACCACACTACGTCCAAGAATCCCCATTTGTGAACTATGAACACATCACGTCAAAAATATAATACTCCAAGATAATTAATTGTGGAACACATCCTGTCCATGACCCGACCAACAACAATGGATTGGTGCACTCATTTATAGTGTTTTAGATACGTTTGATTGGTTCCCTGCCATATGCATGTGCCTTGAACGTCGACCCACGAGTTCAAACACCGATAACTTGAACTCCAACACAAGGGTCCACATTAATTATATGGAGCACTTCTTGCCCCTCTTTGCCACTCACAAGCCTCTCTCTGGCTGAAGCTGGTGGCGGCACCAATCTCCATGTGACTAGAAGGCGCGAGTGTGTGCTAGTGTAGTCGCCACCACACCAACAGCCTCTTTGTTATCATTCCCTTAGTCACTATCACTGCTTTCCTCCCAATGCTTGCTTTTACCTTTGTCCTTTGTAGAATCTCTGTCTTTGCCTTTGGATTTGCAATCCTTCGCCAAATGACGACACTTTCCACAATTGTAACAACGGTTCTTGGTCCTCCTTCTGGAATCCGAAGCAGCAAGTGCTTCCCACCTATCCTCAGAGATCTGAATTTTTCCTTGAGTTATCGACACGGCTTCCTCTTTAATGAGAAAAGAGCTGAGATCATCAAATTCCAACTTTTCCTTAATGACTTGTAGCCGAAGTGTCCTAGACACTGTCTCATACACCTCAGGCAACTTTGCGAGAACCAAAGCAACTAATTGAGTACTCGTCAGTGCACTTTTCATAGCCAATAGTTGATCATGAATAACTTTAGCCTTCATAAGGAATGATTGCATGGAACTTCCTCGTGGAAATTGGATGGCAAATAACTGTCCAAGAAGGGTGACTACTCGCATCACAGAATCTCGATCGAACATTCCGACGAGCTTGAACCACATATCATTGGCACTCTTCAAAGTCGGAATGCCTGAATAAATGTCCTTTGTAAGAGATTCATCAATGGCCAACCATGCCTTCTCATTAGCCACATCTCAATCGACACATGATTTAAGATATTCATCATCTTGAAGTCGGGTGTACCTGTTTGTTGGGATCCCTCGTGGGACGGGGCTTCGAGCCGTCGACAATATCCCATAAGGCTTTCCATGAGAATGAGAGTCGCATGATCAAATTTCAATGAGCATAGTTATTGTCGTTCAATTTGTCACTGGGGCTCGAGCCATTAGGGAATTTGGGAGGTCATTTGCAGGGCCTTGTTGGGGAGAGAGAAAAGGAGGCGCATCCAATGACCAGCAAGCCAACGTAACGTAGAAATAGGAAGAAATAAATCAAAAAATGCAAAAGATAGAGAAGAAACTTGAGGTAAAACCTCGTTTTTACGTCGTTTAAGGTATCTATATGTGGGCCTAGTGTCTGAATGTAGTTAAGATATTGAAAGACAGCCACAATAATGTATCATACTCTCGCCACCAAAAGCTCTTGCTCCATTAACCAAGCGTTCAAAACTGAATTTCCCTCCATTGGAAGCAAGTTCATGCTTTCTTCTACCACTCAGAGAGAGCCATGGTTTCTTCTTCTTCTTCTTCTTCTTCCCGCCCTAATAGCTCTAGGGGTTGTTGTGCTCTCTTCCCAGCCAGCCTCGCCCTTAGTCTCCCAAGGAGGCCAAATAGCACCATAAGCTCTATCACTATCTCAAACTCCATTAATATAGATAATCAATGGCAATAACATACAATATACAAAGGTTCTTGGGTTCTTATGCAACCAAGAAGGAGAAAAAGATCCTCAACAGCAAATATATTTCGTTCAGCATGGAAAGCACGAGTGCTAGATTTCAAAGTGGAGGTGGGCAAGAAAACTGTTAAGGAGGTTTTGGTACAGCATGTCTATAGTCACTCCAATCTGATTGCTAATGGCGGAGATGTCTCATTGGCTTATCATCCTTGATGCAGCTGTAAGTATGTTCATAGCCTTCCATCTCTATTCTTTCTTTCAAGTATAATCTCTCTCTCTCTCTCTCTCTCTCTCTCTCTCACACACACACACACACACATTTCCATGGCACCACATTGAGAAGTACAAAGAATCATATTAATGTAGATAGTTAGCATTTCAAAGAGTATTTGTAAGTACAAATTCTGAAACAATCAATGGGTTGAAATACAAAATCTGGAGATAAGGGATCAAAATGTGCTCTAGATAAAAGTCATGTTCATGACCTTCAAATGAGGGTGGGGAGAGAGTGGTGCCCGGTGGGGTGTGTCATCTATCAACAAAGTGTTGATATCATCAAATGGGACATGGATTTGAAAAAAGGGTTCATAGTATAGGAATACATCTATTTTGGTAGGGTGGTAGTGGCCGTCAATGAAAAAGCACTCGTTCTGCGAATACAAAAAATCAAATTGCGAACGTTCGATTCTCGCTACATTGCAAACCATATTTACAAGGGGATTGAGGTTTCTCTACAGCATAGAGGACCATATCAACTTGGAACCTTGGAAGTAGAAACTGTATAAATTCCTTGGTTGTCGTACGCACAATGTCTCTGCAATCACCTATCTTGAAGGTGTGCAGGTTGACAAGTGCTACGTGGGGATCATACGGCTCCCAAAACAACAACAATCCGTTGACGTCCAAAATAATTAGTCTCTGCAAACTTTTTGTAAAACAAATAAGTAGTTAGACAATAGGTTGACTTTCATATTCTTTTATATTGGTTATTACTGGAACAACCATGTCAATGTTTAGCAAAGGTCCATACTGGGTTTGCTTGCCGTGGAGATTGTCTTGTCCAGTGTTGACATCCTTGAGCTTCTTGTCTTGTTCTTTTGTTGTTCGAGACTCTTGTGTCTCCAGTGTTGAGGGCTCCATTGCACTTGAATTACCTTCTAATGTGCTATGATTTGTTTGTGTGTCAGGCATAAATGACTCTTGATTTTCAAGCTCAACAGGTGGAATTGTGGCAGAGGTGTGCTCTGCTTGAGGGTTAGAGTGTTATTTCTCAACCCCTCCCTCTACATAACTTCTTCCTTCTGAAACCCTCCAAGCGCTGAGGGAGTTTCAACATTTATATCTTCGTCAACCCCTCGATCTGTGTGATCTTGCTCCTATGTCGGCTTCCCCTCATTTGGAATTTTCTCCTTGTCAACCTCTCTCTCTACAACATTTCTCTTCTCATAAGTTCCTCCCTCCTCTTGCTCTTGTCCTTTCTCAGCTACCCTTATGAAATCTCTTTGCTACTATCGCTCAGCAATCATCATTAACTCTACAATGTGGTCATCCAATAGGGTCTGTTCTGCATCCATGCTCACGGGATGTGAAATTGCAAGCAGATGCTTGATTAGGGTGGCTTGGTATCAGTGAAAATATTGTACGATGTACTTCTCCAATGCACTCTGCAAAAAAGGAACTGAGACACATTTTTATCCAAATTGTCACAATGTCATAGTAATGTTGTGAAAAATGCATACCTTTGACATGAATGGCTTTAGTGCAAAAAAATTTGCAGTATATACTTAGCATGGAGGAGGCACCTCCATCCACACGAGTTGCGATCCGTCTGTAAAGGCACCGTGACTTCCTTAATTTTTGACCTGTACAGCTCTAGATTTCTGCATAGCCTTCCATACACGTGCAACGGTCTTTTTATGTATCTGCAAGCAGGAGGAGTTGGTATGAACCCAACACAATAACTATCTCCATACTTTATCCAAAATAGAACCAATTTATAATTCTCAATACTCATATTCTTAATTTTGGATGCGTTCCTCGAATTGAGTTTAGTGTCCAGACAATTGGCTTGTCAAGTTCAATGCCAACAAGGCTCCAATGGTGGTTGCTCTCATATGGAAAAATTATGGTTGTTACTTGCAGCATTGGACAATGGGCAAGCCATTTCTCCAATGTGCCGATAGGGGTGTTTTTCATTTTGAGAAAGACATAAATCTTAGAATCCAAGATATATGTTTCTCCATGGCTTTGTGCAGGTAGCTGGCTCTTGATCAAACTACAAGACGGTTACTAGTTGTTAGTCTCTAGCCTCAAGGCTCAGTAAAAATATGTTGAAGCTGGTGAAAGCATTTTACTTCAGGAAGATATATACAATTGAATCTATGATTTGAGCATTTGGATCCGGCAATATATTGATATCCGTAGACTCTAATGCAAGTTTTTTTATACCATCTTCTAGCTATATATCTACTATTAATCCTTCCTCCTAGATGATAAATTTTTGTTGTTGCTAACATAGATTTTGTGTGTACCAATGTGGTAGTTGTTAATCTCTTGTTCTATAGCATTTGATGCCTTTTCCTTCTCTTTCAGTTTATTCATCTCCTATGCACGCCAATTTTTTTGCTCAGCCCTGGTCTTGGTATTCACATTGTGGGTGACTTCTACAATCTTCACCGCCTTTGGCTTTGATGGAGGAATAAACAAAATTTCCTTCATTTTATTGTATATGAATTTATTGGGCTGGAGCAGCTTATCATATCTCCACCTTACTCTTTTCAAAGTTTCACTATCCTTGTCCATAATTGTTACCTTGTGTGCATGTGCTGCAACAATTGTTATGTCATTGAAATATTCTAGCAAAAAATCTTTTGCTGCCTCTTGTAGTGCCAGTAGTGCAATAGGTTTCCACCTCATGGTCCCAAAACATGCTTCCTCACATATTGACCTAACTAGTCTTTGGAATGGAAGCTTTGGTACTAGAAGCTTAATAATTTCTGAGCCTTCCTTATTTCCTTGGATAGCTTGATGTGTCTTTGTAGCCTCTTCATCCTTGGAGCTTTCAAGATTTTCATGAGCTTTCCTGGTCTCTTCTTTTTACTAGCAGACCTTCCTCCTACTTTAGCAGCCAAACCTGGTCCTTTGCCTGCCTTTCTCGCAATCGCCTTCGTTCTTGCCATTTACATGTAAGCCAATCTCTCTCTCTCTCTCTCTCTCTCTCTCTCTCTCTCTCTCTCTCTCTCTCTCTCTCTCAAAGTGGCATCATGGCGCACGGGTGCGATTTAGCAAAATATAGATCGATATCCACGCGCCATTCTACACACTAGTCCAAGTCATTGTGCCATAACATTAAAATTCTTCTTTATTGCACACAGGGACACCAACACACACACCCTCTCTCTCTCTCTCTCTCTCTCTCTCTCTCTCTCTCTCTCTCTCTCTCTCTCTCTCTCTCTCTCTTCCCCTCCCGAAAGCGGCACTATGGCGTGCGGGTGCAATTTAGCAAAAGATAGATCAATATCCGTGCGCCATTGTGTGCACTAGTCCAAGTCATTGTGCCATAACATTGAAATTCTTTTTTGTTACACACAGGGACACCTACACACAACACTACTCTGTGTCTCCCCTTTCCCTGCTCTAAATCTACTTCCCTCTCTATGTCTCTCTCTCATACCTGCAGGTATATGTAGAATTTGGGTTTCTCTAATGGACAACAATATCCTCAGCGTTGTCACCTTGTGCAATGCTCTTCTGAGTTGTTTTTCTTTCCCTATCTCCCTCTCTCGCTCTGTCTCTCTCTCTTGCTCTCTTGCTCTCTCGATGAAGTATGTGTGTTGTATCTTCTTCTTCTCCTCTCTCTCTCTCTCTCTCTCTCTCTCTCTCTCTCTCTCTCTCTCTCTCTCTCTCTCTCTCTCTCTCTCTCAAAGATGCTACAATAAGCATGCCAACGAATATTGTGCAACCCATTAAGTGTGAAAGTGACCTCTCAATCAAAATTATACGGTGCAATAAATGCCCACTAGACCAAAACTTTGTCGACCTTCTCCCCGTTGCTTCTCAAAAGGGGCCCACTACTTCACTACACGCAACATTTTAACACGTTGGCATGGGGGAACTTCACCGGCACCGCTATTGGGCTACAGATGGTGGTTTTTTAAAACGCTGCGGGGAGTTCAGGTTCACTATCATCGTCGTCGACAAGAGGCCACAGTTGGCTAGCGTTCTAAAACACACAACGGGAGAGGGGATTTCAATGTCGTCGTCGATGTTTCAATACGCAAGCAGACCAAGGGCGACGGGGAGGGACTTGCCGACAAACAATGTTCTGAATCGTTGTCACAAGGTGGATTGGAGCAGTGACAGGAGGGAGTGGAGCCCAAACGACGGCGGTGGCAGAGGGTAGCGTTTTGAAATGCTAGGGGCAGAGGGTCACCCACAAGGGGGGGAAATCTTCACGGGCCTTCTCTTCTTTGAACAACTCCGCCTCCAAAGCTCTTCACCAACACGACTCTGATTCCATGTCAAAGGCGAAGTTGTGAAAGCGTAGAGACCAAGGAGAGAGAGAGAGAGGGAGAGAGAGATTTTATTATCGTCCTCGGAGGTCAAATATGACCTATGGGACCAAAGTTACATGTGATGTAGTATGTGTATGGATGATGAGTGACTCTCGATGCTCCAAAATTGTAGTGATGAGAGTTGCAATGGAGAGCCCACACTTTGGATGGGAGAGGAAAGTGTGTAGGTCTAAGTTATGGCTGAAAATGTGAGAGAAGCAAGTTCGGATGTGATCAAAAGCTGAGCACTCTAGTAGTGTGTGGTACTCAGACTCTCGAACTTGTAGTGAGCATAATGTGCACAATCGATTTGACTCTTCTCCATTGCCCCAACGTCCTATCTCGCATCGAAGGAAATGGGAGCTAAGCCGAATTGCTGCGATAGTGCGTATCGCGGACAAGGGAATAGGCTCAAGCATGTAAGTGTGAGTACGGTTTCCTCTCTCAGCAAGGCACAAAGAAATCTCTTCCTTTCGCTCGTGTTGCCTTGATAGTGCTGACACAAAAAAAAACATGCATCTATTGTTCTGCTATGGTTAAATATCAGCTCGCTTGTATGCGTGCCAGTGGGTGTGACCAGCTTAGCTGGTCATTGCGCTTTTTGGGGGGCACCTTTTTTTTTGTGATAACAGATGCAGCCCTTACATCCCTCGCAGATGTACGCACATAGTGTAGTGGTTTGCAATGTGCTCGTGGCCCAAACGTCGTAGGTTCAAGCACTGCGTGTCTAGACCGCGTATTGACTTTTAGTCAACACTCGTTAATCGGTTGATCTTGATTGGCAACCGGCTCGGGTCGCTTTGCCTCAAGAGCAACCAGGCCAATATTTAACAAAAAACCTATTGCTTGCGCCTCTAGCTAACCATGCACTCTCTCTTCATCTATCGCCATGCGAAAAAATCTTTGTCTGTTGCTCACGTTGACACACAATGATCTCCCTCTCCCTCTCTCTCTCTCTCTCCCCGTCCCCTCCACGTGCCCTCTAGACCTTTTTTTCTCTTGAAGGCCATGGGAGCATCTCAACAGATTCCTGTTAATCATGCACCTTGAAAAGATTGAACAAACCAGATGTTAAAACAGGCCATAGAGTAGAAATAGAAAGGCGTAAACATCTTGAATACTTTTTCTTAGTTTATAAATGGGTCCCTTCATTGAAGAGCCTCACAACTTTCCTTTTAACTATTTGTTCACATTTTGTAATTTGGTGCCTCATAAATTCCCTTTCAACATTGTTTTAGAATGCAGGTGTGAGCCTTCACCTTGTTTTGTATCATGCCAATGCAGCCAATCTGTGTTGTCACCATCACATTTTCAGAATCGCATGCATGGATGAGTGATTGTTATTGTTGCTTTTGAAAGTGCGAGGTTGGAGGTTGGAGCTCTCTAGACTACATGTGGGCACTGGGGGTGAACAATTATGTTTTTGTTTATATATTTGGCAATACCTACTTGTGCTGCATCATAGGTAGACCAATAACCACCCTCAATTCATATACTTTGCAGCCTAATTCAATTGTGAGCCAACCCGTTTAGTAGGTAGTCAAAACGAGTTTTTTGCAAACCATTAATTAATTAGTTTCCGAGGGGGGGGGGGGAGAAAGGAAAAGGGAAGGCTGGGAAAAAAAGCGAAAGGAGAAAAGGGGGGGGGGGGGGGGGGGGGGGGGGGGGGGGGGGGGGGGGGAGAGAAAGGAAAAGGGAAGGCTGGGGAAAAAAAGCGAAAGGAGAAAAGGGGGGGTGGGGGGTAGGGGTAGGGTAAAGGGAGGGTGGGGGGGGGGGGGGGGGATTTGTTTCTTTTAGTGCTTAAGGGAGCCCCAAGGGCAGCCAAGGTGAATAGCCTAGTGGTTAAGCTTGTCTTTTTACTGTCAGCGTGCTGAGGTCAAATCCTAGGGATTAATGGTGCTTTTGAGATGCTGAAGCATCTTGGAAAGATACTATGTATTGAAAATTGGAGTGGGTTCATATTTGTGATGCTAAAAATGTTGTATGGTTTGTTTAAAAACAAGATATCTTCTTTATGAATGCACACCCCACTTTGATCGTGGGGGCATCAGTGCATATTGGAAAATTAGGATGGTTTCACGTAAAACCCAATGAGGATAAAGACAAAGACACTCAAATATTTAATATACAGCTAGATGTGGAGAATGCTTACATGGCTAATTAAAACCTACATATACAAAGACTTTTGCAAAGAGTGGTTGTGTCATCAATGCTTTATCTGAGTTAAGATCACTCCCAACTCAAAAATCCATTGCCCCAATCTATTGTGCAATCCATGATTGTTGCAATTTGTGGAGGTAGTTGCAATCACCTATTCCATGCCAGGCACAAATCTTGAACATGTCACCCAATCCTTTTCTCCTTCCTAAGTTGTCGTACACATCCCATGTACTCTCTCTCTCTCTCTCTCTCTCTCTCTCCCTCTCTCTCTCTCTCTCTCTCTCCCCATTAAAATTGTATCTTTTGTTGCAGATGCCTTACAAGCATATAATCCATGGCCAAGTGTAAAACTAGTTGTTTACAAATGCAGTAAGCTAGAGGATTGTAAGATCCCCTCTTATACCTAGAAAAAAGCAGCTAGAAAAGAAAAAGGTGAGCCCTTGCATTAAACTTGGGTTTGGTTGAAAATAATTATTTATGAGCAAATTTGAGTTCAATTTCATGCTTTTTTATGATCAAAATGTCATATTACATATAGATGATGCCAAATGTTTTGAGAAAATAGTCATATCAGGCATATTATAGAAAAAGCCTAAAAATAAATACTCATACCAAAAAGCAAAAGAAAACGAGTTGCTCTTATGTAAAAGCATGATTTCATGATTTTTAAAATTTTTACATGACCATTGGATTTATCAAGAGATTCTTTGGCTAAGACCCAAACATCGCCAGAATGTAACATGGACAATTTAAAAATTGGCAACCACGTGTTTCCCGAACTGTGACCAAACAAAGTAGTGATTACAAAAACATAAAATCATGTCTCACCGTACCAGATCCTCTAGAGTAGCTTAGTTTCACCCAGAAAGTCTATTTTGGTCGTTAAATACATGTTCTTGACCATAATTGAGTTGCATGGACGTGGAGGTGAACCGTGGGGCTAATTTTACTATAGCTGCCATGATTTTTTCTTCATGAGGCCTCCTCCTTTAGTACAAAAACTTGCAAAGTGTGTGTGTGTGTGTGTGTGCGCGCGTGCTTTATGCGTAGCTTGTGACCTTCTTCATCATAACTTATCATCTCTATGCACCCTTTTACACTCATAAACTATGATACAGAGCACATTACTAGTGGGTTTTCAAGATATAATCCATGTGATTGGTAAGTGTATCTATATTTTCTATGCTTTCATTCTTCACTTGTAGCTTGTAGTTAATTATAGGTGCAGGGCATTGCTTAGCTAAGGTTAAAGTTGTTCTTCTCATCCTGTTTAGATTTGAACTTTTTCTTATGTAAAGTAGTTAACTTTTGTTCAAATCTAGAAATATCTTAATTAATAGCTCTTTAAGAAAATTCTTCTACCATGAGCGTGTAAAATTTATTTACTTTACTTTATTGTCTCGCATCATTTTTGTGACGTTAGCACCTCTCTCCAGCTCTGTTTTTTTGGGTTATTTTAAGAATAGATTTGATTGATTGGTTTTTGCTCATAGGTGGAATGAGCTGGTGTCTTTAGATAGCTATTTTAGGTTGGGTTAATAGAGTTAGCTAAACCAATTCATGTAGGCAAACTTCAGACAACAGATTAGATAGAGACAATGACACTGAAATGGAAATGGAAATGGAAATGACACATAGATGGAACTGGAACTAGAAGTGGATTATATATTTAGATTTGTACAACTGGAATGAAGTATAGCATGAGACAAAGGATTGCTATGAGCTTAATAGCCAAACAAGTACAAGAGCGACATAAGCTCTAGGAATGATACTAGACCCAACAACACAATACAATGGTATACAATGACCTCCCACATATTGGCCCATCAAATGAAGTAATGACCCCTATTTATAGCTACCGGATTGGGCCTCTGACTGACTGTCTATTGTGCAGTTATTGCAGTAATTGGTGCGATAATTACCAAATCAATCCCCAATCTGGATTCTCGTCCGGGGGGGTGTTTCCACTATATACATTTCCTTCCCCCCTTTCTTTCAATTTTGGAATATTTCCAAAATTTCAGAGATGTGACTGAAAAATTCCAAGTATGTTGCCGAAAATGAGTAGGAATCCACCCAATTTCCTTCCAAAATTTTTAGGTATGTTGCTAGAAATAGATGGGAAATCACACAATTTCCTTCCAGCTTCCCTCTGGAAGGGGATTACCCAGGCCTGGGTCCACCTTCTTGCCAATTGTGGTAAGCCTCTCAGCTCTCTATGCTTGTGAGATGATTTACCTATCTAGAACTGGATGTCATCAGTTCCTTTTATATGGCGCCTTCATGCTTGTAGATTTCAAGATAGCCATCGGTGGAGCCTGAATTAATTGGCCAGTACCCTGACCATTGGTGCCAGCGTTCTCCTTTTGAATGAGCCGGTAAATGACCTCCTAGTCCAGTTGTTCCTTTCGTTCAGTTGTCATTTCTATTTCATAGGGTGTCAAAGCATTCCAGGTCTTGGTGTTTACATCATACAGAGTTTGTCTACCTCTAGTCAACCTAGCCTAGGGTAGCTTATGACAAGCTAAAGCATTGTGAATCCATCCTTCAAAAATAGGCCAATTGGCTTTAGTTCTAACTTCAAATAGAACTTGAAACATCTCCCTGATTTGAGGTTCTGAGGTAGCTTTGTTGGACAATTCCTTTTGTGGAATTTTCAAAGCTTCGACTAATAATTGCAGTAATTCATTGGTAATCTTTATCAGCTAGCAAAGGTGATTCCTCCACTGGTACATTTTGCTTCTGAAAAGCTGAAGGTCAACTTACAATTCATCCATTGTGAAGTTCTACTCAACTTCATTCAAGATTTTTGTCCAGGTAGCCCACGAAGCTTGCCTTCATCGTACCAGACTCTCAGCACATCCACGATCTTCATGTAGCATTTTTGATCAGCTGGCTCATTATACTTTGGGTAGAGAGCAAGAAAGAATTGAGGAAGCCCATCCTCCTTAACTCGCAAAGCATACATCATTATTGGAAAATTGGGAACAAATTCGATGAAATTCATGACAATTTGATTTTCATGTTGGAGCATCTTCCTGTATATCCTAACAAGATAAAACATGATCTTCAAATGCATATATTGCTCTCAAAGTGTCATGTGTTCCTTCACCCCCTTGCTAATGGTCGCATTATTTTTCAGTAGCATCTTAATTTTTTGATCCAGTACTCCTTGACAAATCTGCATTTTTACTAACATCTCTTAATTTGGATCCTGATATCCTTCATACACCTATATGTGGGTTTGTCTCTCAATCGCATCTCTAACCACATTCCTAGACTTTAGAGATTCACAGTAGATGGTTCCTTGATGTGCAAATTAACCACAACATCATCGTTCGTCAAGAACTATGAAATCTCTCCAGTATTTAAAAGCAATTGGGGTGTGGAGGTAGTTCACAAGTGGTTTGATCATGATACTTAATTAGTTGCCATTGTTCCATCATCCTTCTAACCCCAACGTATAGAATTTGAAATTGTTCAAGTCAAAATGTATTGTTTCATCATGCAAAAATTCATGAATTTGATTTGACTTTTGGTTCCTCATTAATTCAGTGTCAACAGTTCATTAGAATTTTTTGGGTCTATGTTCGAATCCAAATTTGATCTATAATAACTTGTTTGCCTTTGTCCAGTCTGTGAGCTGCTGACCTAGTTTGTTACCTTCCTAATTGCTGTTGTGTGCCTTTTTGGGTCTGCTACTGGGATAGATCAACTCCGGTATGATCTTTCTTTTGTGTTTGACCACTAGCTTCCCCTCCTTTCTTCCCCTCTGACCCTTGCCCAACATTGGTTTGTGACCCCCTTGCTATCAATCTTATGGTGGAGGAGAGGGTGGTTTGTCATCATCATCATCCCCCTTGCCACTGGACCTTCATCAGCATCCTTAGGTTCCTCTTCTTCATCTTTCTCATGCTCTTCATCAGTGTGGTTCTGATTCTTCATGTACTCTAGTAAGGCCTCATTGACCAGAGTGGTGGTGTACTCTTTCGCTTTATCTTGCAAGTCAAATTGGATGGATCCGACAAAATTTTGTAAGTCACTCACATTCAAATTCAGATCCCCATCTACATTAGTGATGTCTACTAAACGACTCATAGATATACTTTTCTAGTATGGCCTTTTTTCATGACGTTGTGAGTCTCACTAATTGTTGATCAGCTGGCTCATTATACTTTGGGTAGAGAGCAGGAGAGCCCATCCTCCTTAACTGGCAAAGCATACATCATTATTGGCAAATTGGAAACAAATTTGACGAGATTCATGACAGTTTGATTTTCATGTTGGAGCATCTTCTTGTATATCCTGACAAGATGAAACATGCTCTTCAGATGCATCTATTGCTCTCAAAGTGTCATGTGTTCCTTCACCCCCTTGCTAATGGTCGCACTATTTTTCAGTAGCATCTTGATTTTCTGATCGAGTACCCCTTGACAAATCTACACTTTTATTAACATCTCTTTAATTTGGATCCTGATATCCTTCATACACCTAAATGTGGGTTTGTCTCTCAATAGCATCTCTAACCACATTCCTAGACTTTGGAGATTCACTGTAGATGGTTCCTTCATGTGCAAATTAACCACAACATCATCGTTTGTCAATAACTATTCTGGAACTCTCTCCAGTATTTGGACGCAATCGGGGTGTGGACGTAGTTCACAAGTGGTTTGATCCTGATACTTAATCGGTTGCCATTGTTTCATCATCCTTCTAACCCCAAAGTATAAAATTTGAAATTGTTCAAGTCAAAATGTATTGTTTCATCATGCAAAAATTCATGAATCTGATTTGACTTTTGGTTCCTCATTAATTTAGTGTCAACAGAGTTTGGGTCTATGTCCGAATCCAAATTTGAATCTGTAATAACTTGTTTGCCTTTGTCTAGTCCGTGAGTTGCTGACCCAGTTTGTTACCTTTGTGATTGTTGTTGTGTGACTTTTTGGGTCTGTTGTAGGGATAGATCAGCTCCGGTATTATCTTTCTTTTGTGTTTGACCACTAGCTTCCCCTTCTTTCTTCCCTCTAATCCTTGCCCAACATTGGTTTGTGACCCTCCTGCTACTATCGATCCTATGGTGGAGGAGAGGGTGGTTTGTCATCATCATCATCCCCCTTGCCACTGGACCTTCACCAACATCCTTAGGTTCTCTTCTTCATCTTTCTTATGCTCTTCATCACTGTGGTCTTGATTCTTCATGTACTCTAGTAAAGCCTCATTGACCAGAGTGGTGGTGTACGCTTTCGCTTTATCTTGCAAGTCAAATTGGATGGATCCGACAAAATTTTCTAGGTCGCTCACATTCAAATCCAGATTCCCATCTACATGTGTGATGTCTATTAAACAACTGATAGATATACTTTTCCAGTTTGGCCTTTTCTCATGACGTTGTGAGTATCACTAAGTGTTGATCAGCTCTCTCATTATTGGATAGAGAGTAGGAAAGAATTGAGAAGGCCCATCCTCCTTAATTGGCAAAGCATACATCATTATTGGCAAATTGGGAACAAATTCGATGAAATTCATGACAATTTGATTTTCTTGTTGGAGCATCTTCATGTATATCCTGACAAGATGAAACATGCTTATCAAATGCATCTATTTCTCTCAAAGTGTCATGTGTTCCTTCACCCCCTTGCTAATGGTCGCATTATTTTTCAGTAGCATCTTGATTTTCTGATCCAGTACTCCTTGACAAATCTGCATTTTTACTAACATTTCTTTAATTTGGATCCTGATATCCTTCATACACCTATACACGGGTTTGTCTCTCAATAGCATCTCTAACCACATTCCTAGACTTTGGAGATTCTTAGTCTATGGTTCCTTCTTGTGCAGATTAACCACAACATCATCGTTCGTCAAGAACTATTCTGGAACTCTCTCGAGTATTTAGACGCAACTAGGGTGTGGAGGTAGTTTACAAGTGGTTTGATCGTGAAACTTAATCAATTTCCATTGTTCCATCATCCTTCTAACCCTAATGTATAGAATTTGAAATTGTTCAAGTCAAAATATATTGTTTCATCATGCAAAAATTCATGAATTTGATTTGACTTTTGGTTCCTCATTTTTTAATTCAGTGTTTGCAGTTTAATAGAATAGTTTGGGAGTATGTTTGAATCCAAATTTGAATATGTAATAAATTGTTTGTCTTTGTCCAGTCTCTGAGCTGCTGACCCAGTTTGTTACCTTCCTGATTGCTGTTGTTTGCCTTTTTTGGTCTTCTACTAGGATAGATCTTCTTTTGTGTTTGACCACTAGCTTCCCCTGCTTTCTTCCCCTCTGATCCTTGCCCAACATTAGTTTATGACCCCCGTGCTATCAATCCTATGGTGGAGGAGTGTTAAGTATGGAGCCTGATTTACCCCTTGTAATTTTTTGTGTTAAAAATGCACATTTGTAAGGCCCCCATAATGAGGAGAATCCATCGTGCATGAAGAGAAAAATCACTCACCGTGCTTTGCCGGAATATTATGGCCGGACGACGGCCTGAATGTGGTCGAAAAACGAATGGTCGGCTGGCTGGTTGGCCAGTCTCGTCAGAAGTCAATGGCCGGTGGTCAGTGGCCGAATTCAAAAGCGGACTTGTCTTCTCAAGGGCGGCCACACATGGACGGATTGGAGGGTCCGATGTGGACTTACCTACACAACGGCGGCTACACATGGCTGCCTCTCATGAGAGAGGATAGCCCTTTTCGCCTATAAAAGGAGGCCATTTCTACACACATTTCATAGTGTGAAGTTGATGCAACAAGGTGGGTGTGAGGTGGTGAGAGTGAAGCAAGGCGGGAGCTCCAAACGGGTCTAATCCCTTTGTAATCTACTTCTTGTTTTGAAGTACTAAAGCCATGGGTGGCTGCTTTCCCGTGGAGGTAGCCCACATTGGGTGAACCACATATATAGTGTGTACTCTCTCTCTATCTCTCTCTCTCTCTCTCTCTCTCTCTACTCTATAAGCTCTTGTGTGTGAAAATTCTCTCTCTCCATTAAGTAATCTACTCAATTATCTACTTAGCTACGTCATATTTCCTAACAACTGGTATCAAAGCAAGGTTTGCTCGTAGCTAAATTATCTCAAGGAAAGCATTCCTTGAATTGAGTGGGAGTAATGGTGGAGGAAGGGAAGCTCAAGATCGAGAAGTTCAATGGCAAAAACTACCAACATTGGAAGATGCAGATTGAAGACTATCTCTACTAGAAGGACCTCTATTTGCCACTAGGCGGTCTTGCAAAGAAGCCCGCAATGATGGCAGATGAAGCATGGATTGTTCTTGATCGAAAGGCATTGGGAACAATCCGGTTAAGCTTGGCATCAACGGTGGCCTTCAACATTTCGAAGATGAAGACCACGGAGGACTTGATGAAGTCACTTGACGACTTGTACAAGAAACCATCGGCATCCAATAAGGTATATCTTATGAAGCGCTTGTTCAATCTAAAGATGGCACAGAGTGGTTCAGTTGCAGAACACCTATTGACTTTAACACCAACATAAGTCAACTTCGACCGGTGAAAATAAAATTCGATTACGAAATGCGAGCTCTCCTTATACTATCGCCTCTACCGGATAGTTAGGACATCCTTGTGATGGCTGTAAGTAATTCTATTTCTGGTACAAATACTCTTAAGTTTGATGATGTTGTGGGTGTTCTCCTAAGCGAGGAAATGCGAAGGAGAAGCACAGGAGAATCATCAAGTGTTGCACTGTCAGTGGAAACAAGAGGAAGGCCTAAGGAGAGGTTCAAAAACCAAAAAGGTCATGATCACTAAGACGGAGCAAGTCACGCACAAAGTCAGTTCTTGAATGTTGGAACTGCGGCAAGAAGGGCCACGTTAAGAAGGATTGCTGGTCAAAGAAGAAGAAGGAGTCGGAGTCTCAAGACAACAAGCCAACATCGGAGGTCAATGTGGTTGATAAAGTAGAGCAAGATGCTCTAATTCTCTCATTAGACAATGTGTCTAATTCTAAGTAGATTCCGGGGCTTCATTCCGTGCGACACGACACAAGCAACATTTCCAAGATTACACCAAAGGTAATTTTGGGTATGTATACTTGGGAGATGATGAAGCTTTGAAAATTGTCGGCAAAGGTACAATTTGTGTCAAAACTGCTAACGAAAATGAATGGAAGCTTAAAGATGTTAGGCATGTTCCTTCTCTTTGCAAAAATTTGATCTCTACAGGACAATTGGACGATGAAGGTCACAACATTGCATTCATAACCAAACGGTGGAAGATCTCAAAGGGATATTTGGTGGTTGCCAAGGGAGAAAAGGTTGGTACACTTTACTTGTGTACTGTTAGCATGCAACCTTCAACTTGTGCAACAACTACAGAAGTCGACAGTGCGGTGTGGCACTACCGGCTTGGGCATATGAGTGCCAAAGGAATGCAAATCATTCAAACAAAGAAGCTTCTACCAGGTTTGAGGAGAAGTGGACTTAGAGTTTTGTGAAGATTGTGTTTATGGTAAACAAAAGAAGGTAAAATTTCAAAAATCTGGAAATGAAAGAAAAAATAAAAAACTTGAGCTGATTCATTCTGCCGTTTGGGGTCCTGCAAGTACACCATCACTTGGTGGCTCATTGTACTATGTAACATTCATAGACGATGCGATTAGGAAAACATGGGTTTATGTAATGAAGAATAAATCCGATGTGTTTTCCATATTTCAAAGGTGGAAAGCCTTTTTGGAGAATGAAACAGGTACTAAGGTTAAATGCCTCAGATCCGACAATGGAGGCGAATATTGCAGCTAAGATTTTGAAAGCTTTTGTGCTAGCAATGGCATTCGGAGGCAAAGAACAACCCCAATGACACCAAAAGGATGAACAGAACAATCATGGAGAGAGCACCAAGCATGTGGCTACATGGAGGCCTACCGCTTGAGATTTGGGCGGAAGCTGTAAATACGTCTGTGTACTTAATCAATCGGTCACCCTCAAAACGGCATTGGATGGGGGAGTTCTAGAAGAGGCATGGATGAAGAGCATGCAAGTGGAGATGGACTCATTACATCACAACCAAACATGAGAGTTGATTGAGTTGCCTAAAGGTAAGTGGGTACTTTAGAACAAATGGGTATATAAGTTGAAGGAAGAAGAAGGTGGGAAGAAAAGGTACAAGTCTAGTCTTGTGGTAAAAAGGTTTCTCAAAAGAAAGGTATTGATTTCAATGAAATATTCTCTCCTGTTGTAAAAACTCAATTAGGCTTGTCTTAAGCCTTGTGGTTGCTCATGATCTAAATCTTGAGCAAATGAATGTAAATACGACATTCCCTCACGATGACTTAGAGAAGGAAATTTACATGTTCCAACCAAAGGGGTATGAAGTAAAAGGTAAGGAGAAAATGGTTTGCAGATTGAAGAAGAGCTTGTATGGTTTAAAACAAGCATCAAGACAATGGTACTTGAAGTTTGATCAATGGATGTTGGATCATAAATTCACAAGATGCAACTCGGATCACCACGTCTACACGAAGAATTTGGGAGATGGGAAGTTCATTATCCTAATGTTGTATGTTGATGACATGCTGATTGCAAGTGCTAACATGCAGGACATCAAAGACCTAAAAGAAGAATTGTCTAAATCTTTTTCAATGAAATATGTAGGTGCTGCAAAGAGGATACTTGGTATGAAGATATCAAGGGAAAGGACGAGCTATCTCAAGAGGATTACATCAAGAAGGTGCTAGAAAGGTTTGCAATGCAAAATGCAAAAACCGCCTCTACACCTTTGGCTGGTCACTTTAAACTAACCAAGGATATGTGTCCAAAGACACAAGAGGAGATAGCCTATATGTCTAAAGTTCCATATGCTGCAGCGGTAGGTTCTCTTATGTATGCTATGGTCTAGACAAGGCCAAACATTGCACATGCAGTGGGAGTTGTAAGTAGGTTCATGGACAACCCAGGTAAAGAGCAATGGTAAGCTGCGAAGTGGATACTTAGGTATCTAAAAGGGACAACAACAAATACTTTGTATTTTGGAGGAACTGATATTTTGCTTCAAGGGTATGCTGATGCAGATATGGCAGGTGACAAAGATACTCGAAGGAGCACTACTGGCTATGTCTTCATAGTCGGAAGCACATCAAAAAGTTGCGCTTCAAAGCTACAGAAAGTGGTCTCACTTTCTACCACGGAAGCAGAGTATGTAGCAATGACGGAGGCAAGCAAAGAAATTATGTGGCTTCACAGATTCTTAGAAGAGCTTGGATTCAAACAAAACAATTGTGTCTTGTATAGTGATAGCAAAAGCTGTATCCATCTTGCGAAGAACTCAGCCTTTCATTCAAGGACAAAGCACATTGAGGTAAGATATCACTTCATACGCACTCTTTTGGAAGAGGGACAGCTAAAGCTAGGAAAGGTGCATACAAGTGAAAATCATGCAGACATGTTTACAAAGGTGGTCAACAAGGAGAAGTTGAGCTTTTGCTCATCTTCAATCTGCATTCAAGGATAAGAAGCCAGAAGGCAAAGTAGTCAGGTGTATCGCTTGGAGATCAGTCTCTAAGTGGGAGATTGTTAAGTAGGGAGCCTGATTTACCCCTTGTAATTTTTTGTGTTAAAAACGCACATTTGTAAGGCCCCCATTATGAGGAGGAGCCACAGTGTGTGAAGAAAAAATCACTCGCCGAAAATAAAAAACACTGGCCGAAAACCAAAATTTTCATGCCCACCGGAATATTCCTTTTCGCCGAAATATTATGGCCGGGACGGCGGTCGGAATGTGGTCTAAAAACAACCAGTCGGTTGGTTGGTTGGCTGATGGCCGGTAGTCGGTGGTCGAAAGTCAATGTCCGGTGGCCGGTGGCCAAATTCAAAAGCGGACTTGTATTCTCAAGGGCGGCCACACATGGGCGGATTGGAGGATCCGATTTGGACTTATCTATACAAGGGTAGCTACAAATGGCTGCCTCTCATGAGAGAGGACAACCCTTTTGGCCTATAAAAGGAGGCCATTTTTACACACATTTCATAGTGTGAAGTTGATGCAACAAGGTGGGTGGGAGGTGGTGAGAGTGAAGCAAGACGGGAGCTCCAAATGGGTATAATCCGTTTGTAATCTACTTCTTGTTTTGAAGTACTAAAGCCATTGAGTGGTTGCTTTCTTGTGGACGTAGCCCACATTGGGTGAACCACCTATATCGTGTGTACTGTCTCTCTCTCTCTCTCTCTCTCTCTCTCTCTCTCTCTCTCTCTCTACTCTATAATCTCTTGTGTGTGAAAATTCTCTCTCTCCATTAAGTAATCTACTCAATTATCTACTTAGCTACGTCATATTTCCTAACAAGGAGCGGGTGGCTTGTCATCATCATCATCCCCCTTGCCACTGGACCTTCACCAGCATGCTAAGGTTCATCTTCTTCATCTTTCTCATGCCCTTCATGAGTGTGGTCTTGATTCTTCATGTACTCTAGTAAGGCCTCATTGACCATGGTGGTGGTGTACTCTTTTCCTTTATCTTGCAAGTCAAATTGGATGGATCCGACAAAATTTTGTAAGTCACTCACATTCAAATCTAGATCCCCATCTACATTACTGATGTCTATTAAACGACTGATAGATTTACTTTTCCAGTATGGCCTTTTTTCTTGACGTTGTGAGTCTCACTAAGTGTTGATCAGCTGGCTCCTTATACTTTTGGTAGAGAGCAAGAAACAATTGAGGAAGCCCATCCTCCTGAACTGGCAAAGCATACATCATTATTTGCAAATTGGAAACACATTCGATGAAATTCATGACAATTTGACTTTCCTGTTGGCATGTCTTCCTGTATATCCTAAAAAGATGAAACATGCTTTTCAAATGCATCTGTTGCTCTCAAAGTGTCATGTGTTCCTTCACCACCTTGCTAATGGTTGCATTATTTTTCAGTAGCATCTTGATTTTCTGATCCAATACTCCTTGACAAATCTGCATTTTTACTAACATCTCTTTAATTTGGATCCTGATATCCTTCATACACGTATATGTGGGTTTGTATCTCAATAGCATCTCTAACCACATTCCTAGACTTTGGATATTCAAAGTAGATAGTTCCTTCATGCGCAGATTAACCACAACATGATCGTTCATCAATAACTATTCTAGAACTCTCTCCAGTATTTGGACGCAACTGGAATGTGGAGGTAGTTTACAAGTGGTTTGATCATGATACTTAATCAGTTGCCATTGTTCCATCATCGTTCTAACCCCAACATATAGAATTTGAAATTGCTCAAGTCAAAATGTATTGTTTCATCATGCAGAAATTCATGAATTTGATGGTTTTTCAATTTTTAATTCAGTGTCTACAGTTCAGTAGAATAGTTTGGGTCTATGTCCGAATCCAAATTTGAATCTGCAATAACTTGTTTGCCTTTGTCTAGTATGTGAGTTGCTTACCCAGTTTGTTACCTTTGTGATTGTTGTTGTGTGCCTTTTTGGGTCTGCCTCTGCTGGGATAGATTAGCTCCGGTATTATCTTTCTTTTGTGTTTGACCACTAGCTTCCCCTGCTTTCTTCCCTCTGATCCTTGCGCAACATTGGTTTGTGACCCTCCTGCTATCGATCCTATGGTGGAGGAGAGGGTCGTTTGTCATCATCATCATCCCCCTTGCCACTGGACCTTCATCAGCATCCTTAGGTTCCTCTTCTTCATCTTTCTCATGCTCTTCATCAATGTGGTTTTGATTCTTCACGTACTCCAGTAAGGCCTCATTGACCAAAGTGGTGGTGTACTCTTTTGTTTTATCTTGCAAGTCAAATTGGATCGATCTGACAAAATTTTGTAAGTCGCTCACATTCAAATCCAAATTCCCATCTACATTAGTGATGTCTTGTAACATTTTGTTGGACGGATACGCCGCAACGGATGTCAGCACAGCGAGAACTCACCTAACAAGATTTGTTAGCTAAGGATGAAGCTCGACCCGCAGGCGCGTGGAAGCACGCATAGGGTGTCAACCTACACTCGACCAACTCCTAACTAATTCCTTCAGAGGTCTCTACCCAATGTCTAAGCTTCAGTCTTCAGGAGTGCATAAGAGGAGATTTCCTACAACGCTTCCAAGAGCTAAATACCCATCAAACGACCTCGAAATGCCACAGAACTTGAAGGAGACCCTATATAACACCAATAGGTTGCTCTCCCTAACGTCTATGAACCAAAATCCCAACCCAAAACACCTGGTGCAAAATCACGTAGGATGTCTGGCCGAAATTTGCAGGTCGTCGTTTCCAAAAACTAAAGTGCCTAATGTGTAGCTCTACTCAATGCGAACGCGTGGATATGCTACAATGCAAAATCGGACAACATATGCTCACCGAATCACTAGATGAAGCTCGTAGATGGAGCTCCCAAAACTGGATTGTACGCGCGCAATGTAGGTAGTGGTGCGTAGCTCTCGTCGGGGGCAACACGTTGCACTTCTCCACACGCGATTCCGACCACCGGTGCGCGCGTAGCGTCAAGATGAAGCTCTCACTCTCTCTCGTACACAGTACGCTCACTCACAGACTTCAAACTTTTTAAAATGACAAAAGGTTTTTTCATTAAGGTCAAAAAGTGGTATAAATACCTTACAATTCTCAAACCCTAATGTTCCAATTTAACCATCTACTCAATCTAAGTGTCAAAACTGGGATACAATCTGGAAACTTCTGTAAGCCCCAATATTTACAAAGGTGAAATGTCAGGTTTTCTCAAGAAATGAATAATTACAAAAAATAATAATCCGCCGAGCAATCATTTTCCGTAGGGTGTGTCCAGCTTCTAACACTCCCCCCCTCCTTGCTCATGTCGTCCCCGACATGGCTGTTGAGCTGCTTCTTCATCTTAAGCTTTATCTCATCTTGAGCAGTGACTCATATCTTGCATGTTGAGCCAGTAGTGCCGGGCCGAATATGTCAGTGCTGATTGTGAAGAAGCCGGTGTAGAAAGCTTCTTCAAAGGCCTGGAGGTGATAGGATGGCAAAAACATGATCCTTTGATACAATGCATGTATGACCTCCTTGGAAGGCTGACTAGACAGATCGTATGCACATCTGTATGTATCTTGAAAGAAGAAGATATTGTCTGTCACCTGGCCTGGTTTGAATGTCTCGAAGACTGCCAAAAGTGTTTTGCAAATCTTTCTCATCATAATGCAAGATAGGTCAAGCGAGCCAGTGAACAATTTGATGGCGCCCGTTAGGGTTTTCACCATGTATTGAACACTTATTCTCTCACCTGCCTTCAAGCCTGGCAGCTTCGGATAGTTTAGCCAAGTAGGTTGGCTTCTTTGCAATAGCTCATGGGCCTTCCACGTCCGCATCCTTGGTAGAGGGAAGAAACTTAGGTTATCTCTAATGACTTTTGGTGCCTCTACTAGATGGATTAGATACTGTGGATACTTTGTTAGCCATGCTTTTCTCCACCTGGGCTGAGAGTTGACTATCAACTTTACCACTTCAAGCTTGGAGATGTCTACTTTGTATAGTGGCATTGTTGGCTCCTCTCTGATTCTTTTGTTGATTGTGGCAGCTTCGTACTTTAGCAGAGGATATGGGAGAGAGGGCTGTAGCCATTCACGCCGAAGGTTGCTGGCGTCTATCTTCTGAATAGTCTTTGATTTAAAGACCCTCTGCTCCCATTCCAAGGCTTCTTTGGCCGTGTCTCTGATTTTCGCTTCTATGGCCTTTCGTAGCTTCTCTTATTCTTCTTGTGTCAGATCTTGTGGCTCTTGAGAGGGTCCTACAAGGATTTCCTCTTGCATGGGTGTGTCCACAGGATCTGCCACATTCTCTAAGTCTATTCCTTCCATGGCTGCTGGCATGGTGCTGAACTGCTCTTCTATCTGCTGGCCTCTCAGCTCTTCTATTTGCTTTTGGAATGTCTTCTTTTCTACTTCAGCTTGCTCTCCCATATTCACAAGGAGGTCATTCAAATCGGCACTTATCTTCTCCGCCTCCTCGAGCTTTCTCTTGATGGTTTCTAGCTCATTCTGCATTGCCTTGTGCTCTTCTTCCATGCGGGTTTGCATGACCACTGACCCTTCGGCCATCATCAGCCTCTGCTTTTTCTCTAAGGTTAACTCCTTTTGAAGCTCTTTCATTTGTTCTTCATAAAGCTAGCTCTCTGAAGTGGTGTGAGTCGAGCTAGTCGCTCTAACTCTGGCAGGAGATGCCCGTAGTAGCCGTTGGATGGTTTGATCTTTAACTTTAATCTGGTCTTTGAGTTCGATGACCTCATCCTGGCTAGCCTCCTGCTCTATCTCTGCCTTCTCTTTGGCATTCTGCATGGCTTCCACTTCCTTGGATTCTTCAGCAAGTTGTAGGGTTAGGTTGTCCCTTTCCCTCTTTGCATCTGTCAATGACTTGCTGAGTTTTCTGTATTCGTCTTCAACTCCTTGTAGTATTTGAGCTGCTGCCTCATTTTCTCTTTCCATCTCCTGGCATCTTTGCAATGCCGTGGCTAGACTGGCTTGTAACTCTGCTTCTTTCTTTATATGCCCTTGGCTTTATTTTTGGAGAGAGTCAACTTCAGCCTTGATCTGAATTTCATTGGCTTTGAGATTGTCAACCTCACTTTCTGTGGCCATTGATTGTGCCCTGAGCCCGGTTAGCTTGGTCATCACCACATCCCAGTCATTGGTGGGTGGCTGCAGGTCCACTGTATCAGTGGCCATCTCTTTTAGCTCCACTAACCGCAGGCTCTGCATCTGTTCTTTGAGCCCTGTGTTTGCCAAGTCAAATGCGACTGTGGCTGCCTCTTTTTTTGAAAATCCAGCAGCTAGTAGATCAAGAAACGTGTTAAACCTTGCTTCATTTGGCTCTGGCTGCTCACTTTTGGGCTTAGCTTCTTCTTTTTGCTCTTGCTCTTGGCTTTGTTCTTGCCTTGAATCTTCTTGATCTTCATATTTGTCCAGCTCCTCCTTTTGTTGAGTTTGTGGAGGGCTGCGAGGAGGTGGTGATGGCGGTGGGCTGGTCTCCAAGCTAGACGGTGGAGTTGCCGGCTTTTTCTTGAAGTCCCTGTCTGCCTTTGTCTTTCTCTCTCTCTCTTGGCCTTCCTGCTCTTCTAGCAGTTGCCGTCGTACTTCATCCACTTCTGCTTCTGTAAATGGTACATTTGGGATATTTTCTGTCGTAGCATCCAGAATCTCAAATTTTTTGATATAATCTTCAAACCTATCTCTGTGCACCCTTCGAGATGATCCCGACATGGTTTCCAGGGACGGCTTCCATAATTCGCTCAAATCCCCCTTGAGGGCTCTTTCGGCTCTGAAGCTTTTCATTAGCCGCTCTAGCCGTGCCGCTTTCTGTGATTTTGTCTCTTTGAACGGCACTTGTACAGATTCCTTCTTTCCCTTCTTCAACTCTGGCTGCTCTTCTTGCACGGTCTCTAACCGGAGCTTCAAACGTGTTGCTACCTTGGGTGCTTTTGGCTGTTCATCCTCTTTATCTTCCTTGAGCCTTAGCAAGTCATTTTGTGATGGAGGGTTAGGCCATCTTCCCTTGGCGTGCAATGCCCCATAAACCACTTTCGTGATCAGCTCACCCGGCACAATGTAGGTGGGGTTCTTGTTGCCTATCTTCACTAGATTATCATGGATATAGGCAGCATAGTTGATCACCTTTGGCTTGCTCTTCTGCATTGCCCAGGTGAAGGTTGTGGCAATTGCTCCAGGTGGCATTCTATACTTCTGTGGCCGCTTTGTACACATGTGGAAATACTGGTTGTAAAGATGGCTCATGATTTCCACTTAGGGTTTGCAATATCTTCAAAGGTGTAGTTGCTTTTCTTTTCAGAGTACACCTTTACTTCATCTCTTCTTTTGGTTACACTATACCCTTTGTTGGAGAGGTCTAGTGCAGCTGCCACTACTTTCTTTGTGATTACAATCACCATGTCTGGCTTGCCCTGCAGATCCGTAACTCTGGCCACTCCATCTTCTTTGATTGTAGTCACAAATTCCCATACTCTTTTTATGTCAATTCCAGCTGGCACACCTTCAAAATAGTTATGGAAATCTATTTTCTTCAGGTACTCTGCCATCTTGCTTCTGACAAACTCATTGAGCTCCCGCGGTAGCATGGGTAGCTCTATTACATTTCCTTCAATGTCTTTGAACACGCCTTGGTAGATCTTCAGATCATTAGACTCTAGCAAGTCCTCCTGAATCCATGTGCTGGTTGGCTTTAGAGTTCCTTCTGGGATGACAAACGTCTCTACTTCTTCCAAGTAATCTTTTATGGTCATCCTCTTCTTCTTTGCCTGTGATTTTGTGGCTGCCATAGATCCTGTTGCACTCAATAGTCCGAAGTTAGCGTTTTTTCCATATCAGCTGAGAAACTCAGTTTTAACTATCCAAATGAATTGAAAATTGAAAATAAACTTAAAAGGAACTTGGGAAACCCTGCATGTGCTTAGAGTATAATTCTGGCCAAAAATTATCATTTAGACATCTAACACGTAGGATGTCTTTTTCATCAGTTTTTGGTGAAACTTGACATGCTAGTGGTCCTTGGCCTGTGCAACATGGCTATATGATTGGAATTGGGTTTGGCCATCAACAAGTGCATTTTTGGGCAGATTCAGGCTTTAGGCTCACAAATTGGGTAAGATGTCCACAACAGGTGGCAAATGATATCCAAATGGGTTGAAAATTGATATATGGGCTCCTTGCACCATGGTAATGGCTCTCATGATGTCATTTCTTGCACAGAACATCAAAATTGAGCTAGAGACATCCTATGCGTAGGATATTTATTTCATCAAAATAGCTTGAGATTTGTTCTGTGGGTAGCCCTGCTCTTGGATTTTGATTTGGACAAGAATTGGAGTTGGTAAGACCATGTGTAGTGTTTTTGGGCTCAAAAAGTGTATCTGGGAGGTGTTTGGGGTCAAAAATGGTTAAAATAGTTTGAAACTTGATATATGAGCTCTTGAAGGTGATATGAATAGATCTGAAATTGAAAATCATCATCTGTGGGCCAAAAATGTCATTTAGACATCCTACGTGTAGGATGTCTACTTCATCATTTTTTGCAGGTGACCACATAGATTGGTTGGCAATGTGCTCATGACTGTATTGTGCAAGTTTCATGTGATTTGGACAAGTTTTGATAGGTCTATGGCCCATTATTGCCTCTATGCCCTGACTTCGCGTTTTTTCATACATATGAGGTCAATTTTTGTCCAAATGTGATGAAACTTGGTGACTAGCATGTAAAGGCTATCTAGAAACTTTGTGCAATGAGAAATGTTGGGTTTTGTGCCCAAAAATGGCCTTGAGACATCCTACATGTAGGATGTCTCCTGATGAAATTTTTACTGAAGGTGCTACTGGTGCCTGCCCTTAGTCCCCCTGAGTCCCTTTTAAGCCTTATTTCAACAAAAAAGTCAAATAGATAGAAAGTAACTCCATGTGTGGATTTCAGAGCCTTCGAGCCGTTCTCTGACTTTTGGAGTGCTTTTCGGCGATGAAATTTCTTGATGTTGGTCTCCATAGCTTCCCGATCCCTTCGGGATCCTTGCCGTATGGTTTTTGTCGACTTTGGCTTCACCGGAGCTCCGTTTAGCAATTTGTCGCTCTAGAAGCACCCGTGGCTGCGTTTACATGTCTTCGATGACTTGTGGTGGTCTACCACCATAGGACTTGGTTGTTGATGGTCTAGGAAAGCCGCTCGTGAAGTTTGGTGGCAAACGGACATGCGGTTTGGCCACTAGAGCTATTTGACGCTTTTGTGTCTGCTGTCGTTTCTGAAGTTTAGTGCTGCTTCGGGTCACTTTTTGGTCATGTGGGCTACATAGACTTGTCGAGCATGTCGAGATGCTCCTACCCATGAAAATTGGTAGCATTTGGGCGCCTCTTCGTCGATTTCCCATTTGGTGGCCTCTTGCGGGGATCTAGGAATTAGGATTTTTTTCGATGGTTTTCTACTACCTTTGGGCATCCAAGACTGGTCTCCTATGCTAGGGTAAGCTGCCGATGAAGTCTCATTGCTTTTGGGTTAGCCGTTAGGTGGCCACTTCTACTTGTAGGTCTCTACTGCCCGCTTTCTGTGTGAACCCTACGCTAGTTTTCGCGACAAAACGACAAACTTGCGTGAAAAGCCACTTTTCATGAAATTTGACATGTGCTCCCAACTTCTTGCGAGATGTGGTTTAGACTCAAAAATTTCTTGATTTGGACTCCATTTGCCTACTTTACAAGAAATTTGACGTTTCGGTTAAAATCTGACCAAAACATGCTCTCCGCTCCAGTCTCATAATTGCACCCCCATTGTACCAACATTATATATACTCACATGCAATTTTTATGACCGGATTTCTCTGTTTTACCAATATTTTGCTCGAAAAATGGCTATTTTTACTTATATACACACACCTAGGGGCTTGATTTGGCGTTTGGCCCCATATACTTATAGATTCATGTTGTATAAGGGCATATGTACTTGGGTTAGTCCAGAAAATTTCGCAATCAACAACAACCCTTAAAAATAGTCAAAAAACATGTCCTTTTTTGCTCTTTCCATGCATACTCGGTCAATGCATGGAAAAATTAATGTTGTGTAAGAAAAGGGTATAAGCAAGATGCTTATTGTCATTCATCGTCGAGGTTTCCTGTTCGTTGTTGATTCGGTGGGCGGAGTTTCTTTGCAAGTAAAAGTTGTAACTCTACCGCTCTTTGTTTGATCGTTTGTTTTGCAAAAGTCGCATGGTTTGCTGTTACTGTCGATATGGCCTTAGTTGTTTCCTTGGAGAAAATTTCCGTGGCGGAATTGGCCATAGACCTTGTCTCTTTTGCTTTCCATGGGTAGCTTTGCCTTGTCGGTTTTTGTAGGTTTATTGCTACTGCCTTGGTTGCCATTGTTTTGTTGCTGATTGGCACCCACATAAATCGGTTTGTCTGTTTCATATGCAGTTGTCTGCCTTCCTATGTTGCTTATACTAAAGGGAGTTCCTTTTGCTTCGGTTTCGGGATCCAGATGCGAGTCGTATTTGAGTTGTTGTTGAGCATTTTATTTGGGATCCATATCTGTTTTATTACCTTGGTTTTTGGTTGAACTATCTGTTTTTGTTGAATTCTTCTGTTGTATTGTGGTTTGTTTGCCATGTCATTCTATCCTTCCGCCCCCATACTTGTTTTTCTCGTGTTGCTAACTCTGATCTCTTCACTGCGGTTGGTGACTTTTTGTACTTGTAGTGAACAATGTTGGTAGGTACCTGTTTGTTTACCATGGGTATCGTGTTGTTCTTTAGTGGCACCCTTCCTTGTGGCTCTTTATCCAGTGATTGCATTGTTGGCAGTTGATTCTTCTGGGGTTGTTGAGCACAGGCTACCACCTGTTGTTCTTGTGCATGCTGAATTTTAACTGCATTCGCATTCCAATCTATCTGCACATTGTACTCTTTTTGCCAAGGTTCTCCTAACAACATGGGGTGTTGTGTGCTTTCATCCTCGACCACATAAAATTTGTGTGGGTAAATATATTGATGTACTTATACATGCAATATAGTCCAACCCAATGTTTTTAGCGAATGTGATGTACTACTTTCCAGCACTTGTGGAGTAGGATGAAGTTGACCTGTGGGCTTGAGCTGTTTGTATAATCTGTAAGAGATCAAATTTGCTTGAGCTCCAGAATCAAGCAATGCCGTCAATTCAACTTGATTGCTACCCACTTTGACTGCAATTATTGGCTCCACTGTGTCTTCATCAAAATTCATTAGTCAAATAGCATTTATTCGCAATGGTGGTCCACATTGTTGTTGTTGCCGTAGAAACCTTCTTTTTGCAATGCGTTCTTTTGCTTCTTCTTGGGCTTCTTCTCGTACCCTCTGTTCCTCCTTCATCCGTTGTTTTTCTTGATGGATTTGTTGAAGCATGTCCTGTGTTAGTGGTAAATGTTATTTCTTTAATCGACACCCACTAATCCAATTTGGCATTTCTTCCCCTGCTAATGTAGCAAGCTTGACAGCTCCGCTTTGTGATAGGTCACTAATCACAAATGGTCCCATCCCTTGCTTCTTAAGTTTCTTGGCATGTTGCTTCAAGGTATAAACAAGTACATAATCACCTGTTTTGAACTCTTTCGTGCGCACATGCTTGTCAAAAAACTCCTTTTGTCTTCTCTTTTTAGCATAGATCGAAGCTACAGCTCTCAAGCGAAGTTCATCTAGCTTTTCAAGATCATCTATTGTTGAAGAGAGCTCATGCCCTGTCCATTCTAAGCGTTTCGCTACTCGTAGAGTTGGAATTAAAAAATCTATGGGTAATATAGCATTTAGGCCAAACACCATGTTGTACGGTGTCGTTCCTATCGATGTTTTGTAAGCTACCCTATATGCCCATAGTGTTGAGTGTAACTGCTGATCCCAATCTGTTCTTGACTCTTATACAATTTTAGTCAAAACCGTGCATAATGTTTTATTTGTGGCCTAAACTTGTCCATTTGCCTGTGGATGATATGGAGCAGATTTTCTATGTATGACCATGAATTCCTCTAGCAGATATTCGATGACTTCATTAAGAAAATGTGTTCCTCGATCACTGACAATTTCTATTGGTACACCGTATCGTACAAAAACATTCTCATACAAAAATTTTGCAGTGGTTCGTGCATCTGCTTTTTGTGTTGCCTTGGCTTCCGGTGGCTTTTTGTGTTGCCTAGGCCTACTAATGCGAAACAAGTTGTCCATTTGCCTATGGTAGTCCCTTTTTTACTACCACTGTGAAATCAAACTCTAGCAATATAATAAACAAGCGTACAATCCTCCCAGTATTGCATGGTTTATTAACCAGATACAAAAGAGCTCGATGATCTGTGAAGAACACAAATTTGTTTGCGAGCAAATAATGCCGAAATTTCTTTACAGCATAAATCATTCCTAACCCTCTCTTTCGGTGGTTGTGTAGTTCTTTTCTGCACTAATTAACTGTCGGCTTGCATAACAAACTGGAAAATCCATTGTTCCGTCTCCAGGTTGAGCCAGAATACTCCCGATTGCATATGCAGATGCATCAATGTGAACGTGGAATATCTTTTCTCAATCTGGTGCTTTAAGTACATGTGTGGATACAAGGTTTTCCTTCAGCTTTTGGAATGAAGTTTCACACTCCTCGGTCCATTCAAAATTGACTAACAAACGATACAGAGGTTGTGTGATGACTGCATACATATATATGAATCTTCAATAATATCCGCAGTGTCCCATGAAAGATTGCACTTGTTTCGCATTAGTAGGCATGGGCAGGTCTACTATGACTTTGATTTTGTCTAGGTCAATGGTTATGCCATTTCTTGAGACAATGTATCCTAAGATGCGGCCTTGCCTAACCATAAAAATATACTTTTCCGGATTATGACAGATTCGATATGTTCTGCATTTTTCAAATACCTTTTGCAAATGGTCAATATGTTCCTCTCGTAGAAGAGAGTGTACACAAAGATCATCCATGTATATTTCTAAGAATATTCTTAGGTATTCTTTGAACGCATGCGTCATTAACCTTTGAAAGGTAGATGGGGCATTAGTTAAGCCAAAAGGCATAACTCGATACGCATATATTCCCCATTCTGTGGCAAATGCTGTTTTGTATTGATCCTCTATTGCAATTGTCAGTTGGTTATACCCTGAAAACCCATCTAGAAAGGAATAAGCTCGTTTCCCAGTTGGTTATACCCTGAAAACCCATCTAGAATAAGCTCGTTTCCCGGTCACCCTCTCAAGTACATGTTCTGTGATCGGCAAGGGATAATCATCCCTTATGGTGGTTGCATTTACCTTTTTGAGGTTTACACACACTCGCAGTTTTTCGTTCTTTTTGGGGACAACCACAATGGGTGACACCCAATCTGTATGGTCGATTTCATAGATGAATTCAGTATCCATCAGCTTGTCAATCTCCTCTTTGATTCGTTTAGCAAATGTGTCATTATATGTATAAGGACACTGTTTGCTAGGTTTGGCATCTAATTTCAAAGGAATTATATGTTGGCATATCGATGGATCAACTCCTTTGAGGTCTTTGTAGGACCATGTAAACACATCTTTATACTTCTTGAGAAGTTGTGTTAGCAGTTCTTCTTTTTTTTAAGGCTCTAAATCGGTTGCGATATAGACCGGCTGAGGCTTCTCACCTAGTTCAGCGAGGTCTATCCTTTTTGCATTTTTCGGTCCATCATAAGATTCCTGGTTTGTTCTTTCTCTGACTAGTGGTGTCATTATGATTTTTCTGTCCTGGATGGTGAATTTCCGATAGTGTGATGGTACATTCATGTTTTCTTTTTCTGACTCCCCCTTACCATCACTATCTCCCTCAGTAGTCCATACCTCTCGTAAAGACCGTTTTAGTTCTTGGTATTTCTGTTTACGCTCCAGTTTGGTCCACTCTGGGTCTTTTGTTGTTTCTTTTTTTTATTTTTGAGATTTTGTTTCTGTTTTAGCTTTCTGTACTTGTCTTATTTTGTTTCTGTTTTAGCTTTCCGTACTTGTCTTATTTCCTCTCTGTTTTAGCTTTCCGTACTTGTCTTATTTCCTCTCGCGTTCCTTCGAACTTTTGAGAATCTTCCTAATATTTGATCTTTTACACAATCCTCTGCTTTTACAAGCATTAGATAGTGAGTTTTATCTTTTATCCTGGGCATCAGGTTCTCTCTCGCTTTGTTTTTTGCTCGTTTTTTTCTATAGCGTTCCTGGCGTCTAGGGTGCTGATTAGCAAAATCATAAAACTTGATATTCTCTGTTTTCTCCCCACGCTCACTTGAGCTATCTGAACATTCATTATCTGCATCGTTATTTACCTCCAGATGCTCAGGGGAGTTATAAAACTCTTCTTGTTCGGGTGGTTCTACAAACTCATCTTCTCTTGGTATAAGGCTTACCATGTAGTAGGGTAGCACATCATAGCCATCCTTATCGCAAAATTTTGTTGTTGGACTATCTGTAATGGTACAGACATCCAATGTTGCTAGTATGTGTTCCCATTCCAGAGGTTCCAAGGCATCTTCAGGAAAAGGTTCTGGAATATAATCCTTGTCCTCAATCACTCTTTTTAAGACGCATTCCTCTCTTTTTAAGCTCCCACAATTTGAAGCTCCGCACATCCATAGCTCCTTTTGTTGCCCTAACCATGCTGGGAGTTTTGATCCTGCCAATGTAGCTGAATCAAACTCTTCCACTGGTTTCTTGTTCACATCCTTGTAGCTATGGTCTCTCAAGTGAATTTTGGTTGTTGTCTCGCCATGTCTGAGGTATATGTGATCGTAACCCCAATCCTGGACCATCTTTAAGTGTCGCATGAATGGTCTTCTCAAGATGATCTCGTAATTATTCCTTTTGTCGAAATCAACTATTGCAAATGTATGCTCATACTCGATTCTGCACGAGATGACAATTACTTTTTCTAAGAGTCCTAGAGGATTCTCCATGAACCCATCTGCCAATTGCAATTTCATTTTGGTAGCTCTCAAAGCTGGTTTTCCCCATTTTTTCCAGATTTTCTTGGTGGCGATAGCGACTCTTGCTCCACTGTCAAGAATAGCTTTGAAAACTACTCCTTGGAATTCTACTAGTAGCGTAGTGTTTCCATCTTCTCCCTCACAATACTCTCCAACCTTGTTTAAAGGTACTGGCCTAGTGTTTAGTTGAGGCCTGTCCAATTCTCTGATCCCTTCTTGAAGCTTCGAGGTGGGGTCTTTCACTCCAAATTTTTCTAGGCATTTGCCTACTGTGGTCCACATGTTTGGTCGTAACCTGAGGAGTTCGGCTAATGTGATTGTGCATGCCACCGGGGTGGACAATAACTCAATCAACACTTGTAAATCCATCACTTTGTTAGAAGAAAGTCTTTGAGATGGGATTTCTCTCACCTCATACTTGGCTTCATACTCTCCTAGGTAAGAGGGTAGAGTTTTCAGCGAGTCTGGTTGGCTGTGCCCCGAACTAATTGATCCCTAGTCTCCCCCTTGTGAATGTATATCAAAGTTCATTTGTGATCTTCCCTCAAATTCTTCAATAGGAGGTAAGATCTCATTTTTCTCTTTTCTCGTGTTATTCATGTGGTAACTCACCCTGTTAGCTTTGTTGGCCTCACGGATTTGCTTCCACAGATAATCTAGACCGTTACAATCCTTACCCATTTCTACCAATGTTTTAGGTTGGAACCCGTCACTTGCTTCATATGTCGTATTTGGCACTATGATAGGCTCTCCCCTAGACTTATAAGCATTCGCGAATCTTTCCTTCGTTTCTACTTGTTCCTCTAAAGTTGGTTTGATAAGGGTTGGAGCTGGTACTTCATGCCAATTTGAAGGTTTACCAAGCGGGTTTTCTATCAAAGATTGAGTTGTTTCAATCATCTTTCTACACATTTCCAACCTCTGTTTTTCTATTTCAGCATATGGATAAGTCATCCATCTTTGCTCTTGGGTTTGGTTCTTTTTGAGTCTGGCTTCGTAAGCTTTTAGAAGTGCATCTAACTGCTCATTTACCTTGTCTGCCAGTACTGATCCTCCTGATCCTGCACTTTTGGGTTCCGCCATTTCCTTGGATGCTATGGTTGCCATAGTGTGTGAGCTTAGGCTAGCTAGATTCTCTAACTGCTCTAATCTATCCTTTGTGTGTTTTAACTCCTCGGATAGAGCTGTTTCCTGTCTTTCATACGCGCCTTTCTAGCTTTCCAAGTGCTTCTTTGATTTTTCGTTTATAAACTTGGGGCATCGATTTTTGGCTCTTCAATTATGGGTTTGTTTGTCATTCTTTGAACTTGGGCTCGTGTCACTGCGTGAATAGGTATGATTGTCTCGTTTTCTAACCCCCCACTGGAAGGCACTGCTTCCAGTATGTTCAAGGTGGTTTTTGCTCCTTTGCTCGGGTTCTTAGGGAAATCAAGAATCAAATGAGTAACTCCACACTCGGTGCAATATGCGTTGACTCTAATGATTTCATCATGAGGACAGTCTCTTAGCCAATGGTCTCCACCACACTTGTAGCAGGGTCCTTTAGGTTGTTGAGGTGCTCCTTGAGCTCCTCTTTGTTGGTATGCATGTCTTTGTCCGCCCATGCCTTCGTTGGCTATGAACAACAATGTTCGTTCATCCAAGCTATATCTTCCTTCTCCTGTTGCATGTACACCGGTTGGTGGTCCCGCACCTCCTATCATGCTCCATGGTTCTGGTGTTGAGGGTTCTTCCGGTGGATAATAGACAAGATTTGCAGCATATCCATTGGGATCTTCATAATATGCATGCATAGGCACCAAAGCCTTCTCTTCTGATTCAGTTACTGTTGGTGTGTATTTTATGCCGACTGGTCGTAATCCTGGTAGGGGTGGTTGTTGCCCCAACACCGGTTGTGGTCTTTCTACACCTACAGGTCCTTGTAGGTTGCCTGCTTGATACCTGGGCATCGGTGGAACTTTAGGAGATGCTACCTGAGCTTGGGGAGCATAAGGTCTCTCTCTCACATATCCCTTGTTATAGTAACATTCCTCCGTCCCATGGTTTGTCCATTTTTGTTCAATAGCACACCACTTGGGCTGTTTAGCCTGGGGTTTGGCGTACAAGTTAATCTTTTTTAGCACTTCCTCTACAAGCTGCTCCTGGTTTACAGCTACTTCTCCTTTCGGTGCTGTCTTAGAAGACTTACTTCCACTTTGTTGTGAGGATGAATCGTTGTCAAGATCCTTGAACTCACCCTCTTTGTAGACCACACAATTATCTACAAGGTAAAGAGCCGCCTTAGTTAATTCATTTAACGTCGTGCTCCTCTTCATATGTAAGTCCTTCTGGAGATCTGCATTCCTTAGTCCTTGGATAAATATAAGCAAAAGTATGGACTGAGTTGGCAATTCTTCCATAGGACAGAACTTAACATATCTTTTTAGTCGTAGGGCTACCTTTCGCACAGATTCCCCGTCTTTCTGTTTAAATTTATGGATTTGTGAGACTGTATTATGAGTTATCCCCCTGTGTGAGAATTCCTCGATAAACTCGTCAAACACCTCCTCCATAGACTCAAAGTCTCTACGCTCCACAGAGTCAAACCAAGTAGCAGCGTCATCCTCTAGGGTTAGTCCAAACCCTGCAAATTGGGTAGGAAAGTCTAACACCTCTTTCGCTCTAATTACACGCACAAAGACTGCTACATGATCTCTAGGATCACTGTTTCCCGTGTATTTCTTGTTTATCCATTTTTGCACTTGAGAAGGTCTAATTCTACGATGGTCTACAAATCTCATCATTGGATCTCCACGTCCTAATCGATATACCTCCTCTGGTCTTTTGTAGTAGGCTGGTTCCTCTCCCAATCATATTCATAAGCCATAATTTCTAACAGTTCTTGCAAGAGATGGTTCATCTCTTCGAACTCGTTCTATAGGTGGTTTTCCAGGCTCTGTTGACCCTTGAGTTTTTGGCTTACTCTCTCCTTGATACCGTGAATAGAGTGGTGGTTCTTGTTAATCCCTTAGCCCTCGTGCGGTGTGATAACTATCTCGATTTCGGTCTTGTTCTAATGTTGCAGTCTGTCGACGCCATGCCTGTAATGATGGCTGGGTTGCTGGTTGGTTTGGTTGTTGAATGTCTGTGGTCGGGTAGAATGTGAGGTCGCGTCATACTCTTCTGAAAAGGGATTTGTCGACTTGCTAGGGGTGTAGGTGGATCTTGGCACTTCGTCGGGGGCATATGTTGATGCTCTTGGAACTGTTGCCTTTTCTACCTCCTCTGGGAGAATATGTTGGTATTCTCACTCGTACCTATCAACAAAAACGATATCCTTCCCCATAGCAATTTCATAAGAGAATAAGTAAAGAACCTTGTCTTTGCTTAACTCGTTTGGGTATGGTTCTTTGCAACGAAAGTAACGGACTTTTCCCTCGCTCTCATGTTTGTAAATTCCCACATTCTCATTATAAGTTGAAACCCTAGCTGTTTTCTTATCATACATAAAAATCGCTCCAGGTCGATCAATGTTTGGAGGCGGTTCTTTAGTTTCTGAAACCATTTTCCCCTTCATCACGTTATATCCATATCTATTGTAATCCTCAGGGTTACTAACTATCAGATAGTGGTTCCCCTTTTCGTCTCGGAATCTATCTCCATCATCATAGACTCGAATTATCTCCAGTCTCTGAGCCGGCCTTTCTTCAATACAAATACACTTGCGTCCTCGATAGTCAGAATAAACTATGGCTCCCCTCGAGTTTGTTCCTTCTAAGAAGATCACAGTGAACTTGGAATCATTCAAAGGATTTTAGGGAGGTGCTTTCTCCTGGCATTGGTCCGTCATAGGTGAAACCTCCTGGCTGTTGACTACCCATCATGAAGAAGGATTTTTCTGATGAAGTGTCAGTATCACTACCCTCCTCAATAATCGGTGCTAGTGGATCTAGCCTTGCCTAAGTTACACTCTCCTCGGTGGACACTAAGCTACCTTGGTCACCTGCCACCTTTTGATCTATAAAAATGTATCTTCCTGATCATAAATTCATCAAACTTAGCAATGCAATTTATTACAAATCCAACCACTCACCTGGCAAAGGATCAGTCTCCGCACAACTTCTTGCTTTGCTGCTGAATATAGCTGTACACAAGAGTTTAATTTCGGCAATCGAATCAAAGCATTTAACCGCTAGAGGTGATCTTAGTAATGATTGGTATAACTGGAGAGTTAACATGAACCATGACTGTATTTTATACACTGTTGATGTTCTGGATTAGGTCTACTAATCTGGAACTGTAATTCCCTCGGATGTCGGTCAATTTACCTGAAAATTCTTAATTCAGTCTTTGCTTCGTCAAAAGATCAAACAAGGTCCAAATTCACTTCTGAAAGAAGTTCTGGAACCCTTAAGTCAAATGGAACCTCACTGTATAAGCTCAGTCAAATTTTCTCTTCACTAAGCCCTAGTAGACGTCCTACACGTAGGATGTCTCCTACTCTGTTTTGCCTAGATTTTTTGCACTATGGATTCCCCTTGAAGTTCTGAGTCCACAACTGTTTTTACTTTTTGATTTGGACACTTATAAGCTGGTCAATGGATCAAAAATCTGTTCCCGACAGCTCGATGTTGGTCTTGATCAGTCTAATCAACTCCAATTTGGACCAAAGTTAAATAGGAGGCTTGCCTCAGGCTATACAACACCCTTCTATGCCTACAATCAGTTTCTGGCTTCAATTTCATGCAAAAGACGTTCTACGCGTATTATGTCTTTTTGCTCAGAATGGCTTCAAATGCACAATACAGACTCCTCTTGAGGTGCTGATCACTTTGGTATGCTCAAAACTGAGTTTGGAGTGCAAAATCACATAGATGACATCCTACGCGTAGGATGTCTTTTTGGTATGTTTGATCCCAGACTTGACCCACAGCTTCCCCTTGATGTCAGCAACCTAGTGGTATGCTTAGATTTTGGTTTGGATTTCAAAAGTCCCCAATTTTAGCTATTCTAGCCTTTTTCAGTCAAAAGTGCTAAAGTCTACTTAGAACCCAATTTTCTCACCCAAATGAGATGAAACCTCTCTCAGTCACTCAATATATCATGCAGCCATCCTATGGTTTTGGTCCTAAAATAATGCCTTGGCACACTTTGGATAGGATGTCTGGCAATTTCTGTCTATCTGGCCTTATCCTGTCAAGATATGGTCAAATTTCCACTTTCCAGGTGAAAATAGGGTAAAACCTTCCTTCTGAACACACTGGTCAACTCAAAATTTCAAAATTCCCACCAGATTAGCCTGTAGACATCCTATGCGTAGGATGTCTCCTGGCTTAAAATTAAAATTTTCCCTGACAGAAATGCTCCTGATGCTCTGCAGCTCTATTAGAAACACTCACAGCAACTTTTGGACTTCACTTCAGCTTTCAAACACACTTTTGCGTCTTTTACAACCTTGTGATGAATCTAACAAGCAAGTATACATGCATGAAGTGCTTTAGATCCTGAATCATGATGTCCTACTTACCCTACTCCTACTCCTCATCAGAAATGGTGATAATGGTGTTTTGGTTGCTTCCTGGCCTCTCTAGACTCTCAAGCTCTCCTCTCACCGCTTCTACACTCCAACTCCTACTCTTTACACCACAACTTAATTAAAAACTACCTAAGTCAATCTAAGTCGAAGGATCTAGGCTAGACACACGCTCCCTAGACTCCCTCTAAGACCTAGAGAGTCCTCCACCCTCTGATCCTATCTAAATGTAAAATGAGACTCTTGGCAAGCCAAAGAATCCCTATCCTCAAGGACTAATCTCGGTCACCTACCTAAGGTTTTCGTCCCCGACAACGACGCCAATGTTGGACGGATACGCCGCGACGGACGTCAGCACAACGAGAACTCACCTAACAAGATTTGTTAGCTAAGGACGAAGCTCGACCCGCAGGCGCGTGGAAGAAAGCATAGGGTGTCAACCTACACTCGACCGACTCCTAACTAATTCCTACAGAGGTCTCTACCCAATGTTTAAGCTTCAGTCTTCAGGAGTGCATAAGAGGAGATTTCCTACAACGCTTCCAAGAGCTAAATACCCATCAAACGATCTCGAAACGCCACAGAACTTGAAGGAGACTCTATTAACACCAATAGGTCGCTCTCCCTAAGGTCTATAAACCAAAATCCCAACCCAAAACACCTGGTGCAAAATCACGTAGGATGTCTGGCCGAAATTTGCAGGTCGTCGTTTCCAAAAACTAAAGTGCCTAATGTGTAGCTCTACTCAATGCGAACGAGTGGATATACTGCAATGCAAAATCAGACAACGTATGCTCACCGAATCACCATATGAAGCTCGTAGATGGAGCTCGCAAAACCGGACCGTACGCGTGCAATGTAGGTATTGGTGCGTAGCTCTCGTCGGGGGCAACACGCTGCACTTCTCCGCACTCGATTCCAACCACCGATGCGCGCGTAGCGTCAAGATGAAGCTCTCACTCTCTCTCGTACACAGTACGCTCACTCACAGACTTCAAACTTTTTAAAATGACAAAAGGTTTTTTCATTAAGGTCAAAAAGTGGTATAAATACCTACAATTCTCAAACCCTAATGTTCCAATTTAACCATCTACTCAATCTAAGTGTCAAAACTAGGATACAATCTGGAAACTTCTGTAAGCCCCAATATTTACAAAGGTGAAATGTCGAGTTTTCTCAATAAATGAATAATTACAAAAAATAATAATCCGTCGAGCAGTCATTTTCCGTAGGGTGTGTCCAGCTTCTAACACATTTAATGGCCTAATAACTTGTGTGTAGCGGAAAATAACATGAACATAGTGAGCATTTCATTATAATAGATTTCTAATGAGCATAACAAGAGTACGTGGGTGGAGAGAGCAACAAAAAGCATAACACCTAGTTAGATAGCAGGAACAATACTTCAAAAGAGAGAGAAATTAAGCTATTGACAACAGTTGAGGACCGGATTTACATGCGGTCCCCCCTCCAAAAGGCTTTGTATTATAGGTTTCTCGCATCAAGAGAGACATTTTACAATACAATCCTTTGTGTTCCTTCAATACTAGCTAGTGCAATGAAGATGGAAGCTTCAAGCACTAAGCAAAACACTTATAAAACACAACATCAATTCCCTCACGATCTTAGACCCAAGACCTCACACACCTTCGAAGATGGTGAGAGCTAGCGGGGTATGAGAGTAGATTGAGAGGAAGAAGGAGTAGTCTTACAAGAAAGATGTACATTTCCTCACATAATCACTCATATTAGCATAGCATAGCTTAGTAATTAGCATGGTAGAGAAGATGAACATGCATTGAAGCTTGGATCTTGGTTGGATTTGCATTACAAAGCCAAGAGTTGTTGGTGTAGGTCTCCCTTCTCACAAGCTTGGAGTAGGTGATAAGCTTTCCATTAAAGCTTGAGAAGGAGAGAGAGAGTCTTCTTGCTCCACACATGAGATTCTATGAGTGTGTGTGTGTGTGTGTGTGTGTGTGTGTGTGTGTGTGTGTGTGTGTGTGTGTGTGTGTGTGAATTACTTGACAAATTCAGCCCCCTCTCTCTCTCTTGGTCGACCTCTCTTCCATTTTACTCATGCAGGCACCGCATTGGCCCATGCCAGGCTTAGCCAATGAAAATTGAGAGGCATAAGTGCTAGTCTTCTGACATGTGTCCCCCTTTCCCCTTTTGTGAGAGATTTAGGTAATTAATTAATGCAAATAAACTCTCATTGGACCCCATGTCTTCTGGCCAATAGGAATCAGGCAAGCCATTGGGCAGCTGAATGCTCATTGGACCCCTTGGGAGACTGTCCAATAGTCTTCTAGAGAGCTTATTTCTTATTGGTTCTTTTTTTATGTTTTTTTAAATTAATTAAACTATATTTACTCTAAACTAATTCTCATTGGTCCACCTCCATGGCCATCCAATAGGATTTGAGTGCACCTTGTGGGCATCTGGGCTAGGGAGCTGACATGTGTCCCTCATTCCCTTTGTGTAAAGGAAGCTTGTGTGTGTGTGTGTGTGTGTGTGTGTGTGTGTGTGTGTGAGTGAGAGAGAGAGAGTGTGTGTGTGTGTGTTTCTCTCAAATCCCCTACTTCCAGGGCTCGCCCCCTCCTTGTAGGACTCATTGAAGACTTTTTGTACACACACAAAGCATCCAATTTAACTAAGCTTTGACCATTAAACACAACCTTTAAATTTTGGAACCTTAGCATTTTGAAAGTCTTAATGGGTTGAACCTTAGGGTCTTTAAAGCCCATTGTTGCACATTTCTCTTTTACAGATGGCCCCCCCTTTGGATCCCTATTTTCCCTCCTTTGCATCCCTATTGTGGCCGGTCTGCTAGCTTAACCAATATTCTAGCTTTTTCTCCCCTAGAACTTCCCCATTTTAAATGATCAGTTTAACATGAGAAAATCATTTAGGAGAATTAGATATTAGTTATTATGACATGTCTACTAAACAATTGATAGATATGCTTTTCCAATATGGCCTTTTTTCATGATGTTGTGAGTCTCACTAAGTGTTGATCAGCTGGCTCGTTATACTTTGGGTAGAGAGCAGGAGAGCCCATCCTCCTTAACTGGCAAAGCATACATCATTATTGGAAACCTGAAAACAAATTTGATGAAATTCATAACAGTTTTATTTTCATGTTGGAGCATCTTCCTGTATATCCTGACAAGACGAAACATGCTCTTCAAATGCATCTATTTCTCTCAAAGTGTCATGTGTTCCTTCACCCCTTGCTAATGGTCGCATTATTTTTCAGTAGAGCATCTTGATTTTCTGATCGAGTACTCCTTGACAAATCTGCATTTTTACTAACATCTCTTTAATTTGGATCTTGATATCCTTCATACACCTATATGTGGGTTTGTCTCTCAATAGCATCTCTAACCACATTCCTAGACTTTGGAGATTCACAGTAGATGGTTCGTTCATGTGCAGAGAAACCACAACATCATCGTTTGTCAAGAACTATTATGGAACTCTCTCCAGTATTTGGACGCAATCGAGGTGTGGACGTAGTTCACAAGTGGTTTGATCCTGATACTTAATCGGTTGCCATTGTTCCATCATCCTTCTAACCCCAACGTATAGAATTTGAAATTGTTCACGTCAAAATGTATTGTTTCATCATGCAAAAATTCATGAATTTGATTCGACTTTTGGTTCCTCATTTTTTTATTAAGTGTCAGCAGTTCACTAGAATAGTTGGGTCTATGTCCGAATCCAAAATTGAATCTGTAATAATTTGTTTGCCTTTGTCCAGTCTATGAGCTGCTGACCCAGTTTGTTATCTTCCTGATTGCTGTTATGTGCCTTTTTGGGTCTGCTACTGGATAGATCAACTCCAATATGATCTTCATTAGTGTTTGACCACTAGCTTCCCCTGCTTCCTTCCCCTGCGATCCTTGCCCAACATTGGTTTGTGACCTCCCTGCTATTGATCCTATGTTGGAGGAGAGGGTGGTTTGTCATCATAGTCATCCCTCTTGCCACTGGACCTTCACCAGTACCCTTAGGTCTTCTTCATCTTTCTCATACTCTTCATCAGTGTGGTTTTGATTCTTCATGTACTCTAGTAAGGCCTCATTGACCAGAGTAGTGGTGTACTCTTTCGCTTTATCTTGCAAGTCAAATTGGATGGATCCAACAAAATTTTGTAAGTCACTCAAATTCAAATCCAGATCCCCATCTACATCAGTGATGTCTACTAAACAACTGTTAGATATACTTTTCCAGTATGGCCTTTCTTTGTGACGTTGTGAGTCTCACTAAGTGTTGATCAGTTGGCTCGTTATACTTTGGGTAGAGAGCAGGAAAGAAATGAGGAAGCCCATCCTTCTCAACTGGCAAAGCATACATCATTATTGGTAAATTGGGAACATATTCGATGAAATTCATGACAGTTTGATTTTCATGTTGGAGCATCTTCTTGTATATCCTGACAAGATGAAGCATGCTCTTCAAATGCATCTATTTCTCTCAAAGTGTCATGTGTTCCTTCATCCCCTTGCTAACGGTCGCATTATTTTTCAGTAGCATCTTGATTTTTTGATCCAGTGCTCATTTTTACTTTGCATTTTTACTAACATCTCTTTAATTTGGATCCTGATATCCTTTATACACCTATATTGGGTTTGTCTCTCAATAGCATCTCTAACCACATTCTAGACTTTGTAGATTCAGAGTAGATGGTTCCTTCATGTGCAAATTAACCACAACATCATCGTTCGTCAAGAACTATTCTGGAACTCTCTCGAGTATTTGGACGCAACTGGGGTGTGGAGGTAGTTCACAAGTGGTTTGATCATGATACTTAATCGGTTGCCATTGTTCCATCATCCTTCTAACCCCAATGTATAGAATTTGAAATTGTTCAAGTCAAAATATATTGTTTCATCATGCAAAAATTGATGAATTTGATTTGACTTTTGGTTCCTCATTTTTTAATTCAGTGTCAGCAATTCAATAGAATAGTTTGGGTCTATGTCCGAATCCAAATTTGAATCTGTAATAACTTGTTTGCCTTTGTCCAGTTTGTGAGCTGCCGATCCAGTTTGTTACCTTCCTGATTGCTATTGTGTGCTTTTCTGGGTCTGCTGCTAGGACATATCAGCTCCGGTATGATCATTCTTTTGTGTTTGACCACTAGCTTCCCCTGACCTTGCCCAACATTGGTTTGTGACCCCCCTGCTATCGATCCTATGGTGGAGGAGAGGGTGGTTTGTCATCATCATCGCCCTTGCCACTGGACCTTCACCAGCATCCTTAGGTTCCTCTTCTTCATCTTTCTAATGCTCTTCATCAATGTGGTCTTGATTCTTCATGTACTTCAGTAAGGCCTCATTGACCATAGTGGTTTATCTTGCAAGTCAAATTTGATGGATCCGACAAAATTTGTAAGCCACTCACATTTAAATCCAGATCCCCATCTACATTAGTGATGTCTACTAAACGACTGATAGATATACTTTTACAATATGGCCTTTTTTCATGATGTTGTGAGTCTCAGTAAGTTTATTGAGGACTGCTCTATCTCAATCTCATATTCCCTTCATAGTATCCTTGTCCTGTAGCACCTGTTTCTTTTCTTCTTCCATAATAGCATTTTTCCATTGTCAACATCTCTATCTATCGTTGTTGTGAGATTATCAACCGTGCATCCCTATTCTAATTGATCTTATGTTCCAAAAGCAGAGATCACAATTTAGCCATTTCCTTCTTAGTCCCCTTAGCTTCAACTTTTGCCTTTTGAAGTTTTTCTTGCACACTAATCATCTTTGAATTTGGAAACGAGCCCTGCACCTCCATCATCTGCCCCATAGCATTCATTATCGTATTGCAGGCTGATCCGATGGCGACTACACAACCATATGTGATTGTATCTCTATTAGTCTGATAGGTTTCATAGACCATTAGAAGGGTGTGATAAGCCATTAGGGTTCTTTCTACGTTTTTGATAATCAATCTCCCCCCTTTAGAGGTTGTTTTGGTAATCATTGTAACATGTCCAATGGACTCGACCAAGCCAGCGTGTGCACTACTACAATAGTTTGAGCCTGAGATGTGCTTGCAGGCACATTGTCTTTTTCAGCAACCTTTTGTTGTCGTGCCCTCTAGTGGAGTACTGACTAAGTCAATCACTTTCTTTGCTAAAGTGCCCTTAGCCTGGTCATTATCCATAGTTGGTGTTTGCACTCTTGCCTGGAGTTGCTCTAGCGGGTTGTCATTTTTGTTTCTTTTCAAATGGGCCTACCTTTGATTTAGTTGTTGGCCTTTTGGGTATGACCATTCCTAGCTCTTTACCCTTGCCCTTTGGAGTCTGCTCCTTCTCTTAGTCTTGTGAAGTTCCCAACTAACTAAGCTGCTTCTTTGTAGTATCTTCTCCCAAAACCTTCTTCCATTTTTTTCAACATTGACATGTGCTCGTATGTAAGTGGCCTAGTAAAGAAATTGCCAAGCATACCACGCCTTGAAAAAAATATGTGTTCACCTTAGCTCTTTGTTGCACAAGGTTGCTATATAAGAGTTGGCTGATATTGATCTCAGCCTCAGGATTCTTAATTCTTGCCAGTAGCATATAGAATAACTTTTTAGAAACATAGGTCAGTTTGTTTTTAAGGCTAATGGCTTAAGCAATGAATTTGTATACTGTCTTGCATTCTAAGTGGAGCTACTGGAATGTCGTGTCCACTATTCTCGTGCTTCTTTTTAGTTGAGACATCTTCATTTAAAAACTTGCGAATCTCATCCAGATTGCACGGTGCAGGCTGAGTAGAAAAGGGCAAATGTAACACATGGGACAACTCCCCTGTTGTTGCCTACACCACTGACCTACCATAAATTTCAGCAATTTTCGTGTCTGGTTGAAGGTATTCACCACCTATTGGATGATCTCTGCATCAAAGGGCATCTTTGTGGCTTTTACCACCACTTCCAAATTTCAAAGTTTGAGGAGCTATTGTTCTTTTTACTAGAAAATGTATCTACCAATCTTGTGATGCGGCACCAAACATGAATTTTTTGTCACTTGACTCACAAGCGCTTGTATGCATGTTTGCCTGCATCTTTGACATTTATCTTGCAAACAGTCTTGTGTGGAGAGAGAGTACTCACTTGTTGATGTTCAAAAGTCAAAGCAAGAGGACTTTGGGGTTTCTGGTAGAATAAAAATCACAATTGATGGAGAGGTTGTGAGCGAAGACAAAGGTTGCTATGTCGAGGGTAATTCCACATACGAAGGTTGAGGAATCTTTGAGGCCAGGGAGTGAGTCGCCCAAGTCGTTGAGGATAAAGTGAAGGATCGTGCACTCTTCGCATAGTTATACGCATTCATGCCATGGATGTTGCACTCATTTCTTGACTTGGGTTTATGTGCACCACCTGTGACATGGCATTCATGCAGTGGTTGGTCCTTATAATCATTATTGGTGAGATTCTCTTATTGATTTGATCATTTATGTCTTGCCTGTGTACATTATGTGTTTTAGACCCAACTTATGGCTTTGAAGGCTGAGCCTGAATTGGAATCATGCCCAGATAGTGTATTGGTTCCCGTTCTTGGAATTTTAGTTCCCTCATTGCCACTCGTTTGATAGATGACAGATTCATAGCCTGACACCAGTCAGATTCATAGCCTGACACCAGTCTTGAAACTCGACCGCCTAGCCAATCACAAGCAAGAGTCATACCAAGGAACAAGGGTAGCCTTGGGACAAGTGTCCCCCTTTCCCCTTTGAGAGAGAGGGCTTGATAAATGCTAAAACAATTAATTAAATCCAACTAAATTATCATTGGACCCCTTGGAAGGCCAACCAATAGGCTTTAGGCACACCATGAGGGTAACCTAGCTAGGGGCTTGACATGTGTCCTACTTGCCTCTTGGGAAAGGGGTGCCCTTTGGGGAGAGAATGGTCAAGCAACCACCCCCACCCCCCCACCCCCCCCCCACCCTTCTTGCATGGCTCACCCCCTCCTTGTAGGGATCTACTTTGACTTTTGTACCACCTCAAGCCCCTGAACCTTGGGCCTAGTTCTCACCACAAGCTTGGCCCTTAAGCCCCTCAAGCTTGGGCTGGGTTCTCACCTCAAGTACATCCCTAGCATCTCAATCATCAAGCACTTCAATCATCTCAAGCATCTCAAGCATCGCAATCATCTCAGTCCTCAGGCATGTCAAGCACCTCAAGCTTGGGTTGGGTTCCCACCTCAAGCACAGCTTACCTAAGGTTAAAGGACTTTTAACACAAACTATTGGAGGTCTTCAATGAAGTTAACCCTAAGGTCTTTATGCTCCATTGGTTAGCCTTGCTCTTTGATGGAACATATCTCATTTGGGCCCCTTTACCATTGGCCCCGTGTTGAGATAGATCTATAAGCACATGTCTATATCCTAAACCTTGTTCCCGTTTATTCTCCCACATTAAATGATCAGTTTAATATGAGAAAATCATTTGGGTTGGTTAGATATTAGATTTTATGACATATCACTAACATTTGTAGCTCATGATGATGGGTCTTTTGACCACACTCATTTTATTGCTCAGATTCAAAATCCTTCAATGAATCACATGAAGATTTAGATTATTTGGAAAACTCCATTTGGATCTAGATATTTTCATCCCATTGGTTTTGGACTTGTGTCAGAAAATCCACCAAGGTTTGAAGAGTCAAATATGGACAGGGTGCAACATTTGAAACCTTGTGACCTCTCTTCTGACAATGATCACACCTTTTCTATAGGTGAATATTATGAATCAAGGATTGCTACCACCATTCCTTGACAACTTTCAATATTGCCAAGAGATCTTCGTATGAACAAGCATAATGTCTTCGAGAGGATCTCTAATTGATATATTTTGTTGAGCAATGGTACTTTCAATGATACCTGGGATGACAATACTTGCATCTCCTAAAAGATTCAGATAAAAAACTAATCCACTTTTATAGAAAGTCTTCATCAATATTTGCTCCCATCCTGTCGTCATTCTGCATTATGCTCTGAGTTGTTCTCTAAGACCTTGTTGACCCACAACACCTATCATATTCATAGTCTATTTTAGTATCAAAAACTTGATCTTGAACTTTAGTAAGTCTCCTATAAATCCTCCTCCCATGTCGCAGTCTGGTGCTCAACATGATTGAATCCGACTAACTCCACCACCCGACTGGGAGAGTGATTCATCGTCAAGTGCAATTCAGCTCAAGCCACCGTGATCACCAAAATGGAATGAGATGGTCTCTTCAAATAACTATTCTAGGTTGGGTTAGTAGAGTTAGCTAAACCAGTTTAGGCATGTAGACTTTAGACAAAAAATTAGATAGAGACAATGATACTAAAATGGAAATGGAAATGAAAATGGTAACTGAAATGGAAAGGACAAATAGTCTGGAATTGGAATTGAAACTAGATTATATATTCACATCAATACAACTGGAATGGAGTACAATATGAGCCAAAGGATTGCTTTGAGCTTAATAACCAAACGAGTACAAGAGCGAGATAATCTCTAGGAATGATACTATACCCAAGAGCACAATACAATGGTATACAATGATCTCCCGCATAATGGCCCATCAAATGAAGTAATGGCACCTATTTATAGCTATCAAACTGGGTCTTTGATTGAATCTTCACCATGCAGATACTATTGTAACTAGCTTGATAATTCCAGTTCAGCCGTCGCGCCAATCTTAGTTTTTGTATGGGGGTTATTTCCACTATCTACGATAGGCTATATGGTTTTCCTAGTAACACAATGAGTGATTGCTATGATGCAAAGTTCAACGATTCCTTTTGGAGGGATCTTTTTAAGAGATTGAATGCAACACTTAATGTGTGTACATGTCCACATCTAGAGATGGATGCTAAGATGGAACGGGTTAGCCAAGTTTTAGCTTTTTCAAAAGATATTTTATAGGGTTACTATTACACCTTATAGGATATCAACGTTATACACGATAAACAATTTTGTTGATTCATGTTGGGGCAAAGGTGTGTGTGTGTGTGTGTGTGTGTGTGTGTGTGTGTGTGTGAGAGAGAGAGAGAGAGAGAGAGAGAGAGAGAGAGAGATGAGTTTTTCTCTCTGATCGCAGCACCCTCCTTGGCTTTGACCTCCCCGCATTCTCACCATCGGCTTACCCTCCCTCAACAATGGAGATTCACTTCATTGAGGAGAGAGATAGAGAGAGCGACATCGGCAAGCCCACTTTCCAGCATCCTTGACATCAGAGGTCTTTTTTTGCTTACCTTTGACTAGCTTCGTCATCAACACCTCCGGACTACCCCACATTGATTGTGGTGGGAGCAATTAAGGAGAGCACATCCATAGCTCTTCTTGGGTCTCTTGAGAGATGGTTTCCTGAGCACCCTACTTAAAGGTGGGCAGAGGTGGAGAGCATTGGAGTTTCGATTGAGGTTTTAGTGTGTGCGTTTTTTGGCAAAGGTTTTGTGCTCACAAATTGCATTTTCTAGTCAAAGATGGATGCTATGGCATTTTTTGATATGATCGTGCTAGAGGCTAATATGGTTATGTCAAGACATGGGGATCCAATCCCTTGGATGAGGGGGAGGTGGTCCTCTGGGAGTCAGAGTCAACACATCCATACGTGACTAGTCCTTATGGTAGTGATGTATTTGATGCAGGTAGTGTTGAGGTGGCTAGGATACTCAGGGCTGCATAGCTTTTGTTAGCATTTGGGAGTCTCATGTACGACCTTCTAGTGTTAAGACCCAAAATAGCAATTGTAGTGGAAGCGCTTGTAGCTGAGGTTGTTAGTCGAGCATGACTGACACTAGCATGAGGCATCATGGAGCTATGCAGGCCATTACAGGATACCTACAAGACATGCATGCCCATTCTAGTGAGGATACGTGCTTTTGCACATTGTTAGAGCTTAGGCGGTGGCATGCATATACTTTGAGAGAGCCAATGGACATAGGTTGAGAGAGCCTCTCACCTATTATTGTATATTCTACTAGATCTATCATCAGCACACTCGCCTTTTAGTGCGAGGTTCTTGGGATTATAGCGGTTAGACTTATCCCAAGCCAGACACAATGTCATGTTGCCCTCTTACTTTCCCCTTATTCTTTGTACATATACAAATCTAAGGAGCTCTCTCAGTCTTCTACTTGAGAGATTAGCTCCACCCAAACACAGTCTCCATCTTCTCCTTCCTCTTTCTTACACGTACTATTCCACATATGTACTCTTTCAATTCAAATTTGATCTTTATGATGTAGTTTCATATACTTCAAGGGGTTCTTTAAGCGTGACCATGGCTCTCCTCTAGCTTCTAGCTCCAAGTTTCCTCTTCACCTATCTCCATTAAAAGAGCTCTTTCACTGTGTGAGATTCCATCGTGCCCTACATGGGTCAAGCTCTTTGCCAACTTGATAATTTAGAGTGTTGATCATGTGTATGCCATGTTTGTACGCTATGATTTGCATAGGAGAGAGGTAATTTATCCATCTTGTATTTGTGCACTGAATTGAATGTGTGTATTCCATGAAGCTTGTGCGCATAGAGAGAGAGAGAGAGAGAGAGAGAGAGAGAGAGAGAGAGAGAGAGAGAGCAATGGGTGGAGCTATTGTTGCACACAATGTAATGTGCAGCTCCTTATTCATAGTATTGGAGATAAGAACCAAATGTTAGAACTGAGTTAATGGGGGACCGGACACTGAATGTTCGGCCATGTCACATTGGCCCTTTAGCCTCAACAATCTCCCACTTAAATGTCAATGTGCCTTTAAGCAAGCGGTGGACATATGTACAAGGTATATGTAGAGTTTGGATCTCTACAATGCCCACAAGCACTCAACAATGTGCAAGCTTCTCAAAGGATAGAACTCTGCTTAGTAGATCATCATGGTTATCATTTGTGTGATCTTGACAAGCTCTATGTGCTTGTCCTCAAGCACCTCACAAATGAAGTGATACCTCACATCAATGTGCTTTGTCTTTGCATGAAACATCATATTCCATGCAGTTAGATAGCATTATGACTATCACAATGAAAAAGTGGAGCCTCGGCATTGGTGTCTAAGTCTCCCACTACTAGATGAGTGATTCATATCGCTTCTATCATGGCATTTGATACGCAACATACTCTGCTTCCATGATAGGCTGAGACATATAAATTTGCAGACAAAATTGCCATGAGACTATGCCACCAATGAATTTGAAGACATAACTTTTTGTAACCCTTCTATTGTCCATACTCCCTACATAATACGAATCCATGTAGCCAACTACACATGCATCTTTACCTCCAAACCAAATGCACAACTCTTTTGCACCATTCAAGTATCTCATTCACCCTTCACTACCTCCGAATGCTTCTTGCCATGATTTTTCATAAATCTACTTACAACTCTCACTGCAAAAGCAATGCCTGGACGAGTCCCAATCATGGCATGCATCAAAGAACCAATTGTTGTTGCATAAGAATCTTAGACATCTCGTTTTATTTAGGCACTTCCCTTGACCCAACTTCACATATGGAGGCAATGGAGTAGATAACAACTTCCCTCCCTCCATATTGAAATGCTTGAGTACACGACAAATGTACTCTTTCTATGACAAGTAGAGAATCCTCTTTGAAATGACTCTTTCACATATGGAGGCAATGGAGAAGATAACAGCTTCTCCCTCCATATTGAAATGCTTGAGCGCATGACAAATGTAATCTTTCTATGAAAAGTGAAGAATCCTCTTTGACATGTCTCGCATAATGTGCATGCCAAGAATTTGGTTTGCTTCACCCAAATCCTTCATGTCAAAGTTCGCACGCAACTTTTACTTCAATGCATCTACCTCAAGAATGTTCTTCCTAGTAATGAGCATATAATCCACAAATAGGATCCATTATCAAAAGAGTACCATCTTTAGCTTTCTTTGTAGAGGTAATGATCAATATTTATCCACTTATATGCTCGAGACTTCATAAAGAGTCAAACTTATGATACCATTCCCTTGATGCCTGCTTCAAACCATAAAGGCTTGTCTACTTATGATACCATTCCCTTGATGCTTGCTTCGACCCATAAAGACTTCTCCACTTATGATACCATTCCCTTGATACCTGCTTCAAACCATAAAGTCTTCTCCTAAGCTTACACATAAACTTCTCTCTGTCTTTCTTGGAAAAACCCCCTAGTTGTTTCATGTAAATTTCCTCATGAAGGTCACCATGGAAGAATGTTTTCTTAATATTCGTTTGGACTAAATCCATGACTGCTTTGTTTGAAAGGCAGTCATCTGACAACTTACAAAAAAGCCTTGTCAAACTCTATGCCATGCTTCTACTTCAAGCCTTTGGCAACCAATCTAGCCATCTACTTTGGCTTACCATCATGTGGTGTGACCTTCAACTTGTAGGCCCATTTACAAGACAAAGCATTCTTCCCTTTTGGAAAAAGTACTAAGTCCCAAGTTTGATTCTTCTTCAAAGAATCTCTCTTTGATTTAATAGCACTCTCATATATGTATCCATAACAACGTAGCCTCAGCATAGCAGGAGGGGTCACCACAATCTATCAACATGATGTAATCTAAGCTCGGCACAAAACTCTTGGGTGGCTTAGAGATCCTCATTGACCTTCTCAATGTAGTAGCTCTACATGACAAATAAGTTTTCCCATTGTCGTTTCACCACCACTCCATGTATTGCCACTATTCTTTGCATGGTTGGAGCTACTAGGAGCGTCACTATGTACACTTTGCTCAGCTTGTGGCACATGGACAACTTCTTTTCTTGGGACATGAATAGGTGGTGTAACATCCTGAAACTTAACTCTTATCACCTCAACGTCTTTGGGAGGAGTTTTGTGCATTTTCTTCTCATTGAATGTTGCATCACTGACAAATAATTTTTATGAGAAATTAGATCCGATGATCAAAAATCCATCTCACCACTCTCTCCATAGCCAATGAAAATGGAGCATAAAAGACATATGGCTTTTACTTCCTCATCCAACTTCAGCTTTCAAGCATGTGACTGGCTCAAAATGACATTAAATTCATTCAAATGAGAAGCAATAGAACTACCTTCTTTCATCCTCAAATTGAATATTTGCCACAGTTTCTTTCTCATAAGTAATGCACAACTTTTTTTCACGAAGACGTAGTGGTCTTCTCGTTGATCGTAGTAAAGTAAACAAAATCTTCCAAATGAAGTATAATCATAGACTTAGCTAATGCATCTACCTCAAGCCATTTTTCATCGAACATGGTAGCAGGCTTTGACTCAATGCCAAACAATAGTCGTAAGTACTTCTTTTGGACAAGAATATCTTGAATTTTTTCTTTTCAAAAAGGAGAAGTTGCTACCATTGAACTTACGAACATTGTAATACTCTTTTTTGATGCAAAAGCTACCATTATCAAGCACAACACTATGGAGGACTCACAAGAAAATTTTGATAGAGTTTTACCAGTAATTGGGCAGCATGTTAACCAAAAAACAATAAGAGAAAACTCATAAACCATTTCAAAACTATGGCAAGAAAGATTGCCTAAGTTTTGGTAGAGTTTCAACACAAACAAAAACAAATTGTCAACCAAAAACATATGAGCAAAAGATGCATAAACTGAATCAAAACTATGGCACATAGTATGACCGAATGTTTTGGTAGTATTTCTTCATAAATCTCAAATCACATAAACCATAAACCAATGTATAGATAGTGTACAAAAAACAAGTACAAATTGAACCAAATCATGCCAAGCAAGCTTGGCTATTGAGCATCTCGTCCCATCTATACATGTCATATGGTGAGGCTGCGATAGGCGTTCTCCACCTATTTGTATTAATGAAAAGTTCTCAACATTTGAGAAGCCTCTAGCTAAAAGGAAACCTCAAGCAGGGCCCTCTGAAGGTTATGTAGACTCAAGACTCAACCGCAATTGCCAAAATTGGAACCACATGACTACACTTGGGCAATATCCCCAAACTTCGTACATAAAACGTGAGAAATAGATCGAATATGCCAATTAATGGCAAATAGGTGCCTAAATAGGTGCCAAATCAAGTAAACAACTTGAAAACTGGTAATCTCTCGCCTCAATTGAAATCCGGCTCAATCACACATGAGAGTTGGCATCAATCAAGAGACTCAAACACTATGAAAGGAGTGCACACATCAGCCACAAACAAATCAATAAGTATAATAGACACTCATGAGTGCATAAAGTGCCCAAAACATGCATCAAGGACACAATCATTGTAAGCATAAAATGAACTCGAAATTTCACCATACTTGGCACAAGCTGCAGCAAAGACCATAAGCTTACGTCCTCACCAATTAACCATAAGCTGGCTCAAATATCTCCATAAACAACATACACATATGCGGATGAAGCAACCATATGTAACTCAACATCAATATCTCAAAACTAGCATCAAGAGATTAATAATGTCTTCCCATAACCATCATGCACCATCAAGAGAGCAAAGGACTATTGAGCAGAGTCTTTGATGGACTCACATACCAAGTATTTACAAGAGGAAAATTTGAAACTAGTGTGATCAAAGAGACCATGAAAAGGGTAAGACAATCACCAAAGACTTTATATACTTTCACAAGAGCACCTCATTTGGCATACATGTCACTCGAGGCATCAAGCTATGTCTACCTGCTGCAATTTACAATCCTTCTCTGACTTCCACACAACACAAACATACAAGAGTCTCTCTTTAATGAGAGAACCCAGCAAGTACAATTGATCTTTTGTGTGTCAACATTGCTATTGTATAAAGTTTTGACATTATTGAAAACCCAATTATCCAATGCTCATAGTTGTTGAAATTTATCATCAATTCTGATTTTAATTGAATAATGGTGATGGAGACAAAATTGTCAGCTTTGCCAATGACCCTCTAGACTCGCTATTTTAGTACTGCATTTATTTAGAACGACTTATTTAATTTGCCACTTACAATATTGCCTACCTTTTCGTGTAAAAGCACACGGTGTGTAATGGGCTCATAGACTCCAAACTTCACAGAGGTAACAAACACAATACATTTCTCTTTGTGAAGCTAAAAAGTACACCTTTCAATCCCCCGAAGCTCCCAAAATTTGCGCTAAAGCTTTTACGAGGTCATTGCGAACTGAACTTCACGCTTGAAGGTGGTCTCTCCGCATGCTCCCAACGATTGGGCCGCCATCGGCTCTTATACCGCTTGAAGGGGACAGTGCACACATAGAGAGAGAGAGAGAGAGAGAGAGAGAGAGAGAGAGAGAGAGAGAGTTTTAACTATTAGCAATATACATAACACATGAGATATTCTACAAAGACCTTGGCCTATAGATAAAGTACAAAGTCATGTATTTCTTTCAATAGTTTATCCAAAGCAAATACATCATAGTAACAGGCCATTAAAGGGTAGGATGGTCCTGTTATAGTCCAATAGTTACGAGTACAACACTTCATCTTCTAAATCAATAGCCAAGGAGAGGACACCCTTACCTGCATCCACAGTAAGAAAACAAACTTTCGATTAGTTTTCAAACAGCATAACAGGTAACTGGGGTGACCTAGTTGTCATCCATGTCACCCAGGTATTAACAAAAAACAAAATCATGTTGCTAAAAATTATAGTGATGTGTAACAGCTTTTCTCAAAGATCATGAGTTCCATAAACTAGAATCAAACCCACATAATGTTAGCTCCAAATCTGAGCACTTGTTATTGTACCCTCCGCACCCTAATATGAAGTTTTAAAGCAACATTCCTTTATTCTAATGCAAAGTTAAGCCTCAAATTAGATCAATTTGACATATAATATCAACTGAAAAAAGCTCTCAATCCCATAAAATATTCCGCCATCTAAAAATTCAATTGAAAGCGTATTTTAATGAGTTAATGTAATACTGAAGTCCCAGTACACCTTAAACCATCACCTGATCTGCAAAAATCAAGATTAGAGATAGTAGTTGGCATTCCTATCATGGCAATAACTTTGGAGGGCCAACCGGGCCATATTCCAGTTATATCGTATATCAGGCCGAAAAGAGCCCGTATAGACCAGATAAAGAGAGATACATAAGGCTAAGAAATATCGTATGGACCAAATACAAGGCTACGCTATACTGTATCTAAGGCCGCATATAGCCCGTATAAACCAGATAATTCAATTCCTAGTACCCAAGAAAAAGCTTCAAATATTTTGTGAGTTTTAACATAGTCCATGGTTGATAAAATCATCATAAGGTATGATCAATCAGTAAGGGAATACCACCTAATCTGCCAAAAAACATGATAAGATTTAGTCGTTGGTGAATATTCTGTGATGGCTATATCAATGGAAGGCCAACCTCCTTTAATAGAGTTATACCATATCCCAGGCCTAAAAACAACCCGTATAGACCATATAGAGGAGACATGAATATAGATATAAGGCTAAAATATCCAAATAGATCAGATAAAAGGCCAAAACCATACCGTATAGAGGGCCAAATACAGTCCATATACCCCAGATAATGCAAATTCCAATAACCAAGATAAAGCTTAAACCAATCTATGAGTTTAACAAAGTCTATTGCGGTAAAACTAGCAACATGAATGATCAACAGCAAAGAACATCTCGTTAGTTGTAGAACTACTAATCCCATCTAAGTTTTCAGTACATCTCGGCCCATCATCTGATCTGAAAAAAACAACCATGATTAGGGTCAGTAGTTGGCATCCCCAACTTGGTATTTATCATCGGAAGGCCAACCTGTGCTAAATAAAGAATACACATAGTACAGGTAAGTAAACCTATACAAGGCCGAAATAGAGCCCGTAATATGAGATACACCCAATTTCCAAGTGTGTATCATTGACAATTAGTTCCTTATGTTGCATCTTATGCATGCCTAAATGGAGTAGCTTGCTTACCCCTTGCTTAGCAATCCTTCCAAACAAAAAGACACTAGCCTTTCTTAGCTTAGAAACACTTGTTCAAGACTTCAATATATGCTAGTGATCCAAACCAGCCTATCGGCGTTTGTAGCAATGGTTTAAGCGAGCGAGAGAGAGGGGGGGGGATAGCATGTGTGCCCAAACAAATACGTTTCCAAGCTTTCACTCTGTTTGGCAAATGTTTAGCCATTTTAGCATACGGGCACCCACCTAGCCGGACACCATATTTTTAAAGTATTTGTACTCTTCAGATTTGAGGGTTTATTGTTTTTTAACGTTTTGATCGTAGGAGAGTGTTAGACCTTGGGGCGATGTGTTTGGTTTGTTATGTTGCAGTTTTTGTGACTTGAGTCATGATGGATTGCGATCCATGTACCTTGTTATAATGCTGTAAGACTTTGTAGACTTGTCTCTTTACGCCTTGTGAAGCTTCCCTTAAAGTTTCGTCACAATCCGAGTCCGTTTAGTCATTGAGATGGTGTGATGACGGAGAGCTGTGAGAAAGGACATAGGCACATTTTTCGATATGTACGCTCAAGCGGCCAAGTAGCTCCATCTTGTAATCAACATATCTTGTGATTGGGTAATCCAATTTCAATTCCAAAACTTGCATTGTGTTTCTCTTTCCTTGCTCTTTCAATCCAGTGTAAGCATTGCAGATTCCGGTGTGGTTCGCAACTATGCATTACGAGCCTAATCTTCAAATTTGAGTGCTTAAATCACTATTTTTTAATGTTTTGATAAAAGGAGAGTGTTATTAGACCTTAGGGCGACCTGTTTGGGCTAAGCTTTTAGATTTTTTGTGACTTGGGTCATGATGGATTGCGATCCATGTACCTTGTCAGACTTTGTAGACTTGTCCCTTTAGGCCTATGAAGCTTCCCTTAAAGGTTCGTGGACGATCCGGGTCCATTTAGTCACTGAAATGGAGTGATGAACAAGAGCGGTGAGAAAGGATGTAGACAGATTTTTCGATCATTGAGTGGTGATTTGCATGTTGAGTAGATTCATTTGCTTGTTAGGTTCACTTATTGAGGACTGACAACCTCAAAGAGTCTCTGTGCCCCATCTGAGTCACTTCCATGAGTATTTACATACTATGTTAGTGTCAGATAGTATGCTACAGATATCTTTCACAATGATCTGCTAACATTGGCACCGTTGTTGGGAAACAATCCTTAGATTGTGAGTGACCTACTGCGTATTTTGAGTTTTGTTTTCTAGAGGCTAGTCTTTCCATTCTGTTTACACTTTAGCAAAAAAGTAGCTAAACGGGGGTTTAGTACTTGATAAAGTCTAGAAATCGGGGACTTACGATATCTATTCTTGAGAGGTAAAGAGAGTTGTGAGTGAGATAGGTAAAAGCATTTCATTCTTTGATTTTTTCATTACTTTCAAAGTGCTATACCAATTTCGTTATGACTTTAATTTGCATTGTTTTGTTTGTTTTTGTTCATAGATTTGTTTTAGTACATAGGAGTAGGGTATGTAGAAACTATCACCATCAAATTGGGCTAAAAAGATCACAACAAAAGGGATTGAAAACCATATTTTTGCCATAACCACCATAACTTTGAAATTTTGAAAATTTGATGGTAGAGACGTAAAACCTGAACAAAACACAAAAAGTTGGTGATCAAGGGCCTTAGAAACTCACCAGGTGCAATCTGGAATGTTTCATTAGAATCTATAGTCAAACATGGATCGCGATCCATGCACCTGAAAAGCCATTTTTGCATAAAAGTTATTAGTGGTACTATGTATCAATAGGACATTGCTTTGATAAAGTTTTGTTGCAAGAAAACTTCAAAATTCACATCAAAATTGGCTGATAGGACAATAATCACAAAAACAGGGATTTCAAACATAAAATTGGGCATATTTTGATATTCTGAGATCAAATTCAAAAAGTTTTGGGGAATAGTTTCAACAGGGCATAGACAACCAACTAACCAAGTTTCATATCAAAATGAGATCAAGCATGGATCGCGATCGATGTACCTCATTATAATTTTTTATTGAGATTTGAGCGATGAGTAGCTGAGACTATTTGAAACACTTTTCCGAAAATGCATATTGAGAAAAAGGTTGAAAAAAGTGGTCAAAAGAGCCAAAAACAGAAGATTGTCAAAAATTGCAAAACAGAGACAGAAATTCACTTTTGATTGGCAAAAAGTGATCCAAATTCAAAAAGATTTTGGGGATAGGCTACAAACATCATAGTCTACCTGCTCACTAGATTTCAAGTCCAGAAGTGATGCAACATGGATCACGATCCATGTTCCTCATTTGAGTTTTTGGACATAAACTATGTCAGTATGTAACAGAGACCATTGTGAGCAATATTTCCCAAAGCAAGGTAGCAATTTTTTTCAAAAAGTGGGTCAAAAGGGCAAAAAAAACTCCGAGGGGCTAAAAACCGCTAAGACAGACCTAGGTTTTCACTTTTGGTTGACCAAAACTTGTCCAAATCCAAAAAGATTTTGGGGATAGCTTAGAAATATCTTCGTTTATAAGTGGTTGAAATTTGGTGACAAAAGCTCTTCCCACATGGATCACGATCTAGTACCTTTCTTGAATTTTTAAGCCAAAACCTAGCCACCTTGTTCTACATGCTATTTCTAGCCTAATTCAAAAGTTTAATCTCATTTGGATATTAAAACCCAAGTCAAAATCCCCAATTTGTCCAACTTGTCCAAGTTCTATGAGCAAGTACAAGAATTGACCTAATTTCCAATCTAGAGGTCCAAACCCAAGAAGTTTGATACCATAGCATCTAGTAACGTGTTGATCCTAATGGTACCAAGAAAAGCCAATTTTGTCTTCAAACATGGATCGCAATCCATCTACCCATGGTGACAGCTTGGCCTAAAACTTTCCCAAAATGTACTGCATATACAAGGAAACCATATCTCCAAATCCAATTATGAAAAAAAATCAGCAAATTTGAGTTAAAGGGGCATCAAATTAGAAGACAAACTAAAACCCCAGAACAAACCTAGGAATGGGCATTTGACCTACCAAAACAATTTCATATTCAAAAATATTTGAGATATAGCTTGTAGACATAGAGTGTAACAAGCTCTCCAGAGGTCAAGTCTAGATGTAGTGGAACATGGATAGTGATCCATGTACCCAACCTCAAAATTTGGTGAAATTTGATACAGAGTCTATGCACGACCTTATCTAGCTACTGTCAAAATTTGACAAAGGAACATGGATTGCGATCCACGTACTTCTTCATAGTGAGAGAATCTGAGTTGATGAGCTTGTAGACATACTTGAGTACATCCTATATCTCAAGTTTGAGCTAAAAATACCCTCTCAAGACAAAGATACAAGCAAAAGTTCCTGTGTCATGGTCTTGAGAGTGTTTTGAGTGCTATTTCAAGTGCAGGTCACCAAAAATGCTCTAACTTTTGATACACAAATCCAATTTGAGTTAGGTAAAGCCAAGATAAAAGCTTGCAAGCAATAGGACACATTTTTAGGATACCCAATATTAATTTTCCATAGATCAAAGGGTCATAAAGACATGACTTTTGAGATACCTCACCAGGGACAAAAAGAATAAGTTACACTAAGCTAAGGTGGACTTGTCAAAGACTATATTGAGAGTGTTGAGTGACCCTTAACCATGAAAAATCATCCACCACCAAGGTTTTCTACTCACCTGGAAGAGAAGCATTTACTGATCAACAAACCCAACGTGAGATTTATCAAAACCAACAAAACCATGAGAGTTCCAATGGATTATGCTGATGAGGGCTTGTATAGGCTCTTAAATGGGGGTCAACATAATTTTTACAAGTGTGTAGAACCCAATGTTGCAGAGTTGAAAAACCAAAAGAACCTCTATGCATTCACGTATACAAATGCCCAAGACGTGCAAGTTTTGATGGTAAATAAATATGGACAAGAGTACAAACTTGTTGATCCAATTGACCTAGAAAGGTATACATACAAGGGTACTCCGATCTATACTTACTTTCAGCCAAGTGCGAGTGCAGTAGTGATGTTTGAGACCAAAACACAAGGATCTAGACCTAGAATTCCAAAAATGACAATAGAGCATATGTCGGAGAGGATATTCCTAGGATTTTCTCGAAGATGAGAAGAGAGAGCCAGAGACATCTTTGCAAGAGACCCCAAATTGATCAAATAGGTGACTGAACTTCTCAAGTGGCCAAATGTGTCAAGACCAAGTACAATGGGTCAAGGGATCCATATGTTCATGTTTCACTCTTCAAACAAGTTTTGAGAGTTGAACATATTGCAAATTTCCACACTCAATACGAGGGGTTTGGACTTACATTAAAAGGAACGGCCTTGCTGTGGTTTCAATCATTGAATAAATATGATTTTTCACACATATCACAACTCTTGCGCGAATTTGCTGAGGAGTTCTCAAAAAGGGGGATCGAGCACAACACAGTGTGGAAAATCTACGCTTTCAAACAAAGAGAGATTGAGAAAGTGAACGAAGCTTTGCTTCGCTTTAAAACAATATCTTGAGAGATGTCCAAAGAACGTGTTGCATCATATAAGCCCACATAGGGTAATTGTCCCCATCCAACCTGTCCTCAGCAGCAAACATCTTGAAGACATTTGTGTTGTTGTCAGCCATGGTAAATGTTGCACCTGATGTGAAAACTGCCCGAAAATAGGAGAAACGGAGCGGGAACAACATGTGCCACCATGGTAAATGTTGCACCTAATGTGAAAACTACCCAAAAATAGGAGAAACGGAGCGGGAACAACACGTGCTATATAGCACAAACCGTAGAAGACTATAAGGCACCTGTTATGCAAAAATTGGCATTGATAGAAATTCTGCACAAAATGACGAAATAGCCTATGCAGACCTGCCTGTAGTGGAAACGGAGGCCGAAATGAGCCCAAAATATTTGTTGACTTGCGACGAACGCTTGCCAAACCTCACTATAATCGGAGAAAGTGAGCAGGCGTGTGCTGGAGCAGCTAGCGACTAAGCCCGAGAGGACGTAAGCTGCTCTGATACCAATTGTTGGAATTAGGGTTGCAAAGAAACGCACACAGCTTGGAGAAGACGAAGGAGGCTCAAGGCACATAATAGAGAGTGTGTTACTTAGTGTGCAATGGAAATATAGATAGCCCTAGAGTGATGGGCGTATATACAATGCTCGGGAGAAAAAACCTCATAAAGAGGGAAAAATGCCCCGGCGGTCCTAGTGTGTTCACACACATCACTACCACATGTATATGGTAACAACAATGAATGTTGTGGGAGTGATAACTTTCTCAAGCAAATTTGAGGTAGAACCCACGGTTCCTATAAATCTAGAGCTCAATTTGAGCTCAAGAGGCTACCAGAAACGCACCCGTTAGAGAGGAAAGCAAAATACTTATTCAAACAGAAATTGAGAGTATAGCGATGAGGACTCAAAGAAAACCTTGGAAGGCCAAATGAGACAAAATGAAATTAAAAAAGGCAAAAAGGAAAAACCGCCCTAGAAACCGAGCTGCAACAAACCAAAGAGCAGTTGAAACAAGAAAGAGAAAATAAGAATCAAATGGAAGGAGCGGTATCTTCCAAGATATCATCAGGTGGTTCAGGCTTAGTGGACAAGGTGCTAGACCCTTTATAGGCTCTATTGTGGGTGTATGAGGCCAAAGTGAAGACCAACTAGACTTTGGAGCAAAGATGGTTGATATATTTGCATATAAATTTGAAGTACAAGGATTGAAAATGTGCGAACGGTCATAGAGACAGCTCAAGCTTTAATGGAACCAAAGAAACTAAACATCCCTAAACAAGAAGTTTTAATCCACAAAAGGGACGAGAAAATTGAGCACAAAAAAGACAAAATGAATGATCATTTAAATGAAGCCCAAAACAGAAACACCAGTGGACAATAGAGTAGTCACCAACACCACTGATGATGCAAGATCTCAATTTGTGGCACCTATCCTAGAAGTGGAAAAGCCATGGCCACAAGCCTTGTGCGAGGTGGTTAGGAGTGCAAACGATGGTAGTATGACTTTTAAGTATGGACATATCACTAAAATCAACATGGAACACGAGTTCTGTCGTGAAGATATACAATCTCTATATGGTGATGTTAGGTCTATAGCATCAAAAGAGAGCAAACCACACTCTCTATGGACTCTACCATCATATGCCAGAGAACATAAAGCCAAGTTTGAGGTTAGAGTGGTACCATCTCAGTGGAAAGCCACACCAAAAATGATGGATACTAAAATCTTGCATTAACTCATGTCTTCTCCTATACAATACACAACTACTCTCTCAGAGTTGCTAAAAATTAGACCGCATCTATAGGGAGAAGTGGTAAAGATATACAGAATATGGGATTGAAACTTCCTCTTCAAGATATTCCCTTAGATAATAAAAAGGGTAGAATGACACAAGATAATCCAAAGACAAAACCGATACATGTAAACAAGGTGAGAGACTACTGTGAAGGAGAAGAAGGGAACACTACCTTACCAATGAGCACAAAGGAGTCAAAACAATTTTCATATTTGATAGTGGGGCTAGAGTAGCCATAGCAACAAAAAGAAATATGGGAAAATGGGGGAGACTAGCTCTCAGAAAAACACAAATGAAACTGTAACTTGCAGATGGATTTGTAGAGAGACCTGTGGGTATACTAGAACATATTATAGTATCCTCATGCGGAATTGAGTATGAGCATACCTTTGCCATAGTGGACTTTGGAAAGGGCAACAAGTTTGATATCATTTTGGGATGACCATTCATGTGTCAACTTAAAATGGTGTAAGACTGGGGCTATGACCATCTCTACCTGCTACATAAGGATGTTACCACGAGGATTAGCATCAACGACCATAGTTACAAGGATGTTAGTCAAACTCTTATAGAGAAATTTGACTCAATTGCGGTCCATAAAAAGCAAACACCTGCCTAGTTGCTCACAACAAAATACATATTTGGATGTGTGGAGCGTTCGAATGCGGGAGTCTGATGAAAGAAGATTGCACTCTAGATAGATCAGTAGAGGATAAGGGCTACATTTGAGAGCCATTTCCTGAAGATTCATTTTAGTCTTTTGGATGGGACCAGATATTGGCTACTCTCTATGTGTGTGTAAATGAAACAACGCCTACAAAATTTAATGATGAGGAAGGCTATGGCATAGCTCCCTATTTTATGATAAAGTCATCGAAGGAAGCTAATGAAAATTGTGCATATGGAAGCAAAACATGTGAGACAAACAACTATGTCATGAACCATGGTACAAAAGCACAAACAAAGAAAGAAAAACAACCACGAGGATATGTCATCATTGACATACCTGAGGAGTCGACAAACATTGTTTCAAAGAAGCCGAATTCTAAAAAAGCACAATTGAAAGCAGAGTTTCCAAGTTCCACATCAGATTTTCAACAAACTCAAGATCATGAGAAGAACAAGATAAAGCCGAAGATCGGTTGTTGCCTACAATTATCAAATTTAGCATATGTGGAGAAACATGACTCAAAATTACATGTTTAGCTATGATAGATCCTTATGCTACAAAGAACCTAATGTCTTATGGCACATGGATAATGATGGAAAATTTCCCAATCAAAGAACTGGAAGAAACAATGTACTCAAGCTCTAAAATGCCTATTCCTAGCTTTGGCATGGAAAAAGTTGTACTCAAGCTGAGTACCTAGGAGTTCGAGGACACTTTCTACATAATTGCCTCCCATCGTATAAAAAAGAGTCTGGTTCTGATGAAAATTTGGATGAACATCTTCTTTCAACAAAAACAAAAAGGTTCAACAACAAAAAGTGAAATAGTCCCAAAAGCGCCTCAAATGCAGGCAAAAAAAGGAACAACCAGCCATAGCAAAAAAAGAGCAAACACGAAAGCAGCTCAACCTTGCAATTCAACTTTACCTGCAATGAGTCTCCATTAAACTCTTACATATCCTCTACATCAAAAGCCAAATCATCAACAATGCAATGGAAAGCCAAGAAAAAAGTTTATTAACCAAAGTTTCCATCACACCAACGACTCCAGAAAAAGCCAAAAGGAATTAACCAACTGTTAGTATCCAAAGAGCACATCAAAGTGAAAGACCCAGTTTGGATACACAAATCATAAGTTCAATCTCAACAACCAAATTTCATAGGGTAGGTACCATCAAATGAGTCAATCACTGCTCAAGGCTGCTCTCAAAGAAACACTAATGTTTTGACCAAATAGACTAATAGCTTGGACCTACTCACCTCAAGAAACAAATTCTACAAAGCCAAAGCCAAGCTTTCAATGGAAGACAAACACCTCAACTAGGAGAAAGAACAACAACAAAGAACAAAAGAAAAGACCTTCAAAGAAACAAGCAATGCAACAAGTATGGGTACCAAAGTCAGACGTCTACCAAGCTACCCAACAAAGACATGTGAAGCAACAGACGATTCTAATCAAGCTACTCAAAGCACAAGGATTTTATGAAGGTAACTCTCAAATATGTTTACCAAATTTAGTAGCTCAACTTGGACAAACTAAAATCATTCATGTAGCACAAGGCTCCACCCAAAGGCAAGCAATCACTTGTAATTGGGTAATTCGATTACAATTCCAAAACTTGCATTGTGTTTCTCTTTCCTTGCTCTTTCAATTAAGTGTAAGCATTGCAAATTTTGTTGTAGTTCATGAATACGCGTCTACAAGCCCATCTTCATATTTGAGTGCTTAAATCATTAGTTTTTGACTTTTTGATCACAAGAGAGTGTTATTAGACCTTAAGGCAGCCTGTTTGGGTTGTTTTGTTACAGTTTTTGTGACTTGGGTCATGATGGATCGCGATCCATGTACCTTGTCAAAATGCTATCAGACTTTGCAAACTTGTCCCTTTAGGCCTATGAAGCTTTCCTTAAAGTTTCGTGACAATCTAGGTCCGTTTAGACACTGAATGGCATGATGACCAAGAGTGGTGAGAAAGGACATAGGCAAAATTTCCAATTTATTGAGTGGTGATTTGCATGTTGAGTTGATGTGTTTGCTTGTTAGGTTCACTCTCGGTTCACTTCTTGAGGACTGACAACCCCAAAGAGTCTCCGTGCCGCATCCGAGTCACTTCCCTAAGTATTGACATATTATGTTAGTGCCAGATAACTATGCTGCAGATGTTGGTCACGGTGATATGCTAACACACTACTAAATACTCAAGATAATATAAACTATGTGGTAAAATGCATAGAAGCAACTATGAAGAGAGGTCAATTTTAGTCTTCTCCCTTGAAAACTTCGCTTATCGGTTAAACATGTTCTCCTTCAGTAGGAAATTCTTGTGTAGAGATTTACATTGTCTCACATGCTTTCATGCCCTAAATCCGAACTTTTTATGAGCTATGTGGATCATGTAATACCCTTTTGAATTAGTATGGATGATAGCTTGAAGAGGTCTTCAACTCTAGACTTGATGGGCAACACCTAGTATGTGATCAACCTTTTGATCAAGGGACTCATAATATGGATAAGAATATACATCATTGCTTGCCCCATGCATATATGGTTTGGTGAGAGATCTGTGCTTTACTCTCTCAAGCTAGCCCTCAATTTGGTTTTGGAAAATGAACGGCCATTGGTTGTCAATCTTGAGGTTCCCACCTTATGCAAGAGAGGGAGTGGACCTCGTTTGTATGCTAATAGAGGTTGCATTTGTGCGACCTTGTATATGTTGTGCAAAATCTATGCATGATTTTGTCTTGTATCTTATTGAGATTGTGTTTGTTACAATGTCTACTATTGCATTATGGCTGATATGAAAAGCTACATGCATGCACAATTTCATTGCGTGTTTCAACGGAGAGCCTTCCACATTAGCAAATACATTTAGTTGCATATAGGCATTAAACATTCTCTTAGGAGCTAATGGGAAAAATCAACCAAATTTGAAGATTGAGAGAAGCATTGTCAGTATTTTTCAAGCGAACGAAAGTCTTGCATTATGCAGTACACACATACACATACTCTGTCTATGTGTGTGTGTGTGTGTGTGTGTGTAGCTGTTTAACTTAAATAAATAACACACCAATGAACAAGATGTTCAAAAAGACAACTGGCTAAAGATGTCAAGGCAAAGATAAGTACATAAACAATACAGTTTTGAATCATAATTGTACAATATAATAAGAACGAAGCTTCATTCCAAAGGAATTTGTACAAAGGTATCAAAAACTATCCCAATTGCATCATTAAATGTTTCCAAAGTCAGATTGCAGCAAGCTAAACCTCTTTAAGCCGAGATAGAATTCTCACCTGCATCCATATAGTCAAGACAACAGATATGTTAGACTTGGCTACATATGGCAGGCTTCAAAGAATCTATCAGTTGTTATCCATGTCAAACTTAAAAAAATTTAGACTAGCTACTGTCGTGCATATTAAAAGTCTCCATCATATTTTTGCTAGAGTTACTCATATTTTAGCTTCTCTTTTATTATCTAATATCTATTAATGTAAAAAATGTCGACTAATCCATATTATTGTAAAAAATCTTGCAGGCAAAGCTTAGTTAAGTAATTTTATCCTTAAAATGTGTTTCGGTGTCAAGCCCTTCAAAGCCAAAAACAACTAGGATTATCATTTGACCAAGCTAGCCCTATCCAGAGACTCAATAAAAACCAGAAGAATGTATTGTAGATCACTTATCCTTAGCAGAATCCGTAATAGGCATATTTATCCAACAACATATACTTAAGTATCAAAACCAAAATAATCATCAGTAGCAGTTGGGTTAAATCACCAAGTTTTCCCAACACTATCATATATTAATATGATGCTATCCTGAGAAGTAATCTATCCAAGCAAAACAAGCTAGGACCAAACAACTATCATTATCAGTTGAGAGAAGCTATATAACTGCTATCTTGAGTCATTTCCCAAAGTAACTCATTTAACTCGGTGTCGGTTTAAGAAAAAAATCCACCAGAAAGTGACCCATAACATTTCGGTAGCATAACCAGTAGTGCCACCAAGCTTTCAAGATTAGATTAACTAGGGTTATTATTCCATCGAACATAAACCTGATGTTACTAAGTTAATCAATAATATGCAGCAGGTAATGCAATTTTTTCATAATACATTCCTATAATGAGTTTCCTTTGAAACTACAGTAAGAGCTGAACCATCAGTTCAAAAAAACTAAAAGCCAAAGAAGTAACAGCCAGAGCCACAGTAACATTATACACATACTGGTTAGAATCATATTTTATGCCAAAATTCAAGTGAGGTTTTTAAGGCAGTATCATCACCAAGAACTAGATGGTGTATAAAGACCATAACTAAACCAGGCAACCAAATGACGGTCAGTTAAGTCAAAACACTTTTCTCAAGTCATAATACCATAAGAAACTTAGGTATTTACAGCACCAGATCCTTATCCATGAGTGGAGAGCAGTTTTTAGAAGACCATGAGTAGAAAAGGATCAGTACCTCCTGCTAAATATAGGGATTTTTGTATTTACAGTTTTATCAAACCTGGACTAGAGCAAAGCCAGGCATCCAGGCAACAAGCAGAAGGTTCCATTTGTATTAAGTCAGAGCAAGTAGAAAAAACCAAAATCTATTTTATGTTAGCATCATCACTAGAAGTAAGTGAAGAACCAGACCTATGCCATATATCCAAGCAACAGGTGAAGTTTAGAAGTTTTGTAAGTCACAATGGTCTTCTCCCAAAAAATACCATAACAAAATAAGGTAGCAAAGCACAAAAAAACCCAGATATTTATCCATTTGTAAAGACCAATTAGATCATACCAGATCTGTATTATGGAAAACCAGATCCGGCTAATATCCAATCACACCCAAGATCAAGCCGAAGATAAAAAGTCTGTCTATAACCAGTAAGATCAGGCTAGATTATCAAGTGTTAACTCCATTTTTTCACAATTTTGAATGTAACATAAACAACTACAACTATCAGAATATGGCAGCATAACCAGTATACCACATTCCAGTAACCTATAGAATTGATGCCATTTATATGTCAAGCCACAAAAAAAAACTAGAGTGAGTGTATGTAATCAATACCAGGCAGAAAGAAACCCTTTATTGATGTGTATCTATTAGTGCTGAGGTTTATCAAACCATTTGCATTTAGCTAAGGAAAATCCCAAAAAGTACAGATTTGCTACATAATGTAAATACTCCATGGTAGTAAAACCAGCACCACCACCAGGCATTCGGCCTTATACTCACCATCAGTATCAAATACCAGAATAGTAACCATATGTATGACAGCTTTGATGTCATTTTCTATCAAAGTAGCAGAGGATTAGTATGTAAGCATTCAATACCAGGCAAGACGCCAAAAAATCCTTTACTGATGTGTAAAAAAACATTGTACCCAGTTCCTCCTTTCAAAAAATCCCAAAAGAACAGTTCTTCCAATAGTCTAAATGTTTAAAATTTTTTTGTTTATAATCAGATAACAGAGCATGAGTTCTATTCTAAGCATTGAGATAAAAAACCTATGAGCAGACGCAATCCCAAGTCATTCTCCAAGTTCCCAAGGGAGACCAAGCCTAAGTGAAGGGAAGAACCCCTCACCTTTATGTATTAGAAGAGGCGGGGAAGATTTCCAAAATATGTACTTGGTTGTGGAGGTGCTGCAACAGCCTGGCGTCGATCACAGACAATGAATGCAAGAGGTAGTACAACTAAGACAGATTCCATGAGTGGCAGGCAGAGAATCCGTGCCAATCCACCCCTCATAACGCGAGGTCATCAGAACGAGGCCGAGACTCAGTATGAGTGCCGCGATAGAGTGTAAAAAAAACCTAGTAGAAACAATCAAGTATGAAGCTGCTCGGTTAAGAGGCCAAATGTTGGGCACCTAGTAAGAGAGATGTTAGGGGGTTGTACCCACAAGCTAGCCCAAATTCCACTATAGTGGCTACTATCAACCCAAGTAGACCAAGTGAGGTTTAATTCATACCCACCATGCTAATTGTCTCTGTGGTATTCAATCAGCCATGCAAATGGCATAGTAGGCTAGCAATAAGTATCATTTCCAAGTTATTTTTTCGTGAAAATCTTTAGGCTATGGTCAGCTGCTGTGACAAAGTGTGTGTGTGTGTGTGTGTGTGTGTGTGTGTGTGTGTGTGAGAGAGAGAGAGAGAGAGAGAGAGAGAGAGAGAGAGAGAGAGAGAGAGAGAGACCTTGATTATTGAGCATATCAAGCTAAGCTATGCAACTTGTTTGAACTAATTCGATGCACTTCTGCTTGAGGTTGTAAATCAATGAAACTATAACGTGCTTGATATTCACTTTTGAAAACGCTATTATGTAGTCCCGATCCAAATTCCACAACCCAAGATTTTAGAGTCATCATATGGAAATTTCCAAGTTTATTTAAAAACCCTTTGTGAAAAATTACACCTGCCAAAACTTATAAGTCCACATACAAATCCTCATACATCAAAGAAGCTTGAAAAAAACTAAGACCAAGCACATTGACGTTTCTTGTTGATGGTAAAATCTTTGTGCCAAATTAAGAGACGGACTTCTAAGGTTCAAGTTAGACGTTCAAATTGTTGGGGTATAGGTGTCTGTGCCTTGCCCGACCGCCTAGAGTCTGGGCGCCCACTGACTTCTATACCTTATACATAGCATAAGTGTATAGGGGGCTGCTCACTCTTTGAGTCTCCCCACCCATATCTGTGTGTCGTGTCTCTCCTTCTCTCTCTCTCACTCTCCGTCTATGGTGCTCCCCGATCCCCTTCAATTGGTATCAAAGCTATGGTGACCGCGGAGAGCACGACGGCTTTGAGAGCTTCGAGGCGATAGCTCGCTCGCTCTCGACGGTAGAGAGATTAAGAAAGCTTGGAAGCTTTGTGAGAATGCAATGGGAGCTTGTGAGCTCAGTTGAGAGTGATGTATGCTCTTGTGGAAGCTCAGAAAGGAGTGTGGAAGATTGTGTGTAAGTGAAGGTGCTACCCTAAAACTGTGTGCGCAGCAGCACTGTTTTCAGATTTGTTTTTCTCCTTGTAGAATGCAAATCTGAGAATTCTGTTTCGAGCGCCCATCCGTTTCGACGTGGTCTACAACTTTGCAGAAGAAACTTTTTGCAAATTCCTCACCGTTTTGATGATATTCAGCTCAGACTGACTGTATACAGAAATTCCATATTTTCTGTTGTCGCATTGTGTGCGAGTTTGATGCACTTTTGGAACCACGGGAGATGCTTGAAGTTGAGTGCATAAATTCTGAGCTGAAGATGCAATTGCAGCTTGTGTTAAGCTTGTGGTTTGAGGGTTTTTTGGTAGATTTGGGCAACGAAGTACGGAGGCGTTTACACACCACCGAAGCAGTCTCTTGAGAGACGCAGGTTTTTGGAGCACACAGGTGGAGCTTCTTTCACTGGTTTTCACAGGATACTTTGGCATTGATTTTGTGCTTGGATTCATGGTCTTTGCGGATGGTTTGCATATGGTTATGGCACATGGTTGATGCCCATTATGTATGTATTTTGGCGAGCACTTTCAAGTGCCGGTAAGCTCTCTTGAGAGCATTGTTTTCACATTGATCAAGTTTCCGGATTGCAAATCTTTTGGCGTTTGCTTATGCGCAGTCACTCCGTTGATGTACGTTGAGCGCGGATTGCCATTGTATGTGAAAATGTGGAGCCATTTTGGCATTTCTACTCATTGGCATTGAGTAGTGTTATGGTTTATGGTAGAGATTGTACTTGAGTTTTTTGCTCAGTTTTCAGGGGAAATTCTGTCGGATTTTTCCCAGATTCTCGCCATAGTTTGTGATCGAGTGTTTACTCTCACTTTGACAGGTTTTGTCACTTTGGACATAGTTTTGTGTTTTTGTATCCACTCTCGCAAGAGTGAGGAGTTGTGTATCTTTCTTTGCTTGAGACAGTGGTTTGCTCTCGGGTGGGAGAGTCTTGTGATCTCGAGCATTGTTTGCCATAGTTTTGCAGAGCTTATGCATGTATATTGAGTGTAGTTTGATGCGCATTGATTGCTCATTGTATTGAGCTTGCAGGACAATGGTTATTTTGTGTTGATAGCCATTGTGCGTCAAAACTCTGGCGAAATTTTCCCAGGAGTTTTATGCGTATCATTTATGCGATCTAGGTAGAGATTGCGGGTTGCACTCAGCATTTGTGTGCGGTGTTCTCTACAGGTGGGAGATTTGTGCGTGTGTATGCATCGATACCGCACATTGTGGGCTTGGTGATTAGCTCACAGATTGCAGTGTGATACTAGAGCATGCGAGGCTTGTATTGACATTGCGGGAGCTCTATTTTGGAGTGTGTCTCACAGGTTTTACATTGTGTTTCTGGCCATATTTGTAGACAGTTTCCAAGTGTTGTTGGTGAGGTGGTTTTGCTATCTAGCTTGCTACTTGTGCTCATGGCAGAGACAGGTGATCGATCAGATTGTGACCTCTCACAGATGCGCGTGTTTGATGGGTTAGACTTTGCGGCATGGAGAGAGTGTATGCTTGATGCATTGACACAGCGAGGGTTGCATCGACCATTGAGTGGTGATGTAGGTAGACCTTCAAACATGTCTGACGATCAGTGGCAGGAGCTAGAGGAGATGGCACTATCTACACTCTCTTTGCACCTTGTGGAATCTGTATATGCTCTTGTTATGTATGAGACTACTTCGAGAGCACTTTGGCGCAGATTACATGATATGTATGATAGATCTGAGTCATCACGGACTCGTGTGAGACATGTACATTCACGAGCACGCCGACAGGTGACATGTTGGTATTGTGGTCATTCTGGACACGTTAGACAGCGTTGTTTTCGTCGTATGCGACATCGTAGGAGACATGGCAGTCTCAGAGATGTATGTAATGATGCCATGGACTCAGTTGCTTTGACAGTTGAGGCACATGTAGTGTCGGAGTATACTAGTGACGGGGATGTCACTTTTACCTCGAGCTATGCACGAGATGCTATACATGTGGATAGTGCACTCCCTTCGCAGTGGGTGCTAGACGCAGATGCTATGTTTCATGTCACGCCGCATCGTGCATGGTTTTGTAGCTATTCTAGCGGGATGCTTGGCAGTGTACGTTTGACCGATGGATCGGTGCATGCGATAGCAGGTGCAGGAGATGTGAGACTGTCATTACCGAGTGGTGCATCTTACTTATTACGACATGTGCGCTATGTACCAGATTTGACAGTGAGTTTGATCTCGATTGGTCAGCTTAGAGATTGTGGATGTCAGATTTCGCTACGAGAGCGAGATTTTGTGATGCATTTGGGTTCGCTAGTGATTGCGAGAGGTGCCAGGAGTGGTACAGGTTACCCATTGCATGTGGATCATGGGAGAGTGTCTCTGTGATCATGCAACCAGGTAGAGAGCGAGAGAGCAAGCGAGTCTCTTTTGCTCATGGGTTGCAGAGTACTTTGCATGGAGTGCAGAGTAGTGAGCTCGTTGTGCACACAGTTAGGGCACGACTTGAGCAGTCACATAGAGAGGTGACAGAGTCAGACATGCATGCTTTGCTAGTGACTGAGCAAAGCAGAGAGTCAGTTGTGCGAGATACTTCTATGCAGGATAGACAGGTAGAGCGGTCTTGCTCTAGTGAGTCACAACAGGAGGACGTTGTGCAAGAGTCTTTGCATACGGAGTTAGAGCATGAGAGCTCTAGTGAGTCACAACAGATTGAGTGGTCATGTTTGCAGTGGATGATTGCAGAGGAGGCTAAGACTTCAGCGATTATGCAATCATTCCTTTCTATGCTCGAAAGTGAGCATGGGGATATAGTTGTGCAGGATATGTCTTCCTGCAGACACCTAAAGCAGCTGGTTTGCTCTGAGGTTGCACGACAGGTTGATGCGTCTTTTGTGGACAGTCAGGAGATGCATGTGGCTGACACGCCTTGTCAGTCAGAGATGCCTATTGCCAGGGATATATATGTTGATGCATGCTCCGTAGAGCTAGCAGGGCCCGCTAGATTGCATCGGCATTCGGTGGTCTCATGTATGAGATGTTGATCTTGAGACCGGATATCGCAGCTGTAGTGGGAGCATTTGCAGTTGGGGTTGTCAGTCGTTTGTTGACTGATGATGGCATAGTGCACGAGGGAGATATGCAGGTATTGCGTACATACTTGCAGTACGTGTGTGGTACGTCTGGTGGTGTATGGACTTACACAGGAGCAGGACAGCCGGATGCACACGATCACAGCCAGCCAATGGGCATCGGTTGAGAGCGGTTTTCTCTCACCTTTTGTAGTCTTTAGACTAGGTTCTCTTGCTTAAAGGCACAGTCGCCTTTAAGTGGGAGGTTGTTGGGGTATAGGTGTCTGTGCCTTGCCCGACCGCCCAGAGTCTGGGCGCCCACTGACTTCTATACCTTATACATAGCATAAGTGTATAGGGGGCTACTCACTCTTTGAGTCTCCCCACCCATATCTGTGTGTCGTGTCTCTCCTTCTCTCTCTCTCTCACTCTTCGTCTGTGGTGCTCCCCAATCCCCTTCACAAATGACAAGTTGTACGTTAATTTGTTCCAATCAAAACACTTGCTCAAAGCTACCTCTATATACATAAGTTGATGGACATGGTATTGGTGATTGGAAGTCCACCGGGATCCCCTTTATTGCATTCGATTGGTAACCTTCCACTATCATGTCCAAACATATTGTCTCCTCTCCCTCATATTGTCCGGCATTCGTAAAAATCAGCCACCTTTGCATGGCAGCCATTACGTAAATTCTTATTCTCTCTCTCTCTCTCTCTCTCTCTCTCTCTCTCTCTCTCTCTCTCTCTCTCTCTCTCTCTCTCTCTCTCTCTCTCTCTCTCTCTCTCTTTGTGGTTGATAAGTATTTCGTAAGTAGAGGCAAATCCACAGATATGGTAGAAGTAGATGTGAAGGAAGGTCCTTTCTCTAGATGCCCTCACGTAAGATTTCACATGGAAGGCCTATGGCAGTATGCAAGATGATGACATCAATGAGAGAACTCTCAAGGACATTGCTAGTTGAGGGTTGTTTGAGAATGATGACATGCTTGACGGCGCTTTGGTCAAACGATGGAAGAAGGAGATGCGAGCAACGGGAGAAGGGGGAAGGGGAGGTGTTGGGGGTGAAGGGATATCAAGGCTATGAGGGACAAGGCGACAAGGGTAGGAGGAGGACTCTCTTCACGTATTCCCCATAATGGCTTCCCTTTGCCACCTTGTTACCCTTTATGCTCATCACCTTGCCTTTGCCTTAGAAACTAATGTATTTTATTTCAAATGAGCCTATATGTATGTGTGTGCCCACTGCCTTGAATGACTGGAGGATTGGTGGACATTTGTCCTCTAAGGCAACGTTCGGACTGTCAGGAACAAGGACTTGAGTAGGGGTTTGCTAAATACGCTTTGTTTGTGGATGGTACAACCTGTAACCTTTGCTTTCAACACTATAGCCAACAAAAATACATTTGACAACCTTATCATCCAATTTTCTGCGTTGCGTTTGTGTCACCAAAGCATATGCCAAACAACAAAAACACGCATGTGCTCAATAGAAGGCTTTCTATCATGCCATGCTTCATATGGAGTCATAGAGTGCAAAGCTTCCATGGGACACCTGTTAAGTACATAAGTGGAAACATGATGGCCTTAAGCCAAAATGAATGCGACAAAGCTTGACTTTTGACCATATATCGTGCCATTTCCCCAAGTGATCTATTCCTCCTCTCAACTACACAATTTTGATGAGGTGTATACGGCATTGTACATAGTGTTTTATCCCACGACTAGCCAAAGACATATACTCCCCCTTGATCGAAATGGAGGGTGCGTGCCCATAGTACCTTTTGAGACATTTTTAGTCATAGCTAGATATTGTTTGAAGCACATAAACACTTCAGAATTAGCTTTAAGCGGATATACCCATGCATGCCTTGAGTAATCATCAATGAAAGTCACAAAGTACATGTAATTGCCCAAGGAAGGAGTTTGCATGGCCCCACAAATATCACTATGCACAAGCTGCAACTTGCATGTAGCCCTAACTAAACCATCCGTGTGAAACTCTGGACGCTGCATCTTACCCAAAACATAGCCTTCACAAACATGTTTACCATGTGCTTCAAGAGGCGGCAAAGAAGCAACCATATCAGATTTTTGCAAATGCAGCAAACTGGCCAAATTCAGATGCCCAAAACGTGCATGCCAAAGTTTTGCATCTGAAATAGCCTTAGAATCCACAATTGCATTTGCAAAATTATGCCTGCACTTGTCATACAAAGTGAGCTTATACAGTCCACGGCATAAAATGTTAGATGCAATAATTTCATCACCGAAATTGAGATCATGTATTGTACGTTTGTCATCCATAAATTTGACCACAAGTCCAAGTCTAGCAAGTGTAGATATAGACAAAATATTCTTATGGATCCCAGGTACATACAATGCATCAACAAGTGTGAAAGAGCTTCCATTTGCAGCAGTAAGCACAATCTTTCCAACTCCCTAAATCGATAAGAGGCATTGTTGGCACAAGTGACAGTATTCCCACATGGGACAGACTTAAGAGAGGTAAATAAATCACGATGTGAGGTAATGTGCTTAATACCACACATGTGAATCTGCAGCAACTAACATACATGCATCATGGAAAACATGATCATAAGTATACTCTGCACTTAAAGCCCACTTTGCATCTACATCAACATCACGATCTCCTTTCACAGAAGACTTTACAATAACTGCACTTGTATTGGACCATGTAGTTGATCTAGCCTCTTTCTTCTTAGCCTCTTTTGCCTTCAGTTTTGGACATTGCTTGATCAAGTGATCATTGGCTTTATAATAATGGCAACACATCTTATTTTTGCCCTTATCACCAATATTTTGTGCTGCCAATAGAAGCATTAGGAACATAAGATTTCCACTCACAGAAGAACCATGAGAAGTGGTTACATTGCTGTTACCACCTTTTCTTTGAGCATCAATAAAAGCCTATTCAACTACACACTGTTTAGCCTACCTTGCAGCAGCAATGTGCATAATGCATCAAACTTGACAACTTTAGGATTTCCTTGGGTCATAAGTCTCCAAGTACTAGCAAAAGTCTGGTAAGAATATGACAAAGCATCAAGAATAGTATGCATAAGGGAACCGTCAGATATGATCACCTGCAGAAATAAGTTGTTCATTTATATCCTTGACACCACCAAGGAAAATATCCATTTCATCTTCCTCGTGCATAATCTTCGACTCCAGCTCTTTACGTAGCAATGCAATTTTTGCCTCATTGCGACTTGCATAAAGACTAGCCAGAATATCCCAATTGTTTTGTAGATTTTGTTGAGCGAATGTGAGGAGTAATAGTGCTCTTCACAGACAATGCGATCAATGCATGAGCATGCGCATCTCTTACATCCCAATGAGCTTGCTTAGCCGTAGGCAAAACAATTATAACAACAACAATTCTTGAAGCATCCTCAACATCACTTATATCCATAGAACCAGGAGGTACATCAAATGCCTTGCACAATGTTCCAAATGCCCTTTGACACAAGGACATGTTGCATCACGTAAGCCCACATAGGGTAATCGTCCCCTTCCAGTCTGTCCTCACTAGCATCAAACATCTTGAACACATCTATGTTGTTGTCAGCCATGGCAAGTGCCTGAACCTAATGTGAAAACTGCACAAAAAGAGGAGAAACAAAGCGGGAACAACACGTGATATGTAGCACAAGTTGTAGAAGACTCTAAGGGACCTGCTATGCAGAAAATGGCACTGACAGAAAACGTGCACAAAATGATGAAGTAGCATGCGTCAATAGTAGAAACGGAGGTCTGAATGAGTCCAAATGAAAATTTTGAGCAGACCGAGCTCTGCGACCTTGCCCAAAGTATTTGTCGACCTGCTAACGCTCGCCAAAGCTCACAAAAATTGGAGAAAGTGAGCAAGCGTGTGTTAGAGCTGCTGGTGACTAAGCTCGGGAGGACGCAACATACGCTGACACCAATTGTTGGAATTAGGGTTGCAAGGAAACACACATAGCTTGGAGAAGACGAAGGAAGCTCAAGGCACACGACAAAGAGTATATTACTTAGTGTGCAATGGAAAAGATAAGATAGCCCTAGAGTGATGGGTTTATATACAATGCACGGTGGAAAATGCCTCCTAGTGAGGGGAAAAATACCCAGATTGTCCTAAGTGCGTTCACACACATCACTACCACATGTATATGGTAACAACAATGACTTCAATAACCACGCGGGCTCCCTCTAACCAAAACTCCTTGACTATAACTACCCATAATAGTTTCTTTGCACATGAGCTCAACAAGCGACATGGCTTAATAAGGATAGAAGGAAAGGGAGGTGGAATTCACTATGCTATGGGTCAAACCTCTAATTCCAAAACAATATTCTCTTCTTTGGCTCATTCTCCACACATGCTACATACCAAAGATTGTTTGCATACACATAGAAAAGAGAAATAAGTTGGGGCTTAATACGGACAAAAGGCAATGGAGGTGAAAGCATGAAATCATTGGCTCCAAAGTCGGGTTTAAGTAATGGCATTTGCTAGCAATGCAACTCTGCAAAAAAATATATTTTTAACTTATTTATAAATAGGAGATACAAATTTTGAATCATGTTACAAGTATTAAATGCTCTGAGTTGATGTGGCAACTTATTCGTTTGGCAGATTTTATGGAATTCCCTACTACTCTTTGGGATGTTGTGCGTGCTGAATACTTATGGCACATTTGGATCAAAAGATGTAATAAAATATTTACCAAGAAACAACCAATAGGCAACGATTGGTTTTCTATTGTGGTGTTGCAGGCTTCTGAGATAAAAAGCAACCTTTGCAACTAGACCATTGTACGTCTCCACCACCTTGAGAGGAACATCAAAGCCGAAGAAAAGAGATGCAATGAGGAGTTGGCGGAGCACATGGATGTTTTTTGAAGCTTGCGCTTATGATTGGGAAAGCAAGTCGATGGAAGTAGCTGGTTGAAGTTGATATTATCTATACTAGTATAAAAGGGGGAGGGATTCCGGTCCCCCCTGCCACATGGCAGCTTCTCCTTGCTTCGTCAAGTGCATTCTGAAGACGCCCGGTGGCACAGGGATACACACACACACACACAGATATATATATATACATATATATATAGATAGATAGAGAGAGAGAGGTGTGCTCCAGTCCTGAGTCCTACAGGCTACCAGTTTCGGGTTGCGGGTCCTCCGTTCCGCTTGACTAACTCCAACTTGGGCTGCCCTCAACACGTACGGGCCTGCGAGCCACCTCCCACTGGCCACCAATTCTCTCTCCAAGTCCAAGTGGACAACGATATGAATGGATGGGTCTTCATGGCCTCCTCAGTCTGCACGCCGGCATGGTGATCAGAGGTGACTGCAGGCGATTCTCTCTCTCTCTCTCTCTCTCTCTCTCTCTCTAATATAATTGGAATTTGGTTCCAGCCATAACTGCACGCACCCTTTCAGGCTGCGCCGCTGCATGATATGAAGCTGAGACACATCTTCATGACCTCCTTAACCGGCATGGTGACGAGCTGTTCGGGAAATTTCATTTTACCAAACATACATTTCCAAGAGAAAATTTTAGAAAATTAGGTGATTCTCTCTCTCTCTCTCTCTCTCTCTCTCTTCAATATTGGTTCCAGTCATATAAATTGCACATACCCTTTCAGACTATGCCGCTGCTTATTAATGTCACTCTCAGTGTGGCTATGGCTACACGTGTTCTATTGAGTTGCTATAGCATGCGAACCAGTGTGCGGGAAAAATCATTTTTCCAAATATACCCTTTCAGACTCCGCCGCTGCTTATTATATGTCACTCTCACTGCGGCTATGGCTACACGTGTTCTATTGAGCTGCTATAACCTGCGACCTAGTGTTCGGGAAAAATCATTTTCCCAAACATTCTATTGAGCTGCTCTAACCTTTGGAATATGTGAGGCTCTTACATCGAGCAAGTCATGGATCTAAAAATAGAGGAGGTCGCACGCAAGTGGCCGATACCCAACGCCCGTTCGTTGGTGCATATTGCCGTTCCGAGGGCTCTTTTTCAATGATGCCCAATGTGTGCTTTGACTCGGCTGCAAGCTGACCCTAGGACCGCCAATTGTGTATTCTGCTTCCTATCTGCAATGTTGTCTCATGGAGAGCATTGATTATGTCGAACATGGTCAAGGTTAGGAAGCTCGACGCTATTTTCAGGAGATGCAGAGAGACGGCATTTGATGTTGATATGGGGAAAATTTTCACAATGATATTGTTAGGCAGGGGTTGAGAGAAAATATCATGCTTGGCATTGACTTGGTTGACATGTATGCCAAATATGTCAAATATGGTCGACTTCATAAAGCACAAAAAGTGCTTGAGGAGCTTCCTGTTTGGGATGTTGTCTCTTGGAATACCAACGGAGGGTGTCTTTCTAGATGCAATCAGCAGAGCAGCAATATCACTACACAAGCAAACATGGAGAGGAAGAGCACATTGCCTTGGTCCACATGTATGCCAAATGTGGTGCACTTTCGATAAAGCACAAAAAGTGCTTGAGGAGCTTCCTATTCGGGATGTTGTCTCTTGGAATGCACTGGCTGTGGGATATGCCCAACTTGGCCAAGAAGCTATGGGCTATTGGGCTATTTTTTGGTGGATGCCAAGTGAGGGTGTCTCTCTAGATGCAATCAATAAAGCAGTCCCAAGAAAGCAACAATATCCACTAGATATGCAAACATGGAGGGGAAGAGCGCAAGAAGTCATTGGCCAAGAAGCTCTGGGTTGTTTTTGGTGGAAGCCAAGTGAGGGTGTCTCTCCAAATGCAATCAACAAAGCAGTGCCAAGAAAGTAGTAATATCCACTACACAAGTGAACATGGAGGGGAAGAGCGCAGTGCCTTGGTCGATATGTATGCCAAATACGGTGTGCTTTGTAAAACACAAAAAGTGCTTGAGGAGCTTCCTATCTAGGATGTTGTCTCTTGGAATGCATTGGTTATAGGATATGCCCAACTTGGCCAAGTAGCTCTGGGCTATTTTTGGCGAATGCCAAGCGAGGGTATCTCTCCAAATGTAATTAGCAGCGGATCCCTAAGAAAGCTGTAATATCCACTACACAAGCAAACATGGAGGGAAAGATCGCAGTAGGTTCTCGACAAGATTTCTATCCAGGGGTACACAACCCATCGATGGAAACAGAGAGGTGAGAGGGAGCAAGGTCCATCCCTCAACTCCTAAACTACATGTAGTCCTTACACACTTGCAATACCCGGTGCTTGGATCATTTTGCAACCTTATTCCATGCAATGGACAATTGCCACGTGCTATTGTAAGGGACATCGACAACAACCACATAGTACTGCAAAACCACATTTGGTTGGTCTTCATGTTATGTGCCATTACAGTGAGGACATGGACCTTGCTTGCATTGATCCAATAATTGAATCATTGCTTGCAATCTGTATCCATAGTGAAGTGTGCTATGTGTACCTTCTCTATCATCAAAAACTAAGGATAGTCTGTGTGTGTGTGTGCGCGCGCACAGATGGGTGCATGTCAAGCTGCAGTGATTCTTTTAGTGGAAGAAGAGCATGGAGCGGACAAACAAAATCTTCTCAAGAAATTAAAAGGCCAACAACTTGATGTGATTTCAAGGTGATCTATGTGTGTTTGTCTGTGCACACGCATATATAGATTCACATTTTCGTGTAAATGCATGTGTCAAAGGTCCACTTGCAACCAAAGCTTGAATTTCTCTAGGGGAAATCAAGGACAAGGTAATGGACCCTCCGCGTCGGCTACAACTTTGGCTCAACAACAACTATTGGGGCGGCTGTAATTTGTGCCTCCTATATCCGAGAGAGAGAGAGAGAGAGAGAGAGAGAGAGAGAGAGAGAGAGAGAGAGAGAGAGAGAGAGAGAGAGAGAGATTATTTTCCTTGATTTGTTTTTAAGAAAAATTTCAAGAGCAAGAGGCTTGAAGGTAAGAGGGGCCATGCCGCCGCCAAAGGCAGCGCCGTTTTACTAGTATCCATAAAGCGTCTGATGCTTATGTTCAATTGTTCGCAAGTGTCCATGCAGACCACAATTAAACAAATCTGTATCTGTTTTTTGTCAACTTAGAGCCACCTAAGCGACCTGACAACGTGCGACCTGCATAGTGCACTGTTTTCATCTCTGAGTGGCGCATCACGTTGGTGAGAGCAGCATCTACCACCCGTAAAAGCCGTAGCTTGAGCGGTGATGCAGAGGTGACGAACGACACGACGAAAACTTTGCAGTGTAACAAAATCGGGATCGAATAATGAGACACTCCCGAGGCGAGTAAGTAGCCGACGCGCCGGTGGAAATGGAACTCAAGATCCAAGGGTGAAGATATAATCCCGCTTGCCGTAGCCACGACAACACTCAAGCTTTGTTGTCCTTGCATTGGGGCTTTTCTTTACTTGAATTAGGGGTTGCTGGGTCCTTCTACAGGACCTGGTTTTTTATTGGGTGTTTTACCCTATGCGTGTTCAAATGTATTAGCCCCTCTCCATCGGATCGAGCTTCTATTTGTCACGAACATGGAGCTCGTAAACATGTAAACTTTTTCTCTTTCTAATATTTAACGCATATTTTCCAAGAAAATGTTTACATTGGCGGTGCATTCAAGTTACACATTTGCTACACAAGGTCCCTCTCTCTTCTCTCTGCTGACAATACATACCAGGCCTAGGCTACATACCGCCTAGATTTGAATTTCTCTGCTGCTGATGGCTTTCCTGTTTCGACGAGCTCAGCAACATGCGCCTTCCCCGCCTCCTCCTCCTCCTCCTCCTCATTCGTTTCCTCAAGCACCTGTATCTGATCGTCTCATCCAGCCCGCCCTTGCAGCCTACGTTTCTGGTAAGTGGTCCTAGATCGCTTCCTTATATCATGTGTAGCAGTGTTTGCTATAATGAAGCAGAGAAGGGCGAGAGGTGCAGCTTGATTGCGTTGTGCTCGGTTTTGGAGTGAGTTCTAGTGCTGTCAGCTTGGTTGCAGTGCTGTTTTAAGTTGACGATCTTTTAAGTTTGTTTGCTCTCTGTCAATACGTCTAAGCGATACTGAATTGCGTCTGAAAGTTACGGGCTTTGCTGATGCCATCCTGTCAGATTGTTTGCTTGATTTTGTACATACTTCATCGTAGACTGTAATTTGAAAAGAATAAAAGCTTTGTGGCCATTTGATCTTCATCCTTGAGAGGAGCAAGAATATTGAAAAAGAACCAGCAGGTTGCTCTTCATATTGAATGCAAAAATTGACCACATGTCTCTATAAATGGCCTTGTAGATCTTACCTTGAGATGAGCAGAATAAAAGAACGATGCATATAAAGCAGTTCACTCTGTGTATTGGCTGCAAAAATAGCCAGATAGGCATGATAATGGAATGCATTGCTTGGTTGCTTTTGGCACTAAATTATGTTTGGATGGTTTGAGATCTTAACAAATCATTGAGCTTACCTTTTGAACATCATGCTGGGGTTATCAGACTGGGCTTAATTTTTGCATGTCATTTGTACAGTACATCTGAAACTCATACATTTCTCTTGAATACGTTTTGTCTGTGTTTGTTACATTAGTACCAAAATCCAATGAGAGGTTTTGCATCAGCGAGGTTGATTTCTGAATCTCTTTGTTCCTTACTTGGCAGGAGACAAGGTTTTTGACAGTACTGCGTCAGCTGGTGATCAGGTGGTGCAAAAAGGCACACTTGTTACAGTTGCAAGGAGTATCAGGCACTGTGTCTCAGGAATGAGCCCTTGGGACATTTCTGATTTGACCTTAGGTCTTTACAAGATAGCCACACGCCATGCTCTAGAGGGTGTATCTGATTCTATCGATGGTTCTGTGGTTTCAGATAAGTGAGTATGATATTTACACATTTGTTTTTGTATGTATGTGAAGTAAACATCTATCATGAGTGGTGGAGCACAATGAGAATGCATTGGTTCAAGTGGATCACAGTCCCTGTAAGAATTTTCCTCCTCATGAAAGCAAAGAGTTAAAACATGTGACTGTCTGCATTGATTCCTACAGAGATTAGAATCTCATTTTGTAATTCAATGCTTGACGTATCTGCCTGATTTATGTTTATAACTACTCTTTCAGGAGGGGAATGCTAACTTCCTTTCCACTCAGAAACTCTTTTGATCTAAAATAATGATCTTCAAACGTGCTCGTCAACAAATTAACAAATCAGCACATATTGTTGGGTGTGCCTCTTCAATGGGATTAAGACAAAAGACGAGATGGTAATCAATGGATCTGAGCTTTTGTAGAAGACCACTGTATGCTAGCATATAACATTCTTTGTTTCTTTTTTGTGCTATCTGTAGTTTTTAGATGCTAAATTCATGTGTGAGAAGCTAAACGTACACACGTTGTATTCCAAGTATTCTGTCAATACCTTCAGGGACATGGTAGCTCAACCAAAGTGGCTAATGTTATCTCTATATTTTGAAGTTGGCACGTAAGTTGATACTTAATTTGTCCTCAAGAAGTAAGTGGTGTAAAATAAAGCCATAGAGACCGAACAACTTTCCGATTGCTGTATTCTTCTGTATGTCTCCTGTTGTCACCATGTACCATATTAGGAAATTTGTATTCTTATGGGGAGATACAATCTTCCTCTTGTTTGTTTGCATAGGAATGCTATTGAAATGCCTTTGTTGCAGACAGGAGCTGGAAGAAATTTTGTATTGGTTGGATTGGGCGTGGGCCTCTTACCTTGCTGATGAAAAGGCAATTACCGAGTTTTTACATGTAATGGAAATTCGGAATAATGTTTACTGCTTGTAGATCTCAGTTAGCTGTATCATTTAGCAGTTCTTTTTTGTTGGAAGTGCAGATTGAGGGACAACAATTAAAGAAACATGTAAATACATCTGCGATTTTAAAACCAGCGTACTGTATTGCAATTGATGATGCCAAAAAGTGCGTCGTGTTGAGCATTCGTGGAACTTATGCTGCTACGGATGTTTTAACTGATCTTCAGCCACATAGCGAGAAATTTGAAGGAGGGTAATGCTTTTAAAAAAAAAAACTGTCGTGATAATAATAGTGTGTAACTAATAGGTAAACAAGGCTTTAATAATAAGCACTCTTAGTTACAAAAGAGGAGAAACTGAACATTTTAAACGTGTAAGTGCATAAAGAGCCAAAACAGGAAGGGTTGGATGTCTTAAATCTCAGAGGTTTATAATTTCTGTTGTTGATAGGGTTCTTAACAGTAGTGGTTTCTGTGTCTAGCCCTCAAATATTGGCTCATTTCTGGATATCAATTTGGCATCTGGAAGGTCACTATGGAGTCTATCGTGGAGCTATGATTTGTCAAAGATGTTGACAAAGCCTATTTCTAGTGCATTATACAGAAAGGTTGCAGTGATTACTACATATGAGAAGCTGTGATATATTTACAGAAAATTATAAATCAAAATATACACACATAGACACACACAACCACACACAGATATATGTACATTGTGAGATTTATGTACATTGTGAAGTAGTCAAATCTAAACCTCTTTGCTAATTGTGATTGAGCAGCTTCTCGATATAAGATCAATTGAATCTATGCTGTTGTGTTTCATCTCCATATGTTCTGATTGTTGACGTTCTGCAGGTATGCACATTCTGGTATATTGTCTGCTGCTCGTTGGATATTGGAAAATGAGAATGATAATCTCCAGATTTTAATGAGTGAAAATCTGGTAATGAAATTCTTTGAGCTAGTTTAAGGTGCAGTATGGTCCTCATTGTTTTTGTCGTGTAGGATTTCTCTACCCAATGGGCCAAGTTTCTTTAAAAGAGGCATTTGTAGTCTTTAGAAGAGGCACTAGATGTCCAAGTTTCTCTCACTCAACAGGCAATGGCTTTAAGGGGACGTGTGCTGAAATATCTTTAATTCCTGAAATTGCACTTTGCATTAGGATCATGTTGCCAATTAGTCATGATATGTGAAAGTAATTTTTGGTTTTCAAGTTAGAATTTCAGAATTTCACTTCCGCAGACTTAGACTTTTACTGTTTTTGATGGGATTGCTGTCGTAAACAGGGCTACAAGTTGGTTCTTACAGGTCATTCCTTAGGTGCTGGGGCTGCATGTTTGCTTTCGTATCTTCTTCGCGAATCAGTGGGTTCTGGAAATACAAGAATTTCCTTGAGGCTGGGAATATCTAGCTCTATGATTGAGTGCTGGGGTTTTGGTTGCCCACCCTGTGTTGACAGGCAGCTTTGTGAAGGTGCTCCATTCATAAAGAATATTGTTCTTCAGGTATGCTATAATGACGTGCTTCAACTCTTTACTTGAACCGTTTTTTGAAGTTCATACTTGTGGTATAGTCTTGAGGAATCAATTGTAGTAGCAGAGTATGGCTCTGGATGTGTTTTCAAGATTGCCCTCGAAAATGGAAAGTTAAAGGCTTTCACTGTCTGAGTTCTCTATGCCTAATTACAAAATGGTTGTTTCAAATTTTTTGTAAATGTGGTATCTATGGACATGGGTTGCTTAGGTAGCGAATCTAGCTGACCATTTTCAATTGAAGACATGTCAGTTTATACGTTCTCTTCTCAAATCTCTTGTGGTACTGCAGGATGATATTGTTGCTCGGGCTAGCGTAGCAGCTTTGGAAGACCTGCGCTCAGAAATCTTGCAGACAAACTGGTACATTAATATCCTATATGATGTATAGTTTGTGGAGTATACTTTTATATAGCCATGATTCTTGCTGGACCTGTTTATGGTTTTGAGCAGCCTTCTACAGGAACTTGCTGGTATCTTCTATTGGTCCTAAAATGTATCCCACATTTTCAGGAAGCAATGAAAGAGTATTGCAATATTTATTTAGCAATCTCATCGGATCAGAAAGCTTCTCAGATACCCAACGAGTGCAGCAAAAGAAATGGACAATTCACACTTTCAAGAAAATTTTGTTTGCTTTCTATGATACAAGTGGTATTTTTGTAAGAATTTTGGACTTTCTTGCCTGGAACATGACAAGAACCATCAAAGCAAGCACCTGACAAAAATGTCAATGGGCGTTGAAGCTGAGAGAAAGCTGTTAGAAGTCTAAGAAAATGATGCACGAAATGTTTTGTGTGGTGCAGGAGAGAGGAAAAGGAGTAGATAAAGTCTAGAGGAGCGATGGCACTAGTTTAAAACCTTATAGAACATCGCAGGAAGTAGCTCTGAAAAGGGTGAAACGAGAAAGAAAAAAATGTTGGAAACTTTGGAAGATTTGTTTGGGGACCCTTGACCGTATGCAAACAAACATCCAAAGGTTCTAAAAGTTCTTTGAAGAATGTCCTCACAATGGAGAGATGCATGGAAATCTAGCTTAAGACGGTAAGATTAACGAGAGACTCTGGGGCAGCTCTGACCGCATGCAGGAGCGCAGAGAGGCTTTCCTGCGACTCTGGTGCCCAGGGCCTTTCTTCACCATGGTCCAGGGGTCACCCAGATGGCATTGCTGTCCACCTGTGTGGCTCTTTCCTCCTCCCATCTTGTGATTTAGCCCCCATTGTACATATTTTGTTTTCTCACTGGGAGAGTCTCCCCTTGTTTTTGATGTAGCCCTCTCTAGTAGAGGTGGTTGTAGCCCTATGGGTAGTTCTGTTAACTAATGGAAGGATCTTTTTCTGGGGAAGAAATTAAGATGGTAAGATTATGGGCTAAGAAACCTCAGAGACTCAAGGAACACATTTTGAGACTTTTGAGGAACTACTTTTTTTTTGTGGTTATTTTTGTCCAGAAAAAAATTGATATTGTAATTTTTAGTTTTGGTTTCGCCATCTGGCCATAGAAAGGTTTCTTTTGTTTATGATACTTATGCTAACGTATTAGTTTTCTTATCTAAAACAACTCTTTTTTTTTTTGGCCATGAGGTTCTATGTTGGCATGATCTCTTGGAGAGTGGGCTGTCCTCTGAATAAGGCCTCATATCTGCCTCTGATCTCAGTATATGCCCTGCATCGACATACAAAATGCTCCTCACTCTCCACCTCCTTTGTACATGCTCTACAGACTCGCTCCTCCCTAGGAACACCAGTATGTCTCCCGGTCTCAATCTCTAGCCTGTGTGATGCCACCCTCAGCTGACCAATCGCCACTTGTGAGCTATGTGGCATGTATGTGTCCATGCAGCGTGGTCTCTGTATGAAACTGTTCGGCAATATAGTGAGGAACTGGTATCTGTAGTATGACATCCTCGTCCCCAAGTCCTGTGACTCCCACACTCGCCTGATGTATAACTGCCAAAGATCCTGCCTCAAAACCAAGTTCCTCTCGTTGCGAGAGAGGTGAACATAGGGTGAGTCAGGGTCGTACTGGAAGGGTGGTAAGCGCTCCATATCAAGGCCGTGTGCCTCAAACCATGCTCTGACCTGTGCGTACCATGCTCTCTCATGCCCACTCTCTGATAATTGTATAGCTGCCTCAAATGCTCTACGGGTAAGTCTGTCTGGGGTAGCTCTCTCTTCCTCTGGATGAAGCAGACTGTTTTGAATAGTGCCTCTACGACCATAGGTGGTGTGGCGAGCTTTGCTCTGATAATGTCATGTGGCACTGTCCGCTTGCTGCGGAACAAGCGTGAGATCATACATACCTGTGGCCTCTCAGTCTATGCCCACTGGTCAGCTATCAATCCAGGTGCCCATACTGTCGCTGAGTACATCAAGGCCGGGGTGACTAGGGTGTCAAAGAGCCACCCCTTCGTGCGGGGCTCCTGAAAGTGTGCCTGGTGGCATCTCCGCTCTAGCATGTCCAGGGCTGCATATCCTCGGGTCAGCTTGTCATCAGTAGTTGCCTGCCTCATAGTGAAGGGTCCTGGTAAGCTGGTGAATGTGACTCCAAGGTATACGTATGAGGTGACCACATCACCTGTCCTCCTGATGCTGTGAAGGTGGCAACGCTCCTCACTGCACTAGATGTGTGAAAGATCATAACCTTGGTTTTGCCAAGGTTCACAGCTAATCCCTTGTGTGTGCAGAAATTGTCCAAGGGCCCAAGATGGCGCTGCAAGCCCTCGGGTGACTCTGAAATCAACACGATATCATCAACATATAACATGATGTGTTTGGAGTACCTGCAAGTCGCTCCTCTCTCCTCCTGCTCACAATATGTAGTCGGGGGTCTGCCCGAAGAGTGTCGGGGAGAGTGGGCATCCTTGCTTAACACCAATGGTGCTAGCAATGGTCTCTGATAGACCACCTGGGCATCGGACTCGAGCTGTCACCCTCTCGAGCATATATGGTGCCCAAATCATCTCTGCTGGTACCCCAAGACTCTGAAGGCGCTGGAAGGGTCTCTCGTGTGGGATTGTATCAAAAGCCTTGCGGAAATGACAAAACAATGTGTCTTGAGAAGTGTACTTTTGCCATAAATAACTCACTCTTCTTTCCGTTGATTATCAATCTAGGGTCTTGTAGCGCTTTGAACGCTCATGTTAGATGCTCTCTATGATCTTCTTCAAACAAGGAGAAAGCGATGATATCATCAAAGAATCTATCTGCATATATGTCTATGCTCGCAAAACATCATGGCTATCATTGTGTTGAACATTGCTGGAGCTTTAGCAAGTCCAAACGACATCACCAAAAACTGGTGCGATCGATGTTTTGAACGCGGTCTTGTATACATCTTGAGGAGCGATCCTAATATGATGATAGCCACTTTAAAGATGGATTCGACTGAAACAAGTTGAATGTTGTAATGGATCAAGTATATCAGCCATCATGGGCATTGGAAACTCGTTCTTGATGATACTCTTATTAAGAGTTGTGTAGTCGATATATATATCCTCCAAGGTCCATGTTTCTTCTGTTCAAGTAGCTCTGGTGAACAAAAGGTGAAGAGCTTGGTTGGATCAGGCCCTCTTCTATTAAGTCATTGACGTGGCTTATGATTTCTTCATGTTGAGCTCTACTCACTTAATACGGTAGTCAATTCGTGGGAGTACGCCGTAGTATCAAGTCAATGGTATGATATTTTGGCTACTTAGGAGGTAACTTATTGGGTAAGCTCTTTGAGAAACAATCCGCATGATATCGAAGGAACTAGAGACACCCTGATTTTGAAATTTGACGAATTTGAAACCTTAGATTTTCCGATCGGTTTGACAAGGAATTGATGAATTTTAAAATGACCGAATGTTAGGTGCACCGGAAGTATTTAGGGATTTAGCTCATATGTAGTACTGTGTACAAACACAAGGGACACTCTACTACACTTGAAAGATTGAAGTGAACTGAAAGAAAGAGAGAGACAAGAGAGAGGAAAGAGACGACACAGGGATGTCAGGTCCCAATCCTCAAGGGCCTCCCTTGCTTTGGTGCTAGAGCAAGTACTTTCTTTATTTTTGCACAAATGCTCATAGAGGACTGGATGCTGAGATGCTAATGCTAATGGGTACAGATGTCAGATGCTATACTACTTGATGACGATGACCATGACGGACGACGATGATGTCGACGACGACGACGACGTCAAGATTGAAATTGAAAACGCTAGATGTTCTCTTGTGGATCTGCAATTTGTGGCGGTATTGCGGTGAGGATCTGCAATGGCCAATGCATGCAATGTTGGAATGTAAAAATGCTAGTTGATGTGGGCTGAATCTACAAAGCGTTGGCTGCTTTGGGCTGAAAACGCTAGGCTGATCTGGGTGCTGATGGGAAACCCGGCGAGGATCTGCAACCGGATGGTGCGGGTACTTGCGAGGTTTAGGGCTGACCTGAAAACGCAGGTTTTATGGGTTGAAAACGCTGGTCTTCTGCTGCTGAAAACACTCGGCTGAATCTAAGAAAAATGCTAGAGCTCTTGAGGTGCTACCGATCGTGTGCTTGTCTCCTTGTGTGTCTGCATTTATCTGCCTCTACTGGCGGCCCATGCTTGCTTTTATAGTTCCTTTAGCCATTTGCCCTACCTACACTCCAACAAGGGTAAATGAACAGTCACTTATTAATAAATGACCTATAAGAGGTGTTTCATAAATGAACAGTCACTTATTAATAAATGACCTATAAGAGGTGTTTCACGCAGTAAAATGCCCGCGTGATGAAATGTTGTCTTGTGCAAGAGAGGGTATGCAATTATGACTGGCCTGGACATGCACGTCTTGCTAGAGGCTCACATAGGTGCCATGCTTAGTCCTAAGCTAATGACTTATGTTAGACTGTGGTAGAAGCATGTCAAGGTGGCTGTGGATGTGCTTCTCTATTGCACTGAGTGGAAAAGAACTCTTTAAAGTCTCATGGATTAAAATGCATAGGCATGGTTTTGGTAAACTATCGATGTTTGTGTCTGCGAGTAATCTGGTCAACAAGCAAAAGTTTTCTTCCCTTTCGCAACCTTAAATCCAATTTTACGAAGCAAAGTTTGGGGTCTTTTGAATTCTGGTTATAGGTTCCTATCTAACAAAGTGGGAGATGTCCTATAGGGTTGCCAAAAACAGTAATGGGAATGAAGCCCTTGTAAGGGTAGTGTTTAGAATTTTAACAGATGCCCAAGAAGTTTAAAGAGGTGGCTGTGTTGTCCTAAAGCCCTTGTAAGGGTAGTGCTCAGAATTTTAACAGATTCCCAAGAAGCTTGAAGAGGTGGCTGTGTTGTCCTCATGTCATGCAAGGATTTTGTGCATGCTTTTGACTCCAATGTTTAGTTCAATTTGCAATGAAGTCGTAGGCAGGAGCATGGTTTGTAATTGTGTTTTTCTTTTTTGGATGCTGATATCTAACACCTCATTGTTTGAACAAAGATTATAGTTGTGTTTTACTTGTAGACTCAAATTGTATTCTCAGTTTCTGTTGATGCTGAATATTTTCTGACTCCAGCATTTTTTTCAAAAGGGAGGATGTTTTGGAGGATGGTGGCGTTGCCAAGAAAATGCTCGGCCTGGTAAACAGTACAAATGCTGCACTAGGGAATGTTGAGCAAGCTCTTGGTTATGCCCGGGGGACTTTCTTCCAGCAAGCTAAGAGCTTGAGTTATGCTTCAATGATGGAGTCATTTAGGGCCAGTGTAGCCAGAGGGCGACAAGGGCCTCCAGTCTACTTTAGTGGGCCACCTGGGCATTATGGCACTGTCGGGCATTATGGTCCACCGGGGCATACTGGGCCACCAGGAGTCCATGGTCCTCCCTTGCCCTATGGTTATCCTGGGCACTATGGTCCTCTTGGTTCGTCAGGTTATCCTGATGTAGGGAATCCTTACAGTACAACTAGCCTTCAACCCTATGGTGTAGGCAGTCCTCGACCCCAGAATCTCACACAATGGATCTCATACGGAGCATCAGCCCTCAGCTCTTATTTAAATACACCAGGTATTATTGAAGCTAGTAATCTTGATAGAATTGAAGGGCCTGTCCCAAATTCACCGTAAAAGTTGTTGTGTATCATCTCGTCTTATTGTTTGTGCACTTTGTTATTTTGACATGTCTGGTGAATTGAGAAAAGCCTGCATAATTAATTCACTGCTGTGGCAGGAAATTCAGATACTAGTGGTGCAGCCGCCAGTAGAGAGTTCATGGAGGGGGGGCGCCTTTTTGTGCCAGGTATTCTGTACCATATAAAGCGTAGCCCACTAGAAACAAGCATGGCAATAGAGGTGAACAGATTGACGGCTGCTGAGGGTGTCAGTCGAGAAGTTGCAAGCCGAAGTACTGAAGAAAACAGCAGCTCTAATACACCAGCTCCTATTCCAGTTAGACATAGTGTCGTCAAAGGCTTGAATCCAAAATCAAGATTCATGAAGATTGTATTATCTAAGTCCTTGCTATCAGATCATAGCCTGGTTTTATACAAAGATGGCATCAAAGATGCGATCAGGTGGACTCAAGACACAATAATGTAGTTCAGTGGACTTGTGAATGCCAAAAACGGCATACAGACTTGCAAGATATGCATCAGAGTCTAGGCAATATGAAGCTGATTGCGAAAGTCAAATGGCAGATATCTTTGCAGGATCTGGTGCATGGGGCATGCCCCCAATTAAATTTATCAACAGAGATGACTGCTTTCTCTAGCTTTTATTACAGACATGCTCCATTCTGCCTGCAGCTGTGTTCATTTTCAGAGAGGAATGCATTGCAGGAAAAAAAAACATTGGCTTCCTCTGACTTTCTGTTCTCCTTGATTTCAATATTGGACATCAATATTGAAGTGGATGCATGTATTACAACTTGGTACCTATGGCTTGTAATATTTCCCTTTTTTTTAATAATCTGACATCAATTTGTATATTACAGTTGGCCACTTGTGGACTTTGATACTTCATTTATTGACATGAATAAGTGTAGGTGTGGTCCAGCATATGGATCAGAGCTTGTGCAATGTCCATCACAATGCCGTGGATTTTTGATACTATGTATATTGAACTGCAGCACAACAGTAATGGTGTTGATTCTTTATTAGATTCAACATTTGCAATGTGTGGCACATGGGCGCATGTGGCTAAGGGAATTACCCACGGTGCACTGTCTAATGGCTAAAGAGATGGTTAAAGCAAGCAGTGATGAGTCAATGTAAAATGCCGGCAAATGTTGGGGTACTGAACAGTGAAGACAGTCAGGTAATGGCAATGACTGAATGGAAAACAGTCATTTATTAAGGTGCATAATGCCATCTTGCTCACTGTTTGTCATCTGTACATGATAGTTATTTTGTGCAGAATAAGTCCCTGATATTGGTCATGACAGTTGGATATTTTGTAGGACGGAGTTTGTGACATGTCAAGTGTGTTAGACCTCGTTGACCCGGAAGATAAATAAGCTCCAAAAGGGTAATGCCAGTAAATCTCTTGGTGTCATAGGCGCCATCAATTTTTTACTGTGGAATATCTATTGAATATAATTGTGGGTGCTGCAAACATTGAGCAAATGGGAATGAGCTAAAAAAGTGAAGCTCAACAAGATTAGACAAGCATGTGCAAGCAATATCTTCTCTCTCTCTCTCTCTCTCTCTCTCTCTCTCTCTCTGCATAGCCCCTTACTATTACTCTGAGGGTGACACAAGCACAATTTGGGGCAGCTTGTGCAGGCATCTCACAGTTGCGTCTTGCTGTTGCTCATAAGCCAGCTTCGCACAGGTTCGACCCTGGAGCCGTACGCATTATGATTGGAAAAGTTAATCATTATGATTATCAAATCATGCCTTATTAGCTTCTGAGGTAGAGGGCTTGTTTATTTGCTTCTCCTTGTAAGCAAGAGGCTAGCTTGAACCAATGCGGAAAATGTGTGAAGTCAAGATGTATTGAGTTATGGAACAAGAGTCGTGAGATTGGGAGCAGGGATATGTAGAACACCTAGGATGCAAAGCTTAGAAGGAAGGATGATGTCATTATGCTTCTCAAACGGCGCCAATCGAATTACAAAGTGATGAAACAAAGATGATCGAGAAATCTACAGCCATTCAAAACTCAATTGTTACGCATGCAGATCGGAGGTAGATTGGGTTACCAAAAATGAGCGACCTATGGGGGGGAAAAAGATTAGAACATCCTATGGTACGAGGCGACAAAGAAAGCGAAGGCTGTTCTATATCTACATGTCGCAAATCAATCTCTTTCATCATTAGTGAGGTTTTGGAAGAGGAACAAAAGAGGTAGAAAATGGAAAGGCTATAGACAATTGTTGGAAACCTTATGGATTTGCTCTCCTGAATGAACTACAGCTAATATCACGCGACATGACCATGATGACCACATATGCTACACAAACAACTATTGAGACACTGTTTCTCTTGACACACTCAAAATTTCACCTGAAATATTCCAATGAACAATTGTTCATATGTAACAATCATATTGCTTGCTTTTGCGGCCTCCCATAGTGCCAAATGCGCCAAACTCTTTAGACTAGTTCTCGTAAGATAGATCTACGACGTTAAAATTCTCTTCTTCCTTTTCTTCTTCTAATTGGACATCAAAATGTTGTGTTCTCTTCTTGAAGTGTCTCATCAAAGAGAGCTTATGAGCCAATAAAAATTGAGGATTTTTTTCCGTGTCAAAATGAGCACTATACTAAGGGATTGATTATTAATAAATTTTCACCGAAAATTTTAAGTCGGTTTCCCAAAAAACTCAGAAAGGCTTACAAAATTTTAACAAAAAACTATTTCTCACTTTGTAAAGGTTTGGCAATGGATAATTATTGTGAAAATAAAAGAATCAACTTAAAAAGTTTGGTTTCATACGTACTACACTAAGCAAAAAAATCCATAAGGGAGTTTTTTTGGGATCTCAAAGCTTTGCATCAAAGAATTGATGTAATCTTAGTGCAAAGCTATGACCCATAGTGAATTTAAAGGTCAACATCAAGATTATACATATATTTTCGACATCCACTTTTACACAAATATCATAAATCAAGTTGCATTTGAAATTTTGTCATCCACAATCGATCAAGAATGTAAACTTGTTACCAAAAAGCCATGTAAATAAAATGATAGAGGCTCTTTTTGTGTTCTAATTGAGAAATTAGCTCTTCTTTATTGAAAATTCTTATTTTTCAAAGTAATGTCTATTTTAGTAGTTTATATCTCTAACATGAAAAATGAAAATTTGCCGCAAGTGCAATTTTGATTATTCTACACATAAACAACTATGATTTTTGGGTGATGTATTACTGGGGTAGTGTACACATCTACGTAACAAAAAGACTCTTTAAATTATACAAACAAATTTTTTTACTTCATATATAATCTTATGCATGAAATTTGTGTATTGGATCCACATAACTGAATATAGAAATTTTTAATGAGTAAAACGTAGAAAAACATAAGGAGCTAGTATAAATAAGCTACTCACAAATTTTTCCTTGGTCTTTAGATGTTTTTTAGCATGACAAGCTCATAAGTATAAAAGGAATTTTAATTTAAAACCTCTATGACTATCAATGTAAGAAGATAAATTGCATCAAATGAAGACCTATCGAGCCTCATTGCATGCCTTGTTGGGCTATACAAGTAATCCCATCCGCCTTATCTATTGATCTCTTATGATAATAATAATAATGCTATTTGACATCTCTCAAACATTTTGTTAACATGAAGAGTGAGGGAATTGTAAATCGCATGAGCATGCATTCTAAACCCTTGGACGTTGGGCATGACAATCAAATATTGTATATGGAACAGACTATCATTAAGGCTAGTCATTATTAGAGAAGCTTCACAAGCTATCCATCCCTAAGAACATGGGCTATAAATATCAACAAGAGCAAAACCCTAAACAACAAAACACAAGCGCATTTGCAACGAAAAGGCTCTAAACCAATTTTAAAGACCATATGCATGCTAAGTGATTTCACACAACTCATCTTTGCCCAATTTTATGCTTAGAGTCGATTCTAGCTCCTTTGGGCCAAACAAATTTTCAACGTTTCTCAGCACAGATCTGCAACTATTATTAAGCCAAGCCAAAGAAAGATTCAAGTTGCATCCAACAGAAACGAATTTGCTTTTATGAACCCTATAACCCTAATAAAACAAGGTCGATAGTAAGGCGTAGAAGACGACACTGCCTGCTATGTGTGTGTGTGAGAAAGAGAGAGAGAGCCAGCAAGAGAGAGTTGATCGGGAGAGCAGAGCAAAGAAACACACACACACACACACAAATGAGAGAGAGAGAGAGAGAGAGAGAGAGAGTCTACTTTGAACGGAAGAGAGAAAGATAATATGTTTTTACTAGGGACCTAAAAAATAACCTAAAGAAGTCTAAAATAAAGTCTAAAAAATGTGTGCACAATTTGATAGGCACCGTGCCTATATCACTACCTGCAAGGAGGCAGTGCCAACAAAAGAAAACTAGAAGAGATAGAAATTGGTTTACGGTAGAGGTAAGAGTGACCTATGATATATGTCTATGCTTATAATGTGCAAGAAAAAAACCCCACAAAGTTTGTTTGATAGCCTATATCCATAAGATAGGCCCATTTTATACCTACAAGAAAGCCTTGTAAAAGCCTCAACAATATTGTATGTCGAAAATTGAGGGGGGTAACTTGGAAGGTTTTTACACTAGTTTCCTCGTGGGCTGTCTCACCTCTCGATCCAAACTTTAGCGGCAAATGAGAACTTTCTTTAGGTGGGAACATTACAATACATGTAGGTTTTCCCGGGCTCTAATTGCCGTATTGTGTTACAAATGGATGGTTTTATTTGGAGATAGAGAAGAAAAGAGCGGTGAGGTTTCCTGGGATGAAATCAAGGAGGGGTTTGTGGCAAATATTACAATTTACAACTTGGAGAGCAGCGTATCATTTCCGTCTAATATGATCAAAAGGAAATGCCATCTGTGGCGGAGCTTTCCATGGACTTGTACACTTGGTGAGCTGAGTCCGGAGTGTAGTGGGTACTACTCGATCTAGGTAGTCTGATGAGCCTGGGGAGATAAATTACACTGCAGGCGGCCGGAGGCTGATCATGAGCTGAGCTGATTATAAAGCTACCTCCAATTCCTTCATCATGGTGAGCACGTGCTGCATGGAGGGGCGTCGGTGGGGGAGATCCTCAACACAGTCACAGGCCAAGCGAAGGTATTGCAGCATTTGGAGATGGTCAGCAGAAGTCGAGGCGCGGAGGAGGCGGGCGTCCAAGACGTGCAGGGCGCGCTTGGCGGCCACATGGGAGCGCACCCACCCCACCAAGTTCGACACGTCCGCCTGCAGGGCCTGGGCGGTTGCGTCCTGCTGCTGCTGCTCACCGGCAGCCGTATAAGTAATAGACGTAGTGTTGGAGCTGAGTAACAAATTGGTAGGGCGCCTGCCCGTGAGCAGCTCCAGCAGCACGACGCCAAAGGAGTAAACGTCGCCCTTGCTTGTGCAGCGAAAGCTCTGGCAATACTCGGGGGGCACATACCCCGGCGTTCCTGCTAGCGTGCTCACACTCAAATGCGTGTCCAAGGCACTTATCAGCCTTGCCATCCCGAAGTCCGACACCCTGGCCTCCAGATTCTTGTCCAGCAGCACATTGCTGGACTTCATGTCTCTATGTATTATGTGCGGTATACAGTTGTGATGCAAGAAAGCCAGCCCCCGGGCTGCCCCTTTGGCAATCTGCTTTCTCTTCTCCCATGTCAGCTTCTCTTTCTGCGCCTGCTGGCTGCCCCCCGGCCCAATACTATTGTCGTCCCCATGAAGCATGTCCTCCAAGCTTCCGCCGTCCATGTACTCGTACACCAGCAGCCTTTCCTCCCCTACCTTACAATACCCCAGGAGTGGCACCAGATTCTTATGCTTGATTTTGCCCAAGGTCTCCATTTCTGCTATGAATTCCCTGTCCCCCTGGTAGCTGGATTGCAGCAGCTTCTTGATGGCCACAACCGATCCATCTTGTAGCTCTGCCTTGTACACCTCCCCGAACCCACCCACCCCAATCAAGCTCTCTTGGCTGAATCCATTTGTTGCCTCTATGAGTTGCGCAAACGTTAGCTTCCTGAGGGGCCTTTCGAAAGTAGCCACATTTATGCTGAGAGGCTCCCTCTCTCCCCCTAGATTCCAGGTGGTGCTGCTGTTCATTCCATGGCAAGAAGATAATTGAAGACGGCTTGCATCTTTGTCCTTTCCAGCCCTTTTGGACCTCATCATGAGGCCCCATACGATCAGCATGCACATGAAAGCAACAGCAATGAGGATGCCCAACACAATGCTGTTGGCCCATGACAAGACACCCATGCGGTCGTGGGCAGAACACGAGGCACTGTGCCTGCAATGATCTGATGCGGAGATGCTCGATGATCGACAAGGTGGTAAGGGCTCACCACACAGGCCGCTGTTGTTTAGGAATCCAGCTACAGGAGCAGTGCTAAGCTGGCCTGTGGTTGGAATATTGCCAGAGAGATTATTGTTAGAAACATCTATTTGCACCAGAAAGCTGCAGTTGGCCAAGGGCCACACTCCTCCCTCAAGCTTGTTGTATGAGAGGTCTAAAACACCGATGCTTTTGAGATGGCCAAAACTAGCTGGAATGGGACCAACAAGTTGGTTATGGCCCAAGCTTAGCATCTGCAAGGCAGTGAGGTAGCCCATGTCTTCTGGAATGTTACCCTCTAGCATGTTGAAAGAAAGGTCTAGGTACTGTATGGAGCTGAAATCTGAGTCACCATTCAGACTGTCTTCCACATAGAGCCTAGTTAGATTACATGCAGACCTCAAGGGTGTAGAAGCAAGTGCTGCTTCATTGATTCCACCAAATTCTAGTAAGATCCCGAGACCTCTGCATTTATAGCCCAAATTCCTCACAAATGCAAACTCGTAATGGAGGCGGGTGACATTGCCATAGGGATGCTGACCGAGGCCAGATGGTATGGGACCATCCAGGAAGTTACTGTTGAGATCAATCCAGATGAACTTGGTTCCATTAGCAAGCTCCGGTGGAATGGGCCCAGAGAGGCTGTTGTTTCCCAGCTCCAGAATTGTGAGGTGCTGCATGGCTCCGAGGAATGCTGGGATAGTCCCACTCAATCTGTTACTAGAGAGACACAGCCATTCCATGACTGAACAATTCGACAGCTCCAGAGGTATAGGCCCAGATAGAAGATTGTTATTAAGGACTAAGCTTTTGAGCTGCGACAAAGCTCCCAGCTCTTTTGGGATTTCTCCTGTCAGCTTGTTAGACCACATCAGCAAGCTCTCCAAGCCAGAGATTGACCCAAGCTCACGCGGTATAGCACCATCTAGTCGATTGAAGCTGAGATCTAGCACAATGAGCTTGCGACAATTTGCAAGGGCGGATGGCACTTCACCCAAAAGCCCATTGTTGGCCAAGAGCAAATTCTGCAAAGAAGACGTCAGTGGGCACAATTGAGGAACAAGATTCCCTGTCAGCTTGTTAGAGCTCAGATCCAGAACCTTCAAGTTGCTGCAATTTGTAATTTGAGACGTCAAAGGTCCAGTAAAGAAATTAAACCCGAGGGCTAGTACCTCAAGCCCCTGCAGATGGCTGACGACATCACCCGGAAAACGGCCTGAAAGCTGATTTTTGGCTAAGTTGAGGGTCTGAAGCGACGCACATGCCCTGAGAGTGGAAGGGATGGTGCCAGAGAGGTTGTTAGCAGAGAGTTGCAAGTGATTCAAGGTGGCGCATGTATAGCCAAGCTCGTTTGGGATTACCCCACTCAAGTGATTGCATGAAGCATCAAGGGTTCTGATGCTCCTAAGCCCCCCCAAGGAAGCTGACAAGCGGCCTTCAAATCGATTGTTAGAGAGATTGAGCTCTTCCAAAGCGGCACACCTCTGTATAGAGCTAGGGATCACTCCAGAGAAGCTATTGTGAGATAAATTGAGGGAAACCACAGGCCCGCAGTCTTGGAATACTGCGTCCGAGATGGGACCCGTTAGATTGTTGGACGTGAGGTCGAGCACCTGCAAACTAGAAGGCAAGATCATGCTGCATGACTGGTCATGATCAGTACATGATGTTGCCAGAATGTCCAAGGGCAGTTCACCATTTAGCGAGTTGAATGAAAGATTGAGCTTTTGGAGGTGAGCACAACGGCCGATAGCGTCGGGCAATCTGCCCGTCAGGTGATTGTTAGAGAGATCGAGCACCTCCAAGCTACCACATTTGAGAAAGAATGTTGGAGGGACGGTACCTGTTAGATTAGCGTGCGAGAGGTCCAGTTTCTGAATGTTGCCACATGCTAGCAGGTCAGAGGGGATGGCCCCATGGATCATGTTGTTCGCCAGAAGGATGGTTTGGAGATTGCCACAGCCTCCCTCAGGAGTCTTGAAGGCGCCAGAAGTAAGGTTGCCATGAAAATGGTTTCCTGACAGATCCACAAGCTCTAGCATGTCCATGACCATCAGTGTTGAGAGCATGAGGGGGCCTTCGAGATGTGCATCCCCGAGCTCTACTTTCACCACTCGTTGGGATGGGGAGCAAGTGACCCCATGCCAAGAGCATGCACCTGCTGCGTTGCCGCTGCCTGCCATCCATGTTGCCAGAATCCCATGCGGATCTTGCTGAACTTGCTGCTTAAATTCTAGCAAAACCTGCATGTCTGCAAGATGTGCTAGCATTCTCGACCGGTCAGGGTGGTGGCCAAGTGACCACGCTGTGGGGTTGGGACGTAGTGACGCGTTGACAGAGTAGAAGAACGCAGCAAGGATGAAGAGCCTGAAGACCCTGATTTCCATGGCACACGCTGACGAGCTTATGTGCTCATATGGGCACCTGGATGTGGATAATATTGATTAGCGGAGAACGGCGCAGAAGAGACGATGGAGTGGGCACTTCAAATGGGCCTTGCAGGAGTCTATGGGGCTCTGCTCCAGCTGGCTGCTGGCCATGGAGAGAGGCAGACTACCATGTCGCATCGTTCACATGCTATGGGGTAAGGGAGCTGTGTGCGCGTGTGCGTGAGAGAGGAAGTATGAGCTACATGCATGGTGCGTATGATCAAGTGTGGAGCGTCGTCGTATGTGCAGCGCACGTGCGTTGGTGTGAAAAGTAAAGGCCACTGGGGAAGTTGCAAGCTGGTGAGGTGGGGAAGGGAGGGGCGGGTACGAAGGGTCTCGTGGGCGCATGGCACAAAAGTTGGGATCGATGGGAAATGGACTGCGATGGCAAATATTGCGCCTGGGAAGGTGGAACAGGCCAGCTGCATATCATGCCATGTTCCATTAGATTATTGGGGATGGAGCGAAAAGTTTGTAACCGATGATACGACCAACAAGAAAGGAGGAAAGCGCCTACTAAACCATTTCTTTTCGTCAAAAGCAAACAGAAAGGATATGAGCGTGCATCGAGTGCTGTGTGCGCACGAACGAAAGCGAGGCTTTTGATCGGCGATCGCTGATGAAGGTTTAATAATATTGCTTTTTAATTACGTGGGAGCGACCTTATTAAGGTGGAACTTGGAAGGGAAATTGCCCGGGCCCCTGCAGCAGCGATCGCCGATCACTAGGAAGGAGAAGGGGATATGATTGTGGCTGTAGGTAGGTAGGTAATTTGTAACAAGAAAGAACAAGCAAAGGCCGAGGGTCAAATCAGTCGCATTTCAGTTCAGCAAAGCAAAAGTGGTGCAGCAGAGAGAGCGTAGTACCCACCCACCCTATCTCATCATCTGGCGACACCAGCTTCAACGGGGGACTCAAGACTCATGGGAAGGCAAGGAAGGAAGAGGGTCTCGAAAACACCCCCCCCCCCCCCCCCCCCCCCCTCTTCTCTCTCTCTCTCTCTCACACACACACACACACACACCCCCTCTAATTACACGAGCAATAGGCCCATATTTTGCATTGCAGGGCGCCTTGGCAGTGACAGCACAACAGCCAGCTCTCTGTGTGGCGTGAGCGTGCATTGACATTGCAGATGATGTGGTGGATGAGAGGGCGAGGGCATGTGCATGTGCATGTGCATTTGGTTCTCCTTTCTCCACCAGTGTAGCTAGGCTGTATACGTAGTCGTAATGTTGTCTCCTGTGGCTCACCTCATTGCGTCGTACTCCCGTTACAAAAAGCGCAACAGGCACCCGGCCACTGCCCACTGGCCAGTGTTCCGGAGACAACATTTTTCCAACCATACACAATTCTTTTTACGACAAAATATTGTCCTCATTTCCATTGTCTTTACACTATTTTCAAAGGGAGTCCGCCTAGTAAGGGGCTTTTAGCGCACCCACTATGGTTCAACTCTTGAGACTTATGGGTGTGGGCGAGTGGGTGCAATCTCGTAAAACTAGTCGCTTCGATCGACTCAAAAAAATAAAAGATACAAGTTGCACTTTTTCTTTTCCTCTTCCTTTAAATATCATTTTTGGTTTTCATAACATCACAATTGTAAGTTGAGACATGCACCCGGGTGTGCAAATTGCGATACATAAGTAGTAGAAGATACCAAATATCAAGTTAGAACTACTCATGCTTAATTGGGGTGATTGGTTTTTTATTTCTTGATTGTATCAGCTTAGGGTCTTCATTTGTAGAAACTAGTTGGCTATCCTTCTAAACAAATGGAAAAATTACTGGGACTACTCATCACACAAATAGTCCTTGTAGATGCTCCCATAGTGAAGTTGCAAATTTTACAGTTTAAGTTTGTTGGGGCACAAAGGGAAAGAGATCAAGATTATTAAATAAATAAATAGGAGTTAGGTACAATGGCAGTTACGTTCCATCCCTCTATGCCTCTCCATGTTGCCTTATCTAACATGGAACATGTTAAAGGGCTATTTGTTGAAATACTTTATAGAAAGTTAATTGTCGGAATAATTAGCTGCCCAGAAGTCGAGAGTCCACCTCAATAATCTCCAAGGAGCAAGGCAATGAAACCCCATAAATTGGACCTCTAAAAAGCAAGCTTTTGCAGGAGCATACACCTCCAAGGATCAACAACAATCTTCACACTAGCTCGCAGACTCTTATTAGATAGGTTAAAGGGTGGTAATGGTGATTGTGCATAGAGGAGTGTACATAACCTACGTCATTCACGTCTAGGCCATGGGCCATGATTGTTCACAAAAATCGTCCATTTGATATTGATGTCCTCCCTAAGTCGTTGGAGCTGTTTCTTTTCCATTATCCCAATCCATGCTCGATGAGCATTTTCTATACAAGAGGCTCCAAGGAAAACTCAACCATCTTCATTCCCACCTTTGTCAGAAGCCCTTCCTCACTCGGGGCTCTTGAAGTATTCAGTCGTTCCATGGCTGATATTCGAGCATGTGGAGGTGGTGGGTCCATAAAATGAAAGGCCAATAAATCATTAATGCCCATAACCTTCAACTACAAGTTGTATTGCCCATATTTATGCTTTGAATTTCAGGTATAGTTGTTGGTAACATTTCATTCTTGTACATGCTCTCGGTGTACAAGCAATAGCACTTTTTTGGTCCAGTTTTGCTTGCTCACTTTGCTCTTTGATGTGTGGAAGCTTGAGAAACGGGTGTGATGACAAGTGAATTTAAGCCAAGCTTTGGATTATAGACATTTGGCTTAGCAAGACCGGGATCTACTACATACTTGATTCCATCAATCCTTAAAGATGCATCTCCAATGTTGGTTGCAACCAGCACTTTCCTTGTCTGTGGTGGTGCCAAGTCAAAAGTTCTTCTCTACATTTCACTAGGAAGGGCACTATAAAGGGGGAGTGTAATCAGCTCCATTGGGACCCAACATCTTCATTCTCTAATACAAGATTTGGTACGTTGTATCAATTCCTTCGTGTCATGTTGAAAAGAGGAGTATATCACCTTCGAGATCAGTAAATGTATCTGCATAACAATAATAAGTGTAACATCTAGATAATCACTCTCTGGTTGCTTCTAGAAGCTCGATAGGAGATATTCTTTCAAGAATAGTGAAAATGTTATAGTCAAAATTGTATTCGGCTATCGTCTCAACATTAAGTGTAGTTGAGCTGACTTATACAAGATGCAAATCTTTTCGTTGCCTTACTAGGTCCTTTAGTAGCCCAAAAGAGGACATTTATGTATATTGTGCTTTCATGTTCTTCATCAAGCATGATGAACAAATATGTAGAGAGTTGGCTACCCACAAGCACTTCTCTTAAAAGCATTCCATATTTCATACACTGTCTCAAGCCCTGTGCAATGCCCAAACAACCTCTTCACCAAGCTTGCAACCAATTTTTTTAAACAACCCTCAAGGTTATAGATATTGTGGCCATTCTTCAAGAATGTGTTCAACCAATCTTTCCTTTTATTGTGTACCCTTGCTTCTACGAGATATTGTGTAGCCTGTGCTGTTTTCCCTAAACAAGTTTCTTTAATCACAACTAAAACTTGGTTCTCTTGGACGACTATAACCATCTCATTTTTCAGCTTGTAAATGAGAAGAAATTGTATTTGCTTGTGTATTGATAGCTTTGACCGCTGGGCAAATGTGGGTGTCTTACCAAATCTTTCTTCTTCCACTTTGGCATGTCATACACAAAGAGTCCTACACCACAATGTTTCTGAGTGAGATGCCGCTCTCTTGTTTTTGGAATGGAATCTTGTTGGGGGTCTATCATGACAACAAGGGTCCTGTGTGAATTGTTGAGGGGATTAGCAACCATAACATTCATGTTAACATACTTAGTTAGCACACTTATTACTCAAATGCACTTGAGAGATAGATGTGTAGACTCAAAGATAACTTGATTGATAGATGTGTAGACTCAAAGATAACTTGATAATGAACGAACAATAACACTTGAAGCATACAAGAAGTAGCCACTTATATAGTAGCCACATATGTCTAGTTGCACCTCTCAAGGTCACATAAGGATCTTTCCCAAGGGTCAAGTGGCAAGTCCCAAATTGCAAGGTTGACTTCACAGAATGGGAAGAGCTAGGGTGACTAGGATTAGCTTTGGAACTCGCCATTCCATGTGTGCTAGGCCATTGCCCGCACATGCTTATATGATGACTAGACTGTTGGCTATAGAAGAGATGATTCACAGACTAGTTGTTAATATAGGCCAAAGGCCACAATCCTGACAAAAACTCTCCTTTGACTTTGGACTAGACTAGTGATCCACTACAAAGAGGCCATACTACCACAAAGGTTATAGTGAATCAGTGGGCTATCATGCCACAAAGGCCAAAGACACCTCCCTCAAACCACGAGTCTCTTAGGACCAAGCTATCCACATAGATCGAACTGTTGTCAAAGACGACCCAAAAAATGAGATTGAGTTTCACCTATATTTTACCCGTAAGTTTCCACTGTCATTACCAAGTCACAGGACACTGGCTTCATGTTCATCCCTCCTACTATGCTTCTCTCTGGATGCTACTGCTTCTTCGACATTTGGTAGAGGGATGTCCCATCTTTGCACAATGTGTATACTGTTTAAGTCTTCAACAATCCTTTTCTATATATCCGGTCTTTCTACATTCGTAGCATTTGTTGATACCTTTATTGGATGAAAAACTAGATGCATGACACGGTAATGAAAAAGTATATGCAGGGTTGGATGATGATGATGTTGCTCCTCCCCTAAAAAATGGATTTTTCTTTTCTCGCATGGTGCCAGATGGAGTGTTCTTACCTCTTGAAGAGCGTTACAGGGAAATGTCCATCTTCTCACAATAGCACACTTTCAAATCATCCCCATAAACAAGAATGACTACATACATTGCAAAAGCCGTGCCTTGAATGCAAAGTTTTAGCTATGATTTACAAGAAATTAGAGAGAGAATATATTGTTTGAAGCTTTTCCTTGGATTCCTTGATCTTGAAGCATGATTGAAGAAGCCTTTGAAGCCCCTTTGTAGCTTTCGAAGTTTGCTCTGGCTCCCCTTTGAATGCTCAAAATTGAAAAGGACGAGGAATTGCCTTGAAAATCCAAGGGCTTTTGAGGCCCTGAAGAAAAATAGCTTTAGAGATTTTCTTTTGTTGCATTTAAACCTACCTTGAGGCTCTTTCTATAGCAGGAACAACCCCTAATGGAGTATGGGTGTGAGACTGTTCTCCTAAAGTAGGGTCGGTGGTAAGGGGAGGTAGAAGCGTGCACACAGGAAGGCACCCTTGTGGGGCTTGGGGCTTTGGGAGGCCCGTGGGAGGCTTGGATATTATGGGGTGTGGAATCTCCTAGCTTCAAAAGTGATTTTAAAAGTTGCTTGGCATCCGGCAATGAGCAAAACGCGTGTGAATGCAGCCCTATTGACACAACAAGAAAATAAACTCAATTAATTATGCAAATTGACGTCCGCCCATAAGGCGCTTTTTCGAGAATAGGCTTTGAATTGTGAGCTCATTCACCAAACCCATAAGAAAAGTCAAATGTCCTAAACCACTACGACCTTTAGCCTTTGTTGTTATAGGCCTTTTAAAAATAAAATTTTAATCCTGAGTACGCAATGGCTCACACACATAAACTCACACAGACACCCTAATGTAGCGTAAAATGGGGATCAAGTTTAGACCTCAAAATTCAAGGCTTGAAGGCTCTATGAAAAGCCCTTGATGAGCACTCCCTCCATACACAATCAATGTGATGGTTTAAGGCTTAAGGAGAGAGCGATTAGGGGATTAAAACATGCAAAATTATGATCAATAATGCAAACTTAAATTAAGGGAATTTGATTAAATAATTCATTGAGTAAAAAGGAGAGGTGTCCCAATCAATCTAGCAAAGAGGAGATTCCCTAATTGCATGTTGATGAAATTTAATGCTCCGTAATTGAGCCCCCCTAATCCATGGAGGGTAGTAGCCTCTTGGGTCTATCAAGGATGTGCCCACACATAGATAGATTGGTTAGAACTTGATTATGGATAAGTGCAATTAGCTAGGAGAGAATGCCAGGGGATCTTAATGATGATTAAGAGATATTGATCACCCCAATGGCTCCGATACCAATTGAAAGATTAGTGGGGATTAGCAAGCATAGCATTCATGCTAATATACTTACTGAACACATTTATTACTCAAACGCAAGAGAGAGAGACTATGTAGACTAAAAAATAAGTTGATTAATCATGAGCTAACAACAACACTTCAAGTGTACAAGAAGTAGCCACTTATATAGTATCTACATATATCTTGATGCACCTCTCAATGCTCACATAAGCATGTTCCCAAAGGGTCAAGGGGAAACTCCCAAAGGGCAAGGTTATCTCCACAGAATAGGGAAATCTAGGGTGACTAGGAATAGCTTTGGGACTCTTGTGCAACTCACCATGCCATGTGTGTAAGGCCATGTGTTCTCACATGCTCATATGATGACTAGACTACTGAATGTAGAAGAAATGATTCACACACTAGTTCTCAGTATAGGCCAAAGGCCAAAATCCTAATAGTGTGATAGTGCCTGACTAGTGGCTATGTAGGATTCTCTAGGTTTGAATGGTCCTTAGGGTAGTACCCTACCACTTGGATATCATACAAAGTTTAGAGGGTTTATGTAGAAGGCTATTTAAATAGTGGTAGTGAGGTAAATGGTATGTCATAACCCACATATTTCACATGGGTATTGGAGCCTAGGTCTCTCTTGCTCTACATTTTTTTTCCAAAAGGACTTGGGGGAGGAAGAGTGGGTGCATGAAATTGGGCCACTAAGGGCACATGAAAGATGTTGGCCAGCTACTAGGCCTCATCATATCAATTGTAAGAACTAGGGGAAACTAGACTGAAGATCCTCCTCCCAACCTCCCATTATATAGGCGGGCTCCTAGCCCCTTGCCCTAGACGGATCCCCTGTCCACATTGTCTAGCCCGACCCTTGGCCGTAGTCCATGACCATCCTAGTTCTTAGGTTACATGACCCTTGTCCTGACATTACTCCCCCCTTAAGAAGAGTTTTCGTCCTCGAAAAAAAAAGTGGGAAACTTCTTCTTAAGAACACTAATGTTTTCCCAAGTGGCACCTTCTTCAGGTCGACCTTTCCACTTGATTAAGGCTTGTTGTCGTACGTGATGTCGTGTACGCAACTCATGATAATCCATAACACGTTTAGGTTCATGTGGTAAGGTAGGAGGTTCAATGTGATTAACCAAAACCTGTTGGTCAATGACATTGTCATCCCTATGTAACCGCTTTCGTAGACGACTTATATGAAACACCGGATGAATGCGAGAATATGATGGTAGTAATAGTTTGTAGGCACGATCACCGACTCACTTGAGTATTTTGAAAGGCCCACAATATCGGGGAGATAATTTAGGTGTCGGTCCAGTTTTCAGACTTTCTGAATGTTATGGTACACGTAAAAATACTTCCTCCCTTCTTCGAAGGTAACTTGCCGACGTTTCTCATCAGCGTATTTCTTATACCGATCCTGTGCTTGCCGGACATTTTGACGAGCAAGTTTCAGCATATCCATGTGGTCTTGGAGAAAATCCTTAACGTGTTGGAGTTTTTCGGTTGCCAACCCCATCGTAACTGGTGACCTGGGTTGAAAGCCGTACATGAGCATGAAAGGACTAAAACCTGTTGTGACATGCTTAGAACTGTTGTAGGCAAACTCAAAAATAGGTAAGTATTCTTCCCAGTCTCACTGTTTTTTGCTGACGTATGCTCTTAGCATATCCTCTAGCCCCTGGTTAACCCGTTCCGTTTGACCATCCGTTTTTGGATGATCAGCTGTACCGAGGTTGAGTTGTGTACCCAATCGTTTAAATATAGCTCTCTGAAAGTGGCTGTTAAACTTGGGATCACGGTCACTAACGATGTTACTTGGCAACCCATACAATTTGTAGAGATTGTACACAAATAACTTGGCTAGCTCCCGTGTCTTAACCGTTGATTTGGTCGGAATAAACTTGCATAGTTTAGTCAACCTGTCTACGACCACCCATACTGAGTCATGACCTCGTATAGTGGTTGGTAAACCTACAATGAAATCCATAGAGATACTTTCCCATTTTCCATTGGGAATTTCTAAAGGATGTAAGAGTCCTCCTGCTTTCAGGCGCTCTGCCTTGTTAACTTGACATTTTTGGCAATGGAAGACATAAGCTTGAACAAAGCCATGTAGACCTGGCCAATAAAACTGTCGTCGTACAAGAGAATAATTTTTTCTAATCCCCGGGTGCCCTACACTTGGACTATCATGACATTCATAAAGAATTTGGCGTCGAATGTCTGTGTCCATCGGTACACAAACTCTCCCCTTGTGGAGTAGGTACCCATTGTCGATGGTAAAATGCTTCCATCGCTGTAGTTCATCACTTGATAAAGGAAAACTAGGTGTGGAGGTTAACTGTACACTACCTGCATTGGAGTGAGAAGGATCCCTCTTTTGAACATGGATCCATACTTTGGAATATGTTTCATCATGCTCATATTTTCCCTTGAGAGAATCTAGAAATTCACTACGAAGTTCCGTGAACAAGAGCGAATTGATCTCTGGCATTCGACTGAGAGCGTCTGCCACAAATTGTATCGGCCTTTGCGATACCTTAATTTGGCATCATATTCCTGAAGGATCTCGGCCCACCTGGCTTTTCGACCCTTTAAATCTGTTTGTTGTGTAAACCATTTGATGCTTTCATGGTCAAACACAATCTCGAACTGAGCACCATACAGATAGTGCCGCCATGTCTTTAAGGCAGACACTATTGCATAGAGTTCGCGTTCGTAAGTAGAATAGTTCTGCTGAGCTGCATCAAGATTCTTACTTTCAAATGCAATCGGCCGTCCGCCTTGTAAAAGGACTGCTCCAATAGCACGATCACTGACATCCGTTTTCAAAACGAATGGTTTCAAAGGATCTACAATTGCTAGTATAGGAGTTGTAGCTAATGCATCTTTGAGTCTTTCGAAACTGTGATGTTGAGCGGAACCCCACTGAAAAGCTTTACCTTTGCCTTTTAGTTGGTCCGTCATAGGGACATCAATGTGAGCATAGTTTTTAACGATCGAACCTTCGGTAAAAATCGGCAAAGCCTAAAAAGATCTGTAATTCTTCCAGATTTTTAGGAGGTGGCCATTTTCGGATGGTATCCACTTTGGATTGATCCATGTATAGGCCATTAGCTGAAATAACATGCCCTAAATAATGAATTTCCTCCTTGAGAAAATCACATTTAGATTCCTTGGCATATAACTTGTTTGTGCGTAACAACTCAAATACCTGCCTGAGATGTTGTAAGTGTTTTTCTTCAGAAGCACTATAAACTAGAATGTCATCGAGGAACACAATGACAAATTTGCCCAAATATGGATTCAAGACACTATCCATAAGTGTCATGAATGTTGCGGGCTCATTGGTTAACCCAAAGGGCATCACCAAAAACTCGTAATGTCCAAACCGTGTTCGGAATACAGTCTTAGGTATATCGGCAAGCCGAATACGGACTTGGTGATATCTTGACCGCAAGTCGATTTTCGTAAAAATTCGAGCATGAGTTAGCTTATCAAATAACTCATCTACCCTTGGCAATGGGTATTTGTTCTTAACTGTAACCGCATTTAAGCCCCGGTAGTCTACGCACATGCGCATACTGCCGTCCTTTTTCTTCACTAAAAGGATAGGCGAAGCCCATGGTGAAGAACAAGGTTGTATAAACCCTCTGCTAAGGTAGTCAGCAAGCTGACGTTCCACCTCAGCAGCCTTTGAGTAACTCATACGGTAAGGTGGTTTACTAACAGGTTTACAGCCTGCAGTCACGTCAATGCCATGTTGTACTGAGCATGTCGGCGGTAAACCTGATGGAAAATCATTAGGAAAGACATCTTGAAATTCCTTTAATAATTTTTGTAATTGTTTAGCAACGTTTGCTTGTGTAAAATTAGCAATTGGTGGAATAGAGGAGAGAGAAGCATGCGGCGTTGAGGCATGTTTAACAAACTCAACGTTAGAAAGAAAATGAGACAGTGAGTAACACAAGAAAACTTGTTCTATTTCATTATCAGAAACGAGCTGCATAAGCTCAGCAGTACAAATCAGTGGTGATGAAGGTATATCCTTTTCTCCTAACAACAACACGTGTGCCATGGGAATCAAACATCAAGCTGTTGTGCTCATAGCTACGCTTCAGTGATGGTCCTAGGCTATACAACCACTCCCTACCAAGAACCACATCAGCCCTTTCCATGTTCATAACCTGAAAATCCAAACAAGTACAATACCCTTGTACTTCCAATGGAACAACTTGGCATTGAGTATCCCATATTTCAGTATCATGTCCATTCATCATTGCTACCTTGTAACGGTGAGTACTCGGAGTTTGAGGTAGTTTGAGCTTTTTCACCAATCCATAATTGATGAAATTGTGAGTAACACCGTCATCTACCAAGATGCACACCTTGTGCCCTTCCAGATATCCGTGCATACGTACTAACTCATGTGGTCCAAAGGTTTGTTTCCACATGGAAGCTGTGAGACAACATTCATGCACCACCTCAGTGTGTGTTACTTCCACTGTGGAGAATTTTGAGGAAGACTCAAGAGGCAGCAGTTGCACCATGTGCACTGCTTTCTCCTTCCCCTGAGCAGCAGATTTCCCCTTGGGACAATCCTTTTTGCCATGGCCTCTTCCTAAACATTGAAAACATAGCTTCTCTTTCTTGGCTTTATCAAAATCGTCAGGAGAGAGAGGACCCCTGGACCCCTTGGGTTTTTTAGATGCATCTGAATTAGCAACTAGAAATTTTCTTTTATTGTGCGCGTACTGAGTGCGTGTATTACCATGTATACTAGCACGCATGTTACTATTATGTGTTTTCTTATCATCAGGGTCATCATGAATATGTGCTTTCACTATGGCTTCCTTAAGTGTTTTAGGGTCTTGGGTCTTGACATACTTCTTAAGCTCTGGAGTCAGACCTCGTATGACCCTCGTACTTATTGAAAGGTATCCAAGCCTTCCAACTTGATGATGACGTCCCGATAGTGAGAGACATATTCAAGGAGTGATGGATATTGGCGAATGGAACATGCGTCCCACGCGGTCCAATTCCGATTGGCCTCGTTTGTAGGCAAAAATTCCTTGCTAAACATTGCTTCAAAGGCTGCTCAACTCTGTGGTATGATGTTTTTCTCCTTGAGAGACATCCACCATTTGTAGGCCTTGCCTTCCAGAGTTAAGCTCGTTTGCAGAGCTCGGACTGCATCCGGAGTACGCCGTAAGGCGTGACTTCCATCCTATTTACTTAGAAAGATGTTCACTGCATCCTTATTGCGGTCTTGGTCTTCGCCCTTGAAACTGGTGGTTTAAAGTTCTTTAACAAGTAATCTACCTCTTTGGCAGTGAGAGTATGCAATGTTTCATTAATTGGGCCTTGCCCTTGTGTTCCATCGTGCTCATGCATGTGGGTGTCAGCAAGACTCTTAGACTGCTGTTGCATTAATTGAATGACTAATGTGGAAAGTTTAGTAACATTTTCATTTAAAGCTTTAAAATTTTCATCCATGACTGTCATGCGTGACTGAAGTGCATGAAATTTTTGAATATCGAGCAATTCGTAAGTATCTTCTCCTGCCGTAGCGTCGCGGGTACTCTCCTTGAGAGGATTCGCCGTCATTGGTGGGATCATGAGTACTTTGCTCAAAATCGAATGTCATATTGATATCCGAATCCATGGCGACACAGTGCAGTGAAAGAAGTACTCATAAAAAATACTTGACGTTGATAACACTTGCCAAGTATAGCTAAGTCCACTTGTGCGTCGTAGCACCTGACCATCGAAAAAGGAAGAATTTGCACAAGCGGCATAAAAAACGAACTCCGCAAAATCGCCCGTGGTTCACAAGATGACCGAAATCTTATAGTGGGGATGGTCGAATTGTCACCGTTGTGAAGAAGCTTGATTATTGAAAGCTTTCTTAATTGGCGAATGATTATGTTGCACGAACTCCAATCGAAACTGTCACAAAGGTAAAAATATGCAAAAATCTGGAATTTTTTGCAATAACTGAGTTGAACCGTAAGCCGTGAAACTCGAAGGAAAGCCGAGACGGCTTGATGCTTGCCCCGCACACGAAGGCTCTTGCTTGTGGGAAGGGCCACCAAGAATGTCCAAGTCTCAAAATCTTGTGTCAATTGGCCATGCCATATGAAATCAAACGAGTTTTGAGGAAAAAAAACTTGCAGGCAGCATGGAGTAGAAACGCGAGGACGAAAGAGACCGTGTGCGGCTTGCAGTGTGGCAGAATTAGGCCAAGTGCTCTTAGAAGCACAACATCGTGACCAGGGCGCTCCCTTCAAGCTTGAGCGCGTGCCGTTTCGTGCACCACCCACCCACGTCCAAAACGGGCAACATACCCGATTTAGGCAAGCCCCTTTGCTAAATTTGGTAAAATCTGTAAAAAAGCCACGGTTCTCACCTCAAGGCCCTATTTTTAGGAGCCAAAAGTGAGCACGCCTAGAGAGAGAGAGAGAGTGGAAGAGAGACTTCCGAGCTAACCTAAGCTCTGATACCAATGTAAGAACTAGGGGAAACTAGACTGAAGATCCTCCTCCCAACCTCCCATTATATAGGCGGGCTCCTAGCCCCTTGCCCTAGACGGATCCCCTGTCCACATTGTCTAGCCCGACCCTTGGCCGCAGTCCATGACCATCCTAGTTCTTAGGATACAGGACCCTCGTCTTGACATTAATAGTACAAAGCGAGAACCACAGATATCCATATGTGATTTTGTGGGATGTAGTTGACCTGATTAGTGCATAAAGGCTACAAGAGGTTTCAATCCTCATGGAAAACCCTGTCTACTTTTCCAACTTAAGTTGTTAAGTTCAACTATGTATCAAGCACTAAAAGCTAATCTACTGTACAACAAGTCTCAAGTGATAATTTGGGGTAGCTATAGAACTCCAAATGCACTTAAACTTACTACATAAAAACAACATGCTGTATTAAATGTCCTCATGACTTCATATCTTTGTTTTTAAACTTGTGCCTAATAGCAAAAATCTATCCTAGTAGGTTGAATTTGATCCCAAAAGCACTTAATCTCTTCCTCTAAGCGAGCTCTAGCGACTACAGTACTCAAAAATTGATATGTGTTTGTGTTTTATCCAATATGAGAATGGATAGCATGTGAACAGCCACACTTAAGCCACAAAGTTAGCATGATAAACTTACATTAAGCTGAAGATTTTTGACTTGGAAACATGCATCAAGTCTCAAAATTGAAATGCCACAATGTTTGAGGGAGATACAAGCCCCAACATGATGGAAAGATAGACCACCCAATCTACTTCGCCCGTTACAATTTCAATACAACTAAACATGGATACTCAAACAATAGAAATGGAGGCACTAGAAATGGTATTCAATGCAATAAGTTAAGACACTATCCATGAGGAAAGATATTTCAATTTTATGTTGACCATCAAGCACTCCTCTTTTTTGATAATTATGGTTCTTGCATGAAAGAAAATTTGGTTATCTGATCGGGATAGTTTCAGGACAGAGAACTCACTTCATCAATGAAACAATTCAAATCTTGACGGAAATCTTTTTGATCAAGCATAAAAGATCAAACACCCTACTATCCAAGATGCAATGGACAAACTAAAAGTAGTATAACAAGACAATCAAGACCATTCTGACTAAAGTTTTTTAGAAGGAACCAGCCAGAACAAGGACGAGAAGTTTCAGATGGTGCTGTGGGCCTACATGACAGCTCATAAGGTTACAACTAGCGTGACTCCATATTGGATAGTATACAGAACACATGTAGTAGTGAATGGAGTTTGCAATCCCCAACCTGAGGATGGCTACCAAATAGAACATGGATTTTAATTCAACTCAAAAAAATAGGTTGGATGAGCTACTAAAGTTGGATGAGATAAGACAAAGGGCAATCTTGGAATAGGAAGTGGTGTAGCAGAAAAGGAAGTTTTGGCATGATAGTAATCTAAAGGTTGGGGAATTTAGGAAGGGATTTTTCGTCTTGTTATACCAATCAAAGCTAGGCCCTAAGAAACCTAATTTGAAAATAGTCTAGCGAGGACCGTATGAGGTAGATTGGGCATGGTATAGTCAGACTAAAGATTTATCTGGACTAATGTTACTAGGGGTCTATAATGGGCTAAGACCAAGACATATTACTCTAGATCAGATGAACCTCCAACATCAAAAGACAACAAGCCAGATTTTGAGTCTAAAAACTAGCCTTTGGATCTACTCATAATCATACCAAATGTAGTGGGAGTAGCTAAAGGACATGATACTGGTGAGGACCTTTAAGATTGTCATACTTCAAAACCAGATGGGAAAGAATCTGAAGGTGTCTAATTTCTATAATGATCACTAATGATGCATTAAAGACCAAATGTTTTTGGGTATCCTACTAGTCATCATTAGCAGGCCGGACCAATGCATGCAAGACATATAATATATGACATGCTTAAGATTGAGGCACCAAAGCAGTGGGATATTCATGGCCCGAATTAGGATTACTATAAGGAGGGTGCATGACACTATGTTTATTCCTTCACTCGTAATCACCTTGAGCCTTGTCCTGGAGAGCTTTCTCCTACATCACCTGCACAATCTTCAGCCACCCTTGCATCACCTTCACCCTCGCTAGCTACTATTGCACATCTTGACACACCCACCTACTCTTGGTTTACATCGCCATCATCGTCAATTGAATTTTCATTTTCCATGCAAGAAGCTCAGCCATGAAGAAGAAGGGGACAAGTGCTGTGAGAGACCATGCAAGCCAGATGAGCATGGAGTAGAACTTGAAGCACTGCTCTAACCTGTTGATGAGCAACGTTGTACCTCATCATAACATTGGTAAGTACATATTTTAGTTAAATGAAGAATATTTTTTGCAAGTAGTGGTGGAGGCCACTAAAATCTCTTTTGATGATGCTGGTATTATCCAACATGTCCATCAATACCTTTGATTTTGATATCAAATCAATGATAATCAATGGTAGAACACTATGAATGATAATGACAGCATTAGCACATGTTTTTTAATTTATTGTTTGATTAGAAACCACAACCTTGCTTAGCAAATGAGATTAGCAATTTCTTGAGGGAAATACAAATGACCAAGAAGAAACAAAAGGGTGGAGGCCAGGGTATCCCAATGTTAGCGTTGAAGTATAAAGCATCATAAAAGTCTATTGCTAAAGCAATTACTTTGAAAAACAACCCTAAATATGTATCCAAAAAATCATTCAACATGCTACTTTCTTGGACAAAGAACACTCAGGTGTCCATCAATCTAAGATCCATACTGTTTAGCAATGTGATGATCTAGATCAAAAAGGTAAAAAACCAAAATATGTTTAAAGCATGGTGGAATTGGAGCTGATCTCTTTAGATAGGTGATTCCAAAGAATTTATAGCTATCGGAAGTCGTCAGTTTAGTAAGTGAAATTGGAATAGAATATGGAAATTGAACTGGAATAATTAATTGAACTGAAATACTCTACTGGGATTAGAAACAGGCTGAATGACTGGAAAAGTGTTTCAAGTTCAGATTTAGAGTTTATGAAGAACGAATACAAGGTATAACAGACTGAAGCCCAATTGACGACTGTAGTAATGGTTACAAAGTAGAATTACAAGTGAAGAGATTGTAACTCAAGAATAGCTTCGGAGACTAAAACCAAGAGACTAGGAGTAAGAAGTCAAAATACAAGCAGCCCAATTACAATGTATTGGGTCCTATTTATAGCCTCTCGAATCTACTGTGGTAACTGTCGTGGTAATTAATGATTGATCCACTGTTTGGCTTCTAGGAGACAGCTCCCGCCTGTTGAGACTGTCTTTGCCGTCTACATCCTTCCCTCTTTTCTTGAATTTTAGTATGACTCCAAAATTTCTAAAAAAATTCACCTTCTGATTCTTCTGAGGTGTTGAGGAACCTCTTTGCCTGCTTGCTAGGTTGGCCGATGTTCCTCATGAGTTGGCCTATGTTCCTCATGATAGTACTCTTCTGAAGTTGCTAACTCTCCTGATATTGCCAACTTTATACCATACTTCATGCTTGTTGAGTGCTTGACACCCCTATAATTGTAATTCCAAGGGTGTCCAGCCAAAGAAATTCCAGCACCTTACTAGGAAAATCCACCGTCTGATTCTGAAATTGGTTGGAAAAATCTACCGTTTGATTCTAAGAACGACTGGAAAAATCCACCATCGGATTCTGAAATGGAACTACCCAGTATCCTTCCACTGAACCCGCTTCCTCTTGCCCTTCGATCGTGTTGGTGTTTCAGAAGTCCCAGTGCCAGCATTGTCCTTCTGGATAAGTCTGTAAATGACCTCCTACTCAAGCTGATCCCGCCTTTCTGTGGTCATTTCAAATTCATAAGCGTGAGAGGATGATAATGTTTGGTGTCGGGATCATAGAGCGTGCATTTGCCTTTTGTTAGACGAGTTTTGGCCAATTTATGACAATGAGAAACTGTATGGATCCATCCTTCTGAAAGAGGCTGATTTGTTTTAATCCTAGCTTCAAAGAGAATCTCAACCATCTTTCTGTACTGTGGTCCCAAGCTTGGTTTAGCCGTAACATCCTTTTCAGGGATTTTAGAGGACTCCACAGTAAGTTGCAGCAGCTAGTTTGTGATCTTGGTGAGACCTCTAAGCTGGATTTTCCATTGTCCCATACACACTTTAATCCTATGTATCTCCTCCTTTAGTTCCCCAGGATCATTTAATTAAAGAGCATCATTGAGCGGTGTTTTCCAGGTTTTCCATTCTACAGTGGATCGCTCATACCAATCCTGAAGATCATCAGTAATATTATAGTATGTGAGTCGATCTAATGGTTCTGGATGTTGAGGATACAGTGCTGGGAAAAACCTAGGTAGCTCAGCTTCTCTAGCTGGTAAAGCATACAGGAGGACTGGGGAATCGGGTACAAACTCCAAAAAATTGAGGACAGCCTTGTTCTCCTACTGCATCATCTTTCTAGTTACTCTGACAAGCTGAATCAGTCTTCAAAGAGTAGTTGCTTGTTCTCCTACTGTCATTTGAATTGGAGGCCCCTTACTGGTGGTAGCCTGATCTTCAATAATAGCTTGTACCCTCTGATCCAGAACTCCCCTGGAAATTTGCATTTGTAGCAAAACTTCTTTCAATTGACTTCTAGCGTCTTTCATACATTTATATGTTGGCCTATTCCCCAACAGGAGCTCTAATTCGATGGCTAGGGAATGACAGTCTGCAGTAGACTCCCGCTGCTAGTGTGGATTAGCTAGTTTTTCATAAGAAATTAGTACCCATTCAGGTACTCTCTCTAGCAATTGAATTCTGCTAGGATGCTCAGGCAGTTGGCACACCTCTTGGTCATGGAAAGTAGTTGATTTCCAATGTTGGACCATTTCTCTGGCGCCAACATATAGTTGTTGAAATCGTTCAAGATCAGATAGAAGAACATCATCCTCCAGATACATCCTAGTTATAGGAGCTTGCTGATGTCTTAGTCTCTTGTTCAATGTGATGAGCTGTAATGAATGTTGCTCATCACCTTCCAGAATCTCAGTCACAGCTTTACCTTTCCCCTTCTCATCTGAAATGTGCTGTGAGTGGTGCACTGGTGAATTCCCAGTGTTGCTGGTTTGTTGATCTCCAGCCTGCTGATAACCCAACTGCTGACCCCTATACTAGTCTGGCTGGTCTGTATTGGGCTGATTGCCCCTTGTGGCCCACTAGCACCAGATCCTGAAGGTGGTGATGAAGGAGAGTCATCATCATCATGCCTTTCTGCTGGTTCATCCTCCTTCTCTTCCTCCTCTGCTGCTTTATCATCATGCTCATCGAGGTTGTTCTGCTGTTTAATATAGTCCAGGATAGCTTGATTTGCCAAAGCACTGTTGTATTTAGAAAGTTTATCTTTCAAATCACTCTGCATTGTTTCCATGAGCGCCCTCAGATTATCTATATTGGAAACAACATTCCCAGTATCTCAACCAAATTATTATAGATATATCTTTCAATTAAAGTGGATTTCAATGCACTGTGGCTGATCAGCAATGAGTTGAAATCAACTCTCTTCATTTGCAGCATGGTTTCGAATCTGTCAGTAGCTCTTTCAACCTCTAGCTTTTCTTCTCTAAGCATCCTCATCTCAGACTCCATCTTTGACAACTTATTTTCTAAATGCTGAATGGTCCTAGCTGATTGATTTTTAAGGATACTTTGCCACAATGACTGTGCTCCTCTATCCTGCTTCAACTTCTCAACTTGCTACTCAGCCTCCCTCAGTTTGGACTTTAACTTGGTCAATTCATCATGAGACACTGAGGCATCCAACATTTGTCCTATAGCATTCACAATAGTGTTCCAGGACAATTGAATAAGTAATGAACAACCATCATTCACCGTTGCTGGGTCACAGGCAACTGGCTCATAAACTGTGTGACAGGAGCCATTTATGGTAGTGTAGCATAATCAGATTTGTGCATGAGTAGGCGTCCTTTGAGAGGATGAGTCTGCAGCTGTTATAACTGGTCCTTCTTGGTTAAACGCAAATCCACTTCATTGTAAGGGATAGAAACTTTACCAAGTGGACTCGAAGGTGCTGGTCCTTTTTCCTTATTAGTCTGACCCACTGACTGCTCAACACTGGTCCTGTCTGATTGGTCCTTTTCTGCACTGGTGGTCGCTGAACTTTGCCCTACTTGTTGGCTGGTTCCACCAGTGGTCTGGACTGGAGGCTGGTCGGGCTGGTCAACTGAAGTCTGGTCTGTTGGAGTCTTTTCAACAGACACTTTTTTGACATGACTTTCTAGCTGCTTAAGGAGAGCACTGCTTTTGGCCAGTGTAGTTTTTTTGTCTTTTAGAACTGCCAGCTTCCTCTTGCGTAGCTTTCCTCTTTTGTCCAGTGAGAGCTAACTGGTTATCTGGGGCTTCTTCTTCTGATGATAAATCCACATTGCTAGTTACTGGAAAGGGCTTCTGGCTCCAAGCCATCCTTACCTGGTTATGAGCGTCCGGAGAAGTTTCCCAATAAAGGAATTGCCAAGCATACCAAGCTTTGAAAACATTTTGGGACATCAACTTAGCAGTCTGCTGAAGCACATGATGTGACAGAATCTGCTATAGATTTATTGAAACTGTGGTGTCCAATCTTTTTGCCACTAACATAGCAAACATTTTTTCTGACACAAAAGTTGGGTTGTTTTTGAGACTCACAGCTTCAGCTACAAAGGAGTAAGCAGCGGGAATGTCCAGACCCGCTAGTGGAACCCCTTGCGCATTGGCTTTCTGTTTCTTCTTGGAAACATCATCTTCTTTCAGAGCTGCACTGATCAGTTCTGCTGTTGCTACAGATGGCTTTGGCTCATTTGGCATCTTGAATGCAAAAGCAATATTTTCAGGTGTTACCGACACTTTCCTACCATATATCAGAGCACTTCCTTCATCAACATTGAAGGAATCAAGAACCTATCTAATGATAGCTATGTCAAACTCAATTCTTGTGGCTTGCACAACCACATGCAAATCCCACAGTCGGAGTAATGCCTCGGCTTGCTCAGTAAACACATACCGATGTATTTTACTATGAGGGATAAGTGGAAGAGAAGCTTTTGCAGCAACAATAAGTGCTTGGGTTTCCTCTATGTTTCCTACATCTTTTCCGACATTTTCTTCCTACCCATACACCATGAAGATGATGAATTAGTAGAGGAAGAAGAAGAGGACTTATTTGAATCTTCAAACCCGTATCCTGGTGTGGCTGGTAAAGATAGACAGCAATCAACAGTTTCCTCAGACGAAGAAGTTTGTGGTTGCAGTGACGAAACTTTAGAGCGTGGCGATGGCGGATGGATAATAGTAGGCAGACATCACGCAGGAGATTTACGAGGAAAAATACCTACTCGCCTTACTGTTATACGCGTTTGCACCATAATAGCTTCACTACTTATCGTTCCTAGAGTCCCGTGCACTGCAAATGACATGACACACATGTATTGGCTAATACTCTCCATCTTCTCTAAAATGATTACTACTGATAGTCCAACTGACCCTTTTCTCCATAAAAATTGATATTGGTTTTGACACTTTACTGATTCTGGTACTGACATGGTTTCTTGGCAAAGTACACTGGATAATCAGTTCTTCCTTCTGGCTGGGCTAGTTTTGCTCCCATCGCCAGCCCTGAAGCATCGACAGGTACATGAAAAATGACGTCCCTATTTGGTTGTCGAAGGACTGGCTTAAAGATAATAGCATTCTTTAAATTCTGAAACTCTCCTCACATTCATCAGTTCAATTGAACTTGCTAGTCTTCTTTGTAACTTCATACAAAGGTAATGCATGGGAAGCAAACTTGAGCACAAATCATCTATAAAAATTGATATATCCCAAGAAAGAGATTAGATCTGACACATTCTGAGGCACCTTGGCCTGTTGGACACACTGGATCTTGTCATTGGCCATTTCTATACCATTCCTGGACACTACATGTCCCAGTAGCTGTCCTTTCCAGACTAAGAAAACAGATTTGAATGGGTTCAAACATATCCGCTTTTCTTGATAGCACTAGAAAACCATTTCAAGAAAAAGTAAATGCTTCTCCTCTGTTGAATATATAATGAAATCATCCATAAATATGGCAAGGAACCGGTGAAGAAATTCACTGAATATTTCCATCATACATCGTTGAAAAGTGGCTGGTGCATTGCAAAGACCAAATGGCATCACATAAATGCTCCCCACTCAGTAATAAAAGTGGTTTTACTCCAGTCTTCAGGAGCAATGTGTAATTGGTTATAGCCACTATAACCATCCATAAAGCTATACATATCATATCCCACAATTTCATCAAGCAACATATCCGTGAAGGGTAATGGTAAGGGATCCTTAATTGTTTGAGCATTCAACTTGCTATAATCCACACACACTCTAAGCTTTCCATTCTTCTTGGGTACCACCACAATAGGAAACAACCAGTCACTACTAGCTACTTCAGTAATGAACCCAGCCTAAGGTTATCGATCTCTTCCGTGACCTTCTTAGCATAATTTGGATTCATTTGGTATCGCTGCAACCGTACTATTCTGGCATCTAGTTTCAATGGTATTCGATGTTGACATACCTCTGAATCTACTCCTTTAAGATCAGCATGTAACCATGTGAACACATCCTTGTACTGCTGAAACATATGTCAGGCCTTCTCTTTCATCTTAGGATTCATATGTTTGTTGACTTTGATCAATCTAGTATTTTTGTGAGGTCCCCACCCCGCCGTATCAACTAGCGGATGTGATGGTGAACCTAGTGGCCACTAGATCTATTGCGGAAGCAAACAAAATGATTCAGGGTTCGACTAGCGGACGATCTCTCATCACAAAGTGAGTCGGGATCGAGACTACTAGTAGGAAGATCTAGCTCCACCTCGCAGGGGAAGCGTACTTGAACTATCTAGCAATCCTAAGACCCACCTTCCACGAGGAGAGAAAACCTGAGTGCCTTTTTCCCCATGTTTCAGAGGCACGTACTCTCGAGGATTTGCTGCTCTAGGGGCAATGAGTATTACTAATATCGCGTAAGCGCTATGGGGACGGATAGTTCCCGACCAATCGGGAACACCCGTCTCGTAGGCATTGGCAACCCGAGCCAAGCCCCCACTTTCCACCCCCACACTCACACTTCCTTGTGTGACCTAATTACTACCACAAAGGTTGTTCAACATAGATATTCCTTGTTTAATTCCGAATCACATTGTTCGTTAAGACAGCCCTTCAACCAGTATTGCAAACAGCACCAAGACAGAATTCTAGTAAAAATTCTACTCAAACTTATTCATAAAAGTTCCAATGTTCTGGAGGTACAACATCCCCCCTCCAGTGAGAGCACTCCTCCAGTTGTCGCCTAGCTGCCCATACAACTAGGTATGTCCACCGCATAGAAAGCACGTCATGGACACTCCCACTGCATAGAAAGCAAGACGTGGGTTCCCACTGCATAGAAAGCAAGTCGTGGGTATCCACCGCATAGAAAGCAAGTCGTGGATTAAAGAGCCCTTAACGAGGAACTCTGCCCCCTGTGATCAGTAGGGGGGGTCAGGACTGATTCAACATTGGAAATAAAATGAACATGCCGAGCTAAATTTTTCCTAGCAAATATTCTTTCCTCTTTCAAACAGCATACCCATCAAGCATTACCTTCCTACTTTAAAACTTAATGTACAATGAATTCAATGCCGAGGTTTCCGTCGGATTTCTCCAACATGTTTGGGGATATGTGCATTCCTAATTAATGTATGCAATGTTAATTTAAACAACTTGAACGAAAATATGGCCTACCTCTTCCATTTCTTCATCGATGGCCCGTGAGATGGCCGGTATTTGTTCCTCCATGGGAGCTTTCCCCTTCCCGTTGACATTGCTGGTTCCCGCCTCGTGATCATGGGCACCACCAAAGCAAGTTCTCTTAAGCGGGGCCATTTCTCACTACTTTAAAATGATTAGCTTGGAGAAAGAACTAAGGTTTGCAAGCATCATAACAATCCAATGGATAGATTAGCGACATTAATTAATCCCTCCTATAAGAGAGGTCTAGATTTTTCATATAGCAATCATTAAGGATGGCCCATAATCCTATGGGAACCGGCTCTAAAGATAATTATTCGGCTTACATGATTAAAAATAATAGGAGTTCACTAATGGAATTACCACAGAGATGAATTGAGTATGATTGATCTCTTTCCTAGCAAATAGATGATGGAGATTTACCTTATGCATATGTGTGAGGAAAGTCAACTCATAGAGACTTAATAACAGATTAATTTTTCCTTAATTACATCTTAATGCATAAAGGAAATGAATTTAATTTAGTTACAATATTAATGAGAGATAGAAGGAGTGATTCTCTTCAATCTACACAATTACCAGCTTACCGATTAATTACTATACTACCTAGAGAGAGAAAATTCTAATAATCATGCACTAATCATTAATCGAGAGTGATGAATGGCTGATAATTCAGCTATGGAATGATGATTACATAATAGAATATGGTTAAAGAGAATTCAGAGAGTAATTATCGGGAATTACGACTAGGAATAAGCATAATAGGCGAGAAATTTAGATGGTAGAGAAAAGAATTTTCAGGTGGCATTAATTAAACCGTGGTTACCGTGATTAAGAGCTGATAATCTTCTCGATTCTCTGATCTAATCGAGCTTCTTGAGGCAAGAATTCGGCAGCACCTCCCTCCTTGCTTCTCCTTCAAAAGGTGTGTGAATCGGCAGCACCTTCCCAGTGTGTGTAGGTGTGTGTGTATGCACTGTGTGTGTGTGTGAGCATAAGTGTATGTGTGTGTGTGTGTGTGTGTGTGTGTGAGCATAAGTGTATGTGTGTGTGTGTGTATGCAGGCCTTTAAATAGACTCCTGCAGGCTGAAAATCGACCAGCCTTGCTATTAGCATCTGAAGGAGCACTCAGTCTCTGCATTGGCAAGTTCAGTTTCTCTACCCACCAAGTGTCAGGTAGGCTTGGTTAACTGGCTCTGAGACTAAGTTACTGGCTTGGCAGCTTTCCCAAGACTCCCACAAGGCAAGAGGGCACCCCCTAGCTGCTAAAGCTGGTATGGAGTGGGCTCGAACCTGTTCCCACACAGCCTCGGGCCCCCGGTACCTCCCCGGACAATTTTTAGGAAAATTGGTTCTAGGCTAAAACGGGCCATACAAGTCGGATTTTGATGCCGAAAATTGCTATACGAAGCTCTAACTAAGACGTACTGGCCCGAGAACCTACCATATTTAGCAGCCCCCGGGGTCCGAAAATGCATTTTTTCAAATTTGGGGTACGGGTGCAGTTTTTCGAGACGATCAAAACTGGATGGGTCGGGTGACCAAAAACTTACTATTTTTGTAAATTTTTTACAAAAATTATTTTAATTCACATTTCAAAGCTTTAAAACATTCTAAACATCATGGCACTGACAGAATTTGAAAAACTGCTAAAAATAGTAACTTATTCCATTATATTCATTACATGGTATAATGGTGCTCTTTTTGATTGGGGTCAGAGACCTTACAATTTTCCTCAGAACCTAAATTCCATTTCTCTATTTCCTGATCATCTGAAAGTAACCAGTTAGGCCCTCCGCCTTTTCTCTTGGTTGACTTCTCAACGTAATCCCAAGATGGTCCTCAGAGCTCTGAACTGCTATTCTGATTTTCAGTAACTTATTCAGAGTGTATTTGTTCAGAATCCACTGGTGCACTGGAATCAACTGGTTCTTCTGGTCTTCCAGTCAGCTGAACTGGCTGTTCTCCAAATTTCTGCTCAGTGAACTGGACTAGAAATTGCATCTTTTGCTTTTCAGCCTGATCTTTGTCCAGTAACACTGCGTTGAGATCTATCTCGATTAATGGAAAAATATTAATCCATGTGCTTGTGGGCTTCAGGGTTCCTTCTGGGATCACAAAAGGCTCCACTTCTTCTAAGTAGTCTTTTATAGTCATCCTCTTCTTCTTTGCAGGTGATTTTGCGGCTGCCATGGATCCTGTTGCACTCAGTAGTCCAAAGTTAGCATTTGTTACATATTAGCTGATAAATTGAGTTCTGGCTACCCAAATGACTTGAAAATTGAAAATAGAACTTGAAAGGAACTAGGGAAACTCTGCATTTGCCCACAGTAGCTTTCTGGACAAAAAATTATCATGTAGACATCCTACATGTAGGATGTCTACCTTCTCAGTTTTTGGTGAAACTTGGCAGGCTTGTGGCCCTTGACCTGTGCAACATGGCTATGTAATTGGAATTTGGTTTGGCCATCAAAAAGTACAATTTTGGGCAGGTTTAGGCTTTAGGCTCACAAATTGGGTAGGATGTCCTCAACAGGTGGAAAATGATATTCAAATGGGTTGAAAGTTGATATACAAGCTTCTTACACCATGTAAATGGTTTCCATGAAGTTAGATCCTGCACAGTAGGTCAATATCACATTGGAGACATCCTACGCGTAGGATGTCTATTTTATCAAAATGACTTGAAGTTCGTTTTGGGGGTAGCCCTTAGCATATGGAACATGGCCCTGCTCTTAGATTTTGCTTTGGATAAGTATTGGTGTTGTTAAGGGCATGTGTAGTGTTTTTAGGCTCAAAAAGTGCATCTTGGAGGTGTTGGGGGCCAAATGTGATGGGAATGGCTTGAAATTTGATACATGAGCTTATGAAGGTGTTATAAAGAGATCTGAAACTCAAAAATACTAGCTGGAGGTCAGATAGGTCATTTAGACATCCTACGTGTAGGATGTCTATTTCGTCATTTTTCACATCTGACCCCACAGTTAGCTTGGCAATGTGCTCATGAGTATATTATGCAAGTTTCATGTGATTTGGACTAGTTTTGGTAGGTCTATGACCCATTATTGCCTCTATGCTTTGACTTTCTGTTTTCTCATGCATATGAGGTCAACTTTTGTCCAAATGTGATCAAACTTGGTGGCTAGCATGTACAAGCTATGTAGAAACTGTGTATGAGATGAGATGTTGAGTTTGGTTCCCAGATATGGCCTTGAGACATCCTACGCGTAGGATGTCTTTTGATGAAAATTATATGAGAAGTGCTACTGGTGCCTGCCCTGAGCCCCCCTGAGTCCCTTTTAAGCCCTATTTCAACAAAAAAGTCAAATAGATAGATAGAAACTCCCTATGTGGCTTTCAGAGCCTCTGAGCCGTTTTCTGACTCTTGGAGTGCTTTTCGGCGATGAAATTTCTTGACGTTAGTCTCCATAGCTTCACAGTTCCTTGGGAATCCTTGCCATATGGTTTTTGTTGACTTTGGCTTCACCGGAGCTCCGTTTGGCAATTTGTCGCTCCGGAAGCGCCCGTGGTTGCGTTTACATGTCGTCGATGACTGGTGGTGGTCTACCACCATAGGACTTGGTTGTTGATGGTCTAGGAAAGCCGCTCGTGAAGTTTGGTGGCAAACGGACATGTGGTTTGGCCGTGAGAGCTAGTTGACGCTTTGTGTGTCTGATACCGTTTCTTAAGCTTAGTGCCGCTTCGGGTCGCCTTATGGCCATGTGGGCTATATAGACTTGTAGAGCATGTCGAGATGCTCTTACCCATGAGTTTTGGTAGCATTTGGGTGCCTTTCCACCGATTTACCATTTGGTGGCCTCTTGTTGCAGGGCTCTAGAAGTTAGGGTTTTTCCCAATGGTTTTCCGCCGCCTTTGTGCATTCAAAAGTGGTCTCATACGCTAGGGTAAGCCGCTGATGAAGCCTTATTGCTTTTGGGTTAGCCAATGAAGCCTTATTGCTTTTGCGTTAGCCGTTAGGTGGCCACTTCTACCTGTAGGTCTCTATTGCTCGCTTCCCGTGTGAACCCTACGCTAGTTTTCGCGACAAAACATCAAACATACGCGAAAAGCTCAAGGTGGTGAGCCTACCTCTCATGTCTGGAGCCTGTCGGGTGGTCGTGCGCGTCGTAGAAGCCGTTGGAAGTCCGGTTCGCTCTAGGTGGCAAGAGCTCTCTCTCAAGAAGGCAGTAGTAGAAATGAACTTTAAATGAAGTGAAAAATTCTTATAATGGGGGTCCCCGAACCACTTTCCATGAAATTTGACATGTGTTCCCAACTTCTTGCGAGATGCAGTTTAGGGTCGAAATTTTTTTGATTTGAACTCCATTTGCCCAGTTTCCAAAAAATTTGACGTTTCGATCAAAATCTGGCCAAAACACGCTTTCCGCTCCATTCACATAATTGCACCCCCATTGTACCATAGGTTTTCCTATAGTCACTGATTATCCCCATATTTTTTGTTTTTCATTACGACCATTTTTCACATGCTTTTTGTATTTTTGAAGTTTTTTTGCCAATAATTAGTAAAATTAAAAAGAAAATAGCAAAGTAAACCCAAAAAATCCCCAAAAATCATAATAACTCAAAAACATCACCGCAAAACACTATATACACTCACATGAAATTTTTATGGCCGGATTTCTCCGTTTTACCAATATTTTGCCCAAAAAATGGCTATTTTTACCTACATACACACACCTAGGGGCTTGATTTGGCGTTTGGCCCCATATACTTGTAGATTTATGCTGTATAAGGGCATATGTACTTAGGTGATTCCAAAAAATCTCGCAATCAAACTCCAACCCTCTAAAATAGTCGAAAAACATGCCCTTTTTTGCTCTTTTTACCATTGGGTCCGCGTTTGAGAATACCTCCCCCCCTCCTAGCCGGAGTCCTCCCGGACGACAAGGTATCACCTCCGTGTAGGTGCCATGCATGGATTAAAAATTGTGCTAATGCTTGGCCGTGTAATGTGGCCCTATATGATGCATACTCAGTCAATGCATGAAAAAATCAATGCTGTGCAAGAGGAGGGAATAAGCAAGATGCTTATTAACATTCACCATCGAGGTTTCATGTTTGTTGTTGATTTGGTTGGCGCATTTTCTTTGCAAGTAAAAGTTTTAACTCTACAGCTCTCTGTTTGATCGTCTTTCTTGTAAAAGTCACTTGGTTTGCCGCTACTGTCGATATGGCCATGGTTGTCTCCTTGGAGAGAATTGTCGTGGCGAAATTGGCCATAGTCTTTGTCTCTTTTGCTTTCCATTTGTAGCTTTGTTTTGGAGGTTTTTGTAGGTTTATTGCTACTTGCGCGGTTGTCATTATTGTGCTGCTGGTTGGCACCCACATTGATCGGTTTGCCGGTTTCATATGTAGTATTTGTCTGCATGCCAATGTTGCTTGTACTGAAGGGAGTTCCTGTTGCTTTGGTTTCGGGATCCAAATGCGAGTCGCATTTAAGTTGTTACTGAGCATTCTCTTTGGGATCCATATCTTTTTTATTCCCTTGGTTTTTGGTTGAACTGTGTGCTTCTGTTGACTTTTTCTATTGTATTGTATGTATGTCATGTCATCTCTATCCTTTCGCACCCATACTTGTTTTTCGCGTGTTGCTAATCGTGATCTTTTCACTGTGGTTTGTGTTGTTGGATGTTTGTAGTGAACATGGTTTGCAGTTCCCTGTTTGTTCACCATGGGTATCGTGTTGTTCTTTAGTGGCACCCATCCTTTTGGTTCTTTATCCAGTGATTGTGGTGCTGCCATCTGATTCTTCTGGGGTTGCTGAGCAAAGGCTACCACCTATTGTTCTTGTGCATGTTGAATTTTGACTGCATCCGCATTCCAATCTATCTGCACATTATACTCTTTCTGCCAAGGTTGTCCCAACAACATGGGGTGTAGTGTGCTCTCATCCTCCACCACGTAAAACTTGTGTGGGTAAATATATTGATGTATTTGTACATGGCATATAGTCCAGCCCAATGTTTTTAGTGAATGTGATGTACTACTTTCTAGAACTTGTGGAGTAGGATGTAGTTGATCTTTGGGCTTGAGTTGTTTGTATAATTTGTAAGACATGAAATTTGCTTGAGCTCCAGAATCAAGCAATGCCGTCGATTCAACTTGATTGCTACCCACTTTGACTGCAATTATTGGCTCTACCGTGTCTTCACCAAAATTCGTTAAACGAATAGCATTTATTCGCAACGGTGATCCACTTTGTTGTTGTCGTCGTAGAAGCCTTCTTTTTGCAATGCGTTTTTTTGCTTCTGCTTGGGCCTCCTCTCATACTCTCTATTTCTCTTTCATCCGTTGTTTTTCTTGATGGATTTGTTGAAGCATATCCTATGTTAGTGATATTTTTTTAATCGACACCCACTAATCCAATGTGGCATTTCTTCTCCTACTAATGTAGCAAGTAATTTGACAGCGCCACTTTGTGATAAGCCACTAATCACAAAGGGTCCCATCCCTCGCTTTTTAAGTTTCTTGGCATGTTGCTTCAAGGTATAAACAAGTACATAATCACTTGTTTTGAACTCTTTGGTGCGCACATGCTTGTAAAAAAACTCTTTTTGTCTTCTCTTTTTAGCATAGATTGAAGCGACAGCTCTCAATCGAAGTTCATCTAGCTTTTCAAGATCATCTATTCTGAAGAGAGCTCATGTCCTGTCCGTTCCAAGCGTTTCGCTACTCGTAGAGTCGGAACTAAAAACTCTATGGGTAATATAGCGTTTAGACCAAACACCATATTGTATGGTGTTGTTCTATTGACGTTTTGTAAGCTACCCTGTATGCCCATAGTGTTGAGTGTAACTGCTAATCCCAGTCTGTCCTTGACTCTGATACAATTTTAGTGAGAAAAATGCATAGTGTTTTATTTATGGCCTCAGCTTGTCCATTTGCCTGTGGATGATATGGAGCAGATTTTCTATCTATGACCATGAATTCCTCTAGCAGATATTTGATGACTTCATTAAGAAAATGTGTTCCTCGATCACTGACAATTTCTATTGGTAATCTGTATCATGCAAAGACATTCTCATACAAAAATTGTGCAGTGGTTCGTGCATATGCTTTTTGTGTTGCCTTGGCTTCTGGCCATTTTGTGAGATAGTCCATAGCCACAATGATATATTGGGTATGGGTGCGATATGCAAGGGGTGAAATAGACCCCACAAAATCAATGCCCCATTTTGCAAATGTCCTTGCTCCCATCATTGGCCGTAGTGGCATCTCATCTCTCTTTATCGGCACCTAGGTGCGCGACAGGCGTCACAACGCTTTACAAACTCCTCAGCATCCATATGAAATGTAGGCCACCATATCCCTGCGGTTAAGACAATTTTTGCCGTCTTATCGCCTGAAAAATGGCCTCCACTTATTCCTCCATGTGCGTGTTCTATAATCAGCAGGTATTCGCTTTCACTTGCATAGATTCTAAGTTGATTGTCCTTTCCTCGCTTATAGAGTTGATTCCCAAGTAAATTAAAGTCGCGAGCCTCCAGCTCTATAGCCCTTTTTCGTGCTTTTGTTATGTTTTCAGAAAATGTCCTTGTTGTTAAGAAATCAATGATATATTGACTCCATGCAGGTGCAATGTTTACCTAAAACAATGTCGCGTGATCCACCAATCGTTTGGCACTACATATAGTACAATTGTTAACATAAGCATGTGTGTCATCATACATAGTTGGCCAATAAACCCCTAATTGTTTCAGTCTTTGGTGTATTTTCATTGTTGAACAATGAAATGCACAATCCTGGACATGTGCTTCTTCAAGATAACACTCGAATTCCTCAGGATTTATACATAATCGTAGAATTTGGTTCGAGCCTAGATGATACAGTTGTCCTGCAATCAACTGTAAGTTTTTTGTTTGTTGTTGTGATCTGTCTTCCTTGTTATCAAATCTACCTCCAAAGAAAAGAAAGATAACAATTTCCTGAGACCATTCGGGTATCATTTCAATATTGAAAAGATAAGCATTAGGCATGTCATCGTCTACTCCTTCAAGAGCTTCCCCGTTTTGCAGTCTTGAAAGATGATCCGGCCCGTAGATGAGCTTTACCCTTTTTGACCACCACTGTGAAATCAAACTCTAGCAATATAATAAATTAGTGTACAATTCTCCCAGTATGGCATGGTTTATTTGCTAGATAAAAAAGAGCTTGATGATCTGTGAAGAACACAAATTTGTTTGCGAGCAAATAATGATGAAATTTCTTTACAGCATAAATCATTCCTAATCCTTCTCTTTCAGTGATTGTGTAGTTATTTAGCTGTCGGCTCGCATAACAAACTGGGAAATCCATTGTTTCGTCTCCAGGTTGAGCCAGAATACTCCCAATTACATATGCAGATGCATCAATGTGAACATGGAATATCTTTTCCCAATCTCGTGCTTTAAGTACAGGTGCTGATACAAGGTTTTCCTTAAGCTTTTGGAATGATGTTTCACACTCCTCAGTCCAATCGAAACTGACTAATAAGCGATACAGAGGTTGTGCAATGACTGCATACATATATATGAATCTTCGATAATATCTGCAGTGTCCCATGAAGGATTGCACTTGTTTGGCATTAGTAGGCCTAGGCAAGTCTACTATGACTTTGATTTTATCTAGGTCAGCGGTTATGCCATTTCTTGAGACAATATGTCCTAAGATACGGCCTTACCTAACAATAAAAATGCACTTTTTCGGGTTAAGACAGATTCGATATGTTCTACATTTCTCAAATACTTTTTGTCAATGGTCAATATGTTCTTCTCGTAGAAGAGAGTGTACACAGAGATCATCCATATATATTTCTAAGAATATTCTCAGGTATTCTTTGAATGCATGAGTCATTAACCTTTGGAAGGTAGCTGGGGCATTGGTTAAGCCAAAAGGCATAACTCTATACGCATATATTCCCCATTCTGTGGCAAATGCTGTTTTGTGTTGATCCTCTATTGCAATTGCCAGTTGGTTATACCCTGAAAACCCATCTAGAAAGGAATAAGCCCGTTTCCCAGCCACCCTCTCAAGTACATGCTCTGTGATCGGCAAGGGATAATTATCCCTTATGGTGGCTGCATTTACCATTTTGAGGTTCACACATACACGCAACTTTTCGTTCTTTTTGGGGACAACCACAATGGGTGACACCCAATCTATATGTTTGATTTCATAGATGAATTCATCATCCATCAGCTTGTCAATTTCCTCTTTGATTCGTTTAGCAAATGTGTCATTATATGTATAAGGACGCTGTTTGCTAGGTTTGGCATCTGATTTCAACGGAATTGTATGTTGGCATATCTATGGATCAACTCCTTTGAGGTCTTTGTAGGACCATGCAAACACATCTTTATACTTCTTGAGAAGTTGTGTTAGCAGTTCTTATTCTTCAGGTTCTAAATCAGTTGCTATATAGACCGGTTGAGGCTTTTCACCTGGCGCAGCGAGGTTTATCCGTTTTGCCTTTTCCGGCCCATGGTAAGATTCTTGGTTTATTCTTTCCCTGACTGGTGGTGTCATTATGATTTTTCTGTCCTGGATGGTGAATTTTCGATAGTGGGATGGTACATTCATGTTTCCTTTTTTTGACTCCTCCTTACCATCACTTTTTCCCTCAGTAGTCCATACCTCTCGTAATGACCGTTTTTCTTCTTGGTATTTCTTTTTACGCTCCATTTTGGTCCACCTTGGATCTTGTGTTTTTTCCTGTTTTGATTGTTGAGATTTTTTTGATTTTGTTTCTGTTTTACGCTCCATTTTGGTCCACCTTGGGTCTTGTGTTTTTTCCTGTTTTGATTGTTGAGATTTTTTTAATTTTGTTTTTGTTTTAGTCTTCCGTACTTGTTTCATTTCCTCTTGCATTCCTTCCCTTCGAACTTTTGAGAATCTTCATGATATTTGGTCTTTTACACAATCCTTTGCTTTGACAAGCATTAGATAGTGAGTTTTATCTTTTATCATGGGCATTAAGTTCTTCTCTAATTTTGTTTTTTGCTTGTTTTTTCCTATAGCATTCCTGGCGTTTAGGGTGCTGATTGGCAAAATCATAAAACTTGATAGTCGATGTTTGCTCCCCACGCTCGCTTGAGCTATCTAAACACTCGTTATCTGCATCGTTATTTACCTCTAGATGCTCAGAGGAGTTATAAAACTCTTTTTGTTCTGGTGGTTCTACAATCTCATCTTTTGCTGGTATAAGGCTTACCATGTAATAGGGTAGCACATCATAGCCGTCCTTATCACAAAATTTTGTCGTTAGGCTATCTGTAATGGTACAGATATCCAATGTTGCTAGTATGTGTTCCCATTCTAGAGGTTCTAAGGAATCTTCGAGAAAAGGTTCCGGAATGTAATCCTTGTCCTCAATAGCTCTTTCTAAGACGCATTCGTCTCTTTTTAAGCTCCCACAATGTGAAGCTCCGCACATCCATAGCTCTTTTTTTTGTCCTAACCATGTTGGGAGTTCGGACCTTGCCAATGTAGCTGAATCAAACTCTTCCACTAGTGTCAGGTTCACATCTTTGTAACTATGGTCTTTTAGGTGTATTTTGGTTGTAGTCTCGCCATGTCTGAGATATATGTGGTCGTAACCCCAATCCTGGACCATCTTCAATTGTCTCATGAATGGTCTTCCCAAGATGATCTCGTAATTGTTCTTTTTGTCAAAATCGACTATTACAAATGTATGCACATACTCGATTCCGCACGAGGTGACAATTACTTTTTCCAAAAGTCCTAGAGGCTTTTCCATGAACCCATATGCCAGTTGAAATTTCATTTTGGTAGCTCTTAAAGCCGGTTTTCCCCATTTTTTCCAGATTTCCTTGGTGGCGATAGCGACTCCTGCTCCACTGTCAAGAATAGCTTTGGAAACTACTCCTTGGAATTCTACTGGTAGTGTTCTATTTCCATCTTCTTCTTCGCAATATTCTCCAACCTTGTTTAAAGGTACGGTCAGTGTTTAGTTGAGGCTTGTCCAATTCTCTGATCCCTTCTTGAAGCTTTGAGGTGGGGTCTTTTACTCCAAATTTTTCTAAGAATTTGCCTACGGTGGTCCACATATTTGGCCGTAGCCTTAGGAGTTCGGCTAATGTGATTGTGCATGCCACAGGGGTGGACAATAACTCAATCAACCCTTGTGAATCCATCACTCTGTTAGAAGAAAGTCTTTGAGATGGGATTTCTCCCACCTCAGACTTGGCTTTATACTCCCCTAGGTAAGAGGGTAGAGTTTTTAACGAGTCTGGTTGGCTGTGCCCCGAACTAATTGATCCCTGGTCTCCCCCTTGTGAATGCATATCAAAGTTCAATTGTGATCTTGCCTCAAATTCTTGAATAGGAGGTAAGATCTCATTTTTCTCTTTTCTCGTGCTATTCATTTGGCAGCTCACCATGTTAGCTTCGTTGGCATCACGGATTTGCTTCCAAAGGTCATCGAGACCGTTACAATCCTTACCCATTTCTACCAATGTTGTAGGCTGGAAACCTTCAGTTGTCCCATATGTTGTATTTGCCACTATGATAGGTTCTGCCCTAGACTCGGAGGCAGTCATGAGTCTCTCCTTCATGTCTACTTGTTTCTCTAAGGTTGGTTTGATAGGGGTTGGATCTGGTACTTCGTGCCAACTAGCATGTTTACCAAGTGGGTTTTCTATCAAGGATTGGGCTGTTTCAATCATCTTTCGACACATTTCCAACCTCTATTTTTCTATATTTGGCATATGGATAAGTCATCCATCTTTGCTCTTGGGTTTGGTTGTTTTTGAGTCTGGCTTCGTATGCTTTTAAAAGTGCGTCTAACTGCTCATTTACCTTTTCTGCCAACATTGATCCTCCTGATCTTGCACTTTTGTGCTCTGCTATTTCCTTGGGTTCTATGGTTGCTGTAGTGTGTAAGCTTAGACTAGTTAGATCCTCTAACCGCTCTAATCTATCCTTTGTGTGTTTTAACTCCTCGGATAGAGCCGTTTGCTCTCGTTCTATCCTGGCTTTCATACGCGCCTTTCTAGCTTTCCAAGTGCTTCTCTGCTTTTTGATTTCTGAACTTGGGGTGTCGGTTTTTGGCTCTTCAGTTATGGGTTCATTCATCATTCTTTGAGCTTGGGCTTGTGTCACTGCCTGAATAGGTATTACTGTCTCATTTTCTGACCCTCCATTGGAAGGCACTGCTTCCAGCATGTTCAAGGTAGTTTTTGCTCCTTTCCTCGGGTTCTGAGGGCAATCAGGAATCAGATGAGTAATTCCAAACTCGGTGCAATATGTGTTGACTCTAATGATTTCATCATGAGAACAGTCTCTTAGCCAATGGTCTCCACCACACTTGTAGCAGGGTCACTTAGGATGTTGAGGTGCTCCTTGAGCTCCTCTTTGTTGGTATGCATGTCTCTGCCTGTCCATGCCTCCGTTGGCTATGAACAATAATGTTCGTTCATCCAAGCTATATCTTCCTTGTCCTGCTGCCTGTGCAGCTGTTGGTGGTCCTGCACTTCCCATCATGCTCCATGGTTCTGGCGTTGGGGGTTCTCCTGGTGGATACTAGACAGGATTTGCAGCATATCCATTGGGATCTTCGTAATATGCATGCATAGCCACCAAAGCCTTCTCTTCTGGTTCGTTTACCGTTGATGTGTATCTTATGCCGACTGGTCGTAATTCTGGGAGGGGTGGTTGCTACCCCAACACTGGTTGTGGTCTTTCTACACCTACAGGTCCTGGTAGGTTGCTTGCTTGATACCTAGGCAATGGTGGAAGTTGAGGAGATGCTACCTGAGCCTGGGGAGCATAAGTTCGTTCTCTCCCATATCCCTTATTATAATAACATTCCTCTATCACATGGTTTGCTCATTTTTGTTCAATAACACACCACTTTGGCTGTTTAGCCCGAGGTTTGGCATACAGGTTAATCTTTTTTAGCACTTCCTCTACAAGCTGCTCTTGGCTTACAGCTACTTCTCCTTTCGGTGCTGTTTTAGAGGACTTGCTTCCACTTTGTTGTGAGGATAAATCGTCGTCAATATCCTTGAATTCACTCTCCTTGTAGACCGCACAATTGTCTACAAGGTAAAGAGCTTCCTTAGTTAACTCATTTAACGTCGTGCTCCTCTTCATATGTAAATCCTTCTGGAGATCTGCATTCCTCAGTCCTTGAATAAATATAAGCATAAGTCTGGACTGAGTTGGCAGTTCTTCCATAGGACAGAACTTAACATATCTTTTTAGTCGTAGGGCTGCCTTCCGCACAGATTCCCCTTCTTTCTGTTCGAATTTATGGATTTGTGAGACTGTATTATGAGCTATCCCCCTTTGTGACAATTCCTCAATAAACTTGTCAAACACCTCCTCCATAGATTCAAAGTCTCTACGCTCCACAGAGTCAAACCAAGTAACAGTATCCTCCTCCAGGGTCAGTCCAAACCCCGCAAATTGGGTAGGAAAGTCTAACACCTCTTCAACTCTAATCACACGCACAAAGGCTGCCACATGATCCCTAGGATCTGTGTTTCTTGTGTATTTCTTGTTTACCCATTTTTGCACCTGAGAAGGTCTAATTCTACGATGGTCTACAAATCTCATCATTGGTTCTCCTCGTCCCAATCGATATACCTCCTCCGGCCTTTGGTAGTGGGAGGGTTCCTCTCCCAGTGGTGCTCCTAAGCCATAATTTCTGATGATTTTTGCAAGAGATGGTTTATCTCTCTGAACTCGTTCTATGGGTTGTCTTCCAGGCTCTGTTGACCCTTGAGTTTTTGGCTTACTCTCTCCTTGATACCGTGAATCGAGTGGTAGTTCTTGTAAATCCCTTAGCCCTCGTGCGGCTGGATAACCATCTCGGTTTCGGTCTTGTTCTAATGTCGCACTTTGTCGAAGCCATGCTTGCAATGATGGTTGGGTTGCTGGTTGGTTTTGGTAGTTGAGCGTCTGTTGTCGGTTAGAATGTGAGGTCGCATCATACTCTTCTGAAAATGGATTTGTCGATTTGCTAGGGGTGTAGGTGACCCTTGGCACTTCTTCGGGGGCATATGTTGATGTTTCTGGAACTGTTGCCTTTTCTACCTCCTCTGGGAGAATACGCTTGTATTCTCTCCCGTACCTATCAACAAAAATGATATCCTTCCCCATAGCAATTTCATAAGAGAATAAATAAAGAACCTTGTCTTTGCTTAATTCGTTTGGGTAGGGTTCTTTGCATAAAAAATAAGAGACTACTTCCTCGCTCTCATGCTTGTAAATTCCCACATTCTCGTTATAGGTTGAGACCCTGGTTGTTTTCTTATCATACATAAAAAGAGCTCCAGGTCGACCAATGTTTGGAGGCAGTTCTTGAGTTTCTGAAACCATTTTTTCTTTTACCACATTATATCCATATCTATTGTAATCCTCAGGGTTACTAACTATCAGATAGTGGTTCCCCTTTTTGTCTCGGAATCTATCTCCATCATCATATACTCAAATTATCTCCAGTCTCTGAGCAGGTCTTTCTTCAATATAAATACACTTGTGTCCTCGATAGTCAGAATAAACTAGGGCTCCCCTAGAGTTTGTTCCTTCTAAGAAGATTATAGTGAACTTGGAATCATTCAAAGGATTTTGGGAGGTGCTTCCTCCTAGCATTGGCCCCTCATCGGAGAAACCTCATGGCTGTTGACTACCCATCATGAAGAAGGACTTATCTGATGAAGTGTCAGTATCACTACCCTCCTCAATGATCAGTGCTAGTGGATCTAGCCTTGCCTGAGTCACACTCTCCTCGGTGGACACTAAGCTACCCTTATCACTTGCCGCCTTTTGATCTCTAAGAATGTTTCTTCCTGATCTTAAATTCATCAAACTTAGCAATGCAATTTATCACAAATCCAACCACTCACCTGGCAAAGGATCAGTTTCCGCCCAACTTCTTGCCTTGCAGCTGAATATACCTGTACACAAGCGTTTAATTTTGGCAATCGAATCAAAGCATTTAACCGCTAGAGGTGGTCTTAGTAATGATTGGTATAACTGGAGGGTTAACCTCAACCACTACTGTATTTTATACACTTTGGATGTTCTTGATTAGGTTTGCTAATCTGGAACTGTACTTCCCTCGAATGTTGGTCAATTTATAGGGAAAGTCTCAATTCTGTCTTTGCTATGTCAAAAGGTCAAACAAGGTCCAATTTCACTTCTGAAAGAAGTTCTGGAACTCTTAAGTCAATTGGAACATCACTCTATGTCCTCAGTCAACTTTTCACTTCACTAAGCCCTTGTAGACATCCTACGCGTAGGATGTCTACCTACTCCGTTTTTCCTGGAGTTTGCACTATAGATTCCCCTTGATGTGCTCAGTCCAGTGCTGTTTTTACTTTTTGATTTGGACACCTATAAGCTGGTCAATTGATCAGAAATATGTTCCAGCAGCCTGATGTTGGTCTGACCAGTCAAATCAACTCCAATTTGGACCAAAATTGACTAGGAGGCTTGTCTCAGGCTATAAAACACCCTGCTATGCCTACAGTCATTTTTTGGCTTCAATATCATGTAGTAGACATCGTACGTGTAGCATGTCTAACTGCTCAAAATGGCTTCAAATGCAAAGCACAGACTCCTCTTAAGGTGCTTGTCACTTTGGTATACTCAAAGCTGGGCTTAGATTGGTAAATCACACAGAACACATCCTACTTGTAGGATGTCTATATGGTCTGTTTGACCCCAAACTTGAGTCACAGCTTTCGCTTGATGTCAGCAACCGAGTGCTATGCTTAGATTTAAGTTTGGATTTCAAAAGACCCCAATTTTAGCTTTCCTAGCCCTCTTCAGTCAAAGATGCTAAAGTCTGCTTAAAACCCAATTTTCTCACCCAATTTGAGATGAAACCTTTCTCAGGCACTCAATAAATCATGCAGATCATGCTCATGCAGCCATCCTATGGTTTTGGTCTTAAAATAATGCTTTGTCACAATTTGGATAGGATGTCTGGCAATTTTCTTTCTATCTGGCCTTATTCTGTCAAGATATGGTCAAACTTCCACTTTGCAGGTGAACATAGGGTAAAACCTACCTTTTAAACACACTGGTCAACTCAGATTTTCAAAATTTCCACTAGAACTCCCTATAGACATCCTACACATAGGATGTCTCCTGGCTTAAAATTTAATTGTTTTCTAATAGAAGTACTCCTTCTGCTCCGCAGATCCCTCAGAAACACTCACAGAAACTTTTGAACTTCACTTCAGCTTCTAAACACTCTTTTCCGTCTTTTACAACCTTGTGATGAACCTAACAGCAAGTATAACATGCATGAAGTGCTCCAGATCAGAAATCATGATGTCCTACTTACCCTACTCCTACTCATCATGTGAGATGGTGATATTGGTGTCTTGGTTGCTTCCTGGCCTCTCCGGACTCTCAAGCTCTCCTTCCACCGCCTCTACCACTCCAACTCCTACTCTCTACACCACAACTTAACTATTACCTACAAACTATCTAAGTCTACTTGAGTCTGCCTAAGTCGAAGGATCTAGGCCAAACATTCACTCCCTAGACTCCTCCTAAGACCTAGAGAGTCCTCCAGCTTTGATCCTATCTAAATGTAAAACGAGACTCTGGCAAGCCAGAGAATCCCTATCCTCAAGGAATAGTCTCGGTTACCTACCTAGGGTTTTCGTCCCCTGCAGCGGTGCCAATGTTGGCGGATACGCCGTGACAGACGTCAGCACAACGAGAACTCACCTAACAAGATTTTTCAGCTAAGGACGAAGCTCGACCCGTAGGCGCGTGGAAGCAAGCATAGGGTGTGAACCTACACTCGACCGACTCTCGACTACTTCCTACAGAGGTCTCTACCCAATGTCTAAGCTACAACCTTCAGGAGTGCATAAGAGGAGATTTCCTACAACGCTTTCAAAAGCCAAATACCCATCAAACATTCTTGAAATGCCACAGAATTTGAAGGAGACCCTATTAACACCAATAGGTCGCTCTCCCTAAGGTCCATGAACCAAAATCCCAACCCTAAACACGTGGTGCAAAATCACGTAGGATGTCTGGTCGAAATTTGTAGGTCATCGTTTCCAAAAACTAAAGTGCCTAATGTGTAGTTCTACTCAATGCGAACGCGTGGATATGCTTAAATGCAAAAACAGACAACGTATGCTCACCGAATCACCAGATGTAGCTTGTGGGTCGAGTTCGCAAAGCCATACCGTACACACGCAATGCACGTATTGACATGTAGCACTCGTCGAGGGCAACACGCTGCACTTCTCCGCACTCGATTCCGACCACCGGTGCGTGCGTAGCGTCAATATAAAACTCTCACTCTCTCTCGTACACAGAGTACGCTCGTACTCTCTCACTCTCTCTCGTACACAGAGTACGCTCACTCACACAGATAGAACTTTTCAAAATGACAAAAGGTTTTTTCATTAAGGTTAAAAGTGGTATAAATACCTTATAATCTCAAACCCTAATGTTCCAATTTAACCATCCACTCAATATAAATGTCAAAAATGGGATACAATCTGGAAGCTTCTGTAAGCCCCACTATTTACAAAGATAAAATGACGGTTTTTCTCAATTAAAGAATAATTACAAAAAATAATATTCTCTCGAGCAATCATTCTCCGTTGGGTGTGTCCAACCGCTAATAAAGACCAAGGGTAAAAGGGGTCCAAATGAGAGATGGTATGTTAAAGAGCAATGCTACCTAATGGAGCTTTAAAACCGTAGGGTTAGCTTCATTAAAGACCTCCAAAAGTCCTTTGACCTTAGGCAAGCTAGGGATGACCTTGAGGTGGGAATCCTACCCAAGCATGAGGTGCTTGTTGGCTTGCTAAGTGTTAGTGGGAACTTTACCCAAAAGCTTGAGGTGTTTCTCACATGCTTAAATGACTAAAGTTCTTGAAGTATTCAGTTCAAAGATAACTCTCAAGAGACATGAATGTGCCATTTTTGATTAACTAAGTGTTTGAAGTGTTCAAATGACTTAATAAGCAAATGACTTAATAAATCTTTGAAGTATTCAATTCAATCAAATGACTTAATAAGCATAAAAGACACATGTTCAAATGACCTTCCACATGTGGCCCTCATGATGTGTTTGAATGCTATTGGACAGGTTTTAAAGGGATCCAATGAGAATTTAGATACATAAAAATAAATAAGTTCTTTCTCTCAAAGAGGAAAAAGAGGACACATGTTCAAATGAAATAATAAAATAATAAGAGAGAGAGAGAGAGAGAGAGAGAGAGAGAGAGGTGTGGACCAAGTATGAGAGGGGGGGTATACTCTCTCTCCCCCCCCCCCCCCCCCCCCCCACACACACACACACACACACACACATTCTCTCATTGTGTGGAGTGAAAAATGCAAGAGCTCCATCTCCTTCTCCAAGTTTGTTGAGAAGTGGAGAGCCTACACCAACACTCTTGGCTATGGAATGCAAATCCAACCAAGAGCCACGCTTCAATGCTTAAGCTTGCCACCTTCTTCAATTTCATTACTATGCTATTATGCTATGCTAAGCAAGAAGAGTGATGATAAGTGAGTAACTATTTCTTTCTCCTATGGAATGTTTCTTCTTCCTCTTCCCTACCCTCATTCCCTGCTAGCTCTCTCCACCTTCGAAGGTGTTTGAGGCCTTAGAACTGAGGCTTGGGATAGTTAATGCTTTTTCAAAGTTTATGTTAAGCTCATGATGCATGAAGCTTTCCATCTTCATAGCATCACCAAGGTCACAAGGAACACAAATATTGTATTGTAACAAAGTCTCTCTTGATGGGAGAATCTATAATACAAACGCCTTTTGGAGGGGGGACCGGCTTCAAGTAAATCCAGTCCTCATCTATTGTCATGTTCTCTAATACTCTCTCTCTTGCAAAAGTATTGTTCATGCCAAGGTAATTCAATACTATGTTTAATGTTGATTCCATCAATTAAGTTTACCCTCGAAGTTCTTAAAGAATCTCACAAAAATGCTTACTTTAATTCTCTTAATTCCACTATTCTCAAAGTTCATAGACTAAATCCATTACATGCTAATGAGCAATTATCTGTGCAAGGATCCATGACTCCAATGCTGATCTTGATTTGTTGTGATACTGATTGTTCTCAGCCTCCTACTTTGGACTTTGCAAGATTCGTTCTCAAGTTGTGGTGGCCCACTTCGATGCGGGCTTCTAGCTCTTCCAAGCTCAATGGCTATGTCAGTTAATATACCTCTAGTATAGGTGGACTTTAAAGTTTGATGTGAAGCTTGTTTATCTGACTGTTGAGTCTCTGCTCTAAAGAGGTCAATGATATGTCTTTGTGAATGTCTCCCATTGTCTAATCTCCTCAAGAGACTCTCCCTGTGTCTATGCAACTCTAGCAAAAACAACCCAAGGCATCTCTGACCTTGATATCTTATGACTCTAGCCAATGGTCCAAATCCCTATCTGAATAAATAGTGAAAAAGGTCTCATATCTCATAGTATAATAGAGAATGACATATGTGGTGTAACTCTGTCTTTGGCTTTATATGATACAACTACAAGTGTTGGTCTCTGTTGGTATTCTCCAAAATCTACCAATCTCAATATCTAGTTGATGCGGTGATAAATCTTGATTTGTGTGATAGACAAGAAGGGTGCATTTGCGCGTGCGCGCGCGCGCACACACACACACACACACACACACACACACACACACACACACACACACACACACACACACACACACAGAGAGAGAGAGAGAGAGAGAGAGAGAGAGAGAGAGAGAGAGAGAGAGAGAGAGAGAGAGAGAGAGAGAGAGAGAGAGAGAGAGAGAGGTATATAAAAAGGAGGAGGGGAGAGAGGAAGAAATGAAATGTTATATTAACGTCTTCAAAAGGCCAAAATGACCTATGAGACCAAAAATTGGTGAATCAAATACCATGTCTGAGTATGGAAATTACAAAGTTACAAAGAACTAACACTAGTACGCTAAGGAGAAAGGAAATTGGGGGGGGGGGGTGTTGTGGGTTCAGATGAAATTTCATATCGGTCGCTGTCGGATCTCATCGACCTCCTTCATGGTTAGTACTCTGGTTGGGCATCTTGCATGTCGAGCTAGAGCGATCTGTATCTTCTGTTGCAACCTTCGTCAGTAGTGGGAGACCCCCCGAGGTCGTGGACGTCTGGATCTACCAAGTTCCATGGCTCAATCAAGCGGTGTACCTCTAGTATGAGTAGGCTCTGAGATTTGCTGTAATGACTGCTCCGTTGGCTCTCCTCTGGCTGGTGTAAAGAAATTTGTGATTCGTCTTTGAGACTATCTTTCCTCTGATGTTCTCAGCAAGCTCTCCCTAAGTTTGCGCAGCTCTAGCAGGAACAATCCAAGAAACCTCTGATCCTTGTATCTCATGACTCTAGAAAAAGGTCCGAACCCTTCTTTGAACAGGTAGTGGAAGCGGCCGCATATCTCATAGTATGCCGGGCAGTGACTTGTGTAGTGCAGCTCTGTCTCTGGCTCTGCGTTGCATATGTGACATATCCTAGCTCCTGCCGGCACCCCCCGACACCCCTCAAAATCGACCAGTCTCAATTTGGAGCTGATGTGAGGATGTGCGTATCTGTCCAATAGAGTATCTTATCCCATGAGATAAGTGTGTGTCCATGTATGCATGCCTAGTCACAAAGCCGTCCTCCGTGAGTTGGAGAAGATGCTCTCTGTAGAAGGCCATCTTCATGCCCAACTCCCGTGTTGGCTGTATCCATGTGCTCCTGGTGTTTAGCTGAATCAGATCCTGACGTATGAGTCTGGTGATCTCTGTCCGTGTGAGAGACAGGGAGGGTGCATCCAGGGAGTATTGAAGCGGAGGTAATCTATCCATCTTGAGACCATGCGACTGAAACCATGCTGTCCTCTGTCGATACCAACATGCTGTATCGCCTTGTAGAGCTAGTTGTCGAGATGACTTCAAGGCAAGCCGAGCGTATCTGTCCCTCAAGCCGAGCGTATCTGTCCCTGGGGAGATCCCATAGACCGTGCATAAAAGAAACTGATCTCGTCAATGCCTCCACCACTGGGGGGGGGAGGGGGGGGGGGGGGGCTAGCTTGGCTCGGATAATCTCATGTGGTATTGAGGCCCTAGCCCGAATCATCTGAGCGATCATAGAGACTAGAGGCCTCTCCATACATCTCCATCCATCTGTGTTGCCAGATCTCCCATGGTGGTCTACTGAGGGTCCCCATAACTGAACCCCATACAACATAGCTGGAGTCACTAGAGTGTCAAAAAGCCAAAGCTTTGTTCGTGGTTCCTAAAAATAAACCTGCGAACAAATCCTCTCTAGTCCTCCCAAAGCTGCATATGCTCTCGTCAGTCTAGTATCTGATGCTCTCCTTAGTAAAAACATCGGTCCACCGAAGACTACCCCAAGATAAGTATATGCATCTGTGTACTCCACAGTCTCCTGGCCATACATAAATGTGGGTGCCGACCTCCTAACCCACTGTGGTGTGGTGTTGAACACCATAACCTTGGTTTTCCCCAGATTGACAGACAATCCACTTTCACGAGCAAATGTATGCATAGCATCCAAGTGACATTGCATCCGCTCTGGTGAGTCAGAAATCAGCACAATATCATCAACATATAATAACAACGGAATCCATGTCCCTGCTAGCTGAGCCCCCCTGTCCCCTTGACGCTCTACATAGTCCAAAAACTCATCCACATACATCCCAAAAAGAGTCGGGGATAGGGGGCATCCCTGCTTTACTCCAATAATGGAGAGGACCATGTCCGACATTCCCTCAGTGGTGCGTACCTGCCCCATCACTGTCTTGTATAGAGCCAAAATCCCCCAAATCAGATCTGTAGGCACACCCATGTCCTGTAATTTGCGTATGAGTCTGGCTCTCTGCACTGTGTCGAAAGCTTTGCGGAAATCCACAAAGCTACAATAGATCCTGTTGCCATGGTGTCTACCCTCCTCATAATAGGTCTGAGTGTCAGAATTTGGTCAAGAGTGGAGAAACCTCTCCTGAAACTTGCTTGCGCTGGTGCTCTTATTCCCTCTTGCTCTGCCCATCTACTCAGCTCTTGTTCAAGAATAGATGCATACAGCCTAGCTAATGTGTGACCAACCATGATGGTGCGATAATTCTCGGGAATCATGGGATCTCCAGACTTGAAAATAGGCACAATCGTGGACATACTCCAAGTCTCCGGGAAGCCTTCATACATGGCTCGATTAAACATCATAGCCAGGAGCTCTACGAGAATATCCCTGGCATGGCTGAAGTGCTCTGCTACCAGACCGTCATGATCATGTGCTCTCCTTGTCTTCATCTTGTCAATAGCTTTCCTTACCCTCTCAGCAGTAAAGAAAGAACATGTCTCCGGGCATGTCTCTAGTGGGTCCGGTAGAGGTGGTTGTCCTGATGCTGTGTAGAGAGATGTGGCATATTCCCCCCATGTCTCAATGGAGGTGACCGCTGGTGGTGGTGAATGTTCGTGGAATAGCCTCCATGCTTTGCCTGAGTCCCGACTTATAAATAACTGATACAGATCTTGCTCTAGCTGGGATAAATAAGCCCTTTTCTTTCGTCGCACTAGGTGGGAAAGATAATCCGTGACTGTCTATGTGTGGTAATACCCATGAGCACTTCCCTCTGTAACTTGATCCTCATATCTCTACACTCCTCATCATACCAAATATTCTGGGGCATTTTTCCAGATTGTCTCCGTGTAGGCTGGTTGTGGGGTATGCTTCTGATGCTGCATCATGGAGCGTCTCTGTCAGTATCTGAGTGAGTTCATCTGGTGGCTGTCCTGGCTCATGGGTTCATAGCTTCTTGTATATCTCATCCGTATACATAGAGTCCATCTCCCTCATGAAGGTATATCGGATGTGTGTAGGGACCTCTCCTAATGGAGCTGTGCTGAAGTGAAACGTCAGGGTGAAGGACAAGATAGCATGATCAACTGCTACTCCAACTGGCCTAGTGCCCACCATGAAATCTTGAAAGAATGGAATGAGACCTGGCTGGCCCATAACATAATCCACTATGCTGGCACCATGTCAGTGTGGAAAGCAAGTAAAACCTCCAGCTGTTGAAAATCTTTGTAGGCCATTTAAAATGGCCAATCTATGTGCGGTTCCCATATCTATCAAGTATCTGCCATATTCCGTGTATTCCTCATCTTGTGATAATCTGGATAGACCCATCTCTGTATCGTCCAGCTCCCTAAGCATTTCCTCGGAAGTATCATAAAATATTTTCTGGTGGTGGGCAGTCCTAGCATTGAAATCCCCTAGTATGATAATGTCACCATCCTTAGAAAACTCCCATATGTCATTATCCAAAATAGCAAAGGGGGATTGTCCCCTAGGTGATGCATATTGACGTACTAGGAGGAAAGTAACAGATAGAATTGTAGAGGTATCTTCCCGTCTCTGCCCTGAGCCTCACCCACATGTACCTAGCATGCTCGTCCTTGCGCGCTATATATATCAATGTCTGAAACTCCTCCCTAAATAGAATTGCCACTGCCCTTGAGCCTCGTCCTCGATGCTCCGATCTAGTCTCTTGTCTGTAGACTGTCTCCCATCTATATCCGCTCACCTGTGGCATGGATTGACCAAGGGCTTGATGCATCTCAGAGTAGAAGATGATGTCTCTCCCTCTGAAGCTATCCTCAAAGGCCCCTACATCAAGACGAAGTGAACCGTTAAAATTCCAGGTTGCCATATTTAGTGTGGTCCCATAGGTCTCGCACCGTCATGCGGGACGTCGCTCCAATAACACCACCTTTCCATCTCTGTAAAAAGAAATCTTCCCCTTTTCCCTTCCTGCTCTAATTTCCGGCATTACTTCTTGCATATGAGCAACCTACGAGAGGGTGAGGTCATGTTCAAGAAAGATGCCAATCTTCTTTAGAGTCGGTCTCTTCTTCAGGAAATCCTTCTTCGCTTCCATGGAGGGGAAGCGGAGAATGAGTGGCCTTTCCTTCGAGGTTTCTCCGTTGCTCCCGCTTTTCTTTGTGCCCACTCTCCAGGCCCTCGTATGCGTCTGCTCGTTGACCCCCACCACAGTCATGAGTTCTTTCACCTCTTCCTCCACGTTATCTTGGTCTCTGAGGTCACATATTCTTACGTGTAAGGCCCGCACTCGTCTCCTTTGCTCCTCTTCTAGTGTCAAGTTGATGATGGTTGGTGTGGGGGTGGGGGTTATTTCCTTGCCTTTCCCTTTCTTGACAATCTCGATCCATTTTTCGGCCTTTTCTGCTTTTTGTTGGGTCTTTGTGATGACATCTACCCACGAGGTCCTTATTTCTTTTTGTTGCTCCCCACCTTCTTTGATGGCTTGCACTTGTTCCTTTAATCGTGTTAAGCTCTTCAATTACTGAGGGTTGAAGCTCTCCCTCTTCGAGGACATTCTGCGATCGCACCTCTGCAAGCTCTTTCTTGAGTAGTGTGATTTCCTCATCTTGAGCCTTCACGCGATCCTCGAGGGTATGTATCGTGCTTTCTTGTGCTGCCACGCATGTGTCGAGTATGTTGATAGTACCTAGGAGGTGGCGGTTGACATGCTGATGGACTCGCTCAGTTCTTCTTTGCATTTTTGATGGCATTCTCCAATGGGTCATCTTTGCCATTCTGCTTCCTCATGGTCGGAAGGCCACCACAGGAGAGGGAGAGGGATCTTTTTCTCTCTCTACGTGGCTTCCCTCTTTCTCTCTCTACGTTCGTAAACCTTCTCTAGGTAGAGAGAGTGAGAGGGAGTGTGTGTGTGTGTGAGAGAGAGAGAGAGAGAGAGAGAGGGAGAGAGGGAGAGAGGTGAGGAGAGGGGAGGTAGGTTAATAAAATGGGAGAGAGAGAGAGAAGGGTGGGAGAGAGGAAGACACACACACACACGCATATATATATATAGATATATACATATATATATATATATATATATATATATATATATATATATACATATATATATATATATCTATCTATCTATATATATATATATATATATATATATATATATATATATATATATATATATATATATATATATATATATATATATATGTATATATATATATATACATATGTCTATATACACACACACACACACACACACACACACACACACACACACACACACACACACACACACACACACACACACACACACACACACACACACACACACACACACACACATATATATATATATATATATATATATATATATATATATATATATATATATATATATATATATATATATATAGAGAGAGAGAGAGAGAGAGAGAGAGAGAGAGAGAGAGAAGGGTGGGAGAGAGGAAGACACACACACACACACACACACACACACACACACACACACACACACACACACACACACACACACACACACACACATAGAGAGAGATTAAAAAAAATATCTCTCCAAAAAGCTCGCTCGAAAAGAGGCGAGTTTTTTTTTTTGTATTGGTCAGTTGACCAAAGATCCTCCAAAAGTTCCCTCCAAAGCCGCCTTCAAAATCTCCCTCCATACCTTAACTCCAAAGTCATGAATATGGGAGCTACGCAAAGAATACAATGCTGGCTAGCTCGTGGGCTAGCTTGCTGGAAAAGTGGGAAAAATGCCAATGTTGATCCAAAGTAGATGCTAAAGTGAAGCTTTTTCCAGTCATCCTCAGTTGAGACATATTCCACATGTGGAGAATATGAGTCTTTGAGACTTACACTCATGCCCGCTTTTTCAATTATGTGTCGCGACAAGTCTCCTAGTGTTGGCCAAATCCGTTTGCTAGACCATTTTCAGCACATTGTATCTTTAGGAACAATTTTAGTGGCAAAAAATTGTCAAATACTTCGAACAACTTGTTAAGGTTACAAGTGATACTAAACAAAATTAACGGATGGCTGTTCATGCATATAGCAAGGCTATGTATTGTAAATGAAAATGTTTCATTGTTTCTACCTACAAGTGACTTATGTTTCAAATTCTATTATGGTTCAAATGTTTTAGCAAGGCTTGCAAATGATTGCAGTAGGAAGTAACTAGCTTCTTTTCAAAACTTTTTACACTCCTCTTTTATGTATGCTATGAGCACCATATTTACCATAAGTATTGGAAATTGCGATCATGGAAATGCAGGTTCAGATTTGTTTTTGCTAAATGCATGCATACTAGGTGTTATGGGCCCTGATGTTTAGCAAAGGCTGATTTGTAGTGGCATGCACATTCATGACGTAGATCTAACAATCACCAATACTCCATTTGAGTGCATGTGGATTTTTCGAGTTAACCAAGATGATTATTTGTTTACCGGTCATTTTGGAAGACTGTTTGTACACGGTGGAGAAACACACCTCAATACTGTCATTTATCCAAAGAGGATAGGCAAATTACAACAGTAATCTTGTGCTAAAGGATATGCAAAATGCTTATGTAGCACTAAGAAATCCAATTAGAAAGCATGCACTGCTCTAGTTGGAGTTTGCTAACCATAAGGTACAACATGTTTGCGACTAGGTTTAGTCTCTTCATGATTCAATCAGGTTCTCAACCAAACACTGGTTATGGTGGGTTGTTTTTTGATGCAAATATAATAAGTTAAGGACTTCTACTTTGCTGATAATTTACGTCATCCAGTTACTTTCATGGAAAGTGAAAAGAGGTACTCTTTTGGGTACATTTTTGTTGTGATAACTCATTTAGCATGGTCATGTGGCTTCTAAATGGAGTTTACCTACTATGTTGGTTATGGGCCAGTTACACAAGACGGTTGCAAAGGGACAACAATGTGGAAAATCAAGATGTTATTCTTGATTTTGTTGCACCTCCTACTTAACCGTGTTCCGGTCAAATGCACAGGTAGATCCCTGAAGGATGCCACTGTGGAAAACATTAGCGTTCTTTTGAAGATACAACCACTTTTGGTTTTTGAGGATGAAAACGCTTCTAAAAGGGGGGAATAATGTAATGCCAAGGGAAAACCCAGGGGGGTCACTAGTGGACCTAGGCAAAGGGCCGTCTGCAAAGTGTGGACAGGGGATTCTATAGAAGATGGCCAAGGGCCTATATAACGGGTGGTAGGGTGGAGATTCTCTTAACGCAGTTCCCGAGTTTCTTACAGCTTCTACCCCACTTAGTCTTAGTATGAAATTTTTGACGTTGATGTTTTCAAGGACACAAGTAGCCTAGTAGAAATATTGCCATAGTTTCAAGCCTTGAAAAGATGTTGAGTTTTGACTTTTGCTACATGGGTCACTACATTGTTGTATAAAATGGCATTCAGATTGATTGGGGTCTTGTTGTTTATGGCTCTAGCTAGTAACATCATGAAGAGCTTTTCAAACATGTATCTTGACTTTTGTTCCACTGCTAATATTGGGATTTCTTTTCTGCTTGAATTTTTTTTCTTTCCAGATTGAGGTGTTTTATTCAAAAAATTGTTGATGGTTTTAGCACTACATGGTTGAGATATTTGGTCGAATGGTAATCTGTCGACATGGGAAATTGCATAGCAGTAAATTGCATGTTTTGACTATTGATGACTACTATGGCCGTGCCAGCATTGAATGTTTAGACCACCTATTCTATGACAATCAAGTTGATTGGTATTTTTGTTGCTTCTAAAATGATTGTTATACCCTAGCTCTAGAGTAGTTCCCTCTATCTATCCTAGAAGATGTACTTGCCTATGGCATGGTATGAAATTAACATCTGTTGTTGTTCCTATGCTAAACTCTACTTAATCTCTTCTATCATGTGTTGTTGTTAATCTAATACTGCTTGCATTGCCTTGGAAGAGATAGCACCATGATTTTCCATCTCTAGAGTTTGCAAAAGGGGATTTGTTGAAAAGGAAAACTCACTTGATGAGGTTGATGATGGAAACCAAGCATGCACGGAGGGGTTTATGCTTGTAGTGGTTTGTAGCCAAAGGTAATGTAGTAGGAGGCTCTGTGGCAACAGGCTCTATGAGTACAAAAGGTGACAGAATGGTTGTAGGGTTGCATACTCTCCTCATAGTGATTCTCATTTGAGCCATGAATGCCCCACTCTTTGTGCACCTTGAGAAAATAGTCTTCATTATTGATGTGGCAATCATGCACTGATTCTTCCTTATAATGATTGCCGGTGGGATGCCAAAAAAGATATGCGAGTGAATACCTTATTTGAATGTCATTGCTAATCCTTACCCCTTTAGATCTGACCAAAATAAGGTCCAAAGGAAGATTTTTAGAGTCAAATGTGTTAACTACCTTAGGTATTGGTGCAAGAGTCTCTATTGGAGTGAAATACTACAACTTAATTTTTGATCCAATATAACCCTATGTAGTGTCAGTCTAGATAAGTCCTTTAGTTTGTGATTGTGCCATTAGAGAAACCCTGTCCACCTCATTGTGCCTAACTATGTGTAGATTCGATTTCTTTGGGCCTAACTTGGACTTATATAGCAAAATCAAATCTCCTTTTTGAATTCCCTTACTTTTTTTTTACTATCATGCAAGTGTTTCCTTTTGCATTGCACCAATGCATTGCTCTTTGCTTGATTTCATCCATCTTAACTATACACCTAGTCTGATTTCATCCAGCTTAAGTATACACCCACTCTGATTTCATCCAGCTTGAGTAATACACCTAGTCTCTTATTCACAATTGATTTCATCCATCTCTTTGCACTAATTACATCCAACTTGAATAATACACCCAGTCTCGTCTTAACAATTGAATCATAATCCATATCATGCTCTATTGCTAATTTGGGACTAGGAACAACAATTTCCATAGGTACAACTGCTTCATTTCCATACAACATTTTGAATGGTATCATTTTGGTTGTGATCTTATGTGCTGTCCTACATTCCTAGAGTGCCATGTAGAGCTTCTCATCCTAGGTGTGAGATTCCTCCTAAACTATCTTAGTGAGAATAGTCTTGACAATCTTGTTGCTACTCTCAACCTATCCATTGCATCTGGGATATTAGGTGTGGACTTTCGATGCTTGTGAGATTATTACGTGTGAGATTCCTCCTAAATCATCTTAGTCAGAATAGTCTTGACAATCTTGTTGCTACTCTCAGTCTATCCATTGCATCTGGGATAGTAGGCATGGAAAAGATTTTAATTAGGATCTGAATAGTTTCATTTATAAAATGGGTCCCTTTATGTGAAACTATCTCCATCAAGCAACCATATCAACACCTAATATGTTCATATGAAAACTAGGATGTTAACTTGACTGTGCTATTAGGAAGTTCCTTAGCCTCCACCCATTAACATGTATCCATGACCATATACTTCCTAGAGTGCTATATGGAGCTTCTCATCCTAGGTGTGAGGTCTCATCTTGATCTATATGTATCTCTATGGAGGGTGACTTGAGACTATGATTTCCAATTTGACTTTCATCAGCTGACTTAGCTGGAAATGAATGATTGATCTTTGGACTTCCTATTTCTTCCTAGTTGTCTGCAACCCCGTTCTTCTTAACTTCTCGCTCTGATGGCATTGTCTGATTAATAGCTATCACGATTTCCCTTTGTTCTATTTGATCTGCACTTGCTATTGCCTGATTTGATTTGAGTTCTTCTGCAGTTATGTTTGATGGGGATGAATCATCTTCAATAAGATCTTCTTTGATATCAGTCTCCATTTTAAAAGTGTTTGAGGACTTTGTGCTGTCGTCCACGGGTGACCAATCTTGGTCTTCATTCTTTGTTGTCTCTGAAGACTGCATCATGTTTACATTCTGTATCTTTGAAATATTCTTAGCCATTGGCATTCCCATGATGATGTCGTCTGGCATATCTTTTGCTGTGATCACATGGAATTGAGCTGTGGTGATATGTGAACTTACTTCAATGGTGGTGGAGATGATTCCCCAACATTCTGCTCGTTTGTCTCCACATATGCTCACAAATCCAGGAGCATCTTCCAGTTGTTGTTGGCCACATCTTTTTGAAGTACGAAAGGACATGAGGTTCTTGTCTAACTAAAAATCTAGCTTTACTTTACTTGACATGTTTTCTTCGTTTTCACCAACATATTTGTGTTTGATTTGACTTATTTTGCTATGGCAACACCCTTTGGTTGAACTTTATCTGCATTTTCTTTGCTTTGACCACTTGCTTCAATTGATGTCAACTCCATTGACTGTGATACTGCACTTTTTGTCTACAACAACTGATGAGCATTGTCCTCCTGCATCTGAGTAACCTTTGATCTTAATAGATCCATTGTACTGTCTGGCAGAATCTGTCTCTTTGGAGGAGATTTTGGTGGTGACCTTTGTGTAGCTTTTTGGACTTTAGCTCCCATTGAATTTGATTGTTTTGTCACTTGTTCTGGCAGCTTGAGACTTTGCATCATCTTCAGATAGTCTTTGACTTCAGTTGGGCCATCCATAGGGGTTTGTACAAGGTCATGAACATGTTGGTATTCATTGCCATTTGGATCTTGATATGCATATGTGAGCTTGATCACATGTAACTGTTTGAACACTATGGCATTTGTCGGCTTTTGACTTTGACTTGTGGAGATTAGCTGAAACTTCTGTCCTTGTGATCTTCATAGAGGCATTCATCTATGACTCTGATATAATCTGGGTCAATTGGAAACTTCCAATAACCATATGCTCTTTCAATGGTTTCTGCTTTAAAGGGGTTTGTTGGTTAGAAGCTCTAGGGCTTCTAATTGGTGTAGTATTTCCTGGTACATAAGCTGAGCTTGATGGATTTACAACCCCCCCCTTCTTAGGGTGATCACTATAGCCTGTTTCATTGTAAGAGTCCAAAATTGTTTGGCTCTAATTTAGTCTCACCTTTTGGGACTGTGAAAGTACACTTTGGATATCATTGTTGATTTTTGGCATCTGTAAGCCTTTTACATAGTTTCCTATGTATCTCCTTGAAACATGACAAATTATTCCCCAAGACAAGTGTAAATAGCATTATCTTTGCCCTGATATTGTCTATCCCATGGGTCTCCTATGACATGAGCTTCTGTGGTTTCAGGACCCAAGGCATCATAGATGCTAGACTCCCATCTATATCTACGACTGTTTTTGTCAAAATATATGTTCTTTTGATCACAACATCGAAGTTTGATTTTCGATGGAGGAGAGTTTGGCTCCGAACAGATTTCTGGGTTCACTCGGGTAATATCCTTCAGCTCTAGAGAGGATGGGCTATAATAGATTCTTTCCTCTGAAATGAACCATCCTTTCTAATCTATCACTGGACGCACTTCTACGAGTTGGTATGTGGGCCGTTCAAACACTGGTTGATCCTCTTTGTACAATTTCCCTTTTTGGTCTACATAGTGTGCATATGAATTATGGGTGCCATACAATGCTAACATCATTCTGTTTGATGTGTCTCTTAGACTCGTGAATGATTGCACACTTGTGGCAGTGGATGCAAAATCATTTGCAAATTCAACAGTCTTTTCAACCTTTGGTGATATCTCGACACCTTTACTAAATTCATGCAAGAATTTGTTGTTTAAAGAATCAATTTTAAGCTTTTCAGGTGCTTGTGCATCTTTATGCTCATTTTGAATTTGCATGATTTTACTGGTGTTTCTAATGGTAATGCAAAATCATCTGATTGCAAGTTAAATGCACTTACATCGAGATTTGTATTTCCAATTTTCTCTGTGCCTTGCTTGGCAGTTGATGTATCCCTGTTGTCTGAATTTCTTGGACAATCTTCAGAAAAATGTCCACCTTTTCGTCCACAATCTGAGCAATACGCCATGATTGGGGTAATTTCAATTGGTTTTGTCATGTCAAGCTCTACCTGAGGAGCTTCTGTTTCTATGCATGCCAAGTTGTTGGCATCTTCTTTCAAAACACTGAGCATCAAGCTGTAGATTGCTCCATCTTGACCTTTTTACTGTCTTTGACTTGGTTCTCCAATTAGACTGGCGTCTATTGGCTGATCTATTGGATCTTGCAATTCTGGCTCTTGACCTTATATTTGACAACTGTAATCCATGTACAATGACCCTGATTGCATATGCACTAAATAGATGCTTTGTGGACTTCTGCAAATTTCTGGATAAACACTTGGGTTGATCTTTTGCACTTCTATCTGCACTTCATCTTTAAGCTTGCAATACCTGGCTCCACTGAAGTCTGTGAACATCTAGGAGTTCTCTGCATCTGGCTTTACTTTGATCCATAGGATCTTGGCTACCGTGTTGCTTTTGCTCCTCATCAAGTATCTATGGCCTTTTGAATCTACATATAAGAATTTATCTCCATTGTAGCTATATAGCTGCAAAATTTGCTCTGTTGCAGTTGTGCAGAAGTTGCCACTGCTACTAGCTTGCTCTGTTGTACTTGAACTTTTGACTCGATTTGAGTCCATGTGGACTTGATCTATCAAAACTGTCTCCTAGCAGATTTTGGTATCGATCGATTAGCAGAATTTCTACCGCTCTTACTAGCCTAATCTGCAATCGCATGTGAGTTCTATCCCTGTTAGTCCGACTAGAAGTTAGTTTGCAATGCAATTACTTGTACTTGCCAATTTCTAGCATGCAAAATTTTTGAATTTTATTTGCCCTTCTACTGCTTCGAATTGGTCGTTTTGCTTGCTTTTTTTCAGTTGATCTGATTCGCTTTGCGTGGTGTGCTTGATTTGCGGTGTTTACTCGATGTGGGATACACTACTTTTCGGCTTTGCTTTTTGCTTTTCTGGGTCTTTTCCAGGGCTCGTTCTGCCTTTTTCTAGCTCTTTTTGTCTTTTTGTGACACTTTCGACAACTTTCTTTTTATTTTTCCTAATTTTTAATGAAATTTTGAATTTTCTAAAATTTTTAGTATTTTCATGATTTTTTACGATTTTTTTGGGAAAATTTTGATTTTTACATTTTTTTTGGGTGAATTTTCTAAAGTTTTTATGATTTTTACGGTTTATTGGGTTTTTTCTAATCAGCTATTGATTTTTTTGTGACTTTTTGAACTTTTAATGTTTTATTAATGATTTATCTGTGAGTGTTTTTGATTTTTTGTGATTTATTTATGAATTTTTTGGATTTTTTAACGTGTTTATTATTATTTTTTGTGTTTTTTTAATCTCTATTTAAAATTTTTGTGAGTTTTTAATGTTTTTTTCTACTTTTCTTTGAATTTTTATGAGTTTTTTAATTTTTTGTGATTTTTTAACGTGTTTTTTCTATTTTTCTAGAATTTTTAAACTCTTTTTTATGATTTTGGTTTTTAATTCCTTTTTGTGAATTTTTATTCTCTTTTTTTTGTTTGGATTTTTATTTTCTTAAAGACTTGTATACTTACCTGTGATGCAGGTCAGCCTTGACGTGGTTGGTCACAGCAGCGTATGAAGGCAGTGACGCGGGCTGTCAGCAGCAATAGGGAGGGCACGTGATTGCGGGAACGCTTTAGCGCGTAGCGTGTGTAGGAGGAAACTGTTAGGCGGCACACGCATGTTGCTGACGTGGTTGGAGTGGGTTTCGAAGGCGCCAAAACGCAGCAGTCAACGCACAGGAAGGAGGAGGAGGGTGGGTACACGGTGCACGCTCCCGGTCAGAGGCAAGAGAGAGAGCGGGCACGCAAGAGAGAGAAGGAGAGAAGAGAGAGAGTGAAAGGGGGATGAGAAGAATAAAGTTAGAGAGAGAAATGGGTAAAGTTAGAGAGAGAAAGTTAATGAGCGCTTGTGGGAGAGAGAAAAAGAGAGAGAGGAGAGAGAAGGTGGGTTCACGCGGAACGGGAAGAAGAAGGAAGAGAATTTTAAAGTCGACAAAAATTATTGCAAGCGATCGTAAAGATCTCATCGATGAAGATTTTTTATGCGCTGGAAAGCACGGAATCAAACTCGAACCCGACCCTCTTTTTTTTAAAATTTTTATTTTTCATTTCCAAACGTGGTGATTTACCCCAAGGGCTGAATGTTTTTGGAGGCGATTGATACCTCTCAAAAAGAGAAGACAATTAACTTTTTTTAAAAGGAGTATGAGCATTCCATCCACCACATAGGGGGACCAAAATCTCACAGCAATTGTGACCAACAACACCTCCAACTACAAAGATGCAAGCTTGTCCATTCAAGAGAAGTATCCTAGGCTCACATGGGTACCATGTGCAGCCCATACATTGAACTTTCTTTTGAAAGACATTGGAAAAATGCCATTTGTAAAGCAAGTTTTTCCAGATGCCAACCATGTGGTGAAATTTATGAGGGAGCATCAATTCACCTACACCCTATTTTGGGCCAAGTCACCTAGCAAGGCCCTCCAAAGCTTCTGTGAAACCTGCTTTGCAATAACGTCCTATGTTTTAGATGGTCTACAAGTTGTTAAAGCAACATTGATAGTGATTGTTTCCAACCAAAGATGGGAAGGATGGCTCTCAAAGTATTCAAGTTATCAACAAGTCGGTGACCAAAGATGTGTCTCTCTTGTACAATTACCGTTTTTTTGACGCAATATAGAGAAGGTATGTGGTATTAGCAAGCCGTTTGAGGAGCTCCTAAGGATTTTCAATACCAATAAATTTGTAATTGGCAAGGTTTAGTGGTTGATTTTTGAATTTATTAGACAAAAAAAATGATTTAACCATTTTATTGGTGGGGTAAAGGTACTATACCTTTGCCCATGGCCAACGATTGCTTACTTGTGCCGGATGGTCGATCGTCCATCCAAGTTCCTTATTCTTCATGTACCCCAAATAGAATAAGGATCTTTTCTTCTTCACCTTGAAAAGAAGCTCCACCCACACACACATTCTCTTTCTTCTCCCCTTCCCCACACGCACGCACCGTACGCATTCATGCACACGAACACACTTTCAACTAGTATCAGAGCCGTGGAAATCAACAACAGTGCTCCCTCAGTGATGATGCAGCTCAACATCTGGTGGCATTAGATTGAAGTGATTCCGCAAGGATCAAAATGGATCTTGCACCTCAAAGCTCCCATCATCTGTAGTCCCTCTTGAGCTTGTGGAATCTTGAGAGGAATCTAGGTATCTCTACAAATGGAGCTTTGTACGGCATTGGACTGAGAGAGAAGATTCCAAATGAGAAGATAGAGAGAGCGGGTATGTGCAGTCTTGATGCACGTGCACACACACACACATACACATACACACACACACACACACACACACACACACACACACACACACACACACACACACACACACACACACACACACTCTTATATGCACTTGAGAAAATAAGCCTGGGCATCACCCGACATTGGCTCGACACCCTCCGGTGGCTTTGGTATAGAGAGAGCGAGGGAGAGAGAGCACATTGGCTCTCCTCCGGCGTACATATGGATTTCAATTCCCTTCTCATTAACATTTCAGCTTGACATCAGTTTCAACATCGATTTGGCAATTCGGCTAGCAACTTTTGTTCTATGGTGGAAGGCAGCATCAACATATACTTCCCGGCCTTGAGCAAGAGCGGTTTTGGCTCTCCTCTAGTGTAGCCTCGACATTGGCTACCCTCCTCCGACATACCCCATTTTGGAGTGATTTTGCTCTGATGGTTTCCCTTCAACATCTTGACTTTGACTTACTAAGAGATAGATCAAGTGAGAGTGACACTTGCTCTCCTCTAGCCCACATTTGGAGCAGATTGGCTTTGTAGTGTCTCCTCAACAATCCCCCTCCCTCATCAGCAGTTTGGCTTTGAAGATTCTCCATTTTCCACCTTCCATCACACATACAAACACATATGACTCCAATAGACCATTCTAGAGTTGTTTTCCCACGAGCAAGGACAGCTCTTGGACGGTGTTTACGACCACAGGTCGCAGGTTGTGCTATGTGTCTGGTTTTTTATCGATGTGCTTTCCGATCGACGAGGTAGTGTGTGCTAGATTTTAGGCACTTTGCTCACAGATTGCACGCTCTTTCAAGTGCAGAATTATGCAGCATATGTAGTGCTCATGTATGATTGTGTTGGTCATTCTAAAGAGTAGTTTACAACATGATTTTGTGTGGTTTTGCTATGTATGCATTTGTACAGCTCGTAGGTGGCAAATTCACTGGCATTTTGGATAGGTGTAGCCATCCATAGAGACATTTGTTCAAGAGTGAGCTCGTTTACCGTGGTTTTGGCACTTTATGTATCCCACACATGGATCTATCTACCAAGACAATAAGTGTCTATCCATGCTTTATGCGGTCTCGGTGAGATTTTTTGAGTTTTTACTTAGTTTATAGGGGAAATTCTATTGGATTTTCCCCAAATTTCTTGCCATACTTTGTGTGTATTTTCAATTTACTCTCTAATCGTTTAGTGGTCTAACGCAACTCCCACTTTGATAGTGATTGAGTTTAGGCTCCCACTTTGATACGTTTTTTCAATTTAGACACGAGTTTAATGTTCTTGCATCCACTCTCGCACAAAAGAGAGTTGCATATGTTCGTGAGGCTACATATTATAGGCAGTCATAGGTTCTACAGTACTTCTGTAAATTTCTACGGCAGTTTTCTTGTGGGATGCGTTATGAGCGTGTTTGCTCACTACTTGCATATATAGTTATGCACTTTATGCTGGTTGAGCTATTTGTCCCATATTAGCTCACTTGGTTTAGTGATATTGTTAATGCTTGTAGATAGTAGATTGTGGAGCTATTTTATGCATGTGCAAGCATTGGTTTTGATATGATTGATAATTGTTTTCATGATTGTGTAGTGGTTGATTTAATCTTCCACTTTGACTTTCACTTATGGCAGTACACATGTGTGACAATTCAAAGTCTACAGATATGGCTCATGAGAGATGGAGGTCTTGTTCATGCTGATACTTGTGTTGTTGGCATTGTGGTCACAGAGGGCACATTAGGCACGCTATTTTAGACATATGAGGAAACAATGGAGATATATGCGTGATGCAGAGGTTTTGACACATGCTAGAGTGATGATTTCATATGTCAGTGATGATGATGTCATATTTGCCTTTAGTTTTCCTCCTGTTAACATGTCTTTGAGAGGTGATAATACTCCTCATTGGTTGGTAGATGAGGATGCAATTTTCCATGTCACACCACATCATTACTGGTTCAACACATTCTCTACTAGGATCTTTTGTTGTGTACACTTGGTTGATGGTTTGGTGTTTGAAATTGTAGGTGTGGGAGATGTTTGCTTGTCATTACCTAGTGGTGCATCCTATACACTGCAATATGTGCACTATGTTCCTCACCTAAGATAGACTTTGATCTTAGTGAGATAATTAGTAGATTGTGGGTGTCAGACATTTCTTAGACAGTAGTCTTTTCGGATGCATTGCAGATCACTAGTGATTGCTAGGGGAGCTTGCAGTGGCTTGGTATATCATATGCATATATTTGAGGTACGAGACGGCATAGTCTTGATTTTCTTGCATGCCTTCATTGAGCGAGAGATGAGACATGTCTCCTTTGTGCGTGAGTTCCACCATGCTTATAAGACAGAGAATTTAGTAGTGCAAGACATGCCAATAGTCTCTGTAGAGAGAGAGAGGTTGAGCGACAATGCTCTAGTGAGACATAGCAGGTGTTGTCAAAGTCTGTGAGGGAAGAGGTAGAGCAAGTATGCTCCCTAGAGACACAGACACAAATGAAAAACATGGAGTTTTTTTATATACTCATGTTAGAGGCTGATGATTTGATACCAGGACACATAGCTCCGCCTATGGGTGAAAGGGGTGTAGCCATTTTTGTATTGACAATGACACATCCATACATTATGAGTAGCCTTGATGATGCAGTGCATGGAGATAGAATAGGGGAGGCTAGTACAGTCACGTTTGTATAAATTTTGTCAGCATTTAGGCGTCTCATGTACAACCTACTAGTGTCGAGGTTTGACCTAGAAGTTGCAATGGGAGCATTTGCAGCAAGGATTGTAAGTTGTACAATGACTAAGACTAGCATGATGTATTGTGGATATTTGCAGACCATACAGAGCCGATACGGCTGCATGTAGACCAACTCAAGGAGCCTCTGGATGTAGGATGAGAGAGTCTCTCACCTACTTTCTTGTACATACTACTAGTTTAACTAGTAGGTTCCACTCATCGATGTCTTGCCTTTAAGTGGGAGTATGTTGGTGTAAAGGTGCTATGCCTCTGCCCATGGTTGGCGGTGGCTTACCCATGGCCATGCGGCTGACTGTCTACCCACATTCCTTATTCTTCATATACCCAAAAAGAATAAGGAGCTTTTCTTCTTCACCCTAAGGAGAATCTCCACCACCCACACACATAGTCTCTTGCCTCTCCCCTTTCCCACATGCATGCACCGCATGCATTCTACGCACAGGAGTGCACTTTCTGTTAATACTAGAGAAAAAGCACAATAGTAGTAGAGGCACAAGTCACAGGGGTTGTAGAAATACATGGGGCCCAAATGTATACACATTTGCATGGGGTGGCATTTGTTTTGGACCCCAAATTTCAACTACATAGTCAGGGCTCTAACAAAGAGGTCATGGGAGAGTTCAAATAGATATGTGAATAGCTGCTCCCAAGCAATGAGGGTAGAGAGGCTTTCCACCAACATGGTGATTACGCTAATAGAGAAGGTATCTTCAAAGATCCATGGCACATTGAAGAAATCAAGAACACTCAATTCTAGTGTGGTGGAAAGAATATAGGGGAGATAAAGTGTTATTGGTTGTTGCCTCTAGTGGTAGTTGCAAACACAATTGGTCTACCTATGATTTCATTAACTCCAAGCACAAAAATCATCTTAATTGTGAGTGTGCCATAGATATCTTGTATGTTTCTACAACATGATTTTAATCCATGCCCGATCATTGATTATAGCAAAGATAGTGAATGACATATTCCACCCACCACAAAACCATGAAAGCCTTTCTTTTCTTGATGGAACCTTGGGATGTGAAGCAGTTGACACAGGAGCAAGGAAAAATGTTATGATTTACACAACCTACTACAAACTTACCAATGCACCCCTATCCATAAAACCACTCAACTTGAAGGTTGCAAATGAAGGCATTATCATCATTATGGGCTCGGGGGGGGTGGGGGGAAGGGGTGGGGTATATGTAAAAGCTATATATAGCATGCATTCAAGGACTATTTGTAAAACCCCTTAGCCGTGAATTTTCCACTAATAAAAGAAACCCTTTTCCTATTCAATCTGTAAAATTTTTTCAAGATCATTCTTCAACACCCTTTTGTATGTTGAAATATAGAAAAAAAATCCCTATTGTTGGACCCACGTGATAGGCATTTTTTTAATTCTAGTGACCCCCTTGAGATTATGGGCTACACTAATGTCAAAATCACCATAATAAGAAATGAAGAATTTCACTAGCAAGGTCAAGAGGCTAGCAAAGCAAGACTTTAGGTATTTTATTAGGAAAATCAACACGTCGGTCAGAATGTCCAAGTTCATGGAAAAAAATCGAGAAATTGAGTAAGTAGGGTCCCAAACCCCAAAACTAGAATCCAACTAGTAGAAGATGATCACCAACACCCAAAAAATGCAAGAGATAGATCTTGTGAAGTTTGGCACAGGAACATGGATCGTCGTAGTCCATGTACTTGCTAACATCCCAGAAAGAAGTGCCAAATATGCCACATGAGGGTGCAACAAGCAAGAGAATCATGAAATTACAAAGAAATTCCCCACTAACACTAACAATTCTAACATTGCTTGGGAAGTGCCCCAACCTTCCAATGCTCAAATCTAGAGGTAGCAAAGTTCAACTACAAAACTAGAAATTGGTACACCATAGAACATATGATCTATACAAGGGTGCCAAGGAAACCAAGTAAAGGGAAATGGAAAATGGTCTAGTCATTGGAAGGAGGACAAAGAATATAGTTAGTGCGGTAGAGATTTCATGCACTAAAATACATTAACAGCCACTTGTTGTTGATCATATGGCACTGATTAAGTACCACAAACTCGTTCTTCATTGGACATAGTATCTTAGATTGCAATGGACAAATAGACAAATATTCAATATCTTTGTATATTCTCACGATTCAACAGTCTCAAAGATACCACTACACAACATGTCGTATCTTGGTTCATCAAATCACAATTGATACAAAAAAACAGTTCACAAATGATTGAACCAATTGAACCACAAGACAAATAACTAAAGATAATTGATCCAATTGAACCACAAGACAATTGATCAAATTGAACTACAAGATAGTTGACTAGAGACATATCGATTCAAATATACCTCAAATGACTCAATGAGTTGAGCCACCCCAAACCTAGATAATAGACCTCAATACAAATAAAATACCCAGACTAAATGAAAAATGTAGGGTACAAAAATGTTCAGGCCGGGTAAAAAGATGGCACGAGTTCAACAAGCGATCGATGTGGACATGATTAGGGTCTATCTTTAAATGCTCTTTGAAAAAGATCAAAATATCTGATGTGTTTCTTCTAGCTTCCCCTCTCTTAACTTCATCCAGCAGTCTAATTTTATCTGAATGGACCTCATGGCATCTTGATTGAGGTGGTAAAATACTTCTTCTGGGAAAGAAACTTTCCTAGCTACACTCCAAAAGTCTCTCATCATGTCGAATATAAATCCTAATGTATAAATGGTGCTTGATTTTGTGTACGTATCTGTACACCGTGGATCATACATTTTTGGAGCAATCCATGATCGCTTTGCAATCTCTCCTTCACCTGCTGATTGTGCCTCCAAAATTGCAAAGTCCGCTTGTCCGCTTGGATGCAAATAATTATTTGACACGCACTTGGCTGGCGTTCTAAGCATCATGCCCCAATCAATGATGTCAACATGGGGTTTATTTGCATGAGTAAAGTCCAACATTATGTTGAAAGTGTGTAGGTCGATGTGCACTATACTAGCTGCACTATACCAGCTGAGTGAGCAGCAACAATGCCAATGAAAGTGTGTAAATTTTTTGGCATCTACTCAATCATTGCTTTGATCTGTGCATTCTCTATCTCTGGTAAGTACTGATTTGATGGTGACAACGACCTCCAGCCATGTTGTTGCCTATGCATGTAGTGTTTGAATGCTCTGTGGGAAAATGGCAAGTGCAACATCATGTCCCCCAAGGTGCCCCCATTGTAGTATGGAAAGACTGTGATCCAGGGAGCCTAGGTGGTAAAGCCAACACATCTTACAATGGAGGGGTGAAGTGTTTGCATTCCTTGCTCTGTCTGAAAGCTATCAAATTTTGTCTCACTCCCTCCCTTGTAGCATTTCCCCACATATGTAATGTGCTCTGGAAAGACAGAGAAACCTTTAATGGTGTATAATGTGCACACACCAAAAGAGCCTGCTCCAACCCTTGTACCTTTCACCAGTGTTTCGTGGGGAATGCCAATTAGATGAGTGCACTTGACATTCAATGACATGCACATGATGTGCCGGTGCCGCTGGCATCTCATTGGCCACCCACAGCCACTTGCGTATCTTGGGCCATCTTCAATATCTTGGGTAAGGAATCTTGGTGCTGAGATTTCACCCACTTCATCTTGACCTTCTGTTCCTCCATAATTTGTCCTAGAGCTGTAATTTTGTCATATCACTGGTGGGAGAGATGTCTTCCTTTAAGTCTCTACAACAAACTTTCATATTGCCCAACACTGTCCTAACCTTGTGGTGGGGTCAAATTCTCGAATCCCTGTTGGAGTTAACAACTCATATTGGCCTTTACCTTGCAGCCTACACTCTGTGTTCTCCCATATAGTGCTAGTGAGGTCTTTAATAAAGACGTCACTTTCACTAATCTGCTGTATGCGACCATCTGCACATGATGATATTTTCACAATACATTCTTTTCGAATGGCACACGTAATAATTTTCTTTGATTTGGCGTCATTTTTGCACTGGACAATAAAAAACAACATATCAAATACAATTTCATGGGTGCACACTACACTGACAGTCTCACACTAGTTCAGACAAACCACAACCATGACTTGAAGACTTTAAAAAATGTGCACGATTATATTGATACACATTGGAAACAATTTTCACTTTAAAATGCAACGTTTAGTCGTGTATAATGCAGAGCAAACAAGTAGCTTTTAAGAACTTCATCCAGATCAAACAATACAAGTGAAAAACCTAAAACATTTTAGCACATTGTCTGGAAACATTTCAGCATATTGTGAATATTACTTATATTTTGCACGTTACACTCTCACATTAGTTCAGGCAAACCATACCCTGACTTAAAGACTTCAAAAAATTGTGCAAGATTATATTCATATAGGTTGATAATCATTTTGACTTTAAAATGCTATGTTTACTCGTGTAAATTGCAATAAAAATAAGTAACTCCTAAGAAAATTATCCAAATCTAACAGAACAAGTTAAAAGACCAAAACAATTCAAAATATTCTGATTCTAGATTTCTTAAGCTCCCTACTATTTACAACAAATTTTGATTAGATTTGCAATGCAATTTCTCACTTGTAGTCTTTGAAACCCTATCAAGAGTAGATGCCACAATTTTATGAATCCAAACTTAATATTGAAAACTCTAATGGACTCCTTACAACTAGGCCTACCTATGATCTGAGACTGCTCCAATTTAAGCTCCAGCTTGAGGTCTTTATTCTTCTTCTCTAATGCCTTGTAGACCTTATCTGTGCCTTTGATCGAGGCCACAACGGGATTTTCTCTGATTTTCTCTTGACAGATAGTTTGCTTTGGCTGTTTTGACTAAATTGGAGTCCAGTTGGTATGCTGGTAGCTCTTGCAACTTTTCTTTTTGATTGAGCTTCTTCTTTGATTTCTCTGCTGCTTGCATGGCTCTTATTGAGTGAATAGAGTGTTAAAGTTAGTAAATTTGGCAGACTTTCTTTGAAATGTCCTTCAGTATGAAATGTTGACAATTTGAGCCCAATTTGCTTAAATTAATTTATGAACATGCATAGATGCATAAAAACATGTAAAGAACAAAATTATGAAGTCCAACAAAAATTCGCAATAAAAGTAATAATCGCGATTATTTACAGCTGAGTAATTTTTTCAACTTTTTGCAAACTTAGCATTATAGGCTTGAAGTATATACCAAATTGATACTTTGAGTGAAATATGGCCTCATTTGAGTGCATTGGGTGAAAATGGTGCTAGATTTAGGCTTTAGGTCTCTGAAATAGTAGATGTAAAGAGATTTTGAGATCCAAATTTGTTCAAACTTGGCTAGTGGGCTTAGGAAATCATGTACTTTCGATGGTATGATGGAAAAGTTGCAACTTTCTCCCATTTTGGCCAAAAAGTAAATAATCGCGATTATTAACTTTTCTACCAAAATGAACATTTTTTGGTACAACTTGGTTCTAGGCATTGTATAGACCTTGTACATGTGATATGAGGTGATTTGGATCAAGAAATGTGGCTCATAAGGCAGAATTTGGCTTGCAAGGACTTCTTGGCGTTTTTTTGGCAATTTTCCAAGTTATATGTGATCATTTTGGCTCATACTTGTAACAGGTGTGTACAAATGATATGTGAGGTGATGATGCAACTTTCAAGCCAAAATAGTGCAAAAGTAAATAATCGCGATTATTTACAATAGCCACATTTTTTTTGTAGAACTTAGAAATTTTGACCTAAACAAATTCTATACACCTAAAACAAGTCAAAATTTGAATTTGGTAAAGTTTGGTCTTGCCAGCATCACTTTGTGCTTTGTCGACTCTGAAATCTCTGATTTTTGTGACTACACTGCCTGTTGAGTTGGTTAGTCACTTTTAAGGCTATGGACTTTTTCGCAACATAGTCGTGAAGCAACTCATCCAATTTTCGCCCATTTGGAGTCAGTTTGACCCCGTACGTCAAATTTGACACTTTGTAGCCTTTGAGCCGTTTTTTTCTTTTTGAGGGCTTTGCTTGATTGATTTCACAAAACCAATCATATACATTTGTATAGACCTCATAGGTAAGCTGTCTGTGGAGTCAGAACCCAATTCTAGCATCTCCCAAAAACCTAGCTTTTCTAGTTGGGACCCCCTTGACCTTTGCCGAATGGTCAACTGTTGATATAGAAGTGCTCTAATATGTTGGGGCATGCTACAATTCAAATCTCATCCGATTTGGTTGAGCTTTTTGGTCGTAGGTCTTCATGCACTGCTCGGATTCTAGGGTTTTTTCTAGGGGTTTAGACTAGCTTCCGGCCGTACAAAATGGATCATTGATGAGTAAAGAACTTACCCCTCATGTCTTGTGTGAGACGGCACTGAAAACGGGTGACTGTAGGCTCCGAAAAAGACGCGCAAAAGAGGTCGAAAAGCTCCAAAGGCAACAAGTGGAAATGAGGTGGTTTTAGCCTACCTGGGATATCTATGCCTGGACTTCCCGAACCATTTCCCCCAAGATTCCCATGTTAGTCCTACTAGGCCGTGAAATCTATGTTAGACTCAAAAATTTCCCAATCGGATTTTTGTAGCTCATTATGCAAGAATTCTGCAAAAGTAGGTCTGTCTGCTTAATTTAGGTTTCCCGCTTCCATCTTTCGACTTTATTGAAATTTTTTGTGCTTGTCTGCCTTGTCTTTCTGATCAGCACCGTGTCTTCAGTTTTTCCATCTGAGCTCCTTTACCAATTATTATTAATTTTTGACCTGTTTATTGAAAAAATCAAAGAAAATAAGAAAATGCGCTAAAAAAGCAAAGTGAAAATCCAATAATAAAGAAAATCCATTGAGAAAAACAGATTTATTATTTTTTGTTGGATTTCTCCATTTTTAAGTCTCAATATCGAGAAAAATGATGAAAAATAATAAAAAAAGACTATTTTTGATGGTTTTTTGATAGTATATACATTATTCACATTCATTGGGGAGATATTATCAATTAAATTTCCCCTGTTGATGAATTATAAGGGAATTTTAAAGTAATTTTGTAAAAAAATTACACGTTAACATCAAACTTTTTCCTCCCTCTTCAAACATTGTCCTTAGTTACTTAGTACTCTTCCACCCCTCCTAGATGGCGTACTCCGGGACGACTGTGTGCATGGGTTGAACAATTATGTCTATGCATAGCTTTGGTTGGCTCTACCATGCTTTGAAGATCAATGCAATTCAAAACATTATGCTGTGCAAGAGTTGGGTCTTGAGTAATTAACTCAAGGGTTTCTGATGTCGAGGCTTGCTGATGCTGTCTTCCAAAGAGCAATTCTTATAACTTGTGTGCTCTTTGCTTGATTGCACCATCAGGATGCTTTAGCATGCTGATTTTCTGAGCTTTTGGTACCAGTAATGACTGTTGTTGAGCTTTTACTTGCCATTGATACCTTGGTTTGTCTTGGTCAGAATGATGTGGTTGAGGTTTCTGAGGCTTAACTCTCCACTGCTTGATTGTTTTTCCCGTCTGCGGAGAAGATAAGTGCTCCGTTTTCTTCCAAATCGATTTCGTGTTAAGTTCTCTTCTTGGAGATGCTCATCTCTGTGTTTTGACCCTCGGAACCGTCTTTGGTTTTGTCGATGATGTTTTGGGTACCCAGATTTGAATCGGCTTGTCCTTAAACTGTGCTTTTGGTACCCAAATTTTCCTGACTCTTTGCATGCTACCTGTAGCATTTTCTTGTTGATAGGATGGAGAAGATTGATTTCTTTGTGGTTTGGTTTGCTGATTGTTTCCTTTCCATTCCTCCTTACTTGGTGCAATTGGAACAATGAGTTGTTCGCCTTGAGGTGATAGATTGAGATGATTTGTATCCCAATCTGGTACTGCCTTGTATGTCTGCATCCATGGAATTCCAAGAATCATCTTCTGATTCATGTATTCATCTAGTAAGCATACAAACTTATGAGGACATGAACATCCATGTACTATCACATTCAAGTTGACTACTCCAATGTTGGTGTTGGGTTCTTGTTGCATCCCTTGATAGTTGCTATTCCATCTGTCAAAGACTGACTTGTGGCCTTTTTGTATGTAGAATAACTGACTGCATTTACTTTAGCTCCTGTATCAATCAATGCATTTGTGCTATGGTTTTTGAGCTGTACTTTGATGCGAAGGTCCATTCCATCTAGCCATTCATCATCTGTTGACACAACATCTTTCGGCAATTCCCATTGTCAGGCATCTATTTCCAGTGTGTTGATGGGAACAGGTATTTGTTGATTCTTGAGAGTAGTTTTCCTTTTGAGCACCCGAAGCCGAGCTTCTTCTTGGGATTCATCAATAACCTGCTGTCGTTTTATCTTCCTTTGCTTGGTTACATGCATTCTTTTCACCAATTCATTGGTTAGCAGCAAATTGTACTTCTCTAAACGACATCCACTAATCCAATTAGCCATTGGTTCACCATTTAGGGTGGATAGCTTAATTGCTCCACTTGGAGATACATCTTCAATGATAAACGGTCCATTTTCCTTTTTCTTTAACTTGGGAATGTGTTGCTTAAGGGAATATACCAAAACTAAGTTCCCTTTCTTGAAGATTTTTATAATTAGATGGGAATCAAAAAACTGTTTTTGTTTCTGCTTTTGTGCATAGATATGGGCTACAGTTGTTAGCCTTTGCTCATCTAGATTCTCTAAATCTTCAAGTCTTTCTGACAAGTTATGTCCAATCCACTAAAGATCCTTTGCTACTCTTAGTGTCGGTAATAGAGATTCTGTTGGCAATATGGCTTCAAGGCCATAAACAAGGTTAAAGGGTGTAGCATTTAAAGCTGTTTTGAATGAAACTCAATAAGCCCATAGAGTAGCATGGAAATCCATTTCCCAGTCTGTCCTTCCTGAACTAACCACTTTAGTCAAAATCGAGCTAAGAATCTTATTTGTATGCTCAGCTTGTCCGTGTGCTTGTGGGTGATAGGGAGCTGATTTGTTATGGATGACCATAAATTCATTAAGCAAATACTCGATTACCTCATTGAGGAAACGAGTTTCCCTATCACTGAAAATTTCTATTGGCAGTTCATATCTTGTGAACACATACACATATAAGAATGCGACAGTGGTTCTGGCATCATTCTTTTGAGTTGCTTTAGCCTTGGTCCACTTAGTCAAATAGTCCATAGCTACAATGATATATTGAGCTTGGGTTCTATAAGCAGGTGGCTATATTGGCCCAACAAAGTCTATACTCCATTTTGCGAAAGCTCTAGCCCCCATCATTGGTCTTAAGGGCATGCTATCTACACATGTTGGCATTTTTGCTCGTTGACAAGCATCACATCTTTGAACATATTCTTTGGCATCTGCAAAAGTGTTGGCCACCATATGCCTGCCATTAAGATTGCTCTTGCGATGGTCTCACTAGAAAAGTGACCTCCAGCTAATCCAGCATGTGCTTGTTCTATGATTGGAATATATTTGTCTTCATTTGCACAAAGTTGCAAATGTTGATCCTTACCTTTCCGATACAATTGGTTTCCAATAAGAGCATAGTCTCTTGCTTCTATTTCAATTTCTCTTTGTGGCGTTTACTCATATCCTCAGGAAATTTCTGTCTTGATAAGTAAGTGACTAGATAGTTACTCCACTTAGGAACATGCGACATTTGAAACAATGTTACATGAGGTATGGGTGTTTGTTTTTGACATTGAGGAGAGTCCTTTACAAAAGAGCAAACATCCCTCCTCATAGTTGGCCAAAATACTCCAAGTCTCAAGATCCTTTGCATAGTTTGGTCTTGCGCAAAGTGAAGTCCCACTATGGTAACATTTGCTTGACTTAGGCATTGGTTTTTCTCTTTAGGACTAATGCATAAGAGCAATATTCCATCTCGGTTTCTTTTGTATAGTCTCCCAGCTAGTAATTGATACATAGCCAATTGTTCAATTAATCCGATTGTAATAGGAAGTGGTATTTGCGAATCCGCTTGAGCTATGGTCATCAATGACACCATATTTTCCGACCATATGAGGTATCATTCCACGGAGAACAAATAGGTGATTCCCCTAAAATAATCCTTGACAAATAGTATGCTCTTTGATGAGTAGTGCCCTTTTTTACAACCACAGTGAAATCAAATTCCAAAAGAATGATGAACCATCTCACTATTCTTCTTGTGATGCATGACTTGTTGACCAGGTAAAATAAAGCTTGGTGGTCCACGAAGAACACAAAATTGTTTGCTAATAGGTAATGTGTATACTTTTTAACGGAATAGATCATTCCTAACCCTTCCCTTTCGGTGGTGGTGTAATTATTTTTTGCCATGTTCAACTATCGGCTAGCACAAGAAATAGGAAAATCGAATTTTTTGTCTCCTGGTTGAGCTAGTATACACCCTATGGAAAAATTGGAAGCATCTACATGTATGTGGAATATCTTATTCCAATCTGGTGCTTTCAATATTGGAGCTGAGGTGAGAGCTTGCTTGCTTAAGCTTCATGAAGGATTCTTCACACTCATCAGTCCATTCAAAGTGTGTAATCAATATATACATGGGTTTTGAAATTATAGCGTACATGTAAACAAACCGTCTCTAATATCCACAATTTCCCATGAAGGCTTGAACCCCTTGACTCTTGTTGGTCTAGGCAAATCAACAATAACATGAATTTTATCCATATCAGTAGCTATGCCATTTTTAAACACTATATGTCCAATAGTTTTTCCTTGTCTACCCATGAATGTGTACTTTTTAGGATTTAAGCAAATCCTATAAAGTCTACATTTTTTGAATACCTTTTTGAGTTGTTCAAAATGATAAGCCCGGATTGATGAATGTACACATAGATCATCCATATATACTTCCAAGAATTTCCTTAGATATTATTTAAAAGCATGACTCATCAATCTTTGAAATGTAGCAGGAGCATTAGTTAACTCAAAAGGGCATAACCCGATAGGCAAAAATACCCCATTCCGTTGCAAAATCAATTTTATGCTGATCTTTTGGGTCAGCCAAGAATTGATTGTATCCCGAAAAGCCATCTAAGAAACTGTAAGCTTTTTTCCCTGCAACTCGTTCTAACACATGCTTAGTGATTGGAAGAGCAAAGTTGTCTCTAATGGTAGCTGCTCACTTTCTTGAGGTTGACACACTCTCGTAATTTTCCATTCTTCTTGGGTACTACCATAATTGGAGACACCCAATCTGTGTGTTCAATTTCATAAATGGATTTGGCTTCCTTTATTTTCTCAATATCTTCTTTTATCTCCTTGCAAATGTTTCATTGTATGTGTATGGCCTTTGTCTACTTGGTTGTGCATCATCTCTCATGGGTATGGTATGCTGGCAGATTTCTGGATCAACACCCTTGAGATCCTTGTAAGACCAAGCAAACATGTCTTGGTATTCTTTTAGCAAGCTTAACAAAAGCTCTTCTTCTTCTTCTTCTTCCGTTAGGTCATTTGCAATGTAGGCAGGCCTAGGCTCTTCTCCTCGCTCAACCAAATCTATCTTTTTAGTGTTTTCAGGCCCTTCGTAGGACTCGCCTTGTTTTCGTAGTTCTCTAATAGGTTGTTCGATAATGATTTTTCGATCTTGGAGAGTATATTTTTTGTAATGGGATGGAACACTCATTACATCTTTGCCATCCTCTTTTGTGGTTTCCATTTCGGTTGTATATATCTCCTTTAGAGCTTTTTTAACTCTTGATACTTCTTTTTCCGCTCAACTTGTGTCATGGTTGACTCCTTTTCCTGTTTTTGTGGTTTTGCTTGAGTATCCTTCCTTGTTTTTCTCGATGTTTTTGACATTTTTGGGTTTTCGTTTGAAGGATATCTACCAATGATTTTGTCTTTGACACAATCATGTGCATCTATCTACATCAAGGACTATGTTCTACTGGAGACTGATGGCATAGGTTTAGCTTTCATGTTTCTGGTGTCCCTTTTTCGTATATACCATTTTTGTCTTCTTGATTTCTGGTTAGGAAAGTCAAAAAACTTTTCCTCCCCTCCTTTCACGAGTAGCTTAGATCTCACATGTTCTTTTTTTGACCCCGAACCTTCTGAGGTAGCTGAGTGTTAGTCTAACTCATCTGTTGCATTGTAGTAGAGGTCTGAAAAGACCTATTGATCTTTCATCAAGTCCTTGGGTTCCTCAATTTCATCTTCAATGTTGAGTGTTGAAATCATTTGGATGGGAATTATGTTTTAGCCATCCTCATTGCAAAATTGAGTAGGCATTGATGTAATCACACATACATCCATTGTTGCTAAAATTTGAGTCCACTCAAATCGTTCAAACAAATGCTCTGGAAAGGGTTCAGGTACATAGGCTTCGTCGGTGCAATCTCTTTCTAAGATACATTCTTCTAGTTTTAATCTCCCATTTTCTGAAGCTCCACACATCCAAATAGGAGTGTCTTTGTTCAACCACGATGGAAGCTTAGTTTCAACCGAAGAGATTGAATCGAACTCTTGTATGGGCGTTTTCATGACATCTCTATAAGTGTGATCTTTTAAATTAACCCTTGTTATACATCCCACTTGCTTCAAGTACAAATAATTGTTTTCCCAATCTTGGATAAGCTTTACCTGTCGCATAAAAGGTCTTCTCAATATGATTTTGTAATTGAGTTTTTTCCCAAAGTCTACTATGGCAAAAATTGTGTTGATATTCAATTCCATAGGAATTAACTATCACTTTTTCAAGTAGCCCTAATGGTCTTTCAATGTGTTCATCAGCCATTTGCAATTTCATTCGGGTTTATCTAATGGCTGGCTGTCCCCAGGATTCCCATACTGCTTTTGTGGCTATGGCTATGCCTGATCCATTATCCAGTATTGCCATGGTTTCAATATCAATATATTTCACTAGAAGGGTGGTGTTTCCTTCTTCCCTTTTATAATATTCTCCAACTTTGTTCATTGGAATAGATCGAATCTCTTTGTTGTCCATTTCGTTTTTCAAAATTTTCAAATTTTTTTGCGACTAGCCCTGTTATCCCCACCTTCTCTAGGGTTTTCTGTAGATCATTCCATAAATATGGTTTGAGTTTTAACAGTTCTCCCAAAGTAAGAGTGCATTGGATGGGTGTCGACATGATTGAATGAATTTTGTCTACTTCTAGGGTATGTTTTGCTCTTTTTAATTGAGTGGTCTTGCACACTACGGATTCATCTTCGTTATCTCCCAAGTAAGAGGGTAATTTTTTCAAGGTCAATGGTTTTGACATTCCTGAAGCTTCAAATCCGCAATCTCCATACAAGGATTGTAGGTCTATGTTCATATCAAGAGGTAGATCCTCTATAGGAACTGACTTTAGAGTTGGGCTCCCATCATTGATTTCCCTGACTTTTTCCCATAAGTGTTATGGCAAGTCTTCCTCTACGAATGGAATTATGTCTAAGGCATCTTCGCTGTCCGACACTATAAGTTCTGGTTCTTTTGTTTCAAGGTGGGGTTCTACCACCACTTCGGATTTTTCTTTAGTGTCTCTTACCACAAGATCCTCAGGTTTTGCCATACTTTCGAGCTTGGGTTTTTGTTTTTCCAACATTACTTGCATAATTCTTACCAAATTTTGAGAAGCCTCAAGCTTAGTTGCTTCCATGTCTGGAAAAGGATAGTTTTTCCATTTGTTTTTCATGTTTTGGCTTGCTTTAAGTCCCACTTGGTAGGCTTCCAAGGTTGCATTAATAGGTTAAAAAATTTTATCAACCAAAATTGATCCTCCAGAGTTTATGGTTGTTTCTTTGATTTCACTTCCAGGTTCTTTCACCTTTTCCTGGAATAGCTGTTTTGCTTTCTCCTCGATTTCCGCTCATTGTTTCTGTTTTCTCATCTCATACCTTTTGCTTCTGCTTCTTTTGGTATTTTGAGAGGCAATTTTTGTATTCTCCGCATCATCAGAGGAGTTATTTTCTTTTTCTTAGCCTAGGCTCTAGTGATTACCTTGATTGGAAATATCGGTTAACTCTCAGATGAGCTACTAGGTATGACTTGGACTACGTTTACTACTGTTTTATCCTTGTTTAAAGGATTTTTAGGACAATCTTTTGGGAACTGTCCTCCCTTTTTGCAACATTGTATGCAATAAGCTTCTACTGGCTTGAGGTTCTTGTCAGGCTCTGGGCATTTATTTTTTCAATGGTCATCGGCACCACAGTTGTGGCAGTTTCCCGTTCTTGGCTTAATCATGGGTCTTACCATAGGAGGTCTAACACCTCGATTCGCTACATAATACATTGGTGCAAGCTCTGGTGGAGCATAAGTCATAGGTTCTTCCATTGGCGGTGGATGTGAATTATACCAATCTCCTTCTACCATTACTATAGATGGAATAGGCTCAGCATAGGGTGTAACAGGCACTAGTGCTTGTTCATCTATGACTCCTTCTGAATGCATGTACTTTAGAGGCACTGCATTATGTCCTGGATACGGAGGTTGTTGACCCAACATGGGTTGAGGTCTTTCCATACCCATCGGTGGTCTTTGAGCTGGTGCCATGTTATGCTGGTATCTGTACATGGGTTGTCCTTGTGGCCTCATGGGCATACTGAACATTCCCATCATATTTTGGTCAGAAATAGCACTCATTGTCTCATGGTTGGTCCATTTACCCTCGATTGCACACCATTTCTGTGGTCTAATTGGTTGGTTTTGTTGAGGTATCCCTTGTCCTGGTCCCCTCATAGGTGCTTTTTGCATGTTATTCATCACGTCAATCATCTTTTTGAGCATGCCTTGTATGGCTGAAAGTGGTGCTGCAGCAGTTGTCCCCACTGGAGCTAGTTTAGTGGATGTTGTTTTCTCACTTTGGTTATCCTTAGGGATATCTTCTTCATTGAAAATATCACAATTGTCTCCTAAGTCAATAGCATTTGACACACATGCTTCTAAGGTTGTATGCTTCTTGCTATACAGTATAGCATGAAGTTCTTTGTTTAGCAGTTCCTCTAGAAACAATGATACTAGTCGTTCTTCTGCAGGTATCTCTAGCCCTGGGCATCTGGCAATGTATTGTTTCATTTGAGTTGCACAATCCCTAACAGACTCACCATGTTTCTGTTTAAAGCTGTAGATTTGAGCTACCGTATTGTGTTTGATCCCCATTTTGGAACAAGCAGCTACAAATCCTTGAGCTAATGTGTTTAAATCCATGATTGAAGCAGCTATCGTATTGTGTTTGATCCCCATTTTGGAACAAGCATCTACAAATCCTTGAGCTAATGTGTTTAAGTCCATGATTGACCTTGGTGGAATGTTTTGGAACCATGTCAATGCTTTTCCTTCTAATGTCATTCTAAACCCCTCTAATTGAGTATGGAAATTGAATATGCGTTCTGCTCTTAGCACTTGCTTAAAGCTTGCTAAGTGGTCGTATGGATCCCCTGATCCACTGTATTTTTGGACCCATTTTTGAAAATCATCTGGTCTAACGTGTCTATTTGGTTCAACTCTCAATCTCCTGGCAGTTGGCCCTATTCCAAGTCCTTCAAACCAGTCTGTTGGAAATAGTGACTGTAGTAGCCCTGGACTGGCTTTAGTGTCACCCGGTTTTCTACGCAATGAGGTGGTTTCTGGTTTCTTAACACTACTCTCAAATGATCTCTCACGGTGTTCATCTCTTGGAATTGTTTCTGGTCCTTGTCCCAATATCCAATCCCTTATGGAATACCCTTGATATTTGGTTTTTTCTACCTCCTCAGGAGTCATCATAACAAAGTTATTGTTATAACAATCCCTAAACAGGTAGGTTGGTAGATCTGCTAATCCTTTATCTTTGATCTTGAAGATATAGATGATCTTCATGGCTGTTAGTTGTCCTGATTTGGCATGCGAAGTCCACAGGAGATCTTTGACTTTTCTATCCTCCCAACAATAGACTCCGATCCTAGGATTATCAGTACTAAGCCGTTTCAAGGGCTTCAAATCAACTTAATCGTATCCCTTGAATTTTAAAGTTTGTGGTCCTTCTTTTGCAATCATATCTGGAATTATGGTGTTTACTTCTAAACCCCATTTTTCTATCACGTCAAGGTCTTCGACTTGTACATATTGAGTTCCGTTTCGATCCATGTACATTTTTCCTTGTTTGTTTTCCCTAATCTCTTCTTCAAACTCAATACCATGGTCATCAATGCGAATGGCATACTCTATGTTAGGATCTAGGTAAACATGATCTCCATGGCGATTAGTTTTATAAAAAGAGAGTATATGCTTATATCGCATTTTCATTCTGGTTTTTGAGTGAGTCGAATAGGAAGACATTTCGGACGTCGAATCAGAAAAAGTGTCTAAGACTTCTTCAGGGATAGTGTGCAGGAATTGACTTGATTCACGCTTCCTTTGGTGGATACTCTACCGGAGGTTTCTCCAAGTATGCCCTGATTTCCTAGTACACGACCAGATCTAAAATTCATAAAGACTTATGAAGCCCTAGATATACTTACCTTTGGATTAACTTGTTGTCAATTTCTTCCACTTGACTGAATTGCACTTTCTATCAAGCTACCGATTCCTCGTCTGCAACTTGATTCCTGTACAAATTTGATCAAGTTAGCTATTCTTCTACAAAGACATTATAGTTTTTGCTAGCTATTATGATTGGTCTATGTGTATCACTGCAAATCGAGCTAATTGGGTCAACCGTTGCAATTTTCAAACTCGACTTTGGCAAAAATCAAAGGACTAATGTACAAATAAAAAATTGAGTGAACATGTACCAATTTGGATCCAATTGAACCCAAAATTGCCCAGTGGCTTTGTATTATGAAGGTCTAACACTGTACAAGTTCAAAAGTCAAAAGTGGTGGCTCTGTGTAGCAGTAGTAAATAATCACAATTATTTACTTTTGTCAAATTTTTGCACTTTTTGGCTTGATTTGCCAAGTGTACAACTTGTTTAGGTCCTTGGACAAGTTTCAACAAGTTTGGATAAAATTTGTTCAAGTTTATCAACTGTTTCGTGTCCGCAGACTCTGATTTCAAGAATCTGGCCTAAGTCTTACTTTTGTGATCCAAATTTCACCAAAATAGATTTGTGTGGTCTACTTGATATGCTTGACCTTGTGGTATGCCCAAATGTGCAAGAATACCAAATTTTGAAGCAGATGTAAATAATCGTGTTTATTTATTCTTGCTAATTTTTGCAAGTTTTTTGCCCCAATCTTGACACAGATCTATGAAGCACTTCAACTTAAGGTCTCTAGCCAAGTTTCATCAAGTTTGGACTATTTTGGTCAAATAGTCATCAGTTTCTGTCCGCAAACTGACTTTGCAAATTAGGTCACAATTTCCAATCCAATGATCCAAATCTTACCAAATTTGGTTTGTGGTAAAACTAGTGGTATGCTAACTTAGTCAAAAAAAGTTGAAAAATGGGACAGATGTAAATAATTATGATTATTTACAAATGGCAAATTTTTACATTTTTTTGGTCAAGTGAGCATGTACACATGTTTATCACATCAATACAAGCCTATGAATCAAACTTCATCATGTTTGAACTAATGTTTTTCCAATTTGTGCTCAAGTCTTCAAAAGTCAGTACAAGCTTTAGTTTTTACCCAATTTTTGGCCAGTTTGATGATCCAAGTCCAATATGCCTTTACAAAAGTTGTTTGTACACATACATTGAGTCACTGGTATCAACCTTGGTCAAATTTGAGCTGAAAGTAAATAATCACGATTATTTACTTCATGCTTGAAATGAATCATTTTTTGCACTTTTTCCATGGACAATCATTTCACGAGTTATTTTAAGCCTATGAATCAAGTCAAAACTTAATTTGGCATAAATTGTCAAGAAAAAGCAAATAATTTGAGTTTTGGTCAACTCTTGAAATGTTTACCTCAAGTGTCCTTGAGCTTACCCACTGGTTCATACAACTTTTAAGCTTACTCTCTAGTCAGATTGAGTGGTTTGGAGTCTTTTTGTGCTATTTCTATCTGTACACCTGAAATTCTGCAACTTCAAATGCAACTCACAATGATTCTTTCGGAGAGAGCAATGTTCTGAAATCCACTTCGGATCCTACTTACCTTCTCCTAGGTTCTCATGCAATGGTGTTGTGGAAAGTGTCCACAAACACTTATTTTCTTGTTTTTTATGGTTTTTTGAGCTTTTATCTTAAGATTTGTTTCGTCTATCAATCATTCTCAAAATCCTAATCTAGTTCTACAATCCTACAATCCTAAAGGAACTCGACAAGTATGATTACTTCCAAGCTACCTCTACACAACAAAAGATGACAATCTTAAGCTATGCGGTTTCTAAAAGAAAGTTTTTGACTTTAGGAGATCCTAGAGGAAGTTAAAGGATAACTTCACAAGACGCTCGTGTTTTTCCTTAGTTTAAGTCTCTTCAATCCCCGGCAGCAGCGCCAAATGTGAGACGTGTGTCTAATCTCACGATCCTATCTTATTGCAGTTTTAGCGAGAACCACAATTAAATTGTCAATCCATGGGATGAAGCTGACTCGACTAGTGCATAGAGGCTACAAGAAGTTGTCAATTTCTCGGAAAACAACTAACAACTCGCATCTAACTCAAGCTATACTCAAGTGACTGAAATCACCAAAAGCCAATCGCTCATTGGCAAACAAATCACATCCGTTACAGCATCAAATGATATCCAAATGTAACAAAACTTTTAGGACATGTTTATATGATCTAAGCACACATGCTTATGGTTTCAAACCCCACTTTAGGTCAAGTGCCAAAATTGCAATTATTAACAGCAATGGATTTTTGACTGAGTCATTTTTGACCCAGAATGCACCGAAATGCTTAGCAATGATGCCCAAATACCCCGCCTATGCTTAGTTTTTGATTTTGAAGTGTAAATCTCTACTTATGATGAAATTAGGCCGCGGGTCAGCGACGCCAAAAGCTACAAAATACTGTGATGTGTTTACGTCAATGCGTAGAGCTCTTACCTGTGATTGCAATGCAACAAATGCGACTACAATGTGACAACCAGAGAGGGAGTAGGAAGCCCGAGAAGGAGAGAAGTGAGTGTCGTTAGCTCATGCTGTGTATTTCATTATCCAAAACTTACAAATAACTTACAAAAATTTTATTTTATACCTTAGCCAAGGTTTTTGGTGGTCAAAACTAATAATATGGGAGCTCTAACTAAAGATAGGTAATGACAGGTTGATACAATCTAGAATCTTGTAGCCCCGGCTCAACTATTACAAGGTTTACACGAAAAATAGGAGTTACAATATTTCCGTTTTATAAAAAATAATAAGTGTTTTTACATGGGAGCTGCAAAAAATGGTATCCGTGTTAGCTTGCTGCTAGCAATGTGCTAGTGGTGCAACCACTACCGGATTGGCATTCTGGTTGGCAAGTAGAGTGGAGAGAGTATGCTTTATAGAATCATATGAATTACATATTTCGAGTAATTCTCCCTCTTCTTTCCAACTTTCTCTTCCAGTGCTTCATGCTCCGTTTGAAAATTGACATTGGCATCAATCTTCTTTTCAAAATCTTTATAGGTGTTTTCAACATCCTTTTTTTGCTTTCTCTAGCTTTCGCTATAGCTCTTGATTTTCCTTTTGTAGACCTTCCAGTAGTTGCTTGAGCTTGGACACGCTTTGGTTGTGGTTGCCTTGGCCCCTGGTCATGATTTTATGACATTTGAATTGAAGTTCAAGCATGTCAAGTGTTCCTCAAAGATTGAACTTCTCAATTATCCTCACTGCCACTTTTTCATTTTTGGGATGCAATGAAGGGATATCCCTCTTCCCAATGTCCTCTTTTTTATGTAATAGATCAGCATGCCAATCAGGATGTGGAGGTGGCAGTGGTATGCCAGAGCAATTGCTTCCTGTGCAAAGTGCTACTCTTCAACATGCAGTGGTTCCTCAATTGGTTGATTCATTCAACACAGTAATACAAAATGATTTACTTAAGTCAGTAAGAAACCATTAAATCCAGTTCGGAACCAACCTATGAAGCATTTGTTTTCTCAACCAAATCCATCTCAAAGTATGTAGGACAACAAACCAAGCAACGAACCTCTCTCACAGAATTTAGAAAGTAATATACAGAGCCAGACTAAGTGAGGGAGAAGAATGTCCCTCACCGGGTGTTACTCAAAATGGAATTCCTTCATACGACATGGTTGAGCATACATTTCCATGATGGCTCTAAGATGCATTTCATCTCAAGCTGTTCAAGATAATTAATCCTTTTTGACAGTTCATGTCATGTCCATTCTAATTTGGTATCTACTCACAGAGTAGGAACTAAGAATCCAAGAGCAATATTGCATTAAGTCCAAAGACCATATTGAATGTATCTATCATTATTTTATCATAAACCCAATATGCCCATAAATTTGAATATAGCTTTTGGTTTCAATCTAACCGAGATTTTCTCCATAACTTCATTAAGCACTGTAGACAATATCTTGTTTGTACTTTTGGCCCATCCATTGGCTTGTGGATGGTATGTGGCTGATTTTTTATGAATGATCATGAGTTCATCTAAAAGATAATCAATTGCTTTATTTGAAAATGCATTGCTCGAGCACTTACTATCTCAATTGGACCACCATACCACGTAATGACGTTTTCATATAAAATTTGTGTAGTTGTTTGAGCATCACTCTTTTGCATTGCTTTAGCTTCAACTATCTTAGTGAGATAATCCATAACAAAAATGATTCATTTTTCATGTGAGCAATATGCATGTAGATCTATGGGACCCAAAAAATTGATTAAAAACATTTCACAAAAGCTCTTGCCGCATCATAGGTCATAGAGGCATTTCATGTCATTTGGAAGGCCCTTTGGTGCATCAATATTCATCACATCATTTGACATAAGCTTCATCATCCATAAACAAATTGGGCCACCAAATACCAACAACCATTATTGCTTTGGCTATTTTGTCAACAAAAAAATGACCTTGTGTTTGACTTATGTGTGCTTATCCAAGTATTGCTACGTACATACTTTTTGTTACAAAAATACGCAATTGCACATTCTTATCCCCTTTGTAGAGATGATTAGAAATTAACTCATAGTTTCAGGTGCCCGTTTCATTTGATTTGATCCTAGATTTACTTAATCCTTCAGGGAAGATTTGAGCTTCAGGCATTCCATAATGTAGTTACTCCACTTAGGTACCACCTTATTTGAAACATAGTGACATGGTCCTATGGAAACATTGTATATATTTTTTGATATGCTAGTCACTTGTCCTCTTCATGTTTGGCTAATACACACCTAATCACATTAGGCATTTATAAGTCTGCACTTTTCCATTGTGAAAATGAGTGTTTTTGATATGTGCTTGAGCATAAAGAGGATTGTGAGTGAGATAGCAAAATCATTTCATTCTTGAAATTTTTCTCATTGCTTTAAGTGTCCATTTTCTGTTACGACTTTAATTTGCATTATTTTGTTCATTTTTGTTTCAAGTTTCTTTGTAGCACATAGGAGTAGGGTAAGTAGAAACCATTACCATCAAATTGGGGATTGAAAAGATTAGGGAAAAAAGGAATGAAAACAATATTTTGGGCAAAAAAGCCATAACTATGAATTTTTAAAAATTTGATGGGAGAGACCTCAAAGCCGATTCAAAACCAAAAAATTGGTGCTCAAAGGCCTCAAAAAACTCATCAAGAGCAAATTGATGAGTTCCAGTTGATTCTGTGGTGAAATGTGGATTGCGACCCATGTATCCCAGAGGCCATTTTTGAAGAAAAATTGTCAGTGACACTCTGTATCAATAGACATTGCTCTGAGAAAGTTTGGTTGCAAGAAAATTACAAAAATCACATCAAAATTGGCTGATAGGACAAAACCCCTAGAAACAAAGGTTTCATACACGAAATTGGGCGTAGAGATTTTGAGATCCAAATTACAAAAGACCAAGTGGACCACTTAGAGAAAATCATTGTTTAACAAATTTAAAAATTGCAGATTCATCTGTGGTGGAACATGGATTTCAATCCATATACTCTTGAGAAATAATTGGGCATAACAAAGACCAACTGATAGATATTTACTTCATTTGACTAAAACCAAAATTTGAGGGCAAATTGTAACCAAAACACACTCAAAAGAAGGAAAATTGGAAAAACAATACAATCAAAATTTGTCCATTTGACTTGGGGGTTTTCAAAAATTTCCTATCCAAATCAAAAAAGAATTTGGGAATAGCTTTTAGATAGCAGAGAACAAAAGGTCTTAAAATAAAAGATAGCCAAAAGCTACTAAACAGACCTATGATTTCACTTTTGGATGACTTTTTCTTGTCCAAATCCAAAAAGATTTTGGGGATAGCTTAGAAATACCTTCATCTATAAGTGGTTCAATTTTGGGCTCAAAATCTCTCCAAACATGGATCGCAATCCATGTATGTCACAACTTGACCTGAAATTTTCCAAATTGTAGTGCATATATAAGGAAACATATCCCCAAGTCCAATTTTGGAGAAAATTGAGTAAATTTGTGTCAAAAGGCATCAAAACAAAAGACAAACTCAAAACCATAGATCAGACCTAGGGTTTGGCATTTGACCTATCAAAACAACTCCAAATCCAAAAGGATTTGAGATATAGCTTGTAGACATAGAGTATAACAAGATCTCCAAAGATCAAGTCCATAGGTGGTGAAACATGGATCACAATCCATGTTCCCTAACCTCAAAAATTGGTGAAAACTGGCATAGAGCCTATAGATGACATACCTCTTCATATTGGTATCTGACTTGATGAGCTTGTAGATACACTTGAGTACATCATATCTGGGAAAATCCGGCTATTAGAAAAACCACAATGAAAGTGCAACTCACAAATGGTTTTGTGGAGAGACCTATGGGTATGTTGGAACAAATAGTTGTAACATCTTGTGGAATAGAATACCAATATACATTCGTAATACTAGATTTAAATGGGGAAAAATGGCTCTTAGAAAAACCACAATGAAACTGCAACTCGCAGATGGCTATTGTTAGTGGATTGACCGAACGGGCACCCACCTAGCCGGACACGTAGCTGGATGCCACATTTGTACTCTATTATTTTTTAAAGCTAGTATAGTGATACTCTATGCAAATTTTGATTCCAGAGTAGCAAGTCGATTCCTTGAGTTGTAATTCTGTCATGACATTTGTAAAAGTAAATCTTGATTCCAGAGTAGCAAGTCGATTCTCAAATGTTGCATTTTGCTTCGTTCAAGTGTCAAAATGACGTGATGACCTAGAGCGGTGAGAAATGACATAGGATTTTTTTTTTGAGCATTGAGTGGTGGTTTGCTTGTTGAGTGGGTGTGTTTGCTTGTTAGGTTCACTTCTTGAGATTGCAACCTCAAAGAGTCTCCGTGCCCCATTCAAGTCACTTCCCCTAAGTATTGACATATTATGTTAGTTCCAAATAGCTAGGATACATACGTCCATCATAGCAAACCGCTAACATTGGTGCCCCTATTTGGAATGTTCCTTAGATGGTGAGTGACCTAATGCATATTTAGAGCATTCTTTTCCGAAGATTTGTCTTTCCATTCCATTTACACCTTAGCAGTGAAGCAACTAGACACGATTTAGTGCTTGATAGAGTCTAGAAGTGGAGGACTTTCTAAGACTATTCTTGAGAGGTAAAGAGAGTTGTGAGTGAGATAGCCAAAAGCATTTCGTTCTCTGATTTTGTCGTTACTTTCATAGTGTTGTACCATTTTTTCTTTCGACTTTATTTTGTTCTTTTTTGTTTGTTTTCCTTCTTAGTTTCATTTTAGTACTTAGGAGTAGGGTAAGTAAAACTACCACCATCAAATTTGGGCTGAAAAATCAGGGAAAAAATGGTGAAAACCATATTTTGGTAAAAACGTCCATAACTCTGAAGTTCTAAAAATTTGATGGTAGAGACCTGAAAAGTAATCCGAATTCAAAAATTTGTTGATTAAGGGCATTATAAGACTCTTTAGAAACAATATGGAAAGTTTGGCCAAATTTTATGGAGGAACATGGATCGTGATCCATGTCTCCTAGAGACCATTTTTGCAGAAAAGTGACCAGCGACACTGTGCACCATTGGGACATTGCTATGATCAAGTTTTCTTGAAAGAAAAACTGAAAAATCACATCAAAATTAATTAATAGGGCAAAAACAATAAACACGCATTTCAAACACAAAATTTGGAGTTTTTCAACTTTTTGGGTTCCAAATTAAAAAAAAAGGGAAAATATGACATCTATAGAGTGCAAGCATACTACTGACCAAATTTCATGTTTGGATGGGGGAACATGGATCGTGATCCATGTCCTCCTTGACCATATGGAGTTGAGATTTGACCAGTAGGTAGTTGATACCATTTGGAACAACTTTCCCTAAAGGTACCAAAACAAAAAATTGAGAAAAATGATTCAAAATGGCCAAACACAGAAACTAGTCAAAAACCATCGGACAAACAGAAAAACTTGCTTTTGAATGAGAAAAGGTTGTCCAAATCCAAAATGGCCAAACATAGAAAATTGCTTTTTAATGAGACAAAGTTGTCCAAATCCAAAATAAGTGGTGGAGTAGAATACTGATATTGCTAATAAGCAGCATGTCAAATCTGGTGTCCAGATTTGATGGAACATGGATCGCGATCCATGTCCCCCATCAAGTTTTTTGGCTGAGATTCAAGTAGAAGGTAGCTAAGGCATAGAAAAACACTTTTCCCAAAAGAATCATATGTAAAAAAGTTGCAAAAAGTGGTCAAAAGAGCCAAAAATAGAACATTATCAAAACTGTCACAACAGACTGTAGAATTCACCTTTGGTTGGTCAAAACTGATATCAAGACCAGATGTGGGTGAACATGGATCACGATCCATGACAACCTGAGGAAGTTTTGGACAGAAACTAGATGAGCATGTAGCAAAGATCATTGTGAACAAAACTTCTCAAAGGAGGTTTGTCAAAAAAGTTCAAAAAACTCATCAAAAGTGCAAAAAAACGTTAGCGGTAAGAAACCACCAAAATAGCCATAGGGATTGACTTTTGATTGACCTAATCAAGTCCAAACCATATAGTCAACATCAAGAGATGAAGGGCAAGGTGCATGCCAAGTTTTAGTGCATTCTCACACAAGGTTACATGGATTGCGATCCATGTCCCCCTATCATAGACTGAGACCAAACTTGCACCATAGCTAGAGCAGGTCACAAGGAGTCTAGTGGTTTTTTCAAAAGTGAATTTGGATATCAAAAACCAAGTCAAACCCCAAACTATCGCATTCTGAGCAAGTGCCAAAATTGACCTAATTTTCAATCCAAAGGTTTATTTCCAAAAACAATTGCTACCATAGGACCTGCTAGTCATGCTGATCTTGATGGTACCAAGAAAAGTCAGTTTGGCCTCCAAAGATGGATCACAATCCATGTCCCCATGGTAACAACTTGACCTAAAAATTTCCAGATCTGTAGTGCATACATAAGGAAACATATCCCCAAGTCTAATTTTGGAAAAAAATCAACAAATTTGGGTCAAAAGACAACAAAACAAGTGACATACTGAAAATTGCAATGCAAACCTAGTATTGGCCATTTGACCTATCAAAGCAAGTCCAAATACAAAAATAGTTGAAATTTAGCTTGTGGAGATAGTGAGGAACAAAGCTGACAAGAGATCAAGTCCAAATGTGGTTGAACATGGATCGTGATGCATGTCCCCCAACCTCAAAATTTGATGAAAATTGATACAGAGCTTGTACATAACCTTGTCTACATACTATCAAAATTAAGAGTGAAAATTTGACAGGGGGTCATGGATTACGATCCATGTACTTCTTCATAGGGAAGGGCATCTAACTTGATGAGATTCTAAACATACTTGAGTATATCTCAAATTTTAAGTTTGGGCTAATAATAAATTCAAAGCCAAGAATTAAGCCAAAGTGCTTGTGTCCTGGTGTTGAGATCGTTTTGTGTGCAGTTCACTAAAATTGCTCTAACTTTTGATAGACAACTCCAAATTGAGTTGGGTACAGCCAGAAAGAAAGCTTGAAGGCAATATAACACAATTTGAATTTTTAGACCGGAATCTTTTGAGGTTCTTAAATCCAAACTTTTAGGGTATCTCAAAACCAATTTCTAGAGACCAAAGATCCACAAAGACTTTACTTTTGACAGACCTGACTAGGGCCAAAAAGGGATAAGTTGCACTAAGCTAAAGTGGGTTTGTCAGAGACTATCTTAAGAGTTTTGAGTGAGTCTCAAACATGACAAACCATCCACCACCAAGGTTTTCTACTCCACTCAAAGACATGAAAAATGCAAGAAACACTACAATGCCTTCGACAAAGGGATTGGGAGAATGCCTAGACTGAATGTGAGATTCATCAAAACCAACAAATCCATGAGAGTTTTGATGGATTACGCTCATGAGGGTTTGTATAGATTTACAAATGGGGATCAATACATATTTTACAAGTGTGAAAAACCCAATGCTAGAGAATTATTGACAGCCCATAAGAATCTCTATGCCTTCATATATATAGATGCCCACTGAGTGCAAGTGTTGATGGTAGATAAGTATGGACAAGAGTTCAAACTTGTTGATCCAATGGACCTAGAACAATATACGTACAAGGTTACTCCAATCTCTTCTTAATTTCAACCAAAAACGATGCTAGAGCATACATCAGAGAGGAGTCCTCCAGGATTTTCTCCACGACGAGAGGAGAGATGACTTTGTAAGAGACCACAAACTATTTAGATGGGTGACTGAACCAAAAAAATTGAGACCATTTCAAGTGTCCAATGTATCCAGACAAAGTACAATGGGTCAAGGGATCCATATATGCTCATGTTTCACTCTTCAAACAAGTTTTGAGAGTTGAACATATTGCGGATTTTTATACATAGTATGAGTGATTTGGGTTGACACACGAGGACATGTGATACTTGTGGAGAGAATCATCCCATCCCATGGTGTAACCCTAAGTCTAAACCATAACAAATGTTAGGGCAACAATTGCCTCTTCGGAATGATGGTAGAGTAGTAGTCAAGTACATTCAGCCAACGCATGTGCCACAACGCATGAAAAATCATTACTTCATGGATGAGAATATGCTCATGTTCATATCCAATCAAGAGTATGGTTCAAAGACCATCCTCACCAGACAAGAAGAACCAGTTGCTAGATCACTAGCTATGCAACAAAAAGGTCCAAGCTATGGATGTAGAGGTGACCATTAAGCATGAGGTTGTCTAAACAAGGATCAACAAATAGAAATCTTTGGATTCTATGATGGTGGAAGAAGAGACAATCTACTCCAACAATGTGTTAGGAATCCAAATAACAAGGGGAAAGCAACAATGAAAGTTGGAGTGATGCCTTCTTCAAGCGGATCTGGGATAGAACCAACATTTCCTATACATATAATGACTCAAGCTCAAGCTCAAGAAGTGGCAAAAAATGCATCCATTGAGGAGGAAATCATATTACTGTCTCAAACAAAAATCGAGAACATTTCGATGAGAACTAGAAGAAAATCATGTAAATTAAAGCGAGACAAAATAAAAACCAGAAAGGTTGAAAGGGAAAACTACCCTAGAAATCGAGTCACAACAAGCCAAAGAGAAGCTAAAACAAGAAAAGGAAAACAGGAAACGAATAGAAAAAGAAAAATCATCCACAATGTCATTGCAAGGATCAGTCTTGATACAAAAGGTGAACGAGCAACTAGATGCTATGTTCCAAGCCTTTGTGGCAAGGCTCAATAACAACCAAACTTTGGAATAGAGATTGTTGACATATCCACATCCAAAAATTAAAACCAAGCGATGGAAATGTGAAAACAGCTCATAGAGAAAGCTCAAGCTCTAATGGAGCCAGAAGCCTTGAAATCCCATGATCAAGTAGTGCATGTACTAATAAAGGAGTACACAGGTTCACTTAAAGAAAACAAATCAGTAGAGCCACGTAAACCAGGGAATGAAAAGCATTGGATACAAGGATTGTTGCAAACACTACGGGCGAGGTGAAGTCTCATGAGATGCCGCCGATTCCTGAGGTGGACAAGCCGTGGCCACAATCCTTATGGGAGACATCATAAACCAAAAAGATGGAAGTGCTACCTTACAGTTTCAACACCTATTCTTGAAATCAACATGGAACATGAATTTTTCCAAGGAGACATACAATCTACATACGAAGATGTCGGGTCTATTGTATCTGAAGAGAGCAAACCAGACTCTATATAGACTTTTCCATCTTTCATAGGAGAACACAAAACAAAATATGAGGTTAGAGTGGTACCATCCCAGTGGAAAGCTACACCAAAAATGATGGATACCAAAAGCTTGCTTGAATTGATGTCTTCTGCTATACAATGCAAAATTACTCTCTCAAAGTTGATGAAAATAAGATCGCATCTATGGGGCCAAATGGGCGAACACCTGAAAAAGATGGGGTTGAAAATCCCTTCACATGACAAACCCTCAGATGACAACATGGATAAAACTCAATCCCAAAGATCAAATTCAAAGCCTGTACCTATGAATAATGTGGGTGACTATTGCAAAGGAGAGGAAGGGAACACCACCTTACCATTAGAGTACAAAGGACAACTAGTCTTGCTTGGTGGGCCTTGCTATATAATATCTATAGAATATAATAGGACATATGCAAATTGACATTTAGCATCTGTCACTGAAGGGAACAAGAGCATGACTAATTTGACAAGGATGGCACTACTGCGTGAAAGGGATATACATTTGAAAAATACTATAATATTTATTGTGAGTAGCCATGCACATGCAATTCATTTATAATACATGTACCCAAGGTGCAATTGATCTTATCTACGACTTGTTTTCTTTCACAAATAATGGTCAAGAACTGAAGAAATTTAGGGTTCGCTGCATGTCTTATAGAGCATGACATCTTGTACAAAGTTGTAGCCAGTGGACTGAGCTTGTGATATGGCATGTGTTACAAAGCTCCCGTGTGTGACTACAAATTGGGGGTAGGTGGATAAGATCACCAAACAAGAGAACAAATTTGTTGTTGAAATGTCAATGTAATGCTTGTTACGTTGACATTTTGTCTTACGATAAGGTCAAAAGTCGTTTAGGTTAACATGGATAGCTCGTCTATAATTATTATATCTGTCTCTTTTATGTCCAACTATCGCTCATCGATCTCATCAATAGAGAGGGCATACTATTGATTCATGGTTGGTATCTTGAATTGGTAATGGAATATAGATGAAATGTTGCTAAGTCTTGTTGCTGCCCCTCTGATGGCAAAGTATCCAAAAATAAAACAAAAGTGAGGGCAGTAGGAGTGTCTTTTTCATTTGACCTTGATTATTGATATATATGTGAGGTATGCCACAACGCATGAGGGACATTTCTAGATTGTGAGCAAAGATGTCACATTGCATGCTCCAATATTTATACAATGCAGTAATTCTCAAACAATGACCTAGGATATGGATGGTAAGCTAGTTTCAAGCTGGCTGTAATTTTCTCTCTAGCTTATTTGACGCTTGGCGTGTAATCTTTTAGCGAAACAAGGACATATATAGTATGTAATCAATTAGTTAGACACCTAGTATGGTATCAATTATTTAGAGCTAAAGAAAGATGCACAAGGTGAATTCACTAGTGTGATACACCGCATGCATTCAATACTTGTGTAGTCACTACTGTAATACATTACATGCATTGGCTAGCAACCGTATACAAAGAGTTGCGTGTGTAACTAACATGTGTAGGTGTTGATCAACATCGAGTATATAGTTTTGAAAACGAGATCCAAATAGACCAAAGCAAAGGAAGTAATGCAAAAAATTCTAAAACAAGCAAAGAGATAAAGCATGAATGAAGTGCAACAATAAATGAGGTGCTTTGCTGACTTGCAATGTTGTATTGTTGCTTTTTGATTGTCCAATCTACAGGTCGATATGTGAGTCAAGCTACAAAAAAGCAATGTGAATAGTTAAACATATCATCTTGCATTGAAATGTCACTTACTAAAAGTGCAAAGTATACAATGTACGTCATACAAAGATGCCATACAAAAGTATGGTGGAGAGTTGGCACTGTGGTCTCTCCAAAAAATCATAAGAAATGGCTGCCATGCGTTGCACTGTAGCATTTATGTGTTGCACCAAGCAAACACATACGCATGGGAAACTGGATGCAGATAACGGACCTTGCAATGTTGTCAAGCTAGAGTTGTGCTTTGGCAATTGGAACGTGTGAATATATGTCCTCCTTGCCATACACAAAACACGCAGATGCAACTTTATGTGCTATGTCCTCTGATTATTATTACATTCTCTCTCTCTCTCTCTCTCTCTCTCTCTCTCTCTCTCTCTCTCTCTCTCTCTCTCTCTCTGCGCATTGTAAGCTACTTTGGTCGCAATTATGTCTTCTTGCCTCCTTGCTGATTAACCCACATTATGTATCATGCTTCCTAATTGCACATGATAATGGGCATCTTGAGGTCGATGGTCCTATAGCAAAAGGCACCATATCCAATTCTCTCATCAATAATACAAACGTGCATTTGGCGAACTACTATTACGTGACGCTCATGGGTATTAGTATAGGTGGTCAACTGCTCGATATCATTCACCTTCAAAGTAGAGCAGAAAGTGGTGTGAACTTTGTCATATTTAGCAGGTATGAAGCCCATACTACCTTGATTCAACTGCCTACTAGGAATTGTTGCAAGCTATGACCAACCAAAACTTGTAAATGCCCCACATTATACTTCTCAACACGTCAACCTGCGGTTCAAAGCAACACGTCCAAATTTGTTAGGCTGTTTGACGTATGTTATTTCCAAGGGGTTTCAATCAGGGTCTCAATCAAGTAGAAATTCTCTTCAACGCTGCTCAAAGGTGGGGGTATAATGAGTGTGTTTTGTGACCATACAGACGGTATACTCAAGCTCGTCACATCAACAACTGTAAAAGATCTATTGATTCCTTTGACAACAATCTCACTTTCAAGAGCAATAGATTTGTTTTCTACATTGAGTGTCTGATTTTGTACTTCCTTGAGTCCTTGCTTTTAGTAATGAGCAAAAAACAACTCTAAAGATTTATTCGTTGCATGATTGACTACTTGACTCCCGTTGCAATGCTACTGCATCTCCTTGGAGCTACACATTAACCAACGCCCGCAGACACCATATTCTATGTTGAATTGCCAATCATGAGAAATGTTTTTGTTTGTCTGTATATTGTTTTGAAATGCTTGCCTCATCAAATATTCAGATAGGCTATGTATTATCAATAGAGTTGGACGAGAAGTGCGACTGAAGCCAATGGCTCATCAAACTATATTGACTTGCAAGAGTGCAATATTCAACAATGTCTGCCCCACTAATCCCCTCACACTCTTTGCTAAAAGTCCAAGCAGCTAGCATTGAAGTCTCGGGCTTAATTACTTCAGGATAACCATCATTAGCTTTGGTGTGATTGATCCTGCTATCTTTCCTCATGTCTGCTTTGACGTTTACTCTTTCTATTTCTTTGGCCTCTGCCATTTGCATCACCAACAGCTGGATAGCACCAGCAGAAAAATGTGTCGAACGGGCCTACGAAGGCAATGAGTTTTGGTGTTTTGACTCCAGCTAATTAGGCCAACTGATCATCGATTGAAATTTGATATCTTCTCTTTCAGTAGCACTAGAACATACCCCTGCCATGGGTTGATTGCACGAAATATATGATCTTTGAGAGTGCTCATCACGTCGGCAAGCATCCGAACTACCCTCCAGCTTGATGATCTGCAAAATGTAATTGGGGTTTGAATTAAGGTCTCTAGTACTCCTTTCCAATTCTCCACAGCTTGTTGTTTTGCAGGGGCAAACTGAGCAAAATCTAATTGGTGTGAATCTTGAGAATTAGGCATGGGGAGTCGGGACCTGCTGCATATCATTTCCATGAACATTAAAGGATGGACGAGGGCACATGGTTCTTGAATCTGCATGAGCTTCAACTGGCCACTAGGTCTTGTAGTTCACAAAGCTGTTATGATTGCTACGGGGGAATTAGGCACATGTAGGCTTATAGTTAGGTGTTGAGGCTTCACTGCAAAAGAAGGCCAATTCCAATATGCTGATGGGACAAACAATGACATTGTCAACCTTGTACTACTAGAATGAATAGGGAGGATCTTGGCCTAAAGACTCTATGTTACAAACTCTATGTAATTATTTGAAGAATGATCTTGCCATGTCGACGAGGTAGGCTTTTCTTCATGGCTCTTCTCTTTCATGTGAACATGCCGTATAAGGTGCCAGTATAGCTAGTTGGGTGTTGCCACTTCGAGCACCATAGATGAGCATTGCCACTTCTAGCACCATATAAGATCAAAGGATGAGAAGGCAGTAGGGTTCGTATTTGATGGTTCCATTAAAGCTCATGCACGAGCAAGTACTTTAAACTTTTGTCTCCATTGCTTTTCCTATGACTTCATATGTGAGTAAAAGTTTCTCAATCTGCTCAAAGCGTGGTTAGGGCATTAATCAACTGCTAATTAGCCTCCTAATAAGCTGCTTAGCGTAGGGTAAATGCGAGCTGTTTTGGAGCATAGAAGAAAAACATGGAAAGAGAAGGTTAATCTGTAGACGTGCCACGTCCAGCAATGCTTATCATCTTCTTGTAGTACTAGCTAGAAAGAAGTTGTAGCCTCAGCCTATAGAAATTACTCATGTGAGTAGTAATTACTCATGGGAAGTCAAGGATTCTTTACCCACAGTGAACTTGCTGCAAACATTTACATGCAAGCATTAGAATGTGTGTGCGAAAATTCTCTCTCTCTCTCTCTCTCTCTCTCTCTCTCTCACTCACACACACACACACACACACACACACACACACACACACACACACACACACACACACACACACACACACACACACACACACACACACACACACACACACACACACACACACACAAACACAAAGAGTGGCTAGGAAAAAACCTACAGACAAAGCTCTTCTGGGGAACCTACAAACTGCTTAGCAATTGAGCAACGTAGAGTGCTTTTCTTATTTCATTCACTTGGTAGCTTTTCATGGCAGAGTTTTTTTTAGAGCTTTTCATGGGAGTGATGTTTTTTTTGATAAATTTAAATCTATTGCCATGTGGTGGCTTTTGTGTTCAGATATTGCAAAAAGATCCTTGGGCTCACCAAGTAAAAATGATAGCCATACTTGATAGTGGGTTTAGAATAGCCATTGCTACGAAGGGAATCTGGGAGAAATGGGAAAGACCAGCTCTCAAGAAATTGCACATGAAGTTGCGACTAGCAGATGGATATGTAGAGAGACCCTTAGGGATGTCAGAACAAATTATTATATCCTCTTGTGAATAGAGTACGTACACAATTTTGTTGTAGTTGAATTTGAAAAAGAAAATAACCAATTTATTAAGAAATTAGACTAATCTATCCTTGCTAATTAGGAAGGATTAGGCTAATTACCGTTTAAGTTAATCGATTGGAGATTAATCTCTAGTGATTTCTGCATAGCGGTCTCTCTAGATGAGAGAGAGTGTGTCAAGGCTCCAAGTCTAAATTTTTATGAAGGGAAGGGGGTTTTTTTATAGTTTTTTTGGGCCCCGGGTAGTTTTTGGTAGGTTTTGACACCCCAAGCAGACCCCCAGCTTGAAGATGGCGCCAACTACTGCTAAATTAGTCTCTGGCAGGTTCCCCCCAGCTCCACTCTGCCCCCATACCTTCCAGAATCGATTTTGGTTGATTTTGCTGATTTCTAATGATGAAAATTTGAATATCAGTTAATTCTAGAACCTTAGGATAAGAAAGTCTTTGTTAATAATTATTACTGAAACCATCCAATTTTTATTAACTAATTGAATTCCTATTGTAACCTTCCAGGGCCTGTAACTTTTCCAGTTTTTATCGGATTTTGATTCTGAAAATTACTAACCATAGTAAAGCCCTGATTATAATTCCAAATACCAATATTAGCCGTGTTTGAATCCTTTAACAGTGGTTTTTAAGTTAATTTTATAAGCTTTGTACAATTTTTAAGGTTTCGGACACTGAAAACCTTACAATCACCCAAACTTAAGGAATTGAGATGTCCTCATCTCAACCAAAATTGGGAAAATCTTTGCGAAGTGATATTTCATCCTCCCAGGTGGCGTCTTCAGTGGGGTAGTCCTTCCATTTTACTAAATGTTCTCTGATAACTCTGTTTCTTAGACTCCTTTCCCTAGTGTCGAGAATACAATCTGGTTGGAGTTCAAGAATTCCCTGCTTCTGCATCACAATCTGTTCGTCATCTAGAGTGTGATTTGGATTTGGGATGTAGGGTTTTAGAAGACTGATATGGAATACGTTATGGACCTTGAGGTGCTCAGGAAAATTTAGTTTGTAAGCTTGATCAATGATTACTTTAATCACTTCATAAGGTCCACAATATCTGGGGCTTAGTTTTTTGTATTTTCCCAAGGATAAAGTGCTTCTTTTTTGCCGTACCCTTAGGAATACTTTATCCCCTTGTTTGAAAACCCGATCAGACCGTTTTTTATCAGCATATTGTTTTTGGCGGTCCTTGGCTGCCTGAATGTCTTGTCTTATGGCTTTGGTTTGGGCATCCATCTCCTCCAACATTTGCTTTGAAGCGTCTACTCTTGTAGTGGGGTCAGAAAAGTTTAGGGGTGGTATACATTCATGTCCATAAAGAGCATTAAATGGTGACATCCCAATGCTTTTATGAAAGGATGAGTTATAGGTGAATTCCACCAGAGGAAGAAACTCGATCCATTTCCGGGGTTCTCTACCACAATAGGCTCTAAGGACGTCTTCAATAACTTGATTCACTCTTTCTGTCTGTCCGTCTGTCTGAGGGTGATAGGATGTACTGAAACATAGCTGAGTTCCTAAGGATTCAAATAAAGCTTTCCAGAATTTTGAAGTGAATTTTGCATCTCTGTCTCACTGACTATTCTCTTAGGAAGTCCGTGTAATCTGAAGATCTCTTTGATAAAGAGACGGCTTATGTCTGATGCACTGTAAGTTGTTTTTACAGGCATCAAATGGGATACTTTAGTCAGCATATCCACTGCCACCATAATGGAGTTGTAACCCCCTTGAATAGTGGGAAGGCCTGTTACAAAGTCCATGCTAATGAGTTCCCACTTCATTTGAGGAATGTCCAGAGGTTGAAGTTTCCCTGGTATCATTACTCGTTCAGCCTTAATCCTTTGACAAGAAAGACATTGTCTGATGTAGCGAAGTATATCTCCTTTCATTCTTGGCGAGAAATAGCTTTTCCTTATGGCATTAAGGGTCTTTGCATAACCAGGATGGCCGCGCAACTGGAGTGTTGTGTCCTTCATAAAGGATTAACTCCTTTAAGGTTGGATTCTTAGGAATGTAAAGCCGATACTTGTAATAGAGAAGCCCATCCTCAAGTGAATAATCCTTTAAGGGGGAAATTAATAAATTGATTTAAATTTATTTGTTTTATTTATCAGAGGTTAATTATATGTTAGGATATCCGTGATAATTATGTCAAGCTCAGATAATTAATTTACCTAATTACTTTAGCAAAATTACTCTATTTTTAGGACAAGAAATTAGCAAATGGATTCAAATGGGTTTGAGTTATTTATCAGAGGTTTACTACATGTTAGGGAACCTGTGATAATTATTTCAAGCTTAGATAATTAATTTACCTAATTACTTTAGCAGAAATACTCTGTTTTTAGAACAAATTAAAAGGGGGAAATTAGTAAATTGATTCAAGTTGATTTGAATTATCAAAGGTTAATTATATGTTAGGAAATCTGTGATAATTATGTCAAGCTCAGAAAATTAATTTACCTAATTACTTTGGCAAAAATACTCTGTTTTTAGGACAAATTAAAAGAGGGAAATTAGTAAATTGATTCAAATTGCTTTGAGTTATTTATTAGAGGTTAAATATATGTTAGGAAACCTATGACAATTATATCAAGCTCAGATAATTAGTTTACCTAATACTCTATTTTTAGGACAAATTAAAAGGGAAAAATTAGTAAATTGATTCAAAATGCTTTGAGTTATTTATCAAAGGTTAATTACACCTCAGGAAAACCGTGATAATTATGTTACCCACAGATAATAAGTTTATCTAATTATCCCAAAAAATTACATTATTTTTAGGGGAATACAGTAAATTAATCCAAAAACCTTTGATATAAATATCAAAGGGAGAACACACCTTGAGGAATCTGTGATAAAAGGGGGAATATAGTAAATTAATCCAAAAACCTTTGATATAAATATCAGAGGTAGAAGACACCTTGAGGAATCTGTGATAAATACCCCAACCTCAAATAAATAGTTTAGATATTTATCTTCAATAAAAGTAACGGATTTTGCGTATAAAATAGAGAAAGGAAATTAGTAAATGAATTTATCTAATTATCAAATAAATACCTGAGGTCCAAAATCACTATTGAAGGGTGGGAAAATTACCTCAGCATAAATGGTTGGTATAATAAATTATTATCTAAAAAATTATGCTTAAATTAGACCATAAGTATAGGAGGGAAAGGTTATAAATCAAATTTATGAAAATTCCTAAAGATAAACATATTCAATTACAAGTTACGGTGAGTAATCCATTAGCCGATAGAAATTTATAATTTACTAAGGCTAAAATGGAATATAGACTAAGGATAAATCTAGTTAAAGGGCTTCCCAAGTTAAATGGTAATTATGGAAAATTACTTATAGCATAAATAAGTTACAAGAGGAATATCTCATCAAATTGACTATTGAAGATACCTACTTACTCCAAAAATCCTTTTTTGGGTAAAAAAGAAAAAAGAAGATTATTCAAGTAAACTTCTAATGGATTAAGTCTTTTTATAAGGCTTCCGACATGGCTCCAAAGAGAACCAGGGGAAATCCTCTTACCGAGGAAGAGGATGTTAGCAACAAAAGAAACAAGGCCACTAATGACCATGAGGCTGGGCCTAGCCATAGGCCAACGGAGGAAAGTCTACAGGCTCCCGTCCCACAGCACATGGACGAGCAGTCCCAGGTGGATTTCTATTTTGTTCACTTAAAATCTTTTAAAGTTCATTTTTAAGCTACCATTGCATATGTAAGGTTAGGAAGGATAAACTGGCTGTAAATGGAAGGTAACTTCCACGAAACCAACGAGCAATGATTGTAAATAGGAACGAAATGATTGGGTTATGACTGAGTGACCTAGGAAAGAAATGTTTGACCATCCTTAAAACAGCTTGTCTCAAGACACCTCTGATTCCTTGGAAATATTTTACTCTAGGTAATGAGTAATGATGGCGATACCATCATGGAAGATTCGGTTTTCTCAGCACGCGTGGAGTCTTTACCCCGTGCTTGTTTATGTTTGTGGATAGTACTTTCAAGTTTATCCTAGAGGAACCACCCGGTTGTATGGGCAGCCGGTTGTCGTATGGGCGCCCTGTTGTATGGGCAGCCAGTTGTCGTATGGGCGCCTGGTTGTATGGGCAGCCGGTTGTCGTATGGGCGCCCGGACTTTGGGTCATGGCTTTTTCCACCCTGGTTTTTATAAATAAGGAATGGGTGCCGTTTTTTCACCCCTGTATAGGTGGTCTTGAGACAAGCCAGTACTGGTCAGAGATACTTCAGAATGACAGTACCTTGTCTTAAGTCTAAAGATGTTTGCTTGTTGAAAGAATTTCTTCAATACTGTTTTCAAAGGTTGTCTTAATGAAATGCAGTTGTGAAAGTTAAAAGGAATCATTGTTTTAATTGTGAAAAGAATGTTGTAGTAATTAAACAACACAGAAATCATGTGTGAGTGCGGGGTGGTAAGTGGAGATTGACTAAGGTAGTCAATCATGGACGGGTGGACCTGATTAGTCAGGTAACTATCCATTCCCGCGCACTAAAACGTTTAGAAACTTCTTCACTCGGAAGAGGAATCCAAGGAATCCACCAACGGTTGTGCCCTCACATATGTTAGGGGGGAAAAAGCGTTGGCTAAGGAAACCAAAATTTGAATGATGAAGTTATAGGGCTGGATTTTTTTTTTAATGGTCCCGTTTCCACTGTGAGATAGGACTAGGTCTCTTTCTATGGCTATAAACATAAACCATTGTCAATGGTAAGGGTGAATTCCTTGGAATTTTTCTTGTTTAGGACTCTGACTTTAGTAGGCCTAGAGACTTGTCAATGGTGCCATCCCGTTTTTGGTGTCGGCGGGATTGGGGACCTTACAGATAAAGATGTTGAATGAAGCTAATGAGGTTTGTGAGTATGAAACCAGAAAAGGTGAGACAAATAGCTACATCATGGAGCATGGTGCCAAAGTGCAAATGAAGGAAGCACAGCAACCATGAGAATATGTGATCATCAACATACCTAAAGAATCAACAAAAGTTGTTTCAAACAAGCGACTCCAGAAAATGCAAATCCCAAAGTAGGTGGAGGAGCAAAGTATCCAAATTCAAATTCAAATGTTCAACAAATGCAAGATCAAGAGAAGAACACGGATAAGGAAGAAGATCGATTGTCTCTTATGAAGATCAAATTCAACATATATGGAGAAAGAAGACTTAAATTCACATATTGTTCAGCTGAGATAGATTCATAAGAAACAAAGAATCTAATGTCTTATGGAGCGTGGATAATGATGGGAAAGCCACCAATCAAAGAGCTAGAAGAAACAGTGTACACAAATTAAAAAATTTGCCAATTTCTAGCTTTGGTGTGGTAGAAGTTGTACTCAAGTTGAGTATTGGGGAGTTTAATGATACATTCTACATAATGACTCACATCACAAAAGAGAGTTTGGTCCTTACAGAAATCTAGAGGAACATCTTCTTTCAATCAAAAGGAAAAGCTTCAACAACAACACAATAAAAAACCCCAAAAGCACCTCAAGTACATGCAAACAAGAAACAACCAACCATCATAGAGAAAGGTAAAGCTAAAGCAACCACTAAATTTGATCAATATTGTAAGTCAATGTTACCTTCAACAATCCTCCATCAAACTTCCTACGCAACCTCTACATCAAGAGACACACCATCGACAATGCAATGGAAACCCAAGCAAAAAGTTTATCAACCAAAGTTTCCATTGCAACAAAGCCTCCAAAAGAAGCGTGAGAGAATCAACCAAGTGTTGGTATCCAAAGACCACATTAAAGAATGCAATCAATCTCAACAATAGAATGTGACAAGGTGGATAGCATCAAAAGAGTCAATCACTGCTCAAGGCTACTTCCAAGGAACCACCAGTGTTTGGGCCAAAAAGCCTAAAGTAACAGCTTAGACCTACTCACCTCAAGGACAAAGTTCTACAAAGAAAAGGCCAAGCTATCAACAAAAAACAAGCACTTCAACAAGGAGAAAGAACACATACAAGAGGCAAAATAAAACATCAAAGAAACAAGTAATGCAACAGGTATGGTACCAAAGTCATATTTTAACCAAGCTGGCCAGCAAAGACAGGTGAAGCAACAGATGATTCCAGTCAAGCTACTCAAAGTCCAAGGATTTAATGAAGGTAACACTCAAATATGGTTACCCAAGTTGTAGCTCAACCTGGAACAATGAAGCTCAATCATGTCACACACGGCTTCACACAAAGGCAAGGAACGACAACCAAAAGCCAGCAGAATCCTATCCCAAGCAAGGGTGATACAACCTCCAAATGGATACCTTGTATTCAACTACAAAAGCAAGGCTTAAAAAATAAACTTAATTTGATATGGATACCAAAACCTAGTATCCATTAAGTCATCGTGCAAAAGGAGAAAATACAAAGGATAGTCAAACAGGGACCAAAGACAATGTGGGTCCCAAAATCTCTATTGGAAACTCAAAACACAAAGAACTCACACAAAGATTGAACCGCTTCTTATGGGAGATAAAGCAAAGGCTTCACCAACCCCTAAAACCGCGGAACATGTTTCACAAAGCAGTGTCAATATACAACAAGCGAGTCAAGAGGAGCCGAAGTATGCCAACCTACTAGACAAAATGGTGGCATCCATATACCAACACAATGAAAGAGGCCTAAATTTCCAAGAACTTATGGAATAAGGTGTTTGTCTTTAAATAGGTACGCCTAAGTCTCCATTAAAAGTACATGGCATAAAAGTCAGAGTCGGGAAGCTAAGCCACTAAATGAGCGAGGCGTTAGTCCCAAAGCTTGAATTAATATTCTCTATGGTCTAAGAATCTTAGTTATTCTAAGTACTACTCAAGCTGGAAGAGTTGAGCATAATTACATTGTGTATCTCATGCTGGTATATGTGAGTATAAGAGTCAAAGTCTATGTATTCTAAGTCTGGTGAAGTGAAGGAGAAAGTCCAAAAGACACTCACACACTGATCACAATGAGGTATGTGGAGAAGCTTCTACATCAAAAACTCTTCTTGGAAACGTGGAAGCTATTGCGACGTCCTTTGATGTCCATGTGCTACACTTGTTCCTTGAAGTAACCATCAACTCCATTCTTCACACTGCATGCTTTTTTTCAAGAAATCTCATATCTATATAGAGTGTCCCATAATTGACACTTATATTAGGCACTCTTCCCTTGTTTCTCCCAAGCACTCACCTCGGATGACAGGTACTTCAAGTGGCGTTGCTCAATTACAATAAGAGCATATATCAAAGGCACTTTTTTTCAAACCTTGTCATCCAAGTTTTAGATTTTAATCTAGAAAGCCTCATCCTAATCTTCTTGTATATTTTTTTTCTGCAAGGGAGAGCTGATCTCAAAAGTTTCAAGCCAAAAGGTGCAGGAACATGGATCGTGATCCATGACCCCTTGAGGCAATCTGGGCAAAAAAAATTGATACCAAAGGGTCCTGTGAGGTGCCAGACCATTAAATATACCCTTTTGGCGGAAAAGTGACACATAAAACTCATCAAAATCAAGAAATTAGGAAAGAAGCACAAAAACCTTAAAAATAGACAAAAATTGGGCCTTTCTGACTTTTCGAAATCCAAATTCAAAAATAAGTGGAAATCTAACGTCTACAGGGTACATGCATACATCTGACCAAACTACATCATCAATAAGAAAATGGCTACCCAAATCAATCGACAATGACTTGAAGCTACAATTGCAGATCCCAACATACATATCAAGAGAAAATCTTACATTCAAGGGCAACAACCAAGGTTCATCAACCATGCACAACAAGAAGAATGACATACAAAAAAACGAACAAACAATGACAACTTCAGCAAGAAAGCGCTCAACAACAAACATAAGAAGCTCAACAATGCTGAAGCTAGTGAAGTATTGCAGAATACTAAGCGCTGGTCCATCATCAAGTCAACAGTAACGATAGGCACATCAAAATTCATCTTCACGGACAACACTGGAAACAGCAGGGAGCATCTGCACCAAATGCAAATCACCTCAACAATTGAAGTCCAACAGATGCATCAACCAGATCACATGAGATATGAAGCACTCAAAAAAGGGGGAGAGTCATCAATGACAAAGCACTTACCAAGCTAAACATTAGCGTAGAAGACAAATCTAAAGACAACCCTGACAACAAGATTGCACATGGTCATGTCAAGGGATGACACAAGCTAGGAAGGGGGAAATGTAAGCAAATTGACCGAACTGGCACCCACCTAGCCAGACACGTAGGTGGATGCCACATTTGTACTCTATTTTTTTTTCAAGTTAGTGTAGTGATACTTGTGTAAATCCTAATTCCAGAGTAGCAAGTCAATTCTTTGAGTTGTAATTCTATCATGACATTTGTACAACTTTGAAGAAAACAATAATGTTTTGGTCCAAAAGGCCTAAAATAATAGCATGGACCTACTCACCTCAAGAAAAAAATTCTATAAAGAGGAAGCCAAGCTATCAACGAAAGACAAACACCTCAACCAAGAGAAACAATAACCACAAAAGGCAAAAGAAAATACCTTCAACGAATCAAGCAATGCAACAAGTATAAGTACCAAAGTTAGACCTCTACCAAGCTACCCAACAAAGACATGTGAAGCAATAGATAACTCTCAAATATGGTTACCAAAAGTAGTAGCTCACCTTGAACAACTAGGATCAATCATGTAGCACAAGGATCTACCCAAAGGCACGCGATCATAACCAAGAGTGAACAAAAACCAATCACAGCCGAGGGTGGTACAATTCCAGATGCATACCTCGTCTTCTACTACAAAAGCAAGGCTTTTACTATGGATACCAAATCCTAGTGTCCATCAAGTCAAGTGGGTTCCAAAATTGCTATTGGAAACTCAATCATAGAGAACCCACAAACATCTACAACCACTTCCCATGGTAGATAAATCAAAGGCTTCATCAGTCCATACTACAACCGTAGAGCATGTTTCACAAAGCGGTATCAATATACGATAAACAAATCAAGAAGAGCAGAAGTATGCCAACCTATTGGACAAAATGGTGGCATCTAAAGAACAAAACAATGAAAGAGGCATAAATCTCAAGAACCTATGGAAGTGGATTTTTGGCCTTGAACAAGTACGCCCAAATCGCCATTAAAAATACATGGTATAAGAGTCAGAGTTGGGTAGCTAAGCCACTAAATGAGAGAGACATTAGTCCCAAAGCTTCAAGTAATATTCTCTGTGATCTAGGAGTTTTAGCTAGTCTACATACTATTGAAGCTAGAAGAGTTGAGGATATTTATGTTGTGTCACTCATGTTGGTATAGGTAAGCAAAAGAGTCAAAGTCTATGTATTTTAAGTATGATGAAGTAAAAGAGGAAGTACAAAAGACACCCATGCACTGATCATAATGAGGTATGAGTGGAGAAGATTCTACATCAAAAACACTTCTTGAAAATGTGGAAGCTATTGCAACATCTTACATGTGCTACATTTGTTCCTTCAAGCACGCATAACCTCCATTTTTCACACTGCATGATTTTGTTTGACAAATTTCTTGAGTGTCCCATAATTGACACTCTTCATTTGTTTCTCCCAAGCACTCACCTTGCATGAACATGTACTTAAAGTCCAACTGCTTAACTCCACCAAGAGCGTATACCAAAGACACTTTTTTCCCAACGGGTTTTTGGCCTTTGATCATCCAGGTTTTAGACCCTAATATAGAAACACTCATCACTATCCTCTTGTATCTAATCCACATTGTGTTCTAGATCTAAGGAAATTGATACTCATATCAATTGTCAAAGAATTAGAGCATCAACTGCAAATCTCAACTATGCTTGTCAAGAGCAGCTCTTATCTTCAAGGACAACAACAAGATCCATTCAACAATGGCAAGTTGAAGAGTGGAATACAAATACAAATGAAAAGCAATGAAAAATTCATCAAAGCTATCAACAACAATCATGCGGAGCTCACAGAGTGATTCAAAGTTGCTGATATATTGCATAGGATTTGCATTGTAGTGAAACCCAAGGGGAAAGATCCATCATAAAGTCAACTACTCAAAGAGGCTTAGTTCCCAAAGAGGCAAGCAACACTAAAAGCCATCTTGATTGCCAAAAGTGGCAAACAAAAGGAAAATGTGCAACAAAATGCAAAATTGCCTCAAAAATAGAAGCCCAACTCACATATCAAGTAGAACATAGCATATATAAATTAATCAAGGAAGGGGGGAGTGTCATCAACTTCAAAGAAATTTCAAAGCTAAAGACCAGCCTTAATGACAAACCTAAAGACAACCCTCCAGACAAGATTGCAGATGGTCATATCAAGGGATGACACGAGCTAAGAAGAGGGAGTGTTTGGCCATTTTAGCATATGGACACCCACCTAGCTGGACACTACATTTTTAATACATTTGTACTCTATTATTTTTCCAACTGTTGTAGCTATATTGTATGTAAATCATAATTCCAGAGTAGCAAATATTTTCTATGATTTGTAATTCTTTCATGATATTTTTAAAGAACCATGTGAGCCTAGTAATTGACTATTTGGAAATCCCTAGGTATAAAAGATAATAACCTTAGTATGAAGGGGATCTTCGAAGAAAGAAGCAACTCTGTGTACGTACACTCAAGCAACCAAGCAACTCAAACTTGTAATCAACTTTTCTAATGATTAAGTAATCCGGTTTCAATTCCAAAACTTGATTGTGTTTCTCTTCTCTTACTCTTTCATTCAAGTGTAAGAATCTCAAGTTTTTTCGTGGTATGTGACTTCATGTTTGTGAGCCATATCTTGAATTTTGAGTGCTTAAATCACTGTTTTTTGACATTTTGACCGTAGCATAGTGTTATTAGACCTAAGGGTGACCTGTTTATGTAGTTTCCTTGTAGTTTTTATGACCTAGTACATGATGGATCGTGATTTTGGTACCTTGTTAGATGGCCACCAGATTGTAGGTATGTGCCCTTAGACTTGATATAGATCCCCTTAAAGTTTTGTGGCTATTTGAGTCCCTTTAGTCATTAAAATTGCGTGATGATCAAGAGAAGTGAGATAGAACATATGTATATTTTTCGATCTGGGAGTTGGTGATTTTCTTGTTGAGTTGATGAGTTTTCTTGTTAGGCTCACTTCTTGAGGACTGACACCCTCAAAGAGTCTCCATGCCCCATTTGAGTCACCTCCCTGAGTATTGACATGAGTATTTTGATGCCAGATAGCTATGCTATAGACAACGAGCCGCTAATAGTGCCTTCAAAACTGAATTTGGTTCAATAAATGTGTGTCAACCACTCTGAATAGAGTTGTAGAACTTGGAATCAAAAAATTGTACATTTAATCAAAATCTGTTGTAGATAGAGGGGAATTGAAGGACCCTTGAGTGTTAGCTACATTTTAGGTGGGATTCAAGGATTTCAGCTCACTTTATACTCAAGAAGGAGGCAACCAAAACTACAACATTGAGGTCGTGAAGTTTATTATCAGTAGATAGTATTGGCATGGTTTCCACTAAAGGAGATAGTATTGGCATGGTTTCCACTAAAGAGATTGTAAATCAAGGGGGTATCTAGAAATTAGAGGCTATTTTGGAAGTAATTCTATCGTATACTTCCTCTGACAAATCCGACCAAATCATATTGGAAAGATAAGCCTAGTGAACTATAAGAGTGGAGATGAGTTAACTCGAACTTCTAGTGCCAAACCTAAGTTCAATACTCATGGAGTTGTTGAAGTTGTTTGACAATGACCAAGGAGTAAAAATATACAAGGATCCAATGGAGTGTTATTGCATCGAAGTGGATTATAGATGCAATGAGTCTAGGGACTGAATGCATGTGGACTATAATGGGGACAAATATTTTGATGATGATGCAATGGAGTATAGGGTTGTCTTTGATCCCTACATTGTCAATAAGTGGGGCGTGATGGGCACCAAGGCAAAGGTAGATGAAAAGTGGAGTATAGGGTTGTCTTTGATCCTTGCATTGTCAATAAGTGGGGCATGATGGGAACCAAGGCAAAGGTAGATGAAAAGTGGGAAGAGAAACCTCGTCTAATCCATGAGGCAAATGCTAGGTTTATCAAGGCCAATGAGGCCGTCATAGTGTAGATTGACTATGTCTATATGGGCCTCTATAACTTTGGAAATGGGGATTAGAACAATTTCTATTCATGTATTGAGCCCAATCCCAGGGAATTGTTGGACTATAAAAATTTGTATGCAATCATTTACTCAGACATGCAAGGAGTGTAGATCCTCTTAGTTGACAAGCATGGGAGGGAATACACGATAGTCGACCAAACAGAGCTAGAAATACATGCATATGCAAGCTCTAGTCTTTTCCAACTACATTTTATAAAGCATGAACCCACCAAGTAGATTCAATTTTAATTAACAGGGTCTGAGGGGTCCCCAAACCATGAGGAGAATATGCATGTTTCAGGGGCTCAACCTATACGATCAATGGGATCACATACCTCCAAGACAACTTTCCATGGGAGCCAAAACACCAATCCTATGAACCACACATGGGGATATACTGTTGTAATGAGATCAAGAGGATTACATTTTTTAGAATTGAGACATAGTCCATGTAACAAGGAGGACTCCACTAGGGTTTCCTCCAAGAGCACAAGAAACAGGAAGAGATTCTCTTATGAGAGATCTAGGAATCAATCAAATGTTTGGCTAAACCACAGAAAATGCAACCATATCAGGTTGCCAAATGCATGAGCAAAAAGTATGGTGGAGTTGGAAGATCCTCATGCACATGTATCTATATATAAACAAGTCCTAAGGGTAGAGTGTCTGTACAACTTCTATACACAATATGGGGGATTTAGATTGACATTAAAATACCTGTCTTGACATGGTTCCAACCATTAAATTGGAATGCCTTTCCTACGATAGAAAACTTGCTCATGGAATTTGCAGAGGAATTCACAAGGCTGGAATTAAGCATAACATTATTTTGCACATATATGCTTTCAAGCAGAGAGAGAATGAGAAAATGAAAGACACTTCTTTTTATGTTTCAAGAAATATCTTTAGAGATGTCCATCGTGAGAGGTGCAACAATAAGATAGATTGATAGTGCTATTTATTGAGAGTTTCAGTAAGGAACCGCTAAAAAATATCTCCATTTGAAAGGTTTTACTTTTTTGGAAGGAGTAACAAAAGAAACCTCGTATCTTGTGGACAATTGCAAAGCCTATGCTAAATTAATAGAAAAAATAGACTCCTTGACTACTAAAACTAGCTTGACTAGAAGTGGGACCACATTTGGAAGAACAAACATTGTGTAATAGGTGGTTCATGTAGAGCAAATCAAAGTGGAAGTGGTAAGAAGGACAAATTTGGTTTTCAAACAAACTTAAAACATCCAGCAATCATAGATGAGAAAGTGTGATATTTGTCAAGGTGATCATCATATCACTCTTAGTGTTATACATATCCAAGACCTGCAATGCCAAATGCACCATGACAACCATAATGTTGTGCCTTTGAAAAAAAGTGGAACAATCATGAAACCAATGCGTATTATTACAATTCAATTTGGTGAGAGCGTGTACATATAATCCTCCACCCATGAACCAACCACTACCACCAAGATATCAAGTGGGACAAAATAATGTTTCACCAAGGGACAAAAGGTTTCAACTTGTGTTGATAAGTTGGCCACCTCTTTCTAATGACCACGAGTTTCTATGAGATACACTAAACCAACCAAAACTTAGGAAAGTCAAGCACTAGTTCCTAGTTCAACTTACTTTGAGGGACCCAATGAGTCTTCTAATGTTGTGGCAAAAGCCATTCTGTATGAGGAAACACCATATGATTCATGTCCAAACATTGCCTACCATCATGTATGCCGCAACCATCAAGGGATCACTACCTAGGAAAAAAAGCGCTCTAATGCTCATAGCCATCCCAAAACCTACAATATATCCACCTAGGCAAGGACAACCGGTGTCATTGATATATCCTTTTCAGCCCATGGGGCCATGTTATAAGTGTGGAGGTGACCACTATGCTAGGAATTGTCCACACAAAGGAGAGATGTTCACATTCTTAGGCATTTTCCGGATTGTAACAAAACACACACCACTCTAGATCGCCCTAAAATTCTTGATAAACCAAGAAAGACACCAATGAACATGATAGCCATCTTACCAAGTTCCAACGGGTTAGATTCAAAGCAAATAGATCTCGTTAATTTGGTAACAAGAGCCCAAGCTTGAGAAGCCATGAACAATGAGAACTACTCAAAAGAGAATGTAGAGATAAACCCTATGGAAACATATGTTACACTGATAAGGACTCAACATAAATCTTGGAAGGTCAAGAGGGAAAATGTGAAAGCCACATGAGAGCATAAGAAGCAACCATAGCCATAGAGCTCTCTCAAGATCAACATTAATTGAGATAATAGCAAGAGAAGAAAGAAACACCTATTATAGAGCCCAACAAAACCCTTACAGTTAGTTTGGGAGGATCAATGTTGGTAGACAAAGTCTTGGAGCCATTAAATGCTATATTGCAAGCACATGAGGCTAGACTTAAGACCAAACTCAAGACTAACCAAATGGTAAAGGAAAGATAGATGACATATCCCTATGCAAAAATTTGAAAACAAACATGAGAAATGTGTAAAAAATTGATAGACAATACAAGCATGAATGGAACCTTTTGAAACAATCCCGCCACACAAGGCAAAATGGTAGAAAAGTGCACCAAGACCGCAATGGGGAGTCAAAGAAAAAACCCCTCCACAAAATATTAGTGAGCCCAAGATTCAACTTGACAAACGTGTAGTTGCAAACACCAAAACAGTGTAATTCTGCTTAAATAATTATTAAAATTTATTACAAAAATTATAAGATAATTTTCCTAGCTTAATGACAGTATAACACAGCTCTGATAATTATCTCAACTTAATCTAAACTTAATTAATATAATTCCCATTAATTCATGGTTAATATGGATAACTTCAGCCCTAATATGATATAATAATTAATTAGCTTAATATCCCTAAGCTTAATTACAACAACCAGTAGAGAATATTTAATTAAGAGAGGAATTTTGAGTATACATATGATTAATCTTTAATTTATTAAGAAAATAGGTTAACCTAGCTTTGTTAATTAAGAAGGATTAGGCTAATTATCGTTTAATTAACCAACTAGAGCTTGATCTCTAGTGATTTTTGCAGAACGGTCTCTCTAGATGAGAGAGAGTGTGCCAAGGCTCCGAGTCTGTCCGAAATTGTGAAGCAAGAGGTCCTATTTATAGTTTTTTGGCACTCATAAGCTCTCACAGGCTGGAAAAAGAAGTTCCTTGCAGCTCAAGCAGCCCTACAGCTCCAAATGGCACCCCTTGCTTCTAAATGAGTCCCTGGCAGGTCAGTGATGACCCTCCCATTACCTGTCAGCTTTTAAAATATCAATTCTACTATATTTTGACCTATTTTTGCTTAATTGGTAAATATCTGGGAGGCCTTTAATAAAGTCTATGCTTAAATGATTACTGCAACCCTTCAATTTTTCTTAATAATTTAATTTACATTGAATCTTTTGCAAGGACTAGCGGGGTTAGTTTTTGTCCAAATTTAAATCTGAAAATTTCTAGCCCGGGGTTTGCTGTGCTTAAGACTCCAAAAATACCAATATTTGCCATGGTCGGACAATTTTACATTGCTTTTTCAATAATCATATCAGTTTGATTAGACTTTATACAATCTTTAAGGTTTCAGAAACTGGAAACCTTACAATCACCCCAACTTAAGAATTTGAGATGCCCTCATCTCAACTGAAATTGGGAAAATCTTTGAGAAGAGAAATTCATCCTCCCAAGTGGCATCTTCGAAGGGATAACCTTTCCACTGTACCAAATGTTACCGATTACTCTAAGAGTTCTTTCTAGTTTCTGGTTGGAGTTGTTTGCTAGTCAATTTTTCCTCAAGAAACTCTTAGTGTTGAGCCCATCTTAAAAACCTTTACAAACCATTCGTATCATCTCAAAAACCAGGTTTAATCAATTCCATAAAAGATCCATATATCCATCTTGTCAACATGAACGCGCTCGGCCTAACTGACCATTCAGAGAAATCAGCGTTCGACAAGTATCATGTATTTCAGCTTTGCCAATCTGAACGCGCTTAGCGTGTTCTTACCATTCTGAGCAATCTACGTTCGGCACAAGCTCCCACCATTTGCACCAGAGGTACCCCCTCTGTGCTCTAACCTGGTTGACCAACAATATGTAAAGGGTTTTAAGAAGTATCATACCAAGAGTTCTTTTCGGCTTCCTATTAGTCTCGTACCTTAATACTTTCGTATCTTTTTTTTTCCAAGGAAGGTTATCGTGTGCACAAGAATGTGAGTTTGTTTCTTGATAACTACGTCAATTCTAAGATTCAATTTTTTTCTTCCTAACGAGAACTTCTTTATCATTTGCTAGATCTACCCTTAATTCTTGATTGAATACTAACTTAACTTTAGATTCATTAAGTAATTTTTGGAGAATAAAATCATGTATACCCTTATAATATATAAGTAACTCAAGTTTTTACATTATTGATTTATAGTAGTTTACAAAACTCTAAGATTGCTAACTATGGCCAAGCGAGTGGCTCTTTTATCTTTCTTATTCATAAGGTTGGTTCTCCTATGATTGCATAAGATCTGGTTCCTCTTGCTCTTCTTCTACTTCGTCCGCCATTTCTACCTCCTCTTAGATTATCTCCTTGATTTTGAGGAATGGCTCTAGCATTAATTCGAGGGTTTTGTTCTTCTGGACAGTTATTTCTATAGTGCCCCATTTGATTGCATGCATAGCACCTAACGTTTGAGAAGGTCTGCTCTAAGTCCACTGCTGTAGCTACTCCACGTTGTTGATATCCCTGGTTGGAATTTTCCCTGGCTCTTCCCCTAAAGTTACTAAATCCATTATAGTTCTTTGTAGAGTTGGTTTTTTCAGCTGCAAGAGGCTTAGCCCTGAGAAGGGCATCCTGTATTGATATATGCCTCATGGCTTTGATCCATACCTCTGCATCTCGTTCCACGTTGACCACTTTACCTTTGAAGTTGGGGGGTTGTGCTTGTTTGAGAAGAAACAAGCACGGTATAAAGAACAGAAGCAGGTATCTACGTGATTTTGTAAGATCGATGGACTGACAATTTAAAGACTTATGACATGGCTAAGATTTAACTTCAGAATAGACACAAGATCAAGATATTCAATTCAAAAGATTTGGTTCTTTATTTATAAGGTGAATATTTACAAGGATAGCCTTACAAAAGAACCTTAGGTATCTCATCCTAACTTGTTGTAAATTTTTGCGGCCTTTAAAGAATCCGCATAGCTCGCTGATTTGGAATCTGGTGATACAAATGATGGGTGTTTGTAGTCAAATTTCTACAATCTTCTAACTGATTGGTATAATAGTTCTTATACTCATTGGAAATCAGAAAGTAAATTACAAGGTCCAAATTCTTAGGGATATTCTGAGAAAAAGTTTGATTCTTCGATATGGAATTATCTCCACCACTCTATCCCATACCCATTCGTTCAGGGGTTTTTCCGTGCCTCCTGGGTAGGTGGGAACAGTGATACTCGAGTTTGTACCCAAGAAGTAGTACAATTGAACCACTCTCAATTCCTCAGCCCAGCGTAGTTTCTTTAAATCCGTGGTAAGACATCCCAGCTTCCAAGCATTGATGTAATAAGTCCCGCCTTCATTGCTCCATTCGAGCTCCCAGCCTTTATCCATCCAAGTCAAATGAGGACTGTGAGCCTTCATCAGTAGCTCCATCACGCTCCGTCGGAAAAAATAGTTTGGAAAACGACAAGCACTCTCATAAATAAGCTCAAAGACTTGGAATTTGCGATATTCAATCACAGGATCTTCCTGAATTATCGACGCATAAGCCTTTGGTTAGCTAACCAGATTTTTTTTAAAATTTAATTTTTAGACAGTACGAAATTTTTCCAAACTAACCCAGGCTCTGATACCACTTGTAAGATCCCCAACCTGCCAATACCAAGATCGGGATGGGATCCTTGACAGGTCTCTAGATCCCTAGGTTTATAGTTCTGGTTAGCTATGAACATGAGAAATTTCTCATCCATCATATAATGATTTTTTGTTGATTACATAACATATGATGGCTATGGTTTTTTCTACAGCAGTTGGAAAAAAAACCATAGAAGACTATAAGACCTAGTCCTATCTCGCAACGGAAACGGGACAATGTATTAAAAGTTTAAAAACCTATTTCGGCCCTATAACTGCCACAATTGGATTAAGGTATTCTCAACCAACACTTTTTCCCCCTAAAAAATGTTAGGGCATAGCCGCTAGTGGACTCCTCTTCCAAGTGAAGAAGTTTTCTAAACGTTTTAGTGCGCAGGGATGGATAGTTATCTGACTAATCACGTCCACCCGTACATGATTGACAACCTTAGTCAATCCCCACTTACCACCCCGCACTCACACATGATTCTTTTGTTATTTAATTACTACCACGTTCTTATCACAATTAAAATAATGATTCCTTTTATTCTTCATAACATGATTTTTTTTAAAAAACAGCCCTTGAAAACAATATTGAAAACATTCTTTTAACAAACGGACATCTTTAAACTTAAGACAGGTACTGTCAATCAAAACATTTTCCATAATAACCGTGACCAATACTCTTCTTGTCTCAAGACCACCTAAGGGTGAAAAAATGACACCCATTCCTTATTCATAATCCGGAATGGATAAATCCCCACCTAAGGTTCCGGGTGCCCATACACCAAACCAGTTGCCCATACAATCAGACGGCTTCCCTACGATAAAAAATGGTATCCTAACTTATGTAGAAACATCAAGACATGACACGGAGTAGATACTCATCGTTCATGGGGGTAACAGACTTATCCGTGGGGCTGGAAAACCAATCATTATCATCAAAATATACCAAGGAGTCGGAGGTGTCTTGAGACAAGCTGTCTTAAGGAGATTAGCATAATTACTTTGCTTAATAACTTAGATTTTTCTCTCTTAGTGATTTTTGTGAAGCATCTCTCTTGCACAAGAGATTTCTTGCCAGGACTCCGAGTCTAAGTGAAAATGAGAAGCCTAGGATCCTGTTTATAGCTATTTCTGGCACTCACAGGCTCTCATAGGCTCTTACAGGCTAAAAATGGCACTTGCTTGCAGCTCAAGCAGCCCCCAAGCTCAAGATGGCACTTGCTACTGCTAATTGTGCTGCTGGCAGGTTAGTGATGGCCTCCCCTAGCAGCTGCCCAACTTGGTTAGTAAATTTTACCATTTTTGGGTGAATTTTATGTTTTTTTATAATTATCTGGTAAATATCTAGGAGGTTAAGGTAAAGTCTTTAACTTTAATGATTACTAAAAACCATCCAAATATTTTTACAATTTAAAGTGGCAGTGAATTTTTCAGAGAGGGTAGCGGTATCAATTTTTAATGGAATTTAGTTATGAAAGTTCCTAGCTATAGGTTTGGTGTGCTTAAGATTTTAAGAATACCGATTTTAACTGCTTTTCAGATAGTGTTTTACCTGTTTGTAAGCCCAAGGCTTTCTCCTAAAGCTTTAAGTTCATTTCCTTACAGCTAGTAGAAAGGTGGAGACCTTATAGTTTCCCGGACCTTGATCATGATGGATCGTGATTTTGGTACCTCATTGGATTGTGACCAAACTTGGTAGGTTAATGCCCCTAAGTGTCGCAAATATCCACCCAAAATTTCATAGCATTTGGACTTCATTCGAGTGCCAAAATGTGTTCATGATTGAGTGCAGTGACATAGGACATAGGTAGGTTGCCTGATCCAAGAGTGATAGATTTGCTAGTGTTAGAGATATCATAGTTCCATAGGTTCACTTCTTGAGGTTGACACCCGCAAAGAGTCTTCATGTCCCATCTGAGCCGTTTCCTTAAGTAATGGAATTATGTTAGTGCTAAAAGGCTATGCTATAGACGTTTGTCGTGGTGACATGCTAATATTGGCATCGTTGTCGGGGATAGCAATCCTTAGGTGGTGAGTAACCTAGTCATAGCTTTTTACTTATAAAGTTTTGATTTTGATCTCCAATTCATTTATACATTAGCATTCAAACAGCTAGACATGGGGTTTAGTGCTTGGTAAAGCCTAGAAGTTGAGGACTTGCTAGGTCTCTACTCTTGAGAGGTATTAGCAGTTGTGAGTGAGATACAAAAGCATTTCATTCTGCATATTCTCTGATGCTTTGAAAGTATTGTTTCATTTTTTTTCCAATTTTGTACCATTTGTTGTTGTTTAGTCATAGGATTCAATTCTGCAATTAGGAGTAGGTTAGGTAACATCTACAACAATCAAATTGAACAAAAAATATCATGGAAAAAACTAATTTGTTAAATAGGTTAGAAAACCACGATAAAAATTTCATAGTAAGAATTATTATATATAGAACTATAATAAAATAAAAGATTAAGATTTTTGAAAAATTGAAAAAATACAATTTCTATATTAAATAGTAATTTTAGTCACTTGAATTTCAATAGAAATTTCTACAAGTTTTCATAATTTACCTAATGATTAAGTATTCTTTTAGAAAAGGATAGTAAATATGGTTCTAAAAAGGATGCATTTGAGTTTTCATTTAGAGGAAGAAGTTGATCCAAAGAGAGCTAAGACACACGCAATCACAAAGCCGGTCCAAGCAGTGTCCCTACGGATGAGAGCATTTGTGAACAAGCACAAATAAAGAGAGCATTCATGCACATGTAATCACAAAGCGAGTCCAAGTAGTGTCCCTACCGATGAGAGCATTCATGCACTAGAACTGCAACACATTCCAACCTCGGATCAACTCTTGGTGGATCTTTAGTCTTTAAAAATTCCTCACTTAGTGTAAATTCTTTAAATTTATAACATTGTATCTACTATATAATACGTAAATACTTTAATAATGATAAAAATACTTGAAAACGGAAGGTTAACTTTCAAAAAACACCATGCAATTAATTGCTTGAGACAATGTGAATGAGATAAGAAAGAATTTCTTGATCATCTTGAAGAAAAATTGTTTCAAGAAGACCTCTATTGATAATACTTTGTTTTAAGTCTAAAGATGCCTATTTAATAAAAAACGATGTCAATGCTATTTTCAAGAGGTATTTCAAAGAAGCTTTGTTGTGAAAATAAGAAACGAGCCATTATTTTACATGTCAAAAGAGTGTGGTGGTAATTAGAAAATAAAAGATCATGTGTGAGTGTGGGATGGAAAGTGGGAATCGACTCAAGTTGTCAATCAGGGACGGGTGGACTCAATCAATCAGGTAACTATCCACTCTCAGTGCATAAATGCTATTAGGCTTCCCCATTGGAAGGGTAGTTTGCCAATGGTTGTTCTAAAGCTATAGACATTGCAATAAACACATTAATGGTAGCCATCTTGGCTATAGGGACAAACATCACTTGAAAATCAATCCCATATGCCTTTGCATAACCCTTGGCCACAAGCTTTTCTTTGTACCTACTTACACTACCATGAAACTTGTGGTTTATCTTGTAAACCCACTTACATCCAATTGACTACTTTCCCTTTGGTAATGGCACCAACTCCCATGTTCCATTTTCATTAAGGATATCCATCTCTTTATCTATAGCTTGCCTCCATTTTGCATCTTTAACAGCATCAAAACAAGTGGGTTCTATCTCCTCTATAATCTTCACCATATATGCACAAGGACGAGCCACATGCTGTCATGAGTCAATCTCTACACATGATTTCTTAATCTCTCAGATCTTCATGGTCCAAGATCACTTACAAGTGCCTTATTTCCTACTTGCATCCTTCTTGTACCTGGAGTCTTCACAGAGGATGATAAACAAACTTTGTAACATTGGATGTATCATTTGATGGTTTACTATACTGCTAGAATTTGACTTCATTGTTGTAGTAAAAAAGGGCATAGCACATCAAAGAGCTGACCATCTATCAAGGATGACACATGACACACATCATATTGTTGTCCATGAATTTTTGTGTATGCATATAAGATGTCCCATCATTGGACATGTGCATTAGACACTGTTTTTTGCTTCCACCCATGCACATTGAGTGGACTACAATAGACAAACAAACTTCCCATATTAGTATCCTTATATTTCCTGCCATTTTATTCCTATCTTCATAAAAAAATAATCACTCCAATACTTTATTGAAACTTCCCATGCTAATATAGTACTACCACCTTTTGTTTGGGGGGGGGGGGGGGGGGGGGGGGGGGGGGTTCATTATACAGAGATCTTGTATAGCACTTGCATTTAAGAGATATTCATAAAACCGCATATTCTAGATTTTTTGGTGTATTTAGAGACCCCTTGTGTACCCCTATTCTTAATAAAAAGACCCCTTACTTGCAAAAAGTTTCACTTTTTCAATTTAAAACACCCTTATGTATTGTATATTTCTTGTAAGTTCATTAGAGAGATTTAACACCTTCTATTGAACTACATATTTTTTAGTGAACCCCCTAAGACTACCATAATGCACATATTCCAAGGGTACTTTTCTTCCAATTGGTTTTTTCCCTTTGGTTATCCAAGTATTAGACCCTAATTTACAGCCCCCACCTCTCTACTTCTATTGTACATACTTCTAATAAATAATGAGAAAACCCAACCATTATACTGCTACAATAGACAATGCTACTAATAGACATTATACTACTACAATAGACAATGCTACGACATTGACACATATTTTAGAGCTTTCCACAATTTGGACCTTCCAGATGCTATAGCCAAATAAACCTCACCAACAAATTTATCGACCAATAAAGACAAAGACCACTGACAACCAATCAATAACCTTCCAACCTCCATAAACACTTCTCAATAATGCCCATGGATAGGCACTAAAATTGGAAGGGGGAAAATGCTAATTGAGCCAATTTTAGTTAGCAGGATTCTAGTAAAGGCCCAAGCCTAACAGCTACACATCAAGGATGGATATGAAGAAACAACAAAGATTGAAGTTAAACATATTTCCAATATGATTGTGCATTGTAATTTCTTAATTAACTCTCAGTCCTTGTAGCTATTATGATGTGATACATACTCAATAAGAGTTCCAAGCTATAAAAAAAATGTTAGTTAGTGTGCTTAGGTAGCAAATATAGTAAGAATGAAGCCCTAAAAACCTTGGGCACCCAAACATTGCACATTTTTAACCCTAGGTATATAAAGCCGTGTATAAATGGAAATAGGGTTCTCAGCTTCATTTGTTGAGAGCACCTCTTATGAGAGCTCATTTAGTGTATGGTTATGGAGTCCTTGAGATTTTTCATGCTCAACTAATCAATGTCTTAATTATCTTCCACTATGCCTCTCTTACTCTCTTTTGATATTCTTTGTGTTAAAATTATAGCATCTCAAGTGAATAGCCCTATGTGATTCCAATATTTGTTTTGCTTAAAATTTATTTTACTTATTTCTCAAAGTCTTGGGTAGGGAAATTTACCGAGGGGGGTACTTAAGATCCCCCAAGCTAGTATATAAGCAACACCTTCCCCCCATTGCATATCACTAAATCATTGCCTACTTGGCTGATTTAGTACTCTCTCTCTCTCTCTCTCTCTCTCTCTCTCTCTCTCATGTTCTTATGCATTCTCCCCATTGCTCTATGCTTTTGCTTGGCTCATTGATCATTGTGAACGAGAAGAGCATGCATGGGAGAGGAGTGGTGGTGCCATTGAAAGGAATCAAGGAGGGGTCCACCGGCACCATGAAGTAGAGGAGAAGAAAACCGTCAACATTTGGAAACCTAGGAGGTAGAGGTTCCTGCCAAAATTTTCTTAAGTGGCATTTTGATACTACCCAATGACTACAATAGATGGAGTAGTGTTTTGAGATGCTGTTATCAAGGCCACTATTGATGGGTTTAGCCACTATGGTTTTACTAGCCTCTAGCCCGTGCATTTTGAGATGCTCAATGGCGCTATATCAATGTGAAGCCAAGGAAAGACCACAACAGAATCTCTCCCACTAGAGCATTTTGAAATGTTGTATGGGGGAGGCATGGACTATGTGCTAGGCACCTCAGTGCCTGGGGATTTAAAACATCATAAAAGTCTATCATTGGCATGTTGAGCAATAGAGGAGAACCAAGAACAACACCAACGATCAGCTATGGAAAATGGATCAACTAGTACCCAGTTAACGACCTATGCATGGATGAAGTTTCAAGGAATCCATCAATTTGTTTGGATCAGAATTGTGAAGCCAAATGCAAATGCATGAGCTTGCTAGAAAACAAAGACAAAGGCAAGCTTGACAAGGATATTGGTAGGGATAATACTCAATTAGTTGTCTCAGCACAATTGGAGTCCTCAAGGGAAATAAAGACGCTTTGTTTGGCTCCAGAATGTGAAGCCAAATGCAAAAGCAAGAACTCACAAGAGGACAAAGGCAAAGGCAAGATTGATAGAGTTACCAAGGATAAAGATTTTATAGAGTAAATTGGCATGGCACATGTGGTGGTGTCCATAGTGGACATGACACCTAATTTCTAATCAATTGGTCATTGCTGCAACTAGCTTTAGCTAGGGAGAGTCTTGTGAGTGACAAATGTTGGAATTAGGGTTGCAGAGAAACACACACAGCTTGGAGAAGACGAAGGAAGCTCAAGGCACACAATAGAGAGTGTATAACTTCGTGTGCAATGGAAAGATAGATAGCCCTAGAGTGATGGGCGTATATACAATGCACGGGGGAAAAAATCTCCTAAAGAGGGAAAAAATGCCCCGGCGGTCCTAGTGTGTTCACACACATCACTACCACATGTATATGGTAACAAATCCCCCCTGGAGTGATGCGGTGAACAAGAGCTGGCACATGAGTAAAGGGAAGTGCCATGCCTTGAGGACATGATCAGTCCACAAAGGGGAGTAAGCCCAAAGCTTTGCGGAAAGCTTCAAGCTTCTCACGAGACAATGCCTTTGTGAAAAGATCTGCAAGGTTGTCCTGTGTTGGCACATAAGCCAAGCTGATCTCTCCTACTGAGAGCCTCTCCCTGACATAGTGGTAATGCACCTCAATGTGCTTTGTGCAAGCATGAAAAACTGGGTTCCTTGCAACTCCCAATGCGCTCTGAATGTCAGTGTAGATAGTGTTGGTAGTGTCCTGTCCAACACCGAAATCAGCCATAAGGCGTCTGAGCCATACACACTCAACCGTAGTTGTGAAGACTGCCCTGTACTTAGCCTCACAACTCGAAGTGGCCACAGTAGGTTGCTTCTTGCTCAACCATGATATACATGAACTGCCAAGCATGAAACAAAAACCACTTGTGGACACTCGCGTGTCAAAACAACCAGCCCAATCTAAGTCCGAAAAAGCATGTAAGTCTGGCGGCAATGATCCCCCCTTGGGATAAAACAAGCCAAGATGTAAAGTGCCACTAAGGTAGCGGAAAATCCTCTTGACAGCCTGCCAATGCTTAGACCCTGGGCTATGCATAAATCTGCTAACCTGTGAGACTGCAAACTGAATATCTGGCCTCATGTTGCATACATAAATGAGGCAGCTAACAGCAGTTTGGTAAAGAGTGACATCAGCAGGATCGCCAGCATCATGTAGACTCAACTTCAAACTTGTTTCCATGGGAGTGGCAATAGGTTTGCAATCCTCAAGTCCAAACTTACATAGAAATGTCTCTATGTAACTTTTTTGACACAAGGCAATACCACCATCACACTGCTTAAACTGTATACCCAAGTAATGATGCAACAGCCCCAAATCTTTCATCTTGAAAGTAGCATTCAAATCAGCCTTAAATTCAGCAATATGTCTCTCATTTGGTCCAATGATCAGCAAATCATCAACATAAAGAACCATGATGAGAAATACATCACCCTCACGCTTTACATACAATGTGCTTTCTGTTGGACTATTACGAAAGCCTTGTTTGCCCAAATGAGTGTCATCTTTCTCATACCAAGCGCGAGGAGATTGCTTCAACCCATACAAAGCCTTGTTACATTTGCACACTTTGTCCTCTTGTCCTTTTATGACAAAACCGCGAGGCTGCGTTACATAAACTTCCTCAAATATGTCACCATTCAAGAAAGCAGTAACAATGTCTGATTGATGTACATCCCAACCAAAATGAGCTGCCAATGCACATAGAAAACACACAGTAGTCATACGACAAGTGGGAGCAAAAGTCTCTTCATAATCTATGCCTTTTTGCTGTGCATAACCCTTTGCAACAAGTCGAGCCTTATGGCGATCGATCTCACCATCCGGTTTGCGTTTCCCGGTTTGCGTTTCAACTTGTAAACCCACTTATTACCAATGGCCTTTTTGCGAGGAGGCAAATCACATAAAGTCCATGTGTCATTTTCTATAAGTGCATCATATTCTGATTGCATGGCAGCCATCCAATTTTCTGAATTCTGTGCTTCATCAAAAGTCAGAGGCTCCTCAACATCATGTAAACTAGACACAGCCAAAGCATAACAATCTGATGCATAAGATGCATGGCAAGAGCCTGAACGAGTATGACTAGACAAAGGTGCATACAATTTACTGTCACGCAAAGTGTGCACCGGCCATTTTGGCATACCTCTAGCCTGCTCATTTTCAGCCCTTTCCTCATCAAGTACATCATGTACATCTCCATCAGTAATAGGCTGATCTAAAACATTTTTAGAAACCCCCATAGGCTGTACATTTGCCTCATTGGAACTTACATTCGTATTTCCACCACTGAAAAGAGGCAACAAAGTGTCATAAATGTCCTGTGAGCTTACATTACTGTCTCTAGTACATGACAGCAAGGGCTGAACAGAATCTTCCACAAACACTACATCCCGAGAAACCAGAATATGTTTTGTTTGCGGATGATACAACCTGTAACCTTTGCTTTCAGCACTATAACCAACAAAATACATTTGACAGCCTTATCATCCAGTTTTCTACGCTGCACTTGTGGCACCAAAGCATATGCCAAACAGCCAAAAACAGGCATGTGCTCAATAGAAGGCTTTCTATCATGCCATGCTTCATATGGAGTAATAGACTGCAAAGCTTTCGTAGGACACCTGTTAAGTACATAAGTGGCACATGTTGGGATTAAAGCCCAAGTGGCCTCTTATGCGGATATGGCCGCCCGCCCGCCTAACTCACTTACCTCTAACTCTTTGTATATACTAACATATTCTTTGTGAATACTAAGGATTTGGGAGATAACCCTTCTAACAGATCTCTGCGTACTGTGTACTGTGTAAGCTCACTGTGTGTGTGTGTGAGAGAGAGAGAGTCGACCCACGCTCCGCTCCGCGACTTCAATTGGTATCAGAGCCTTGGTTCAGTACGGATTTGCGCAATCGCGCGCGCGCGCACTTTTTCGGCAGATTCTGGATCCGGAGTTCGAAAATTCACACTCGGCGTTCCGGGAGCGTTTCCATCAGGCGACCTGGGGTTTTACCCCCCTTTCGAAGCCGTTTATGCCCTCAGAATTTCGTTCTGAGCACTACAGCAGAAGATAGATTTCAGCCGCAAAGAAATCCGTCTTGTGTAGATTGGCAAGCAGGAGGTGGTCGACATCAATATCGACATCGACATACATCACTTATTCGTCTTCAGAGCATCATCTATAGACCAGGTACACATATATATCATCAGATATATATATTGCAGTTTGCATTGCTACTTCTTGTGCTTGCCAGGTTCCAGGGGAGGTGTGGCCATACGACGGTTTGACACCACTGGCATGTATTGCAGATTGATGTACTGTGATTGTGGGTCTGCTAGTTGTGAGTCACGCTAGCAGACAGACCGCCGCAGCGGTCATAGGACAGTGATTGGTCTATTATAGGATGTATGCTAGTTCTGGGCAGTTTGCTGAGCCATCTGAGAGGGTCGTGTGTGAGGTTTTTTGAAGCCAAGCACTGGGGGCTGGGTTACCCAGTGTGAGGTGGATTAGGTTGCTGGAGTTCCCCTCTACACGCATCCTCTTCGGCGACTTTTATCCCTTAGGATGTATGACTTTGTGTAGACACTGGATTGCATCTTATGCGTCAGGCCGTTGAGGCATTGTTCAGGGTTCAGTCTTGAGACAGATACAGGTTCTGTCATCGCCCAGAGAGGAGACAGTGTATGCTTACAGGACAGCATATTACAGGGATTTTTTAGATTTGTCATTGGTCAGCTATTTATGATTGTTTTTTGAGCTATCTTTTGGTTCCCAGAGCTCAGTTTACAGGGGAGACTCTGTCAAAAATTTTCAAAAATACTGACAGTTCCTGAGGAGAGGTGTTCAGCTTGTTGATTATAGCTTGTTTACTGTGTACAGAGGCCAGTTTACAGGGGAAACTCTGCCGGATTTTTCTCAGGAGTAAACAGTTCGGCAGATATGGCATCTTCTCAAAGTGAGACTCTTTACAACATAAAGAAGCTGGATGGCACAAACTTTCCATTCTGGAAGAAGCAGATTTGGCAGGTTTTGGTGCAGAAAAAACAAGTGAAGCCACTGAAGCTCAAAGGGGAGAGACCAGAATTTATGGCTCAAGATGAGTGGGAAGAGCTTGACGAGTTAGCTTGTTCCACAATCATGCTGACACTGGCAGAAAATGTTTACTTCAACGTAGCAGAAGAGACTACAGCGTATGGCGTATGGCAAAAGCTATGTGATATGTACGAGAAACAAAGTGCTGCTTCTCATATTTACTGGCTCAAGAAATTGGTGGATTTGAAGATGAAGGAAGGGACAGCCATGTCAAATCATCTGAATGAATTTCACTCAATTTTCAGCCAGTTAACAGCACAAGAGATAGTCTTTCCAGATTCAGTGAAGGCTATGTTTCTCTTAATCACTTTGCCAGACAGTTGGGATACTTTTCGTACAGCGTTAAGTAATTCTGTCGCGCCAGAAGGTCTTACAAGTGCCAATGTAGAAGGCAGCTTGCTCACAGAGGAAGTGAACAGGAAGAACATTGACAAAGGCAAAGGCAATAGTGCTTTGGTCGTTCGAGGGAGACAACAGTTTAAAGAGAAGAAGGGTAAGAAGGCACAAAACCGAAGTAAGTCTCGTGATTCGAAGTCAAAGGATGACATAGAATGCTACCATTGTGGCAAGAAGGGTCACATGAAGCGAGACTGTACGAAGTGGAAACAAGAAAAAGGCAAAACAAAGAGTTATGAGCAAGATGAAAAGAAGAGTTCAGTGAAGATTGAAGAGGTGAATGTCACAGGATCTGGTTCAGACAGTGATTCTGGTATAGCAGGTGGTGACATCTTCCTTACAAGCAATCTTGATTCTGTTTTCTTGACTGCAGAGGATGGACATGCTATGAGTGATTGGATTATCGACTCAGGGGCATCTTTACATGTTTCTCTGCACAAAGAGTGGTTTACATCATATGTGGCTACTAAAGATTATGTCAGACTTGGCAATGAGCAGGTTTGTGACATACTTGGAGTGGGAGATGTGCAGTTGAAGTTTCAGAATGGCTCTTCTTTATGGCTCAAGAGTGTCAGACATGTTCCAGCAATCCGAAAGAGCTTGATTAGTACAGGGAAGTTGGATGATGCGGGTTATGTGACAGTTTTTGGGAACAGCGCTTGGAAGATCTCCAAAGGTTCGATGACTGTAGCACATGGCAGCAAGTCAGGAACTCTGTACACTTTACATGTTTTAGAGGTTAAAAACCATGTAATTAATGTGATTGAGCAGCCAAGTGTGTCACTGTGGCATCGTAGGTTGGGACATATGTCAAAAAGAGGAATGGAAATACTTTCTCATTATGGTTATTTGCCTGGATTTTCATTTCAAGATTTTGAGTTTTGTGAGCATTGTGTTTATGGTAAGCAAACACAGGAACCGCACAGATCAAAGAGGAATCGTAGGGACGAACGGTTAGCTCTTGTACACAGTGATCTATGCGGACCAATGCTTAGTTTGTCACTAGGGGGAGCAGCGTACTTTTGTACATTCATCGATGACTATTCTCGCAAAGTATGGGTTTACTTCTTGAAGCACAAGGATGAGGTGCTCAAGGTCTTTAAGACATTCTTGCAGCTGGTGGAGAATCAGAGTGGTCAGAAGCTGAAGTGCTTGAGAACTGACAATGGTGGAGAGTACGTTTCCAAAGCTTTTCAAGACTTTTGTGAAGCAAAAGGGATTAAGCGGGAACTTACTGCACCATATAATCCTTCACAGAATGGGGTTGCAGAACGTATGAATAGGACCATACAAGAGAAGGTCAGAAGCATGTTGTCAAATGCTGAGTTGCCTGATGGATTTTGGGCGGAAGCAGTGGCTACAGCAGTCCATTTGATCAACAGGTCTCCTAGTAGGGTTCTGGATAAGAGTGCAGTGGCCGAGATGCTATGGACAGGCAAGGCACCTTCATATAAGCATCTCAGAGTCTTTGGTTGTGAAGCTTATAGCCATATTCCTAAGGAGTTCAGAAATAAGTTAGAACCAAAGAGCAAGAAGTGTATATTTCTTGGCTACGGAGAATCGGGCGAGATGGGTTACCGGCTTTGGGATCCTGAGTCCAGAAAGCTTATTCGTAGCAATGATGTGCATTTCAATGAAGCCAAGTTTCACGCTAAGCCAGAGAAGACAGAGGAGATCAGAAGAGTTGTCTTCAGGGAAGATGGACCTAGTGCTAGCACATCAAGACAGCATGGTCAGGCTCAGGAACAGCCTATAGTGGCTAGAGAGGCAGAATCAGTTGTGGTGAGATGTTCTGAGCGTGTCTCCAAACCACCTGATCGTTATGTGCCATCTCTAAATTATGTCATGCTCACAGATTGCGGAGAACCATCTTGTTACAAGGAAGCATTACAAGTGGTTGACTCGAAAAAATGGCAGTTGGCCATGCAGTCAGAGATGACAGCTCTGCATAAAAACCAGACATGGAAGTTGATTAAATTACCACAGGGCAAAAAGGCTCTACCTTGTAAATGGGTTTACAGGTATAAGATCACCGCTCATGATAGTCAGCCAAAGTACAAACCAAGGCTTGTTGCCAAGGGCTTTAAGCAAGAACAAGGCATTGACTTTGATGAAGTCTTCTCTCCAGTGGTCAAGATGACTACATTGAGATGCTTTCTTGCATTGGTTGCTATATTGGATTTGGTGTTGCACCAAATGGATGTCAAGACAGCGTTCTTGCATGGTGATTTAGATGTGGAAATTTACATGCAGCAGCCAGAAGGGTTTGTTGAGAAAGGCATGGAACATTTGGTATGCCAGTTGTTAAAGAGTCTTTATGGCTTAAAACAATCACCGAGGGCATGGTACCATAAGTTCCACCAGTTTATGCTTTCTCAAGGCTACAAACGTAGTGAGTTCGATCACTGTCTATATACAAAGAAGGCTAAGGATGGCAGTTGGCTGATCCTTATTTTGTATGTGGATGACATGTTGATTGCTGGCAAACACTTGGAAGAAATTTCAGCTTTGAAGTCAAAGATGGCAAAATCGTTTGACATGAAAGACATGGGTGAGGCAAGTCATATACTTGGTATGCGCATTGAGAGAGACAGATCAAAGAAGTTGATTTGGTTATCTCAAACAGAGTATATTGACAAGGTTTTGCAACGTTTCAATATGGAGAAGGGAAAGGCATTGAGTGTTCCATTGCCACCATATGTGAAACTTAGCAAACAAGATTGTCCTGTGTCTGAGGAAGAAAAGGCTGAAATGGATAAGATTCCATATGCGTCTGCAGTGGGTAGTTTGATGTATGCAATGATTGCTACACGTCCGGATATTGCATTTGCAGTGGGAGTGGTTAGCAGATATATGTCAAATCCCGGCAAGAAACATTGGGAGGCAGTGAAAGGTATCATGAGATACTTAAAACATACAAAGAGTATGCGCATATGCTATGGTAGTCAGGATTTGAGTGTCAGAGGATACACTGACTCAGATTATGCAGGAGACTTGGATAAGAGGAGATCTACATCAGGCTATGTCTTTACATTGGCTGGAGGTGCCATATCATGGCGATCTCGATTACAAGATTGTGTTACGCAGTCTACTACAGAAGCTGAGTATGTTGCAGCAAATGAGGCATGCAAAGAAGCTATTTGGCTTGGTAGATTGGTTGCAGACTTGGGAATCAATGCAGATATGCCAGAGTTATATTGTGATAGTCAAAGTGCTATACAATTGGCAAAGAATCCAGTGTTCCATTCGAAGACTAAGCATATTGATGTGAAGTATCACTTCATTAGGGAAGTACTTGAAGACAAGCAGATACAACTGCTGAAGATCCACACCAAGGACAATCCTGTTGATCTACTCACAAAGGGACTTCCAGGAGAGGGCTTTGTGCATTGTCGTGAGTTATTGGGCATTGGATAGATGGCAACCATGTAAATCTTTGTACATTTATGTTCATAGATTTACAGTTACTTAAAGTGCCACATTGGACTTTAAGTGGGAGGTTGTTGGGATTAAAGCCCAAGTGGCCTCTTATGCGGATATGGCCGGCCGCCCGCCTAACTCACTTACCTCTAACTCTTTGTATATACTAACATATTCTTTGTGAATACTAAGGATTTGGGAGATAACCCTTCTAACAGATCTCTGCGTACTGTGTACTGTGTAAGCTCACTGTGTGTGTGTGTGTGAGAGAGAGAGTCGACCCACGCTCCGCTCCGCGACTTCAGCACACATGATGGCCTCAAGCCAAAAAGAATGCGGCAAAGCTTGACTTTTGACCATACATCGTGCCATTTCCGTCAGTGACCTGTTTTTCCTCTCAGCAACACCATTTTGCTGAGGTGTATAAGGCACTGTACATTGGTGTTTTATCCCACGACTAGCCAGAAATGCATTAAATTCATGAGACATATACTCCCCCCCTCGATCGGAACGGAGGGTGTCCATAGTACATTTTGAGACATTTTCAGCCATAGCCAGAAATTGTTTGAAGCACATAAAAACTTCGGACTTCGCTTTAAGCGGAAATACCCATGCATGCCTGGAGTAATCATCAATGAAAGTCACGAACTACAGGTAATTGCCCAAGGACGAGTTTGCATGGGCCCACAAACATCACTATGCACAAGCTGCAACCTGCATGTGGCCCAAACTGAACCATCCTTTGGAAATTTAGAACGCTGCATCTTACCCAAAATACAGCCTTCACAAACATGTTTGATAGGTGCTTCAAGAGGCGGCAAAAAAGCAACCATATCAGATTTCTGCAAACGCAGCAAACTGGCAAAATTCAGATGACCAAAACGTGCATGCCAAAGTTTTGCATCTGAAATAGCCCTTGAATCTGCAACAGCATTTGCAAAATTTTATCCACACTTGTCATACAAAGTGAGCTTATACAGCCCACGGCACAAAAGCCCAAATGCAACAATTTCATCACCAAAACTGAGATCATGAACTGTACATCTGTCATCCACAAATTTGACTACAAGTCCAAGTCTAGCAAGTGCGGATACAGACAAGAGATTCTTCTTCATCCCAGGTACATAAAGTGCATCAACAAGTGTGAAGGAACTGCCATTAGTAGCAGTGAGCACAATCTTTCCAACTCCCTGAACTGGATAAGAGGCGTTGTTGGCACAAGTGACTGAATTCCCATGAGGGACAGACCGAGAGAGGTAAACAATTCACGATGTGAGGTAATGTGCTTTGTAGCACCACTGACGAAATACCACACATGTGAATCTGCAGCAACTGACAAGCATGCATCATGGACAGCAGGATTGTAAGTGCACTCTGCGCTAAAAGCCCATTTTGCATCAACATCAGCATTACAGTCTCCTTTCACAGAAGACTCAACAATGGCTGCATTTGTAGTGGAACCAGCATTTGTAGTGGAACCACCCTCTTTCTTCTTAGCCTCTTTGGCCTTCAACTTAGGACACGACTTGATCAAGTGATCATTGGCTTTACAATAATGGCAGTGCATCTTCTTTTTGCCCTTATCACCAAAATTGCCAGACGAAGTACTGCCAGCAAAAGCATTAGGAACATAATTTTTGCCACTCGCAGCAGAACCATAAGAAGTGGCTGCATTACTGTTACCACCCTTTCTTTGAGAAGCAATAAAAGCCTGTTCAACTGCACGCTGCCTAGTCCTGTTTTTTCTAGAAAGTGACTCTTGCAACAGCAATGTGCATAATGCATCAAACTTGACAACTTCAGGATTTCCTTGGGTCATCAGTCTCCAAGTACTAGCAAAAGTCTGGTAGGAATCTGGTAAGGCATCAAGAATAGTCTGCACAAGGGAACTGTCTGAAATGACTTCACCTGCAGAAAGAAGCTGCTCATTGATATCCTTGACGCTAGCAAGGAAAGTGTCCATATCATCTTCCTCATGCATAATCTTCGACCCCAGCTCTTTACGAAGCAAAGCAATTTTAGCCTTATTGCGGCTTGCATAAAGACCTGCTAGAATATCCCAAGCCTGCTTTGCAGATTTTGTTGAACGGATGTGAGGAACAATGGTGCGCTTCACAGACAACGCAATCAATGCATGAGCCTGCGCATCCTTAACATCCAAACGAGCTTGTTCTGCCGTAGGCAAAACAACTCTAACAACTGCAATCCTTGCAGCAAGACCTACAACATCCTCAACATCGCCTACATCCTCAGAACCAGGATGTACATCAATGCCCTGCACAATGTTCCAGACACCCTTTGACAGAAGAACATGTTGCATCATATAAGCCCACATAGGGTAGTTGTCCCCATCCAACCTGTCCTCAGCAGCAAACATCTTGAACACATCTGTGTTGTTGTTGTCAGCCATGGTAAATGTTGCACCTGATGTGAAAACTGCCCGAAAATAGGAGAAACGGAGTGGGAACAACCTGTGCTATATAGCACAAACCCTAGAAGACTGTAAGGCACCTGTTATGCAAAAAACGGCAATGACAGAAATTCTGCACAAAATGACGAAATAGCCTGTGCAGTACTTCCTGTAGTGGAAACGGAGGCCAAAATGAGCCCAAATCAAAATTCTGAGCAGACCGAGCTCTAGGAGCCGCCCAAAATTTTTGTCGACCTACGAACGCTCGCCAAAGCTCACTGAAATCTGAGAAAGTGAGCGGGCGTGTGCTGGAGCAGCTGGCGATTAAGCCCAGGAGGACGTGACCTGCTCTGATACCAATTGTTGGAATTAGGGTTGCAGAGAAACACACACAGCTTGGAGAAGACGAAGGAAGCTGAAGGCACACAATAGAGAGTGTATAACTTCGTGTGCAATGGAAAGATAGATAGCCCTAGAGTGATGGGCGTATATACAATGCACGGGGGAAAAAACCTCCTAAAGAGGGAAAAAATGCCCCGGCGGTCGTAGTGTGTTCACACACATCACTACGACATGTATATGGTAACAAGAAAGAGGGGCCAATAGTGCTTCCTACAAATGATTTGGACCCATGTGCTGGAGTTAAAGTTATTGGTGTTTGAACTCATAGTTCGGAGTTCAATGTACATGCATTTGGCAAGGAACCAACACCACATATAAAAACACCATGGATGTGTGCACAAATCCATTGTTGTTGGTCACATTATGGACCAGAGTTCATCACTTAGAAATGTTTGGATGATATTGTTCACAATTCACGAACGAGGATTCTTGGATGTAGTGTGGTCTACAATTAAATTTCTATGAGGAAATGGTGCTCAAGATGGAATTCCTCTAAGGTAAAAACTTAGTAGTAGCAAAATCAAGGTGTATCTAGTAGATGATCAGCTATTGGGGTGTCCATGATAGCTTCTTCATCAACTTGGTATTCCTACAGATGTCCACTATGAGTTGTAGAGATGGAACCAAAGTTATAGCATCTCAAGTGATTAGCCCAATGTGATCCCAATATTTATTTTGACTTTAGGTATGTCTTTTACTTCTTTGTCAAAGTTTTGGGTAGGGCAATTTACTGAGGGGGATACTTAAGGTCCCCTAGGCTAGTTTATAAGGAACACATTTCCCCTATTGTACATCACTAATTCATTGCCCAACTTGTTGGTTCAACAATCTCTCTCTCTCTCTCTCTCTCTCTCTCTCTCTCTCTCTCTCTCTCTCTCTCTCTCTCTCTCTCTCTCTCTCTCTCTCTCTCTCTCTCTCTCTCTCTCTCTCTCTCTCCCCATTGCTCTACACTTCAGCTTCATCGACTTTGAAACTTTGATGCCTTAATTAGCTAGATCTCAACTAACTAGTGGCTTATTACTTCCTAATATTGTGTATTTTCTCTCTATCTTTTGTGTGTGCATGTATGACTTGATTGAATCTTGCTTGCTTGATAGATCTACTTACATGCACATGTGATTATTTTGTTGCATGATAGGCTTAACGATGTTTTGGATCATCGGAATCATATGCATGTTTGATTGAGTTGGTTTAGGTAAAGAGATTTGGAATTGGAAATTGCCAATCTTGTGGCTTAGCTCCTTCATTGGCCAATGGAACCTCATAGAGTTAATCATTCATGTTGCCATGATTAGCTCACTAATTGTGTGTGAGTGCCTCCATGCCCTAATCGGGTAGCTCATCTCCATGTTGACATTTTGTGTTGATCCACTACAGCTATTCTACGATGTACACCCAACAAGGAGGATTTCCTTGGCCATCTTGTAAGCAAAGAAATGGCCTCCCACTTCACCTACGTGTGCTTGCTCTAGGATGCGTATACACTCATTTTTTGTGGCGCACATCTTGAAATGCCCATCTTGTCCCCTTCTATAGAGATGATTTCATAATCTTGGGCTTCTCTCTCAATATACTTTCACCTTGTTTTACTCAATTCTTTGAGAAATGTTCTAGTTCTTCAGTGGTTTATAATGCTCCACTAGGGTGCTACAATGACTTGAAACATGTGCATAGACTTGTGTATCTTTGTAGTACTGCATGTCTCACATGAAATATTTTTTAGTGGTTCTTTAAAAAGAAAGCGTAGCTATAAAAGCATATGACATGGCTTTGTAAACTGGCATCCCTTTAAGAAGGGGTTTTTGTTGTTGAGGATCTCTGCTCTCAATTTATTGTGCATTGTGCATGAGTATAGGACTCTATGACACTCGAGCATGGTTAAGTTAAAAGGCCGACTCTTATGATCGTCTCTTCCAACATGCGCACCATGACTTAGATAAGCTCAACTTTTTTAGGTTAATCCTAATAACTACAACTCTTAGCACAAAGTTTATTAGGAATTGAAGCATAAGGACTGACACTTTGCTCATGTTGCAGTTCAGTAGCCCCACTTTGACTATGCTACCAAAGAGTGTTTTTTGCACCCTCACATCTTGAGTTTTTACATTCTTGTGCTTGCCACAAACATTTATTCGGGTATAGATAAGCCCAAATCCTCAAAAAGTGGAATATTGAAGGACCAACTTGGCAATGAGGGTTTATTTTGTATACCTATTTAATCCCCTTCAATCTATAACTATTTTGGTTGTGTTGTCTCTCTTTGATTGGGAAGACTCCATTGTCCATTTGATTCTCCAAATAGGCCTATTGAAAGGAGCCTTTGATGGTGTTGCAAGCCTTGCCTATCTGTATCCATTCAACTTTTAACCTGGATCATTGAAAGACTTAGAAATCCAAATCTTCCAATTACCTTTGTAGCATCTTCATTGACCTTCACTATCTTGGGGTCCTTTTGAGCTCTTGACATCTCCATGTAGCTCTTTTGTATTTCCATTTCGGTTGGTATCCACACTTGCTCATGTCCTGTGTGAAATCCTTGTCCAAGCCCACATTTGTTTTGTATCATTTGGAGAAAGAGATAGTCTTTAGCAATATACCATGTTACCATATACATGTGGTAGTGATGTGTGTAAACACACTTAGGACCGCCGGGGCATTTTTTCCCTCTTTAGGAGGTTTTCCCCCCTGTGCATTATATATACGCCCATTCATTTTAGGGCTATCTAGCTTTCCATTTTCATTCTAGGGCTATCTATCTTTCCATTGCACACTAAGTAATACACTCTCTGTTGTGTGCCTTGAGCTTCCTTTGCCTTCTCCAAGCTGTATGTGTTTTCTTGCAACCCTAATTCCAACGATTGGTATCAGAGCAGGTTGCGTCCTCCCAGGCTTAGTCACCAGCAGCTCCAACACCTGCCTCCTCACTTTCTTTGATTTTTGTGAGCTTTGGCGAGTGTTTGCAGGTCGAAAAAACTTTTGGGCATGCTTAAAGAGCTTCGTCTGCTTAGATTTCTGATTTGGGCTCATTTCGGCCTCCATTTTCACTTCAGGCAGTATTGCACATGCTATTTTGTCATTTTGTGCAAAATTTTTGTCAATGTCATTTTTTGCATAACAGGTCCCTTATAGTCTTCTATGGTTTTTTCTATATATCACGTGTTGTTCCCTCTTCGTTTCTCCCCTTTTTGGGCAACTTTCACATCAGGTGCATTATTTACCATGGCTGACAACAAGACATATGTGTTCAAGATGTTACTGTTGAGGACAAATTGGATGGGGACAATTACCCTATGTGGGCTTACATGATGCAACATGTTCTTGTGTCAAAGGGAGTTTGGAATATTGTGCAGGGGCATTGATGTACGTCCTGGTTCTGAGGATGTAGGCGATGTTGAGGATGTTGCAGGTCTTGCTGCAAGGATTGCTGTTGTTAGAGTTGTTTTGCCTACAACTGAGCAATCTTGTTGGTATGTAAAAGATGCATAGGCTCATGCATTGATTGTGTTGTCTGTGAAACACACTATTACTCCCCACATTTGTTCAACAAAATCTGCCAAACAGGCTTGGGATATTATGGCTCGTCTTTATGCAAGGAAATCTTGAAGTTGTCAAGTTTGATGCATTGTGCACATTGTTGTTACAAGAGTCACCTTCCAGGAAAAAAAGGACTAGACATTGTGCAGTTGAACAGGATTTTATTGTTGCTCAAAGAAAGGGTGGTAACAACAATGCAGCCACTTCTTATGGTTCTTCTACGAGTGAAAAATCTCATGTTCCTAATGCTTCTGCTAACATCAATTCGTCTGGAAATTCTGGTGATAAGGGCAAAAAGAAGATGCGTTTCCATCATCATAAAGCTAATGATCACTTGATCAAGCAGTGTCCTAAGTTGAAGGCCAAAGAGGCAAAGAAGAAAGAGGGTGGCTTCACTGCAAATGTTGGTTCCACTACAAATGCAGCTATTGTTGAGTCTTTTATGAAAGGAGACTGTGATGCTCATGTTGACGTAGAATGGGCTTTTAGTGCAGAGTGTACCTATATTCCTACTATCCACGATGCATGCATGTCAGTTGTTGCAGATTCACATGTGTGGTATTTTGACAATGGTGCTACAAAGCACATTAACTCACATCATGATTTGTTCACCTCTCTTGAGTGTGTCCCTCATGGGAATTCAGTTACTTGTGCCAACAATGCCTCTTATCCAGTTTAGAGAGTTGGAAATTTTGTGCTTACTGCTACAAATGGCAGTTCTTTCACACTTGTTGATGCACTTTATGTACCTAAGATCAAGAAGAATCTTTTGTCTATATGTGCACTTGCTAGACTTGGACTTGTAGTCAAATTTGTGGATGACAGATGTACTGTACATGATCTCAATTTTGGTGATGAGATTGTTGCATCTGGCATTTTATGCCATGGTCTATATAAGCTTACTTTGAATGACAAGTGTGAGCAAAATTTTGCAAATGCGGTTGTGGATTCAAAGGCTATTTCATATGCAAAACTTTGGCATGCACATTTTGGTCATCTGAATTTTTCTAGTTTGGTGCGTTTCTAGAAACTTGATATGGTTGCTTCTTTGTCGCCTCTTGAAGCACTTGTCAAACATGTTTGTGAATGTTGTATTTTGGGTAAGATGCAACATTCAAAGTTTCCAAAGGATGGTTCAGTTAGGGCCACATGTAGGTTGCAGCTTGTGCATAGCGATGTTTGTGGGTCCATGCAAACTCCATCCTTGGGCCATTGCCTTTACTTTGTGACTTTCATTGATGATTACTCCAGGCATGCATGGGTATTTCTGCTTAAAGTGAATTCTAAAGATTTTATGTGCTTCAAACAATTTCTGGCTATGGCTGAAAATGTCTCGAAATGTACTATGGGCACCCTATGGTAACACGAAGGGCTAAGAGCCATCTATTTTGGTATGGCTAAGAGCCATCTGTTTATAATCCATCAATGATTGCTTTCAAGATTGAACAATTATATCCAATAGAGTACCCATCAATTCTAATGGACAAGCAAGAGTCTTGCCATTACTGTTTTTTTTGGGTGTTATTCTAGCACTACATACTTTAAGTGTAAAGATCAAGTTGACCTTTTGAAAATTCTAAACTTGTAAAGCTTAGCTCTACCAAAGCGTATAGATGAAGCAAGCATTTCAGACAGCACAGCTGTTTACAAAGACCTAAGATTATGGACTTTTAGGTCTACAAAAGATCTAATTGTGAATATGATTCCAACTTAAGAGGATCTCCTATTTTGTCTATAGCACTGAGAGTGTTTATCCGAGCACACTTTTGGGGTACAACCCAGCTCATGATTACTAAATCACTTACTAAGTGTTGATGGTCAATTCTTGGAACCTTCACACGTGCACTTTCAAAAAAAGAAGTCCACAAGCTGCCAAGGGGTAGTGGATAAGTTCAACTTTCAAAGTTGACTTCAATCACTATTAGACATGGTAGACTGTGTTGGTCACCTTTGGCTGCTAGGTTGAGCAGTTTTCATGCAAAGTCTAACCAAGTAGTTTGACATTAAGAATCTAACCAAGGGTTTTGGATCGCAAGGGTAACACACAGGGTTATCGGTTTCTACTGCTTTTTTTTCACAAATCTTTCATTTAGTGTTCAACATGTCACCAATAAATTACCTCTTTCAGGCTGCTTTTATGGTACTAGGCATTTTTCTAGTTGTATCTTTTAGGTTTGCAAAGTGCGCATGACTACAGGTAAGTGAGCGTTATGTTCAACCTCCAAGTATGTATATGATTCAATCTTATTCCCTTTTTGAATTCTCTTTGCTTGACTTGCAAGTTGGATGAATAAGCTTGAATGCTTTCATCCATTTTTCTCTTTAGAGACATGACAAGGTCATGTAGGAGCAAAGTATTTTGGTACAATAAGGCCCAATGATCTCTCAAAAATGAAAGTTGACTGGCCAATAAATAGCGTCAAAAATTTTTTATTGCATAGAGCATTCATAAACATTTCCTCTTAGTAGTTCTTTTGAGCATTAATTAACTATCAATTGACATAAGAAATGGGAAAATCCATGCTACCCTCACCTAGTTGAGCCAGTATGCACCCTATAGCATAAGCTGATGCACCAATGTGGACATGAAAGTTCTATTTCTAGTTAGGATCCTTCAAGTGTGGGATAGATATGACTTAGTTTTTCAACTTTTGAAAAGTTCCTTCACATTCCTTGGTGGACCAATCAAAGTTCATAATCAATTGGCAAAGGGGTTGTGAAACAATTTCATACATGTAGATAAATCCTCAATAATATCCACAATGATTCATGAAGTATTGTGCTTCCCATATTGTAGTAGGCGTAGGCAAGTTTACGGTCACCTGGATCTTGTCTAGACTAGTTGATATGCCATTTTTTGACACAATGTTCCCAATGATTTTTCCTTGTCTCATTAAAACACATTTCTTTGGGTTTAAGCAGATCCTAAAGGTTTTGTACTTCTAAAATACCATCTTCAAGTTCTTGATGTGGTCCTCTTATAGAAATGAATGAACACACAAGTCATCCATACAAATCTCCAAGAATATCCATTGATATTCTTTGAATCCATGACTCATCAACCATTGAAATGTGGTTGGAGCATTAGTTAGGCCAAATGTAATAACGCAATATGTAACATTTAATGGCCTAATAACTTATGTGTAGCGGAAATTAGCATGAACATAGTGGGCATTTCATTAGAATAGATTCCTAATGAGAATTACAAGAGTGCTTGGGTGGAGAGAGCAACAAAAAGCATAACACCTAGTTAGATAGCATCAACAATACTTTCAAAAGAGAGAGAAATTAAGCTATTGACAACAGTTGAGGACCGGATTTGCATGGAGCCGGTCCCCCCTCCAAAAGGCTTTGTATTATGGTTTCTCCCATCAAGAGAGACATTGTACAATACAATTCTTTGCGTTCCTTCAAGACTAGCTAGTGCAATGAATATGGAAGCTTCATGCACTAAGCAAAACACTTAATCAAACACAACTTGAATTATCCCCATTCTCAGACCCAAGACCTCACACACCTTCGAAGATGGTGAGAGCTAGCAGGGTATGAGAGTAGATTGAGAGGAAGAAGGAGTATCTTACGAGAAAGATGTACATCTCCTCACATAATCACTCATATTAGCATAGCTTAGCTTAGTAATTAGCTTGGTAGAGAAGATGAGCATGCATTGAAGCTTGGCTCTTGGTTGGATTTGCATCCACATGCCAAGAGAATGTTGATGTAGTCTTCTATCTCATAAGCTTGGAGTAGGTGATGAGCTCTCCATTAAAGCTTGGGAGGAGATAGAGTATTCTTTCTTCACACATGAGCTTGTGTGAGTGTGTGTGTGATAATTCCAGCAAAAATCAGCCCCCTCTCTCTCTCTCTTGGGCGAGCCCTTGTTGCTAATTTGGTCTGGCTTTTGCCTCATTGGACCTCCCCAAGTCAAGCCAATGGGTATTAAGCAGCATAAGTGATAGCCTTCTGACATGTGTCCCCCTTTCCCCTTTTGTGAGAGCTTTAGATAATTAAATAATTAAACTAAACTCTCATTGGACCCCTTTGCCTCCTGGCCAATAGGAATCAAGCAAGCCATGGGGCTTCTGAATGCTCATTGGACCCTTTGGGAGACTGCCCAATAGTCTTCTAGGAGACTTAATTCTCATTGGTTTCTTTTATTAAATGTTTTTAAATTAATTAAACTAAATTTACTCTAGCTTAATTCTCATTGGTCCACTTCAAGGGTCTTCCAATAGGAATTGGGCACACCTTGTGGCATCTGGGCTAGGGAGCTGACATGTGTCCCTCATTCCCTTTTTGTAAAGGGAGCCTGTGTGTGTGTGTGTGTGGCTTTCTCTCTCATCCCCTACCTTTAGGGCTCGCCCCCTCCCATGTAGGGATGTGCAAAGACTTTTAGGGCACACACAAAGCATCCAATTTTTCCTAGGGTTGACCTTTGGACACAACCTTTGAATTTTGGAACCTTAGCATTTTGGAAGTCTTTATGGGCTGAACCTTAGGGTCTTTTTAGCCCATTGTTGCACATGGCTCTTTTGTAGATGCCCCCCCCTTTGGATCCCTATTTTCCCTCCTTTGGATCCCTACTGTGGCGGGTCTGCTAGCTTGACCAATATTCTAGCTTTTTCTCCCCTGGTACCTCCCCACATTAAATGATCAGTTTAATATGAGAAAATCATTTAGGAGAATTAGATATTGATTATTATGACACAATAGGCATATATGCCCCATACTATGGAAAAGGCTATTTTATATAGGTGTTCAAGTTTAATAGCCAATGGTTATAGCCCAAAAAAAACCATCTTAAAAGTTGTATGCTTCTTTGTTTGTTACTCTTTCTAGCACATAGTCCGTAATGGGAAGATAATAATTATCCCTAATGGTAGAAACATTTAACTTTTGAAGTTCACACACCCTTTAAGTTTCTCATTTTTCTTGGGAACCACTACATTAGGTGAAACCCAATCCGTATGCTTAATTTCATGGAATCTACTTCCTTTAGTTTGTCTATCTCTGCCTTGGGTTTTCTTGGGAATGTTTCATTGTACGTATATGGACATTGTCTACTAGGATTAGGCATTTCTCTTAAGAGGTATGATGTGCTGACAAATCCACCCCATTATGATCTTTGTAAAACCAAGAAAACATATCCTTGTATTGTTTAAGCATCAAAATCAATATTTCTTTCTCCTTAGGGGTTAGCTCAATTGCAATGTATGCCAATTAAGGCTCTTCCCCCGATTCTGCTGAGTTGAATTTCATGGCATTTTAAAGCCCATTGTATGACATTCCTGGTTCTTTTACTTCTTGCAACGGTTGCTATATGACAATCTGTCCATCTTGAACCATGTACTTCTTGTAGTGAGATGGAACAATGATTTGATTTATGTGATTGTCCTCCTCACTCTCCATTTTGGTTGTCCATACCTCCTTCAAGGCTTGTTTCAATTCTTGATATTTCTTTTGTTGTTCCACTCAGGTCATTTTAGCTTGGTGTCTTTTGTTGGTTTGGGTTTGGATTTTGTTTCTTTCTCATTTGATGTTTTCTTCCCTCAGCTAAGGAGCTTTCATACCTCTTCTTGATCTTGTTTTTCACATAGTCTATTTCCCCTACAAGCATTAGGTACTGAGTCTTCCCTTTTAATGTTGACATTGGTTTTTGTTTAGTTCTTTCCCCTGTCGCTTGGCTTGCTTGGCTTTGTATCATTCTTGTTTCTTGGATTTTTGGTTTGGAAAATCATAAAATCTTTCCTCTATTCTTAAAAGAATGTTCTCAGTCTCAAAAGGACTCATCATTTCATTATCTACGTCTTCTAGCAAAGGTGTATGTTCACATGGATCATAGAAGTTTTATCCACTTTAGAGGGATCTCTTATAAATATTTTATCTATCACTTGCAACCATTATGTTTCATTTTTAATGCAATCTTTTTCTATGTTACTTGGATCTTCTCGCATCATTTAAACCATTTTACGGACACTATAGCATACCTATCATTATCACAATACTTGGTATGAGTTACCTCATCTACATATACATACCTCATCACAACACTATAGCATACCTATCATTATCACAATACTTGGTATGAGTTACCTCATCTACATATACATCTAGTGTGGCAAGTATCTAATCCCATCCAAAGGATTTAAAAGGCTGATGGGGGAAGGGTTCTAGGATGTATATCCTCTAGCATCGTCTTCAAAATATAGTCTTCCTCAAGTAGATCCCCACATTCAAATGTGCCACACATCCAAATGTATTCTTTTGTTTATAGCCATGCAAGAACCTCCAGTTCACCATTGGTAGTTAAATCAAACTCCTCAAAGGTATCCTCATAACATCTCTATAGGAATGATCCTTCAATTTCACCCTAGTAGGTTTTTCAAGTCTCATTAAATGTGGTCATAACCCCAATCTTGGACCCTTTTAAGCTGCCTCATGAATGGACGTCCAAAAATGATGTCAAAATTGTTGGTTTTCCCAAAATCCAATATTGCTAATGTATTCTCGTATTCTATTCCACATGAAGTGACTACCACTTGATCCAATAGTGTATGGGTCTTTCAACATCTCCATATGCTAACTTTAGTTTCATGCAGGTTTTTCTCAGGACTAGTTTTCTCCACTTTTTCCATAATTTCTTTGTAGATATGGCTACTCTTACTCACTATCAAGACTAGCTATCATTTTGACCTTTTTGTATTCTACTAGCAAGGTGGTGTTCCCTTCTTCTCCTTCATGACAATCTCGCACTTTGTTTATAGGTACCGGCTCATTGCTCTTCAATTTCACACATTTTGTTTTCTTGGGTTTTGTTCCATGGTTTTGAGCAAAAAAAATATGCCTATTTTTTCCAAGTCTTTTCCCACTTTGGCTGAGATATGTGGTCTTATTTTTAGCAACTCTCTTAGCATTATGGGACACAAAATGGGCGTAGACATCAATTCTTGTAAAATCCTAGAATCAACCATTCTAGGAGTTGAATTCTATTGCAATGGTACAAATATCACTTTCAATTTGGACTCTTGTTCTCCTATGTAAGAAAGAGGTAAAGGTTTCCAAGATGCATGTTTTTCTATCTCCTAAAGCAATAGATCCCATGTCACCATAAAGGGACTGGATATCAAGATTTTGATGCTTGTGCTCCATGTTTATCTCTAGGATTAAAGTGGATTGGTAGGTTGTGCTCCCCTCATTTGTATTCCTGATGGATTCCCATAATTTGTCCAGCCATGGTCCCTCAATCTCTAAGATAAATGTTATCAGATATGACTACATAAAGGGAAAAATAATCAAATTGATTCAAAATGCTTTGAGTTATTTATCAGAGGTTAATCACATCTTAGGGAAGCCATGATAATTATGTTAACCTCAGATAATTAACTTACTTAATTATCTTAGCAAAATTACACTGTTTTTGGAACAAATTAAAAGGGGGAAATTAGCAAATTGATTCAAAAGGCTTTGAGTTATTTATCAGAGGTTAGTCACATCTTAGGAAACTTGTGATAATTATGTTAATCTCAGATGATTAATTTAATTAATTATCTTAGCAGAATTACACTGTTTTTGGGACAAATTAAAAGGGGAAAATTAGCAAATTAAGTCAAAATGCTTTGAGTTATTTTTCAAAGGTTAACCACATTCTAAGGAACTGGTGATAATTATGTTAACCTTAGATAACTAATTTACCTGATTACCTTAGCAGAATTACACTGTTTTCAGGACAAATTAAAAGGGGGAAATTAGCAAATTGATTCAAAATGCTTTGAGGTATTTATTAGGGGTTAATCACAAAAATCTTCAAGAAAGGGAATTAGTTTTGGTCTATTCCCTTAAGCAACACATTCCCAAGTTTAAGAAAAAGGGAAATAAACCGTTTATTATTGAAGATGTATCTCCAAGTGGAGCAATAAAGTTGTCGCCCCTAGATAGTGAACCAATGGCTAATTGGATTAGTGGATGCCGTTTAAAGAAATACAATTTGCCGCTAACCAATGAATTGCTAGAAAGAATGCATGCAGCCAAGCAAAGAAGGATTAAATGATAGCAGGTTATTAATAAAGCTCAAGAGGAAGCTCAGCTTCGGATACTCAAATAGAAAGCTGCTCTCAAGAACCAACAGATACCGATTCCCATCAACACTTTGGAAATAGATGACCGACAATGGGAATTGCCTAAAGATGCAGTGTTAACAGATGATGAATGGTTAGACGGAATGGACTTGCACATCAAAGTACAGCTTAACAATCATAGCACATGCTTTGGCCGACACAGGAGCTAGAGTAAATGCAGTCAGTTATTCCACGTACAAGAAAGCAACAAGTCAAGCATTGGCAGTAGGAATAGCGACAATAAAAGGATGCAACAAGAGCCCAACACCAACATTGGGAGTAGTCAACTTGAGCGTGATAGTACATGGATGTTCATGTCCTCATCAATTTGTATGCTTACCAGATGAACACATGAATGAGACGATGACCCTTGGAATTCCCTGGATGCAGACATACAAAAGCAGTACCAGATTGGGATACAAATCAACTCAAGCTATCACCTGAAGACGAGCAACTCATTGTTCTAATTGCACCAAGCAAGGAGGAATGGAAAGGAAGCAATCAGCAGACCAAACCACGAAGTAATTTTTTTTTTACATCCTCTCGACAAGAAAACGCTACAAGTATCATGCAAGGAGTCAGGCAAATTTGGGTACCAAAAGCACAGCTTAAGAACAAGCTGATTCAAATCTGGGTCCCCAAAACATCACAGACAAAACCAAAGAAGGTTTCAAGGGTCAAAACACAGAGACGAGCTTCTTTGAGCAAGGAACCTAACTTGAAATGGATTTGGCAGAAAAAGGAGCACTTATCTTCTCCACAAACCGTAAAACCAATCAAGCAATGGAGAGTTAAGTCTCAGAAGACTCCACCACACCAAGCACAACAACCTACCAATGGCGAGAAAAAGCTCGATAACAGTCAAAAGTAGTACCAAAAGCTCAGACAATTAGCGTGCTGACGTATCCTGATGGTATAATCAAATAGAGAGCACACAAGCTACAAGATTTGCTCTTTGGAAGACAGCATCAGAAAGCCTCGACATTAGAAATCCTTGAGTTAATTACTCAAGACCCAGCTCTTGCACAGTATAGTGGTTTGAACTGCATTGATCTTCAAAGCATGGGAGAGCCAACCATGGCTATGCATAAGACATGATTGTTCAACCCATGATCACAGTCGTCCCGGAGTACGCCATCTAGGAGGGGTGGAAGGGCACTAAGTAAGTAAGGGCAATGTTTGAAGAGGGAGGAAAAAGTTCTATGTTAACATGTGAATTTTTGCAAAATTACCTAATAATGCCCTTATAATTCATCATCAAGGATAATATCTTCCCGATGAGTGTAAATAGTGTATATACTATCAAAAAATCATCAAAAAAGTCATTTTTGGTTATTTTTTTATCATTTTTTTGATAACGAGACTTAAAAATGGAGAAATCCATTAAAAAACAATAAAGCTGTGTTTTCTAATGGATTTTCTTAATTATTGGATTTTCAATTTGCTTTTTTAGCGCATTTTGTTATTTTCTTTGATTTTTTAATAAACATATCAAAAATTAATAATAAATAGCAAAGGAGCTCATATGGAAAAACGGAAGACACGCTGGTGATAAAAAAGACAAGGCAAACAAGCACAAAAATTTTCAATGAATCTGAAGATGGAAGCAGGAAGCCTAAATTAGGCGGCCATACCTACTTTTGCAAAATTCTTGCAGAATGAGCTACAGGAATCCGATCGGGAAAATTTTTGAGTGTAACATAAAATTCACAACCTAGTAGGACTAACGGGGGAATCTGGGGAAAAATGGTTCGGGAAATCCGGGTATAGATATCTGAGGTAGGCTAAAACCACCTCATTTCCACTTGTTACCTTTGCACAGAGATCTTTTCAACCTCTTTCGCGCGTACTTTTCGGAGTCTACAGTTGCCCGTTTCAGCACCGTCTCACATAATACATGAGGGGTAAGTTCTTTACTCATCAATGATCCATTTTGTATGACCGGTAGCTAGTCTAAACCCCTAGAAAAAAACCCTAGAATCCAAAGAATCCAAGCAGTACACGAAGACCTACGACCAAAAACTAACCATAGCGGCCTGTCAACTCGACCAAATCGGATGAGATTTGAACTGTAGCATGCCCTAACATAATAGAACTTTTCTATATCTTCAGTTGACCATTTGGCAGGGGTCGAGGGGGTCCCCGGTAGAAAAGCTAGGTTTTTGGCAGATGCCAAAATTTGGTTCTGACTCCATATACAGTTTATATACAATGTATATGATTGGTTTCGTGAAATCAATCAAGCAAAGCCTCGAAAAGAAGAGAATGGCTTGAAGGCTACAAAGCGTCAAATTCGACATACGACGTCAAACTGACTCCAAATGAGCAAAAATTGGATGAGTTGCTTCACAACTATGTTGCGGACAAGGCCAAAGCCTCGCAAGTGACAAACCAACTCAACAGGCAGTGTAGTCACATAAATCAGAGATTTCAGAGTCCACAAAGCACAAAGTGGTGCCGGCAAGACCAAACTTTACCAAATTCAATTTAAGACTGGTTTTAGGTGTATAGAATGTGTTTAGGTCAAAATTTTTAAGTTTTGCAAGAAAATTGTGACTGCTGTAAATAATCGTGATTATTTACTTTTGCACTATTTTTGCATGGAAATTGTATCATCGCCTCACCTATCATTTGTACACACCCTATTCCATGCCAAAAATCAAGTATGAGCCAAAATGATCACATATACTTGGAAAATTGCCAAAAAAAACGCAAGGAAGTCTTTGCAAGCTAAATTTTGAGTTATGGACCACTTTTTTTTAATCCAAATCACCTCATATCACATACACAGGGTCTATACAATGCCTAGAACCAAGTTGTATCAAAAAAATGTTCACTTTGGTAGAAAAGTTAATAATCACGATTATTTACTTTCATGCCAAAATGGGAGAATTTTGCTATTTTGTCATCATACATCCAAAGTACATGATGTGCTAAGCCCACTAGCCAAGTTTGAACCAATTTGGAGCTTAAAATCCCAAATTTCCTTTATATCTACTGTTTCAGAGACCTAAGACCAAAATCTGGTACCATTTTCACCCTATGCATCCAACGGAGCCAATATTTTACTCAGAGTATGTATTTGGTATATACTTCAAGCCTGCAATGCCAAATTTGTAAAAAGTTGAAAAAATTACTCAGTTATAAATAATCGCCATTATTTACTTTTGTTGCAATTTTTTGTTTTGACTTTACAATTTTATTCCTTACATGTTTTTATGCATCTATGCTTGTTCAAAAATTGATTTGAAGCAAATTGGACCAAAATTGTCAACACTGAAGGACACTTCAGAGAAAAATCTGTCAAATCTGCTAACTTTGACACTCTATTCACTGAACAGGAGCCATGCAAGCAGCAGAGAGGGCCAAGAAGAAGCTCAAACAAAAAGAAAAGTTGCAAGAGCTACCCGCATACCAACTAGACCCTGGTTCAGTCAAGAATGCAAAAGCGATATATCTCTCAAAGAAACAGCTTGAGGAGCACAATACCACAGTGTTCACCCGCAGATTCAAGAGCGAGGAAGGACATCAGGTAGAGCTGCAACTTCTACCAAAAGAAGTGTATGATGTCGTGCTAAGGCTAGGGATCAGAGATTTTTATGAACAAGAGCCGTGTGGAGTGGACTTCCAGAAAGCTTACGAGCTTTTGTCTACGATCAAAGAAGATTGGAACCTCTCAGATTTATGACCCCCAAGGTAATAAAGTTGAAGTGGTAATTACCAAGGAGATAGTGGCAGAAGCACTTAGACTTCCCACAGAAGGAATGACAATGAGGGCAAGAGACAGGAAAACGACCGGAACTTTCACTACAGAAACCACTGCAGCCAGCTTTGCAAACCTTTTTCACAAACAGGTGGAGGAGCCCGCAACGTTATACCATCAGCATTTCCATTTCCTTGCTAAGAGGCCGCTAAGATATACCACGCCTAATCATGCAATTGCCACCACCTTTATGCAAGTCCTCAAGTCAACAACTAGGTAGCCGATTGACCACGCACAATATGTTTTGAAAGGAACAAAGAAGGAAGGAAAAATCACATACCTGGGTGCACCAGAAGTTTTGACCAAAATTGCATACCAAGCCATCGGCATGGCCGACAACCTACCACCCGCCCCACATCAAAACACTTGGATAGTGTTAGCTCAACCATCTCCTTGAGCTACAAGATCTGCCAAGAGATCCTACAAGTTTGATGAAGAATCGGCTGAGAGCTCGTCAGAATGGCAAAGCAGTGATAGCTTAGATAATGAAGAAAAAAGAGCACGACGGGAGGAAATGAAGAGAAAAGCCGTGGCAGCACACCAAGAGGAACCCGTACAAAAGCAAGCCCGGTTTGAAAGAGAGAAACACTCATACCAATGCAGCCACCAAGCACAAGAAAAGGACCCAGAAAAGTGGGTGCCTATCGGGCTTAAAGGGCCTAGAACCAAGCATCACACCATGAAGCAGTTTGAAGATCCCACGGAATCCTTGGAAAAGATGTACCAAGAAGCAGAAGATTTCAAGCTAAAGGAAGCCCAAGAAGCGGTGAGAAAAGAAAAAGAGGTGACAGAACATCAAGAGCAAGCAGAGGAAGCCACTGCACAAGGAGAAGAACAACATGCTCAAGGTGATGTGTCTCCCCGCATCTCTTCTCCTGTCTTTGAACACCAAGATCACCCAATGCCGAGCCCACCACCATCACCGGCAATTAGAACCACAACAAATGAGCCAACAAAAGAAGCAGAACCTGAACAAGAAAAAGCAGATGTATCTACTCAAGAGCAGCAAATAGAGAAAGAGCCAGAGGCAGAAAAGGCAGCGAGTCTTGCACTAGAAGAGGACACCGCAAAGTTTGAGCACACAAGAGAACAAGAGACCGAGGAAACACCCTCTAACTCAACACAGCAAGAGAAGGCCGAGTCACCACCCTCTACCTCAACGGAAAAACATTAGCAGCCACAAGGGCAACAGCAGCAACCAGCAGCCATGATGCAGCCAAAGGTAAAAGAATCTGCAGGAACATCAAGACAACTAACACAAATCAAAGATTGACAATTGAATGATGAAGTCATCCTGCAAGTAAATGTGTATGCTAAGCAAATGCAAGAGATGACAGAACGACTTCGCTCAACAGCACTTGGTCATAACACAAGGGCCAAAGAGTTAGAGATGGTGATTGACACACTCCAAGGGGAGCTAGACGACAGAATTAATGTGATCATCGATCTACAAAGGCAAGTGCAGGAGTTGAGAGTGGAACCTGAACAACATCAACTCGCAAGAGATGAGCAACATAAAGAAATGGAGGAACTGGGTGAGTTGCTCACAAAACTGTCAAATGCATGCAAAGCAAAGGATGATCAAATGACGGAAATTACAAATGAACTTCTAACTACAACCCTATCATCTCAAAAGATCCAGGTACAACTAGATGTAGCCAATGCTTCCCTACAGTACTCGGAACAACGAATCAATGATCAGGAAATATTCTTGAGGTAAATACAAGAAAATCCCGCCGTCGCCTTGATCAAGGGAATAGACGAGGTCTACAAGGCATTAGAAAAGAAAAATAAAGACCTCAAGTTGGAGCTGAAATTAGAGCAGTCTCAGCGCAGAGACCTGGCCTTGATGCGGGTCCAAAGAGAAGATGAGTTGCTGAAGGAGATAGCTGAACTCAAAAGAGTCAACCAACTACTGAGAGAGGGATGCCTGGAAACGCAACAAGAGGCAGGCACTTCAGAGAAAACTCAAATAGAAATCCCCTCAGTCTCATTCACTGACATGGAGACACAGCTAGCAGTAGAGCTAAGTGGCGAGGAGGAGTTTCAAGTACCAATTACCAAAGCAGACAGAGTACCCATGGTCCAGCTCTCAAAGGCTGAAGAAGATGCACTGAAATAAAAAATTACACAAGAGGTAGATGAGCAGCGGAAGGCAGCAATGGATTGGGAGCTGAGAGTACTTCATTCCGTCAATGTCACACAACTCACTCTCAATCAAATGAATGTGCAATGGCACCAACAATCCCTGCCATATCCTCTTATTAAAGTAGAGTTGCTGCAAGTAAAAGAAAGGCTTTACACCGACATGAAAGTCGAGGGCGTAGATCAAGACCACCCGAAGTGGAGGTTGAGCTGGCTGAACAAAAATCCAAGGTACTTGATTCTGTTCACAAGAGCACCTACAGCCTTGCAAAAGGATCCTACCTTATGTCCTATACCAAGAGTAAGAAGGACCTGGATAGCACATGAGGCACTACTAAAGAAGCGGCCAACTTGGAAAAATTACCCCAGATTGCTTGCTCCAAAAAAGAGACAGCCGATTGAAGAATACATGGTGAAAACCCTAAAGGGTGCCATGTCGTTCTTTAAAAGTCTACCATATTTTTCATGTGCTATGTTATACAAAAATTTTCGAATGTTGCTCACCTGCATTGAAGTGTTCAATGAGCCAGAGAAAGCAAGCGCCCCTTGGATGTCATTCCTCAAGGGTAACAAAGGGTTGTGCTATGATCTCAGTGCCCAACCTTCCAAAGAAGTCCTCTATGGCTTCTACGCCAGGTGTATGTTTCTACCTTCTCACAATATGCTAGCATTTGAGAAAGTGTTCTACACGGGATTCTTCACTTGGTGAACGAAAAAATTTGGGCCACTGATCAGCAACCTGACATCAAGGTTTGTGGGCTACTCAGCAATGGAACTGAAGAACAAAGTCACCATGCAGTTTTTGCAAGTGCCCGATAAAATGCAAAAAAACAAATACCAAAAGGCACTCAATGCGCTTAAAGACCGCCTCGCCATCCGTCAACCCGAAGACTACTTCAGTCCATAAAGCTGTGTCAAGGAATGACACAGGCAAGGAGGGAGGGAATGTTAGCAGCAAGCTAATCCAGATACCAAGGATACCATTTTTCGGAGTTTTCATTGTAAAAACACTTATTATTTTGATAAGTCGAGAATATTGTAACTCCTATTTTTTGGATAAACCTTGTAATTGATGAGTCGGGGCTACAAGCTTCCAGGTTGTATCAAACTGTCATTACCCATCTTTGGTAGAACTCTCAGATTATTAGTTCTGACCACCAAAAACCTTGGCTAAGGTATAAAAGCCAATTTTTGTAAGTTATTATCAAGTTTTGGATAATGAAATACACAGTGTGAGCTAACGGCGCTCACTCCTCTCCTTCTCGCGCTTCCTACTTTCTCCCCGGTTGTCACATTGCAGTCACGTTTCTTGCATTGCAATCGCAAGTAAGAGCTCCACGCATTGACGTAAGCACATCACAATAATTCGTAGCTTTTGGCATCGCCGACCCGCGGCCTAATTTCATCATAACTAGGAATTTACACTTGAAAATAAAAAAATAAGCATAGGCGGGGTATTGGGGCATCATTGCTAAGCATTTAGATTCATTCTGGGTCGAAAACAACTAGGTCAAAAATCCACTGTTGTTAATAATCGTGATTTTGGCACTTGACCTAAAGTGGGGTTTGAGACCATAAGCATGTGTGCTTAGGTCTTATAAACATGTCCTAGAAGTTTCTTTACGTTTGGATGTCATTTGATGCTGCAATGGATGTGATTTGTTTGGCGATTGGCTTTTAGTGATTTCTATCACTTGAGTGTAGCATGAGTTAGATGCGATTTGTTAGTTGTTTTCTGAGAGATTGACACCCTCTTGTAGTCTCTATGCACTAGTCGAGTCAAATTCATCCCATGGATTGACAATTTAATCGTGATTCTTGCTAATACCGCAATAAGATAGGATAGTGAGGCTCGACACGCGTCCCACAATCTACCCGCTAAGAAGCATGGACTAATGACTAGGCTTTATCTTCTCTACCTCATAGTTGAGGATGACTATGATTCAAGAGAGAGATAATGTCATAAAATATAATATCTATTTTTACCAAATGATTTTCTCATATTAAACTGATCATTTAATATGGGAAGATATAAGGGGAACAACAGTTAGGATATAGATATGTGCTTCTAGACCTATCTCAACAGAGGACCAAAAGGAGAAAGGGTTGCATCTCAATAGGGGTCCAAAAGGAGATGGTCTACCAAAGAGCAATGTGCAATAAGTGCTTCTAGATTTACCTCAAGGGACAAAGAGGAGAGATGGTTACATCTCAATAGGGGTCCAAAAGGAGGTAGTCTATCAAAGAGAAACATGCATCTAATGGAGCTTAAAATACTTAGGGTTAGCTTCATTAAAGACCTCCAAAAGTTAGAGATAAAAAGACATTTGACCTTAGGCAAGCTAGGGCTGACCTTGAGGTGAAAATCCTACCCAAATATGAGGTGCTTGTCAGCTTGCTAACTAAAGTGCTTAAAGTGTTTGTGCGAACCTTGCCCAAATCTTGAGGTGATTTTTATGCTCAAATGACTAAGGTTCTTGAAGTGTTCAATTCAAAGAAAAACTTTCTAGAGGAATAAACGGTTTCCATGCTTAATTGAAGTGCTTGAAGTGTTCAATTCAAACCAAATGACTTAAGAAGCATAAAAGACACATAATTGACTAAGTGCTTGAAGTGTTCAATTCAAACCAAATGACTTAAGAAGCATAAAAGACACATGTCAAAATCCTCCATATGTGGACCTCATGATGTGCTTGAATCCTATTGGATAGCTTTAAAGGGGTCCAATGAGAATTTAGATGCATAAAAATAAATAATTTAGTTCTTTCTCTCAAAGAGAAAAAAGAGAACACATCTTCAAATGATATAACTTAATAATACAAGAGAGAGAGAGAGAGAGAGGGAGGGGAGGGGGGGTAAACTCTCCCACACACACACACACACACACACATTCTCTCATTGTGTGGAGTGCAAAGTGCAAGAGCTCCATCTCCTTCTCCAAGCTTGTTGAGAAGTGGAGAGCCTACACCAACACTCTTGGCTATGGAATGCAAATCCAACCAAGAGCCATGCTTCAACGCTTAAGCTTTCCATCTTCTTCATGTTCATTACTATGCTATTATGGTATGCTAAGCAAGAAGAGTGATGATAAGTGAGGAACTATTTCTATCTCCTATGAATAATTCTTCTTCCTCTTCCTTACCCTCATTCCCTGCTAGCTCTCTCCACCTTCGAAGGTGTTTGAAGCCTTGGTGTTGGAATTAGGGTTGCAGAGAAATGCACACAACTTGGAGAAGATGAAGGAAGCTCAAGGCACACAACTGAGAGTATGTTACTTAGTGTGCAATGGAAAGATAGATAGCCCTGGAGTGATGGGCGTATATACAATGCACGGGGGGGAAAACCTCCTAAAGAGGGAAAAAATGCCCCGATGGTCCTAGTGTCTTCACACACATCACTACCACATGTATATGGTAACACATCCCCCCTGGAGTGATGCGGTGAATGAGAACTAGCACATGAGTAAAGGAAAGTGCCATACCCTGAGGACATGATCAGTCCACAAGGGGGAGTAAGCCCAAAGCTTTGCGAAAAGCTTCGAGCTTCTCACGAGACAATGCCTTTGTGAAAAAATCTGCAAGGTTGTCCTGTGTTGGCACATAAGCCAAGCTGATCTCCCCCACTAAGAGCCTCTCCCTGACATAGTGGTAATGCTCCTCAATGTGCTTTGTGCGAGCATGAAAAACTGGGTTCCTTGCAACTACTAATGCGCTCTGACTGTCAATGTAGATAGCATTGTCATTGTCGTGTCCAACACCCAAATCATCCATAAGGCACCTGAGCCATACACAGTCAACCGTAGCCTGTGAAGACTGCCATGTAATTTTTCCGGTTCCCAAAAATACTCAATAGACAACCCGTTTTGATAGACTCGACTCGTGGGAAAACCATTTCTTGAGTCTAATCTATCTTTGAAAAAATTCTCCAAAATTGACTCAATCTAATATCAGCAAATTCCGACGAGGTTGGGTTCGCTGATGATTTGACCACGAGTCGGAGTTTCTTGACATCTAACACGTAAAAAATATGGATGGGACTATAGAGCCCGGCTTCCAAGAATGCAGTAAACCTATAAACATTAGTAGAAATCTCTCCCGATTGTACTGCCCCTTAAGGTCCCTTTTTCGCGCATAATCGAGCAAGCATTACCTTTTTCTACGCACATTGGACCCACAATTGAAAAAGTTTAGTGAACTAACTAAGGTCGCTCCTCTAGTTGAAGTACTGAGCCTCACAACTAGAAGTGTCCATAGTAGGTTGCTTCTTGCTCAACCATGATATACATGAATTACCAAGCATGAAACAAAAACCACTTGTGGACACTAGCGTGTCAAAACAACCAGCCCAATTTTGAGTCCGAAAAAGCATGTAAGTCTGGCAGCAATGATCCCTCCTTGGGATAGAACATGCCAAGATGTAAAGTTCCACTAAGGTAGTGGAAAATTCTCTTGATAGCCTGCCAATGCTTAGATCCTGGGCTATGCATAAATTTGTTGACCTGTGAGACTGCACCGGCCTCGTGTTCCATACATAAATGAGGCATCCGACAATAGTTTGGTAAAGAGTGACATCTGTAGGATCACCAGCATCATGAAGACTCAATTTTAAACCTGTTTCCATGGGAGTGGCAATAGGTTTCCAATCCTCAAGTCCAAACTTACATAGCAATGTCTCTATGTAACTTTTTTGACACAAGGCAATACCACCATCACATTGCTTGAATTGTATGCCCAAGTAATGATGCAACAGCCCTAAATCTTTCATCTTGAAAGTAGAATTCAAATTAGCCTTAGATTCAATAATATGTCTCTCATTTGGTCCAGTGTGATCAGCGAATCATCTACATAAAGAACCACAACGAGAAGTACATCACCCTCACGCTTTATATACAATGTGCTTTCTGTTGGACTGTTACAAAAGCCTCGTTTGAACAAATGAGTGTCAGCTTTCTCATGCCAAGCACGAGGAGAGTGCTTCAACCCATACAAAGCCTTCTTACATCTGCACACTTTGTCCTCTTGTCCTTTCTTGATAAAACCGCGAGGCTGTGTTACATAACCTTCCTCAAATATGTCACCATTCAAGAAAGAAGTAACAATGTCTGATCGATGTACATCCCATCCAAAATGAGGTGCCAATGCACATAGAAAATTCACAATAGTCATACGATAAGTGGGAGAAAAAGTTTCTTCATAATCTATGCCTTTTTGCTGTGCATAACCCTTTGCAACAAGTCGCGCCTTATGGCGATCGATCTCAGTATTCGGCTTGCATTTCAACTTGTAAGCCCACTTTGTACCAACGGCCTTTTTGCCAGGAGGCAAATCACATAAATTCCATGTGTCATTTTCTATAAGTGCATCATATTCTAGGCAGCCATCCAATTTTTTGAATTTTGTGCTTCATCAAAAGATAGAGGTTCCTCAACATCATGTAAGCTAGACACAGCCAAAGCATAACAATCTGATGCATAAGATGCATGGCCAAAGCCTGAACGAGTACAAGTAGACAAGGGTGCATCCAATTTACTATCACGCAATGTATGCACCAGCCATTTTGGCATACCTCTAGCCTGCTCATTTTCAGCCCTTTCCTCATAGGTACATCATGTACATTTGCATCAGGAATAGGCTGATCTGTAACATTTTTGAAAACCCCCATAGGCTGTACATTTGCCTCATTGGAATTTACATTTGAACTTCCACCACTAAAAAGAGGCAACAAAGTGTCATAAATGTCTTGTGAGCTTACATTACTGTCTCTAGTACATGACATCAAGGGTTGAACAAAATCTTCCACAAACACCACATCCTATGAAACCAAAGTACGCTTTGTTTGCGAATGATACAACCTGTAACCTTTGCTTTCAGCAGTATAACCAACAAAAATACATTTGACAGCCTTATCATCCAATTTTTTGCGTTGTGTTTGTGGCACCAAAGCATATGCCAAACAACCAAAAACACTCATGTGCTCAATAGAAGGCTTTCTATCATGCCATGCTTCATTTGGAGTAATAGACTGCAAAGCTTTTGTAGGACACCTGTTTAGTACATAAGTGGCACACATAATGGCCTCAAGCCAAAAAGAATGTGGCAAAGCTTGACTTTTGATCATAAATTGTGCCATTTCCATGAGTGACCTATTTTTCCTCTCAGCAACACCATTTTGCTGAGGTGTATAAGGCACTGTATAGTGGTGTTTTATCCCATGACTAGCCAAAAATGCATTAAATTCATGAGACATATACTCCCCCCCTCGATCGGAACGTAGGGTGCCCATAGTACATTTTGAGACATTTTCAGCCATAGCTAGAAATTGTTTGAAGCACATAAAAACTTCTGACTTCACTTTAAGCAGAAATACCCATGCATGCCTGGAGTAATCATCAATGAAAGTCACGAAGTAAAGGTAATTTCCCAAGGACGGAATTTGCATGGCCCACAAACATCACTATGCACAAACTGCAACCTGCATGTGGCCCTAACTGAACCATCCTTTGGAAACTTAGAACGCTGCATTTTACCCAAAATACAGCCTTCACAAACATGTTTGACAGGTGCTTCAAGAGGAGCAAAGAAGCAACCATATCAGATTTCTACAAACGTAGCAAATTGGTAAAATTCAGATGCCCAAAACGTGCATGCCACACTTTTGCATCTGAAACAACCCTTGAATCTGCAACTACATTTGTAAGAATTTTTCCACACTTGTTATACAAAGTGAGCTTATACAACCCACGACACAAAAGGCTAGATGCAACAATTTCATCACCAAAACTAAGATCATAAACTGTACATCTATCATCCACAAATTTGACTACAAGTCCAAGTCTAACAAGTGCGGATACATACAAAAGATTCTTCTTGACCTCAAGTACATAAAGTGCATCAACAAGTGTGAAGGAATTTCCATTTGCAGCAGTAAGCACAATCTTTCCAACTCCCTGAACCAGATAAGAGGCATTGTTGGCAGAAGTGAGTGAATTCCCATGAGGGATAGACTCGGGAAAGGTGAACAATTCACGATGTGAGGTAATGTGCTTTGTAGCACCACTGTTGAAATACCACACATGTAAATCTGCAGCAAAAAATTACATGCATGCATCATGGACAGTAGGATTATAAGTGCACTCTGCACTAAAAGCCCATTCTGCATCAACATCAGCATCACATTCTCCTTTCATAGAAGACTTAACAATGGCTGCATTTGTAGTGGAACCAACATTTGCAATGAACCACCCTCTTTCTTCTTAGCCTCTTTGGTCTTCAACTTAAGACACTGTTTGATCAAGTGATCATTAGCTTTACAATAATGGCAACACATCTTCTTTTTGCCTTGATCACCAGAATTTCCAGACGAATTGTTGTCAGCAGAAGCATTAGGAGCAGAAGTTTGCCACTGGCAGCAGAACCATAAGAAGTGGCTGCATTCCTGTTACCACCCTTTCTTTGAGAAACAATAAAAGCCTGTTCAACTGCACGTTGCCTAGTCCTGTTTTTTTTTGGAAAGTGACTCTTGCAACATCAATGTGCATAATGCATCAAACTTGACAATTTGAGGATTTCCTTGGGTCATAAGTCTCCAAGTACTAGAAAAAGTCTGGTAAGAATTTGGTAAGGCATCAAGAATAGTCTGCACAAGGGAACTAGTCCAAATGATCACCTGCAAAAATAAGCTGCTCATTGATATCCTTGACACCGGCGAAGAAAGTGTCCATATCATCTTCCTCATGCATAATCCTCGATTCCAGCTCTTTACACAGCAATGCAATTTTAGCCTCATTGTGGCTTGCATAAAGACCTGCTAGAATATCCCGAGCCTGTTTTACAGATTTTGCTAAACAAATGTGAGGAGTAATGGTGTGCTTCACAGACAATGCAATCAATGCATGAGCCTGATCATTCTTTATATCCCAACGAGCTTGTTTTGCAGTAGGCAAAACAACTCTTGCAGCAAGACCTTCAACGTCCTCAACGTCGCCTACATCCTCAGAACCAGGATGTACATCAATGACTTGCACAATATTCTAGACGCCCTTTGACAGAAGAACATGTTGCATCATGTAAGCCCACATAGGGTAATTGTCCCCATCCAATCTATCCTCAACAGCAAACATCTTGAACATGTCTGTGTTGTTTTCAGCCATGGAAAATGCATGCACCAGTACGTGCTATATAGCACAACCCACAGAAGACTGTATAGGACCTGTTATGCACTAATTGCTGCTGACAAAAATTCTGCACAAAATGATAAAATTGTCTATGCAGACCTGGTTGTAGTGGAAACGGAGGTCGAAATGAGCCCGAATCAAAAATCTTAGCAGACTAAACTCTACGAGCTTACCCAAAAATTTTGTCGACCTGCAAACTCTCGCCAAAGCTCACAGAAATTGGAGAAAGTGAGCAGGTGTGTACTAGAGCTGCTAGCGACTAAGCCCAAGAGGATCCAACCTGCTCTGATACCAATTGTTGGAATTAGGGTTGCAGAAAAATACACACAACTTGGAGATCTATACAATGCACGGGGGGGAAAACCTCCTAAAGAGGGGAAACATGCCCTGGCGGTCCTAGTGTGTTCACACACATCACTACCACATGTATATGGTAACACTTGGGACTAAGGCTTGGGATACTTAATGCTTTTTTCAAATTTTATGTTATGCTCGTGATGCATGAAGCTTTCCATCTTCATAGCATCACCAAGGTCACAAGGAACACAAAGATTGTATTGTACCAAGTCTCTCTTGATGGAAGAATCTATAATACAAACACCTTTTGGAGGGGGGACCGGCTCCAAGTAAATCCGGTCCTGAACTATTGTCATGTTATCTAATACTCTCTCTCTTGCAAAAGTATTGTTCATGCCAAGTTAATTAAGTACTATGTTTATGTTTCTACCATAGATTAAGTTCACCCTCTATGTTCTCAAAGTGATCTCACAAAAATGCTCACTATTCTGCTATTCTCAAAAATCAGAGGCCATTTTCATTACAATTAGGATACCGGTTTTTATCCTAGGGGAGTCGCCCGGTTGTATGGGCAACTGGTTTGGTATATGGCCACCCCGAACTTTGGGTGATGGGTTTCCACCCTGGATTATGAATAAGGAATGGGTGTCATTTTTTCACCCTTAGGTGGTCTTAAGACAAGAAGAGTACTGGTTCTGGTTATTATGGTCAATGTTAGTATCTTGTCTTAAGTTTAAAGATGTTTGTTTGCTAAAAGAATGCTTTTCAATGTTATCTTTAATACTTGATCAAAGGAATCACTGTGACGGAAAGTTAAAAGAAACCATTATTTTAAATGTTAAAACAATGTGAAATAATTATCAGAGTTAGTAAACATCATAAGAAAGCCGTGATAATTAGCTTATGGTCAAAAAACTAACTTAGCTATTCAATTAAACCAGAACATATTGATTTTAGCTGAAAATACTAAAATCAAATAAAAGGGGAAATTAGCTAATCAAGCTAGATAATTTAAAAACAATTGTCAAACTTAGAAAACATAGCTTATGGTCAAAAAGTTTATTTAGCTATTTAATTAAACCAAAACACACTAATTTTAGCTAAAAATAAGAGAGAGAAATTAGCTAATCAAATTAGATAACTATAAGATAATTTTCAAGGTTATTAAAACATCATAAGTAAACCATAATAATTAGCTTATGGCCAAAAAGTCAATCTAGCTATTTAATAAAGCCAAAATAGACTAATTTTAGCTAAAAACTAAAAGGAAACATTATAATATTAATTTAAATAACTACAAGGTAATTACAAGAGTTAGGAAATATTATCATCTAGCTGTCAAAATTATAGCATAATTAGTTATTTAGTTTAAGTAATTGTAATAGATCAAAAACCCTATTTTAAGTTGAAAATTCATTGGGATAAATACAAATGACTATTAAAAGTTTCTTAAAAAATTACTAGAAGTATAAACCATTGATAGAAAGCGGAGGAAATTTAACCTTTCAAATATAATGAATCTAATAAATATTAAGCCAAAAATAAGCAGATTTCAAGCTTAATAAAGATAGGGAAATTAGGAAAAAGATGCAAAAATTTATAAGAAAATTAAGGGAGCTTAGAAAACCCTTACAAAAGCTCTGATAAAGTTATTTTACCTATATAAGCAAATAAGAAATTACTAGGTCAGGCAATCAACATCTAGGACTACAAATTTAACCTTAGTTGGGGTAAAAAAGAGAAATTAGATTGAATACAAAGGTCAAGTCAAGTTTTTGGTTGATTTACCTAATAAATAGACGTCCTTTTTTATAAGGATTCTAAGAAGTCATGACACCAAAAAGGACCCAAGCCAATCCTCCATCTGATGATGAGGGTAGTATTCCCAAGAGACATAGAGCGTCACACGACAACGAGACCGGGCCTAGTAGTAGGCCTACTGATGAGAGTAATCAGGTCCCAACACTTTAGTAAATGCCCGACCAATCCCAAGTGGGTCTTCATAATAATTTAAGTTTGAATAATTCAAGTTTTTCTTTAAATGTTAACATTGCATATGTAAAGGAGGGAGTAAGAAATTAGGAAAAGTAAAACTAGTCGAAAACGAAAGACATCTTCCAAGAAACCAACGTGCACTTGTTGTTAATCGGGAAAGAATTGTTTGATTTAAGGCTGGTTGAATTAGGAAAGATATGATTGATCATCCTTAAGAAAACTTGTCTCAAGACACCTCCGACTCCTTGGTATAGATTGATGAATAATGATGGCTTTCCAGCCACAGATAAGTCGGTTACCCCCATGAACGATGAGTTTCTACTCCGTGCCATGCCTTGATGTTTCTACATAAGTTAGGATGCTGTTTTTTATCCTAGGAGAGCCGCCCGAATGTATGGGCAACTGGTTTGGTGTATGGGCACCCCAAACTTTGGGTGATGGGTTTCCACCCTGGATTACAAATAAGGAATGGGTGCCGTTTTTTCACCCTTAGGTGGTCTTGAGACAAGAAGAGTACTGTTCATGGTTATTATGGTCAATCTTTTTGATGGTCAGTACCCTGTCTTAAGTTTAAAGATGTCTGTTTGCTAAAAAAATGCTTTTCAATGCTGTCTTTAATACTTGATTGAAGGAATCATTGTGACGGAAATTTAAAAGAAACCATTATTTTAAATGTTAAAACAATGTGATAGTAATTAGAAAACAAAAGAATCGTGTGTGAGTGCACGGTGGTAAGTGGGGATTGACTAAGGTTGTCAATCATGGATGGGTGGGCCTGATTAGTCAGGTAACTATCCATCCCTGCGCACTAAATTCATTTAGAAAACTTCTCCAATTGGAAGAGGAGTTCATCAGCGGCGGCTGTGCTCTCAAATCTATTAGGGGGAGGAAAGCGTTGGTTGACCTCATAGAAAAAAGTGTTGATGGGTTGGGGACCTCACATAAACTGCAATAGAACATACCAGAAAGGTCACCCTAGGGTTTAGGAATGCTCTCCTATGGATGGAACGTCAAAAACGAATCATTGACACACTCAATGCAGCAGATTTAGCCTACTAACGCATTGTCGTGAACTTTGATATCTGGGGCTCAAAATGAAGGGGTGGACTTGAAGGCCGACTGTTTGGTTTGATTGTCAACACTTGGATGGTATTTATTGAAAGCAATAAAGGTTTATGATGGGATCTCACGAACAGAAGTACATAGCACATACCATAGAAGTAAGGGATGCAAAGTATGGACATGGTTTTGATACACTGGATGCCTTTAAGTTTTGTGACCTCAATTAAACAATGTCAAGGATGAGCATTTCATGGAAGGGGGGAGTGTTTGTAGATGTTGTCCCGGATATCCTTTCTATTTAAGATTCCCATGTAAAAGTCACATTGTAATATCAAATCGCAAAAGCCCCAACTTTTGGTTTTGGATATGTAAACCTATTTCTCATTATTATAAAGTTGTAATCCATGGGAACATGACCTTAAGCCATTTTTATTAACCCTAGATATAAATGACAAAATGTAAAAGTGAAGAAGGGATCTTTTTGGAAGATAGCACTATATGAATGAGTTGCTTACTCGGAGCAACTTTGTAATCAACATAACTCTTTCTATGGTAATCAGAATCAAGTTTGGACTATTGCATCTTGTTTGTCTCCTCTTGCTCTTTTAATTTGATTGTACCCATTGTCACTTTGTTTTAAGTTTGTAAAAATGTTGTGTGGTCATAAACTTGATGGTTTTTTATGGTATAATGAAGTTTAGATGCGATTTTTTATGGGAAACTAGCCCTAAGCCTGAGTGATGCTATAAGACCACTTCTATTTGTGTTTTGATGACCTATAAATCTATGAATCATGATGTTTGTACCTTTCAAAAGTTAAATAATAGAGTCTACATAGACCCTATTAGTCCTTGCCTATAGTTTCCTAGAGTTTTGTAGCACTCAGAGCTCATTCGATTGAGGAAATCATCAATTAGTTAATAGGAGCGAGGATTCAGCATGCAATAGTTATTGACTGTTTGAAATAATTAGGTGATTTCTTGGTAGTGTATGTCTATTCATAGTAGCTCCATTTGGTTTGACACTCAATGCATCTCCGTGCCCCATCTCGATCGTTTCTTTGAGTATTGACATAGAGTATACTAGTTCTAGATAACTATTCTATAGACGTCCATCATGGCATTGGTGTCGTTGTTGGGGATTGGATCTTATGATGGTTGAGTGATTTTGTGACCGTATTCTCTTTTTCCAAAAAGAGCCACCTTAAAACCACCCTATTTTTCACTAGCAACATAGTGGTGGAACAAGGTTTTGTCACTTAGTAGAGATCGAGGACTATTTAGAATTTCCATTTGATAGCAAAGAGTGTTGTGATTGAGTGACTTTAAACCATTTCAATCATCAAATTTCTTGTTTCTTTCACAGTGTGGTACACCTTATCCCATTAATCATATTATCCTATTTTGTTCATTTTATTTTATATTTATATTTTCAATTCATGTGAGTAGGTTAGCTAGCTAGAGAACCATTACTTTGGGATATACAAGTCAGGAATCTGTCAAGAAACCATCTTTGGGCCAAAGAGACCATAACTCTTTGAAATCTAAAGAAGTGTTGGTAAATAGGACAAACAATGACCAAATTTAAAAGTATCATACAATATAGCTTCCAAAGGCCCTGTAGCATAGAATTGGAAAATCTTAGTGCAAACTATTGAGGAACACTAATCATGATTCATGTACCTCAAATCAAAAAATGCAAAACTTATATGCATACTAAAACATAATGATTTGCTTACACCAAAACCAACATTTTGAGCCCAAAAAGATTAAGAAATCTCCATCAAATCAAGAAATTCAAAAACATAGCTTAAAAATAGAAAAATACAAAGCAAAATTCAATTTTGGGATCCAAAATAGACACAAAATAGGGAAATAGCTTACAAATAGCCTCTCCAAGCTGCTACTAAAATATGGTGTCCAAATCTTGCAAGGACTGAATTGCAATTCATGTACTTCTTTGGGCCTAAAAGCCATCCACAACATAGTGCTGCTATGAAAAAGCAAAGCTTGGATTTCGTCATCAGAGAAACCCTAAAAAATAGAGTAAAGATCCAAAAATACAATAGAAAGTCAAAAGCCTCCTTGTAGACCTAGAACTCTGGCTTAATCCACAAGTAGGGAGTCAAATTGACATGAAACATTGGAGATTCTCTAAACATAGACACAGTAAAAAAACTGAAAAAGTCTCAAACTTGGAACACATATCGCGATTCATGTACCCTAGAAACCTGAAGTAGCTGGAACATAGATAACTCCAGTAGTGTACATACACAGAGTGTGGTCACCTGACAAAAAATCACCCAAAAGCTTGCAAAAGTTGGATTGCAATCAAATAATTTCTTTACTAGACAGAGACTTTTTAGACTCAATCTTCTTATCTCTAGTCTGGTATTTGATACAATAGGTCTGATTGCATTAGGAGTGTTATAATATTGATGGAGTGGGCATCCAAAAAATGTATATCTCTTAAGTTCTTTTTGGTCTATCATTGAGCACCTATGTCCCTTTATTGTATGTAAAAGCATACAACCTTTTGTGCTTTGATAACTCTCCTATGTAGGGGGTTCATCACATTTTTCATAGTGCATTTGTTCATCATTATTGAATTTATACATCCCTATGTGGGTATTGTCAGTGTTGACTCGTTTCAAGTCGTGCACACACCTTAGTTTAGCATCTGGCTTGTCCAACTTAGACGGCTCATCCTCTGTCTCTACATCAACTTTCTCCTAGGTCCTTAAACTCACTAGGCCTTTTCTATAATTTCATGTAATAGCGATCCATGCCATCTTTGTAGATCTTTGCACTCATTATTTTTGAATTAATAATTTAAGTGCAATAATTTTGTTTTGGGTGCTTGTTGGGATGGTCCTTCTTCCACATTTGATCCCTCCTTAAAATTCACCTTGTTGAATCCCTCAGCCATGGTGGTGTTAGATCTCTCTCATGATGTATCAGACAATCTTTCCTCAATGATCAGCTCTAAAGGAGCCAAAGGTCCCTGATTCACACTTGCTTCAGTAAAGATAATGCTCACTTGGTCTCCTACAATTGGGTTTCTAATCAGGTAAGATATACCTGATCTCAAATACATCAAGAAATAATCACTCTTGCAAAAATCCTAACTTGTTACCTCTTCGGTCCCTTCAAAAATCTTCAAATTGGAATCACCTCAAGTTGCAGCACTCTAACCTTCACAATCTGCACAATAAACACTTGATGTCTATGAGCTTATAGCCACTCTATTAGTCAAAAATTCATGAATTGATCAAACAATTGCACTTTTTGCACAAAATCTATCTTGGCTTTCAAAACCCTCTAATGATGCCCCAATTCAATTTTGAGAAGACCTATGCAATTCTTATGATTATATGTGTGTGTGTGTGTGTGTGTGTGTGTGTGTGTGTGTGTGTGTGTGTGTGTGTGTGTGTGGTATCACTCTAGGTTCATTCTGTTACAGGGGGAAATGGATCACGATCCATGTTTCGAGAGCTTTTCACAATGCAATCATATGCTTGATCTTCTTCATTTTGCTTTTCCTGTAGACTTCTTCTGGCCTCATTGCCTTTTTCCAACTTCTAGTGTTGTCAATCTTTATCTGAATTCTCCTATTGGGCCCCTGAATAATCAGCATTGGAAAGGGGAATGGGGGAATACACCCGACACACAAACAAAGGCCTATCTATAGCTCAGGGTATCACAACACCCCTATCCTCTCAGAAAACACCTTCAAAAACACACTTTACACTAGTAGACCACCACATGCTCACTTCCCAAGCCTAACGCACTCCACAAGACCACCACACAATGCACACTCACTACCACAGTCTATCTCCACCCTTGCACAGGCACACAGACGCTCAATCTCACTCTCTCACACAAAGCACTGTCGGTCTGGGGGGCACACACATCCACATTGTCAACACCGCGGAGAAACATAAGAGCAGGACAAAGAGAAGGGGGAAGGGGAAACGAGAGCAAGACTAGGCAATAGTGCTTGATTACACTGCAGAAGGCACATACAAAGCTTGCACTGCCATCACAATGGCCATTTTCATGAAAAATTACAAATGAGGTTGACAAGCACACTCCTATGTCAAAAAACTCCACTCTGCACGTTTCAGACGACACAAAAAAAGGCCTTCTTTTGATTTAAAAAAGGGCTTTTATAGTAGGGGACCTTCAACTTTGGAAACTACACCCCAATTGGTCCACTTGGCATCTCAAATTGGAAACTTTGGGAGGGGTAGCCGACTTGTTTTTCATCGGCTCTCTTCATTTGAACTTTGGGGGGGGGGGGGGGGGGGGGGGGGGGGGGGGGGTGCACTAGCGATGTCGCTAGTGCCCATTGTTGCTGTTGTTTTTTTTCACCTCTTTCCTTTCCACTTTGACACTAGTCTCCCTTGAACCAACTCTAACCACCCTAGATTTGCCCTCTTGATCAACCATATTCTCCTTGAACCACCCCTTTGATGGGCCTTTGACTTGCCCCTTTGCTTACTTTATCCGGCCCTTGACTGCCACCTTCCACGAGCCATCTCTCTCTCTCTCTCTCTCTCTCTCTCTCTCTCTCTCTCTCTCTCTCTCTCTCTCTCTCTCTCTCTCTCTCTCTCTCTCTCTCTCTCTCTCTCTCTCTCTCTCTCTCTCTCTCTCTCTCTCTCTCTCTCTCTCTCTCTCTCTCTCTCTCTCTCTCAAGACCTCCCTCGGGGGGGGGGGGGGGGGGGGGGGGGGGGGGGCGCTTTGACTTTACCTATAAAAGGAGGGGCCTTGGACGGTCGTGGGACTAAACCCTTCTGACCACCACATCATCACCTGTTGGAACCAGCGTCAACCACCACACCAACTCCTGCCAACTAGCGAGCCGCCACCACCCAAACGCCGTCGTGCGCCCAACTGGCCACAACCCCCACCTGCGCAGCACCAGCGAGGAGGTGCCATTGCCAAGAGCCACTCTCTCTCTCTCTCTCTCTCTCTCTCTCTCTCTCTCTCTCTCTCTCTCTCTCTCTCTCTCTCTCTCTCTCTCTCTCTCTCTCTCTCTCTCTCTCTCTCTCTTCAAGTGACTATCTAAGGCCTCATAGCCCAGCGTATGTACACCACCTTGTGAGCTCCATGTTGTACCTGTGGGACTCCTCTTTGCACCACGTGGTAGCATGTGAAGGTCTCACCCTTTAAACTCCCCCAAGCTTTACAAAATTTTCCAAAAAAACCCTTGATTTGCTTTATTTTCAACCCCTTCCAATGTCCTACTCAATCATTGGATCTTAGAGCCGCAAAGCCCGACCGGTAGAGTCAGTCCTTGACTTCAAACCTCCACGTGCTTGCTGCACTTTGAATTTCTTGAGCCCTCCTCCCAAAGCCATCCAAATTGCCAAAATCAAGCTTGCACCATGACGTTGGGAACAAACGCCAACCTCAATGTGCAATATTCCTCTAGTCCGGGCTCCGATTGAGGTGTTGCGAGTCCCCATTGACTCCACTTGATTCATATTACCCTCTAGAACTCAAAGATACCCCTCCCCGTGGGTCTATGCACAAATTATACAATTTACACTTTTATACAATTTACAATATACATCAGAGTTGCGGAAGCATTTGCATAGGGGAGGAGTTCTCAGTGCCCGGCCAAGCATGGAGTTTAGGCCACGAGCCGAACTGCATTCAGAGGTACCTAGTGGCTAGTGCTACCCCTGAATGGGTGTTATGAATGAAAGCATACTCAAGAAAAAAATAACAACCATTTGGAGGGTGAATATATGTGTACACCGCATTGCGGGAAGAGAGAGAGAGAGAGAGAGAGAGAGAGAGAGAGAGAGAGAGAGAGAGAGAGAGAGAGAGAGAGAGAGAGAGAGAGAGAGAGAGAGAGAGAATATAGTGGAGGGTGAAATAGATGCACAAATACATGAGAAAATGACAACAGAGAATCTTTAAAGGCCCCGTCAAAATAAAACAAGCAACCATGTATTAATGAAATGAAAAAATCTACAGATCTCTCTCTCTCTCTCTCTCTCTCTCTCTCTCTCTCTCTCTCTCTCTCTCTCTCTCTCTCTCTCTCTCTCTCTCTCTCTCTCTTAATTGTTCCGCATTTAAGTCTAAAAACTAGATGGTTGTTGGTCGCAGGTTTCAATGGGACCCCTATGAATTCAATAGGATGTGGTTTTTCAACCTTGTTAGAATCTCCCCATGGAAAAATTTCAAACTGGAACACACAAATTGCTAGCATGGAAACTAGAGAACATTTACGTTCTTATTGGGATTCCAAGAAAAGAGAGCATCGTGTAAGAGAAGCAACACAAAAATTGCAGGTCGATGGAAAGAGTGTTGAAGCAGATGAGACCAAAGTGCTGAAGATGTGCATGCCTGTTGTCACTTGCTTTCGAAGGCAGACATGAGTTTTGGACATAGCAAGCCAAAGGAAAGTTCTCCAACAACTCATCCTTTAGCCTTGTATCTCTAGGCTACATGATGCATCAAGTTAAATTACTTGCAAATGTGAAACACACTTTAACTCACATTAAGTAGCCTCACTCAGTAGATGAGATGTTTGTGAAGAGTTTTGCAATTCTGATGTTGATGAACTCAGGGATGGAGACCCCAAGCATATAAACTTCTCTCAAGTAGCAAGATACCTTGGCGTTGATCAGCAAACGTTGTTGCAAGCTAAGCTACATTTGTCTAGCGAGAATGAAGACATGCTTCCTATCTTCATGTGTTGGAGAGGCTGGCTACATGCCGTTTAGCAAGAGATATGAGGGATGTTGTTGCCTCCTTCTAAATTACAGAGGTTTCCCCCAACAAGAAGGACATATGCAACATGAGGATTGGGACATGCACATATGTGCAATATCCATCCAATCCACTTGTTGGATGAGTCTCATGTATATTTTCATTGCATCCAAATGTGTGTTGTACTGTACATAGTTCAAAGCTTAGATGTGTAAATCAACTTTATAAAGAAATAGCTGCTCCATATTGCCTACTTATTTAAAATTATGTGGGTGCTACCTTTACTTATTACTTGAGTGCTTTGATGGTTTTGTGAATCTAATGAGTAATGGAGTTTGTTAATGTACTTAGCTCTCCATATTTTTGTGAAGTATGCAACCCAAATGTTTGCATTAAAACAATGCACTTAGGCTTGATATATTATTTGACTGCTTGAAAGTCATGATTGAGTTACAAGACAGTGGAGAAATCTAATACATGTATCTTAGATCAAATCTACTACTTTTAAGCACAAGGCCTTGAAGCACTGAAAGATACATAGCTTTGCTTCAAACCTGATTTTTATTGCTTTGATAATTTTCTTTTGTACATTAAAGCCCTGTGCTTGAAAGTAGTCCGCTTTAAAGTAGACTATTGAGCCTTGTGTTATAAAGAAGTCTGCTTTAAAGCAGACTATTGAGCCCTATGCTTAAAATTAGTTTGCTTTAAAGCATAATACTTTGCCCTATGCTAAAAAGTAGTCCAATTTAAAGCATGTTGCTGCTTTAAAGCACCAAGCTAAATTACCAAAGCAGTAAGAAGCATATTTCAAGCAAAGCTATGGATCTTTTCAGTGCTTTATAGTCATATCCTTAAAAGTAATGGATGCTTGCTCTAAAATACATAAGTTTTCCCACTGCTTTAAAGATTACTGGCACTCAACCCAGCACATGGTGTGACGTGCTTAAAAGTAGTACATGCTTTGAAGCCATAATATGCTGAAAAGTAGTAGATGCTTGGTCTAATACATTAGCTTTCTTCACTGCTTTAAAGCATACTACTGAATCTTTTAATTGAAAATAGTTTGATTTAAAGCAGATTAATGAGCTTTATGCTAACTTGCTTTAAAGAACAACCCTAAATTATCAAAGTAGCAAGCAATAGATTTCAACAAAGCTATGGATCTTTCAATGCTTTTAAAGTCCTCAACCATATGCTTAAGGTAGTAGATGCTTTAAAGCCCTGTGCTTAAAAATAGCAGATGCTTGCTCTAAAATACATTAGATTTCTCCGCTACTATAAAGCATACTACTAGTAATAACCAGAGTACTACTTTAATGTGGTTGTAAGATGATAGCTGACCTATTTATTTTGCTGTAGGTTCAAATCTTCAATCGATTTCAAAAAGTACATACGAAAACAAATTAATCACTCAGAACCTTGAGAGTTTAAAGCCCTTGTTCATACGCAAGCTGAAAGATTGATATAACATGTTGTTGTGCATCACATGTCCAGATGATGTTTATGAAAGATGCACTAAAACTTGTACATCGTCCTCAATTTGGGATTCACAATGCATCATGTGGGTGTTTTTGCCATGTCTGTCATATTGCATCATAGCCAATTACGTGTGGCGGTATGCAATACAAATACACAAGTGTCACGACTATTTGGGAGTCTATACTTTAACCCAAAAAGTAGGGATCAGAGTATCACTCATACCCTTGTCTTATGGGAGAATACAAGAATTGTGGCATGCATAAATTTCAGGTGTGCCGAAGAGAAATGACAGAAGACAATATTTTGCAAGTTAGCGTTAAGGTGTTTCACGAGGTGGAGTCAGGGATTGATGAAGATGGCAAGAAGAAGACTAGAAAGGATGTGTTGCATAAGAAGATGCGTTGCACAAAACTCCTATGTTGGTTCAAGGATCACATAAAGCAGTTCATACAACACAACCTTGCTTATAGATGTGGCAAGAAGAACAGTTCAAGTTGTGTCTTGGAACATTCCTTTGCAGAAAATTACTCCTTCAATGAGAAACATGAAATATGGTCCATGCAATTGTACTCCAGCCAAGTTATTTCATTGGTCCACATTATCTACTACCGCTTATTTGGGAGGAGAGGTCTTGAAGACAACCCATTTCTATATCTCAGATGACAAGGTTCATGGTACCTTGTTTGTGCAGCACTGCCTTCTATTGAATGATAGTGGTTAGAGGCCAAAGTGTCATTGGGTATGGTCGAACAGTGGCACCACCCAATTCAAGCCAAAGCGGCCATTCTATTTTTTTATCAGGTACTTCCAACTAATAGGCAAAGAGACGTGCTAGAAATTGCTGGTTTTGACCATGGAGAGGGACAACATGATGGTGCCGGTGTTGTGATAAAAAGTACACTCACTCATGAGAAGCTGAAGGTAGATGGGACGCTTGAAATGTGCATCCGAGTTGATGTATTTCTTGACAGCAACCAAGGAGCCCAAAAGGCTGTATTCAACATGAAGTGAAGATAGCTATAATAAGTAGAGCTCCCTCTGAGAAGATCATGGCTATGTAGACCAATCATCCTCATATGCCAAAGGGAGTCTACCAAGGACAAGACAAAAAATAATATCGAATGATTTCTACTTTGCAAGAGTAGCTTGCTAAAGAGGTACAACTAATTATTGACATAGACTAGGAAAGCGAAGAAGATCCTTAGAGTAGACACTCTACTCTTAGAATGATTTTGGATTTTGCAACACTCTAGATAATCATCATATTCTTAGAGAATTGATGGTTGACAATGGAACAAAATCCAACCTGGCTTACACTTGAAATTGAAACAAAATCCAACCTAGCTTAAGAGGTCACCAAATTCTTGTCTTTCTATGGAAATTTCTAGCTCCTTTTGCTGCAAGGTGACTCCCATATTCCTCAACACTCCAACTCTACAAATTAAAAATCATATTAGAGGTATTGAAGTCCTATGTGTTGACTCTAAGATAGTACCCTTGAACTATTATGTTCGCCTATTCAACCATGAGCAACTAATTCTTTTATCTTGAGCATAAACCTATTATCTATGACCCTTAGCACAAAGTTTAATATGAATTGAAGTTTGGGACTAACACTTTGCTCATTTGGTGGTTGAGTTGCCTCATTTAGACTATGCCAAAGGGTTCTCATTGAAATACTAGCAAACTTACTTTATTTTGAAATTGATCTTACCATGGAGTAAAAGATGAAGTAATTGAGCTTGAAGATTGATGGTTGATGTGGAACGCTGGGTAATGCTAGACCTATGGTGCTTTGTTCCTTGAAGCTAGTGAAGAAACTCTCATCGTGCTAACCTTTGACATAGAGTTGCCTCTTGAATTTAAAAGCATATGAGATTTCAAGGTTGGAGGCGTTGGGATGCTCTACTTTTATTGCACCCTTGAGGTAGAAACTAGGCCTATTCATGTGGTAATTTTCTAATTTCCTCATCATATGTAGAGTTGTCCCATATTTTTATAGTGCCCACAACTTTACTCATAATTTTTAAGATTGTAGATATGAGAAATTATTAATTAGATTGGGGCCAAGGGCTTTCGTTTTGTAATTATTTTATCTACAACACTTAGATTGAAATTTTTGAGAGTAAGTTTGGTCAAAGGACCTAATATTGACCATGGCACAAGTATGATCCAATTTGTGTAAAATCATTGCACGCTTCACTGATTTTTGTATGTGCTTTAAAGCATAGTGCATACACTTTAAAGTGGAATGTCATGCTTTAAAGTTTGACTCACTCCTTGTTTGCTACATGAGAAGCTCTAAAGACCCATGTTAAATTTCTATTTGTATCTTGAGCTACATTTCCGAGGGCATGATATTTTATACAGCTTCATGCTCCTTGCCGCCCTGACAATCCTCTACAGGCACAATGCTCTCATAGGCCCGTTACCCAACATACTCCTTATTGACGCACCTGCTCCATGGGTTTTGGATACAAAAGTCACAAAAGCATGATAGCATTCTGTACCGCCGCAAAACTTTTGTATCAGTACATGAGTAGCCATTCACACTATGCATAGATAGTGTCTTATCAATTGGCTTGTAGTTCCATTGGCGTGTCCTATAAACTTCACCAAATATAGTGTCCTTGAAAACCCTTGAATTTCTTGAGTGGTTAAACTTTCCCTTTATACTTTCACACTCATGATGGAATTAAACCTCTTGCTTAGCCCAATTCACATAGATATTGTGCTTTCTAATCCATGCTCTTCCAAGAAAAACCTGATCTACTAGCTTTCGTGTAGGCAACACAGAAAGCTTGTGCAACACGATGCAATCATTAACGTTGACCTTGAGCATTAGTCTAATGAAATTGGGAGAGATGGACTACCACCATCACTTGAAAATATTCAAAAAAATAAGAGAATTATAATATAATTACATGACCGTAAGTAGAACCTTAGAGAGAGAGAGAGAGACGTCACAATATTGAGAATTGGAATGGCCAAAACCCATAGGGATTTTTGTATTATAGAAGCTTTCAGCAAAGCTAAATACAATCATGATACATCAAGTTTCACATAAGGTGGCCTTTTTATTGTGCCAACATAACGGCCTTCTCCAATCAAGCCAACAATTTTTTATCAGAAACATAAACTCATAGATCAACTCCTCTCTTTGGAGAAGCATCATCTACTTCCTTCCTCGATAGCTCTTCCTCCTCCTATAGAAGCTTAAAAAAACACACACAAAACTCTTAGAAACATGTGCATGCTTCTCTTTAGAAGAATTTTACTTATAGAGTTCCATGCACGGTTCATGCATGGCAAATAACTTCTCCAGTATCTTCTTTGCAATTGGTGAGAATAATTAGCAAGCAAATCGCAAGAAAAAAAACTAAACACGGTTAAAACATGAAACTAATACCATAGACACATAGAGCTTAAAGAGAGCTTTCTTTTGAGTCATAAGTTGCTCAATTCTTCCAATCAAAGCGCAAGTTATGGCCGTTTTTGTGGTCAAATCTTTGATCTTCTTAACATAGCTCCTTATTGACAATTTGCCTTGTTTTAATCTTGTCCAGCTTGCACAAAATGTGATCATCTCCTCTGTTGTGTAAATACTCCATGCGAAATGCTTTAATCACTTTGTTGTGCAATCTGAGGTGGCACACTGGATAATAGTAATACCACTTTCTAGTTGCCTCCTTCAAAGTTTGAGGAAAATACTCTCCCCATTCATCCTCATATATGTCCTTCAGCTCAGCGTACTGCTCAATTGCCTGAATGTGTATATTTGGGTTGTCTTTCCTTCTTCCTTTGAGACTGGAAAAGAAACCTTCAGCTTAGTAGTGATGAATAGATCTAGCTTCTTGAAGTGGTTTCTTGTCTCTGGACCGTCTTTTATTGTAATGGTCTATCTTTGCTTCCCAAACATTGTTATCATTAGTATCATTCATTGTATCAATTTTAGGCTTCCTTGCTGGCTTCTTTCTTGTGGATTTGTGACTCCACTTATTGCCCTCACTGTCATCAATATGTTGTTTGCTTTTGTGAGATCCACTGGATTGAGTTTGTTGGTCTATTCTCTTTGCATGTCGCCTTCTGGAATGAGTCAAGTGCTGAGAATCCATGGATTCCTCAGTTATCCCTAGACCTGGAGGAACATCTATCTCACTTACAGGTTCTCTCTCAGTATTAGCACCTCGCTCTGACTCCTCTTGGAGGGTATTGACCCAATCCGGATCATCCTTGAATCTTGTCACTGGCCTCTTGCCATGCGGAACTCTTCTAGGTGGCATGGGGAATTTCAGCTAGCTCTAACACCAACTAAGAGATAGTTCGTTTGTCAAGAGAAACTTAGGTCAAGCCACCGTGATCACCAAAATGGAATTATGTGGTCACTTGTGATAGCTATTCCAAGTTGGCCAATTAGAGTTAGTTCAAATCAGATAAGCAAAATCAGATAGAGACTTTAGATATCATAACAGACAAAGAATAAAATGAGATAATAGATTGGAAATGAAAGGGAAACTAGAACTGGTATTGGAATATATATTTATATCAGTATAACTATAGTACAATAGTAGGAGCCAAAGTCTGCTATGGACTTAGTGATAAAAGAGTTACAAGAGTAGGTATTAAGAGCTGCAAGACACTAGACTTTTTAATAGTGAAACCATAACCCACAAAATGAATAGTGGGTCCTATTTATAGCCTTCAAATTGGTCCTCTGACTAATTTTCTCATGTACAATTATTGTATTCTTGAGCCCCTGTAATTAGCAGTTCAGTTGCCAGTTTGGACTTTCCATCTAGAGGTTATTCCCACCGTCTACATGCATCTAAAAAGAACTCTCATGCTCTAGACAAAGATTTTATCCTTGCTATCATGTAGTTGGTGTGCTTTTATCTTTAGAATAATATCTAGATCACACACATACTCTTCTGTAGAAAATTTTGTACACTTTGTGATACTTCAAATATTGAGAAACATATTCAAGAATATGTCTTGCTCTCAAGTATTTCAAGTTAAGACCTTATCATCATAACATTAAATGTAGCTTGGATGGCACAATGTCCTTTAGTAAGAGAGACATGGGATTTAAGAACAATCTTCTCTCTCCTCATTCATGCAACACAAAACCTTGTGTGTCAATTATAGTATATCACCTACAATATCTATCGTGCTAGGCAGCCATTGAAATATGCTACTAACATAATTTGAATCCTTGTGAATTATGAGAAAGCAAGGCTTCTAATAATCCGATATGGATATCAAAGCCTAGTGTCCATCGAGCCATTAAGCAAATTGAGCAAATTCAAAGGATAGTCACACAAGGACCAAAGATAAGGTGGGTTCCAAAATTGCTAGTATAAACTCAATTACATAGAACCCACACACATCTTCAACCGCTTCTCAAAACGCAAGATCCATTAGTCCCTACCACAATCCTAGGACTTGTTCCACAAAGCACTGTCATTATACGACAAGCAAGTCAAGAGGAGCCAAAATATGCCAATCTATTAGAAAAAATGGTGGCATCCATGGACCAACATAATGAAAGAGGCATAAATCTCCAAGAACTTATGGAATTGGGTTTTTGGCATTGAACAGGTACCTCCAAGTTGCCATTAAAAATACATGGCATAAAAGTCAGAGTCGGGCAACTAAGCCACTAAATGAGCAGGCGTTCGTCCCAAATATTCAAGTAATATTCTTTTTGTTCTAAGCGTCTTAGATATTCTAGTTACTGCTCAACTAGAAGAGTTGAGCATAATTACATTGTGTCTCTCATGCTGGTATAGGTGAGTATAAGAATCGAAATCTATGTATTTTTTGCATCTCGTGAAGTGAAGGAGGAAATCCAAAAGACACTCATGCATTGACCATAATGAGGTATCAGTGGAGAAGCTTCTACATTGAAAACCCTTTTTGGAAATGTGAAAGCTATTGCAACGTCCTTTGATGTCACATGTGCTACATTTGTTCCTTGAAGCACCCATCAACTCCATCTTTCACACTACATGCTTTTGTTTGATAAATTTCACATATGCATAAAGGGTGTCCCATAATTGGCACTTGCATTAAGCACTCTTCCTTTGTTTCTCCCAAACACTCACCTTGCATGAACATGTACTATAAGTCCAAATGCTCAACTCCAATAAGAGTGTATACCAAAGGCACTTTTTTTCCTTCGGGTTTTTTCCCTTTGGTCATCCAAGTTTTAGACCCTAATCTAGAAACCCTCATCATCATCTTCTTGTACATTTTTCTTCTACATCAACAATAGGAAATGGCTACCCAAATCACTATACAACAACTTAGAGCTACAAGTGCATATCCCAACATAATTATCAATAGAAAATCTTACATTCAAGGACAACAACCAAGCTTCATGAAACACAGGCAAAATGAAGAAAGGCATAAAAAGACAATGGACAAACAATGACAAATTCAGCAAGAAATCTCTCAACAACAAGCAGAAGGAGCTCAATAATATTGAAGTTAGTGAAGTATTATATGATACCAAGAGCAATTCCATCACCAAGTCATTGATAAACGGAGGCACATCAAAAGCCATCTTCACGGCCAAAAGTGGAAACAAAGAGAAGAATGAGCAACAGGATGTAAAATTGCTTCAACAATTGAAGCCCAACACATGCGTCAGAACATAGCAGATATGAAGAACTCAAGGAACAAGGGAGCATCATCCACGACAAAGCATACAAGGCTAAAGACCAACCTTGAAGGCAAAGCTGACAACAACCCTAACAACAAGCTTGCACATGGTCGTTTCAAGGGACGCCATGAGCCAGGAACGGGGGAATGTTAGCGGATTAACCAAAAGGGTGCCCACGTGGTCGGACATGTAGACAGACACCACATTTGTACTCTACTATTTTTATAAGCTAGTGTAGCTACTCTGTGTGTAAATCTTGATTCTAGCGTAAAAGGTCAATTCCTGAGTTGTAAGTCTTTCATGATTTCTGTAAAGGCCCATGTGAGCCAACCACTGGCCATTTAGAAATCCCTAGGTATATAAAGGTCAATAACCTCAATGTGAAAGGGAGGCTTACCTTTTGAAGGGAAGAAAGAGCTTACTATGCATACGTTCAAGCGGCTACAATGCTCCAACTTGTAATCATTGCAACTTATGATTGGGTAATCCATTTTTAATTCCAAAACTTGCATGGTGTTCCTCTCTCTTTGCTCTTTCATTCAAGTCTAAGCATTGTCAATTTGTTGAGGTTCTTGATTACAAGTTAGTGAACCTAACCTTCAAATTTGAGGGCTTAGATCACTATTTTTTGACGTTTCGACCATAGGAGAGTGTTCCTAGACTATAAGGCGATCTTTTTGGATAGTTCCGTTGTAGGTTTTGGAACCTTTTTCATGATGGATTGTGATTTTGGTACCTTGTCAGGTTGGAACCATACTTGGTAGGATAGTGCCCCTAGGTGTCTTAAACTTTCTTCTAAAGTTTCATTGCATTTTGACTTTGTTTGAGTGTTGAAATGACGTGATGACCTAGAGCGATGAGGTAGGACATAGGCAAATTTTTCGATCATTGAAGTAGTGGTTTGTTTATTGAGTTGTTGTGTTTTCTTGATAGATTCACTTCTTAAGTTTGACAACCTCAAAGACTCTCCATGCCCCATCTGAGTCACTTCCCTAAGTATTGACATTACGTTAGTACTAGATAGCTATGCTACAAACGTCCGTTGCGATGACCTGCTAACAAATGGGAATCATGGAGTGCAAAATCATGCTTTTTTGAGCCATTATATAAAAATTGTGCTTATTATATCTTGCAAGTCAGAGAGGTCATATTTAAAAAATTTGGTTGCCGACGGTAGAAGATGTATCACACACATATCTTGAGAAATTTAGAGTCATATGGACATTGTTTGCTACTTGAAATTGAGTGTTTGGAATTGAAGATTGCAGATTGATTATTTTGCTATTTTTGCAAAATTAACTAATTCTTTTTACCAACACTTCATGTACATACATGCAAGTAATATACTAACTTGTATATTGTTGATTTTATAGGATTGATCGAGACCAAACTTGCGCTTAAAGTTAGTTTGGATTTACGACAACTGAAATGGGTTGGTGTTGGTTCTAAAGGCTAGATATTCAATTTCATTTAGCATTTTTGGTCTTTACGTACCTTAGATCACACCATGTACTAGAAAATTAAGGTTCTAACCAAGAAACAGAAAGTAGAGTGTCCACGGAGGAGAGTGTCACCCAAGGAAGACTATTAGAGACCATAGTTGAAAGATTGCCTAACACTTACTACCGCTCCACTTTAGAGATGTATTCCCTTTCCACCCATTTGGGTATTGGGACCTCGCTCAAGTTTATGCATATATTGATCTTTTATAAGACCAACAAGCATGGGACTCAAGTTTATTTTGATCCTAATGAGGAGAATGTGGTTAGTTGATGACCATACTATTGAATTTGAAGATGAGTCTAGAGACAATAAGCAAGAAACCTTCTACACGGACCAAAAAAAAGTGCAATACTTAAAGATCATAAATTTTAACACTGTGAACAAATGAGGACTAAAAGGTAATACACTGATTCCAGACATGACTACCAAAGAGGAACCACCTATGTTAGAGTTAGAAGGGTATGATCAGGTTGAGTAACTCTAAAGCTATACCAATTGATAACCCAAGACTAGGAGGCTATTACTGGGAGGACAATAATGTGATAGATTTGCTATGGATAGCTCATGAAAAACTAGAGCATTTAACACCCTTAAAGATCATGTATATTTCAAGATCACGGAGTAAGGTGAAGCAAACCTTCTTGTATACCTCTTTAGGAATCGCTATAACAATGACTTTGTTACGATGACTTAAAAAGAGGTTGAACAGACCAAATATTATGGCTACTTGATTAAGGACATGATCATGGGAATGGGACTTGAAATTGACCAAAAATTTGGATTGCCAGAAAGAGCTTTTGGCAACATGGCCAATCAATAGGGCAGTGCAGCCCAATGAACTCACTTCAATAATGAGAATTAGGTGAGAGGTGGAGAAACAAATGCAAAACAAGGAAGATTGGGTGACACTAGAATGAATTGAACACTTATGATAGCTATTCCAGGTTGGTATTTAAAGTTCATTCAAATCAGGTCATGACTTTAAATCAAACAAGACTGGAATGAAATGTAAGGATTGCAACTAAATATAGATTGAACTAGAAAATGATACTGAACATTGAAATTGGAGATTGGAACTGGAATAAATTTAGATCAGTATAGACAAGTACAACAAGATGAGCCAAGTTTGCTCTGGACTTGATTAGAGTTACAAGAGCGTAAGGAGCTTCAAGATACAAAGTAGTGATAGCGAAGCATATCTAATGTAGTATGTAGAGTCCTTTTTATCACCCTTGGACTGGGTCTCTGACTAATTGTACACTGCACCAATTACCACAATAATTGGCCCCAATAGTTAGCATTCCAACCAACTCAGTCACCCATCTGAATCTCTGTTTGGAGGCTCTTCCGACCATTCACATTTCCTTCCCCCCTTTCTTTGAATTTTGAAGTGTTTCCAAAATTTCAATAGAGTATGATCAGTTAAGGGTTATCAATACACCTGACTTTCTTCTTTTTATTTGAGGACGTTAGCGGATTGATGGAACAGACGCCTACCTGGACGGACACGTAGCCGGACACTACATTTATGCTCTATTATTTTTCTGAGCTAGCTAGTGATACTCTATGTAAATCCTAATGTAAGATCCCCAATTTTTGGGTCTCTTCTAAAAATAAGAAAAATAGCTTTCAATATCTATGTTGCCAAATTTTGACTTAAGATGCTTGATTGACAGTATTGGAAGGTTCTACAGCAAAAAGCAAGGTTGTTTCCATGTTCCAGTAGGTTAAACGGAGGTTTGGTTCAGTTTTGGAAAAATCCGATATTTTTAGCTTTTTCATGCTTTTTATGCTTTTAGGTGCTTTTTTGCAAAAAGCAAGGTCGGATCCTTAATATACGTGTTCCAGGGAAGCTATGATTCAATTTTGTAAAAATCTGCTTTTTGAGTGCTTTTCACTCTATTTTTAGCTTTTCATACTTTTTAGTGCTTTTAGGTGAAAAGCGAATCCGCTTTCTTATTCCAATGGACAAGGGGAACCCGTGGTTCAATTTTATTTTTTATTTTTTGCTTTTTACGCTATTTTTAGCTTTTTGTGCTTTTGACGTTTTTGAAAAGCAATGTGCTTTTTATGATGACCTAAACATAAAAATATTAATTTTAGTCTCCGTCAGATTTAAAAATGATCGCCCGGAGCAAAAACATGACCAGACGGGATTTTTATGAGAATTATTTCTATAAAAAGCGGTATGGTAAATACGCTGGGTAGTACGGAAAAGTCATAATTATGTCAAGACATTACGGTGCGGCATAGTCTAGCTACGATTTCCATTAGTTGGCTAGATACTGTTCAATTGGCCAATTTTGTTGTAAAAATTGATGGTAAGTGAGAGAGTTGACCACCAAAGCGGCTTGTTTTTAGAAAAGTCCCAAAAGCTGTGCAGCTATTCCAAGCAGAAGAGGTAGCACTACCTTCAGCTGGGGACACACTTCGGGCAGCTGCAGAACCTATGAATTGGCATAGAGTGCTCAATTTTCAGTGTCGTTTGTTGCGTCTACTACCGCAAGGCTATACGTATCTATATGTATCTATTATATGGAGTGGTGCAATCTCTTCATCACCATCTCCATAAGCTCTTCTCTCTCTCTCTCTCTCTCTCTCTCTCTACTTGCTTACTATCTTCTCTCTTGTTTCATGGTGTACACACTCTTCGGAAGCTTTTGTAGTGAATACCTCTACGTAGCTCTCATCACCGCTCTCTTGTTGCAAAGCAAGAAGCCTTTCGATAGCCCCTAATCGATTCTAAAACACAGTGAGAAGCTCTAAACTCCATAGCCATCATCTCTCTCTCTCTCTCTCTCTCTCTCTCTCTCTCTCTCTCTCTCTCTCTCTCACTCTTTCATTTTTCTGAGTAGTCACCCTCTCGGTGTTTTTTTTCACATACGAGTGCATGTATGGATTAACCGAGTATGTATGAATTTGCTCCATGATTATTTCATCATGTTTAACACACTGATTTATGCACATGATGCGTTTATGGTCACGGACGTGCATAAAAAGCGCTTTTTGTTTCACGTCATAGAGGCGGTAGGAACACTGTTTTGTTCATAAATCACAAACTGTTATGAATCAGCCTGAACCCTTTATGCTAGAGATAAAATACATCATTTAGAACATTTTATCTCTTTGGTGTCATGTGAAAAACACGCACGAGCTAAGAGATATGGTCAAAAAACAGTTTGCTGCACACTAAACCAATTTTTTTGACTCCAGGCTCCTTGGAGAACCACTATATAGATTCACCGAATGGGCAAACCCACTTAACCAATTGAAAAGCTTAATGAAAATTGATGATAGATGAATTTAGGTCTCCGTTATCACCTCGTGAATGCGAGTTATTGATCGTTTTATAACCGGTTTTATATACACGTGTAGGGGTGCTTCCAAGGGGGGGGGGTACCATATGACGTTGTGAGTTAACCAAGCTGTTTTTATATATTTTATGGTTTGTTTTGGTGAGTTGATTTTAACTATTAGATGACCATAAAATTATGTGAGAGTATATGGTTCAACATCCCGAACTGCGTAGGCGGATATGATTAAAGTGGCTTTCTATTGGGGTTACCATTTGTTGTGTGAGTACCATATGGGTGAAGTGATGTGATAGAGTGATAGTCTATATTATGGAGCTGAGCTTGATGCATTGTTTTTTAGGGCAAATACTTTCATTTGCATGTTTTGCATATATCATGATTAGTTGCTGCTCGGACACTTTTTATGCATGAAAGAATCACGTCTTAAAGAGTCACAGGTGTGTGGACTCCGATTGGTTGCAGGGGATATGTCAAACTGCAAGTGTGGGAGTTGGTTCAATGTGGTTATGATTTATGGTTAAGGGATGAGATTATCTCATGGATTATGGTTGTGATTTTATGGTGGAAGCCGGTGGGGCTCATGGTTTTTTTTTCTAGATATTGGTCATGTTGCCGAAATTTTTGCAGCCATGTTATGTTCTAAATTGGTTATGCAGGATTGGTCGTGCCTCACCCAAGTTGGGTGGAGTGCTCACCCGTGTGATATGATTGGATTATGATTTATAGTTTTGGAAATGGCTCAGGAAGTGATCTAGATGGTTAATGGTAGACGTATAAGGGTAGAGATCCTGTACAGTCTAACTGCTTGAAAAAGATTGTTTGTGCATATGGAAAGTGCCATTGTGATTGGACTTACATGTCATGTTTCTCATGGCAGCGTCGCTACAAGACTACGATCACCTACATCGCTTAGCCTTAGACTAAAGGGTCGTTGACGTGGGGCTTTGCTGGATCGGGGGTGTTGCCTAGGTCTTCTTCTTTTTGTTAGGCTCATCTACACAGTTAGTGCGTCGAGGGTTGAATGACCTACATGGCTAACAAGTCGGGGATTTTGCCTTGGTTTTGCCTAAACACCCGATTTTGGGCATCAAGAGGCGTGGCGCCTAAACTGGTATGGTTGGTATTGATACCCTACTACCTACTGGTACTTAGGATCCTTTCAAAGCTCGGGTTCTTGGAGGGAGGCGAAGCGGCCTCATCCTATGTCTATCTCAGGTAGGTTGGAGGTGTTCTGGCTCGGTCTCGGCGAAGTGAAATTCTCTATGTCCGTAGTAGAGCGGAAGTGGATGGGTGGACCGGTCAATCCCTACATAGGGTCTGGTGCCCTGTTGGTTATTTTGTCATAAACTTTTTGATGTTATGGTATACCCAGTTTTTTCATTGCATTAATACATGGTTGCCTGTTTCATTTAGACGAGACATTTGAAGATTCTCTATTGTCATTTTCTCATGTCTCTGTGCACTCTATTTCACCCTCCACTATATTCTCACTCTCTTTCTCTCTTCCGCAACGCGGTGCACACATACATTCACCCTTCACAATGTTATATTTTTCTTGAGTACGCTTTCATTCATAACACCCATTCAGGGGTAGCACTAATGGCTAGGCACCTTTGGATGTAGTCTGGCTCATGGCCTAAACTCTATGCTTGGTTGGGCGCTGAGAACTCCTCCCTTATGCAAATGATTCCACAACTCTTATCTATATTGAAAATTGTATAAAAGTGTAAATTGTATATTTTGTGCATAGACCTGCGTTGAGGGGTATCTGTCACATGGTATCATACAAATTCTGTTATCCGTTTGGGTTGAGGTGAATCTATCTTCTTCTTCTAAGGATTAAGTTTTACTACGTAAATCCTCTCATTCTTCCTATGACTCTTCATAAGTTTGGTAAAGTTCACTAGGCTGAGCTTAGGTTTCCCCCGTTTCCCAGTAACTGTAAACCTAGAGTTTTGGTCGTTTTCAAAAGTTAATGAAGCGTCTTTACATCGATGATGGTGTGTTGAGGAACAATAGATGCATTTGCGTTAGCAGCAGTCGCATTTCCTCTAGGAGGCATGGTAACTTACTGCACCACATCAACCAAGGTCACACTTAGTAAAGTATTCTAATCCGCTTGAAGTCCTTAAACCAATTATAATAGACAGTTCAAGGTAAGATGAGAGAGTAATGAATAAATTAATTCAAATTTCATGCGAGGTGAGGACACTTCGAATTTTTCAAGTGTGGGAGGATGTAAGATCCCCACTTTTTGGGTCTCTTCTAGAAATAAGAAAATTAGCTTTCAATATCTATTTTGCCAAATTTTGACTTATGATACTTGATTGACAGTATTGGAAGGTTCTAAAGTAAAAAGCAAGGTCGTTTCCATGTTTTAGTAGGTTAGACGAACGTTTGGTTTAATTTTGGACAAATCCGATATTTTTAGCTTTTTCATGCTTTTTATGCTTTTAGGTGCTTTTTTGCAAAAAGCAAGGTCCGATCCTTAATCTACGTATTCCAAGGAAGCTATCGTTCAATTTCATAAAAAATTGCTTTTTTTGAGTGCTTTTCACTCTATTTTTAGCTTTTGATGCTTTTTAGTGAAAAGCGAGTCCGCTTTCTTATTCCAATGGACGAGGGGAACCCGTGGTTCAATTTTAGATTTTTATTATTTTATTTTTTTGCTTTTTACACTATTTTTAGCTTTTGTGCTTTTCGGCGTTTTTTGAAAAGCAATGTGCTTTCGTGATGACCTAAACATAAAAATATTAATTTTAATCTTCGTCGGATTTAAAAATGATCACCCAGAGTAAAAACGTGACCAGACAGGATTTTTACGAGAATTATTTTTATAAAAAGCGGTGTCGTAAATACGCAGTGGTAGTACGGAAAAGTCATAATTATGTCAAGACATTACTGTGCGGCATAGTTGAGCTACAGTTTCCATTACTTAGCCAGATACTGTTCAATTGGCCAATTTTGCTATAAAAATTGAATGGTAAGTGGGAGAGTTGACCACCAAAAGCAAAGGCTTGTTTTTAGAAAAGTGCCAAAAGCTGTGCAGCTATTCCAAGCAGAAGAGGTAGCACTACCTTCAGCTTGGGGCACACTCTGGGCAGCTCTGCAAAACCTATAAATTGGTATAGAGTGCTCAGTTTTCAGTGTCGTCTGCTGTGTTTACTACCAAGGCTATACGTATCTATTATACGGAGTGGTGCAAGCTCTTCATCCCCATCTCCATAAGCTCTTCTCTCTCTCTCTCTCTCTCTCTCTCTCTCTCTCTCTCTCTCTCTCTCTCTCTCTCTCTCTCTCTCTCTCTCTCTCTCTCTCTCTCTCTCAGGTCACTCTCTCTCTACTTACTTACTATCTTCTCTCTCGTTTCACGGTGTACGCGCTCTCCGGAAGCTTTCGTGGTGAATACCTTTAGGTAGCTCTCTTCACCACTCTCTTGCGGAAAAGCAAGAGCCTTTCGACAACCCCTAATCGATTCTAAAGCACGGTGAGAAGCTCTAAACTCCATATCCATCATCTCTCTCTCTATGTCGTTTTTCTGAGTAGTCACCCTCTCAGTGATTGTTTTTTCGCATACGAGTGCATGTATGGATTAAATGAGTACGTATGAAGTTTTTCCATGATTATTTTATCATGTTTAACACGTTGATTTATGCACATGATGCGTTTATGGTCACGTGCGTGCATAAAACGTGCTTCTTGTTTCACGTCATAGAGGCGGTAGGAACATTGGTTTCGTCATAAATCAGAAACCGCTATGAATCAGCCTAAACCCTTTATTCCAGATATAAAACACATCATTTAGAACATTTTGTCTCTTAGGTGTCATGTGAAAAACACGCACAAGCTAAGAGATATGGTCAAAAAACAGTTTGTTGCCCACTGCACAAACCAATTTTTTTGAGTCCAGGCTCCTTGGAGAACCACTATATAGATTAATCGGATGGGAAAATCCACTTGATTAATTAAAAATCTTGATGAAACTTGATGATAAATGAGTTTAGGTCTCCATTATCACCTTGGAAATGCGAGTTATTAATCGTTCTATAACCGTTTTTACCTACACGTGTAGGGGTGCTACCAAGGGGGGGGGGGGGGTACCATATGACGTTGTGAGTTAAATGAGCTATTTTTATATATTTTATGGTTTGTTTTGGTGAGTTGATTTCAACTATTAAATGACCATAAACTTATGTGAGAGTATATGGTTAAACATCCCGAACCACATAGGCGGATATGATTAAAGTGGCTTTCTTTTGGGGTTACCGTTTGTGGTGTGAGTACCATATGGGTGAAGTGATATGATAGAGTGATATTCTATATTATGGAGCTGAGCTTGATGCATTGGTTTGATGTCAAATACTTTCATTTGCATGTTTTGCATACTCCCGAAAAGGCCAAAAAATTGTTTTTTGCATATGTATGAAGTTATATGGTTTATGGTTGACCTAAAGGTCAGAGCTGTTTTGCATCATGTTTATGGTAATCTAATGTTATCATATGATGTATGGGAACTCATGGATTGATGTGGATTCCTTATATGCATGGTTATGATTGCTTTCCACCTTCCTAGGTCAAAACTAGCTCTATGTGCTACGGAGGTGAAGTGCAGATGTGATGCATCAACTTTGCATAGTTGGATGTTGTCAAAAATTGGAATTTTATATCATGATTAGTTGCTATTTGGACTCTTTTTATGCATGAAAGAATCACGTCTTAAGAGTCACAGGTGTGTGGACTCCGATTGATTTGCAGGGGATATGTCAAACTCCAAGTGTGGGAGTTGGTTCAGTGTGGTAATGATTTATGGTTAAGGACTGAGATTCTCTCATGGATTATGGTTGTGATTTTATGGTGGAAGCCGGTGCAGCTCATGGTTTTTTTCCTAGATATTGGTTATGCTGTCGAAATTTTTACAGCCATGTTATGTTCTAAAGTGGTTATACAGGATTGGTCATGCCTCACCTAAGTTGGGTGAAGTGCTCACCCGTGTGATATGATTGGATTATGGTTTATGTCTTTTGAAATGGATCATGAAGTGATCTAGATGGTTGATGGTAGACGTGTAAGGGTAGAGACCCTGTACAGTCGGGAAAAGATTGTTTGTGCATATGGAAAGTGCCATTGTGATTGGACTCATGTGTTATGTTTTTTATGGCAGCATCGCTACAAGACTATGATCACCTACATCGCTTAGCCTTAGACTAAGAGGGCCATTGACCTGGGGCTTTGCTGGATCGAGGGCGTTGCCTAGGTCTTCTTCTTTTTGTTAAGCTCATCTACACGATTAGTGCGTCGCGGGTTAAATGACCTACACGACTAACAGGTCGGGGATTTTTCCTTGGCTTTGCCTAAACACCCGATGTTGGGCATCGAAGAGACATGGCGCCTAAATTGGTATGGTTGGCATTAATACCCTACCACCTACTGGTACTTGGGATTCTTTCAGAGCTTGCTTGGGTTCATGGAGGGAGGCAAAGCGGCCTCAGCCTATGCTAGCTCAGGTAGGTTGGAGGTGTTCTGGCTTGCTCCTGGTGAAGTGAAATTCTCTCTGTCCGTAGTAGAGTGGAAGTGGATGGGTGGATTGGTCGATCCCTACACAGGGTCCGGTGCTCTGCTAGTTATTTTGTCATAAACTTTTTGATGTTATGGTATACCCAGATTTTGTCATTGCATTAATACATGGTTGCTTGTTTTTTTTAGACGGGGCATTTAAAGATTCTCTATTGTCATTTTCTCATGTCTCTGTGCACTCTATTTCACCCTCCACTATATTATCTCTCTCTCTTTCTCTCCCGCAAGGCAGTGTACACAAATATTCACCCTCCACAATGTTATAATTTTCTTGAGTACGCTTTCATTCATAACACCCATTCAGGGGTAGCTCTAGTCACTAGGTACCTCTGGATGCAGTCTGGCTCATGGCCTAACCTCCATGCTTGGTAGGTCACTGAGAACTCCTCCCCTATGCAAATGCTTTCGCAACTCTGATGTATATTAGAAATTGTATAAAAGTGTAAATTGTATATTTTGTGCATAGACCCCCGGTGAAGGGGTATCTCTCACCTGATTCCAGAGTAGCAAGTCAATTCCCTGAGCTTTAATTCTATCATGATATTTGTAAAGGTCCATGTGAGCCGGCCAATGGCCATTTAAAAAGCCCTAGGTATAAAAGTCAATATCTTTAATGTAAATGGGAGTCTTATCTTTGAAGAAGAAAGGAGCTCTGTAAAATGTACGCTCAAGCGAGTGAGCTGCTCCAACTTGTAATCAACTTTTCTAATTATTGGGTAATCAGTTTTTAATTTTTAAACTTGCATTGTGTTCCTCTCTCTTTGCTCTTGTAATGGAAATGGGTCTTGAACTTTGAGAATAGCGGAATTAAGAGAATTAGAGTGAGCATTTTTGTGAGAGAACATAAAGGGTGCACTTAATTAGCGGTAGTATCATAACCATAGTACTTAATTAACTTGGCATGAACAATAATTTTGCAAGAGAGAGAGTTTAGAGAACTTGGCAATAGTTGAGGACTGAATTTATGTGGAGCCGGTCCCCCCTCTAATAGGCTTTGTATTATAAAATCTCCCATCAAGAGAGACTTGGTACAATATAATCTTTGTGTTCCTTGTGACCTAGGTGATGCAATGAAGATGGAAAGCTTCATGTATCACGAGCATAACATAGACTTTGTAAAAAGTATTAACCATCCCCAGCCTCAGTCCCAAGGCCTCAAAAACCTTCAAAGGTGGAGAGAGCTAGCGGGGAATGAGGGTAGGGAAGAGGAAGAAGAAACACTCATAGGAGAAATAAATAGTTCTTCACTTATCATCACTCTTATTGCTAGCATACATAATAGCATAGTAATGAAGATGGAGAAGATGACAAGCTTAAGCATTGGAGTATGGCTCTTGGTTGGATTTTCATTCCATAGCCAAGAGTGTTGGTGTAGGCTCTCAACTTATCTACTAGCTTGGAGAAGGACATGGAGCTCTTGCACTTTGCACTTTGCACTTCACACAATGAGTGTGTGTGTGTGTGTGTGTGTGGGAGAGTATACCCCCCAAGCTAGCCCCTTTCCTTGCTTTGGTAGACCCCCTCTTCTAGCACTATCTTGCACATGATTGGACCTCCTCAAGCAATAACATGCCTAGTGCATATCAAGCAACAAGGGTAGCCTTGGGACAAGTGTTCCCTTTCCCCTTCAAGAGAGAGGACTTGATAAATGCAAAAACAATTAATTAAATTAGCTAAATTATCATTGGATCCCATTGGATCCCTTGGGAGGCCAACAATTAGGCTTTAGGCACACCATGAGAGCAACATGGAGAGGAGGTTGAAAAGTGTCCTAGTTGCTTTCTTTGTACCAAGCTTGCCTTGTGTGAGGGTGTGTGTGTGTGTGTGTTCTCTCTCTAGCTCTTACAAAGAGGGCTCGCCCCCTTATGAGTAGGGATCATATTGACTTTGTGGAACACCTCAAGCCCCTTAAGCACCTTAGTCATGGAGCACCTTAGCACTTTAGTCATTAAGCACCTCAAGCACCTTAGTAAGCAAACACAACAAGCACCTCAAGCACCTTAGTCAACAAGCACGACAAGCACCTCAAGCTTGGGCCAGGTTCCCACCTCAAGCACAACCCTAGATTTCCTAAGGTCAAAGGACTTTTAACACTAACCATTGGAGGTCTTTAATGAATCTAACCCTAAGGTATTTAAGCTCCATTAGCTAGCCTTGCTCTTTGACATATCATCTCTCATTTGGACCCCTTTACCATTGGCCCCGTGTTGACATAGACCCGTAAGCACATGTCTATATTGTAACCCTTGTTCCCGTTTATTCTCCCACATTAAATGATTAGTTTAATATGAGAAAATTATTTGGGTTGGTTAGATATTACATTTTATAACATTACCTCTCTCTTGAAATCGTAGTCGTCCTCCACTATGAGGTAGAAGAGATAAAGCCTTTTAGTCAATGTTTCTTAGTGGGTAGAGGATCCCTTTTTACCCTACAACATCATTCCAAGAAGGATGACTAGTCCATTTGGTGCTTGGGAGACATAGCTGCCGCAAGCATGTCTACTCTTTAGTCCATTTCATTCTCCCAAGTAGAGTGACAAATTCCACTTGGTGTTTGAGAGACGTCGTCATTACAAACATGATTCTAAGCATGCATACTACTTAAATTTGTGCACAATAAAAATAGAATTAGTCTTACAAGATAAAAACATTGGTCATTTAAGAGAAATTTGTACATTTGCTTACTCTAATGTAGCATTATAAACATTGACAAGGTTCATACAAACCTTAAGATGTATTCCTTGCATCCATCTAGCATCTTCAAAAGGATAATTTTTGAACTTAATAAGATGCCGTTGGATAATCTTACCATGTCGTAGTACCTTGTCTTCATGCCGAAGGATAGCTTTGGGTTGTAGCACCTCTTCTTGGTCTTCAATTTTGGGAGGGTCTTCAATAATTGGTTCACTTGGTGGCTCTCCTTTGTAGGGCTTAAGTAGGCTGACATGAAAATCATTGTGTATGAGCCAATGGTTGGGAAGCTTGAGTTGATAAGCCATCTCATTGATTGGCTTCAAGATTTGGAAAGGACCATAGTATCTTTTTGCTAGTTTAGCATAATACTTTTGATGGCCCATAGGATTTTTGCCCTCGTTTGCCTCAATCGCTCTTTGGGAAACTTAAGTAAGAACCAATCATTTTTTTTAAATGTTAAGGCCCTTCTGTGCTTGTCAGCAGCAGCTTTTTGCCTTTTTGAGAGATGGATATAGCCTCCTTAATCTTTTGGAAATATTTTTGTAGGTCATACTCATCGGCAGCGAATATCTTCCCATGTACTTTACGTAGAAGGGACTTTTAGGTCTTCCCTCTATGATTTCAAAAGGTTCTTTTCTTGTAGGAATATGGACAGTATTATTGTAAGCATACTCTACAAGGAGTAAGTACTTTTCCCATTGTGAGCGTTGATCTACTTCTATAGCATAATTCTTTAGTAGATCGAGTATTGTAAGATTTACTATCTCACTTTGGTCATCCGTTTGTGGGTGATAGGCCAAAGAGAAACTCAATCTTGTACCTAGATTTTCAAAGAGTCATTTCCAAAAATTATTGGTCATTCTAGGATCTCTATTGACACGATGGATGTTTGAAATCCATGGTGTTTGAAAATCTGAGATATGAAGAGAGTTGACATTTGGTGTACCTTAGTAGTCTTTTTGATAGGAATAAAGTGTGCTTGCTTGCTAAACCTATCGACTATTGTCCATATTCGTGTATTCCCATTAATAGAATTGGGTAATCCAAAGATAAAATACATGGATATACTCTCCCATGGTGAATTAGGGATTGGCAATGGTTGGACTAATCCAAGTTGCTTCCCTCTATCATACTTAGTCTTTTGGCATACCACACATTTTGAAACATACTCTTGTATGCCCACTTTCATGGTAGGCCAATAGAAGTATGTATGTACTCCTCAGCGAGTAGGCTGAATGCCTCTATGCCCCACATAGGGAGGATCATGGGATTCATACATGAATTTCTCACAAAGGGAGTGGGTAACACATAGCCTATTGCCATGGAGATCTGGAAGCATAAGAACTGGTTGGGAAGTAACCTTCTCTTTGAGGTTATCAAAAGAATTTTTCTCCTTAGCAGTCCATGAGTACTTAACGTTCTTTTTTGTTAAGTCATATAATGGTCCTACTATTTGAGAGAATTAGCGTCTATAGTATGTACACATACCAATAAAGTTTCTTAGCTCATATAGATTCCTTGGGTTAGGCATTAGTCACGCAAAAAGGCATGACTAGATATTCATAAAGACCAAACATTGTACGAAACGTGGTCTTTAGGATAATTCACTAACTTTATTTGATGATAGCCAATTTGAGTGCTTAATTAAATCACTTTTTTTTGATGTTTTGACCATAGGAGAGTGTTCCCAGACCAAGGGAGACCATTTTGGATAGTTTTGTTGCAATTTTTAGGACCTTTTACATGATGGATCGTGATTTTGGTACCTTGTTAGATTGAAACCAGACTTGGTAGGATAGTGCCCCTAGGTGTTTTAGACCTCCTTCTAAAGTTTTGTTGAATTTCGAGTTCGTCCGAGTGTCAAAACGGCGTGATGACCTAAAGTGGTGAGAAAGGATATATGTAGATTTTCCTCATCATTGAGTGGTGGTTTGCTTGTTGAGTTGGTGTGCTTGCTTGTTAGGTTCACTTCTTGAGATTGACAACCTCAAAGAGTCTCTGTGCCCCATCTAAGTCACTTCCCTGAGTATTAACATATTATGTTAGTGCCAGATGATTTCATGGCTTCAGAAGTTAGAACCACCATCATGTCCAAATTATATGGAGACCCCAAGGTATTCTTAGCTCTTCGATCTTTCCTCAATGGAGAACTAAAAGCTGGACACAATTTGCACACAGATGGATGGAGCTAGGGAGGTGCCAATAGAGGAGGAACACTTAGATCCACGACCCAACTTACATGAGAACTCTCTTGTTGAAATACCTGTTAACAAGTTGGAACAATACGTTGAAGGCGATGAATCCAATGTGACCATAACAATCACTACCAAGGGACTAACTATGAAGGGAATCCTTGATGGTGGCACTGGGGTTAGCATTGTGGCTAAAAATTGATGGGAAAAGACCAGCTCTAAGAAAAATGCGCATGAAGTTGTAACTAGCAGACAAATATGTGGAGAGACCCTTAGGAATGCTGGAACAAATTATGTGTCCTCATGCAGAATAGAGTATGAGCACACTTTTATTGTAGTTGACTTCGAAAAAGGCAACAACTTTGAGGTTATTTTGGGACGGCCAATCATGTGTCAACTCAAAATGGTTCAAGATTGGAGCTATGACCATCTCTACTTACGGCATAAGGGTATCACAACCAAGGTCAACAAGAAGGATCTTAGTTTTACAAAGATGTAAACCGAATCCCAGTAGAAGACTTTGGTGTAACTACGGATTTGAAACACAATTTTATGCTTGGTTTATGAAGGACACGCATATTTGGATGAGCGGAGCATTAGTGTGGGAGCCTCAAAAAGGAGGATTGCATCCTAGAGCACCCAATAGAAGACAATCATTATGTGAAAGAGCCATTTTTAGAGGAGTTTTTTGGACCCTTTGGATGGAGCAAATACTAGCAACTCTCGACGTTTGAGTAAACGAGTTAAACCCCACTACATTTTGCGACAAAGATGGCTATGACATAATGCCTTTCTAGATGGTCAATGCTATCTTGAAACCAAAAGAGAAAACTAAAACAACAAAAACCAACAAAACCATCAATTGCAAACAAATTATGAACGAAGTTTTTGTACGAGATCTCAATGACAATGACGAGGATGAACTCCACAATTCACGGAGTGATGACTTTGAGAACGAGGCTGAAGACGAGCTCTCCAGTGGTTCAAAAAACAAAAATGTGCCCAAACAAGATGAGCCAATCTTCTACGAGTTTTCTAACCAATAATTGACGAGACAAAAGAGATATCAAATGAGATGAGCAAGAAAACAACAAAATAAATCCGAGAAGACAATGCCAAGATTGATGACCAAAAGGCAGTATCTCATGCTTGTGAGAGTAGATGACTGTGTCCAAGACAAAATAACTAGAAAACCATTGAAATTGACAACTTTTTGAGCAAATCCAAAGAAACAAAGCAAATAGAAAACCAAGGGCACAGCTAAAACATCAACCAAAATATCCAAAAATGAACAAAAAAGCGAATACCAAAAGATAAAACAGACGCTAAAAGAGGTTTGGACGATTGAAATGGAAAGTGAAGGGGGTTCTGGCATGGAAAATTTTGACGCACTCTCTCACTACAAAAACTACAACATTCAAGACTGACGTATTGTGATTGAGCAACCAATGAGAGAACCTAAAGAATTGGAAACATTGTATGTTGGGCCTAAGAACACAAAGAGAATTGGCCTAGCCGAACCAAGAAGGGAAGAACCAAGACCGGCTTACATAGCCACAGATCTCACGAAAGAGCAAGAGCAGCTTTTGATAGCTACTCTAAGAAATATAGAGATGTGTTTGCTTGGTCATGCAAAGATCTTAAGGGCATGGATCCAAACATATGTCAACATATGATATCCCTTAAGAGTGATGGTAAGTCATGTAGACAATGTCCCTATACATACAATGAAACATTTGTGAAGAAAATCAAAGAGGAGATAGATAAGCTTAAAGAGGTATAGTTTATCTATGAGATCAAACACATGGAGTGGGTGTTGCCAATTGTGGTAGTACCCAAAAAGAATGTCAAATTATGAGTGTGCATAAATCTCAAGAAGTTAAATGCTACCATGATTAGAGACAACTATCCCTTACCCATCACAAATCATTTGATTGAGAGAGTCGCGGGCAAGGAAGCTTACAAATTTCTTGATGGCTTTTCAGGATACAATCAGCTCGCCTTAAAACTAGGAGGTGGTGTTGCCAATTGTGGTAGTACCCAAAAAGAATGTCAAATTACGAGTGTGCATAAATCTCAAGCAGTTAAATGCTACCATGATTAGAGACAACTATCCCTTACCCATCACAGATCATTTGATTGAGAGAGTCGTGGGCAAGGAAGCTTACAACTTTCTTGATGGCTTTTCAGGATACAATCAGCTCGCCTTAAAACTAGAGGATAGGCACAAAATGGACTTTGCCACAACTGAGGCATATTTTCTTATCGGGTGATGCCATTTGGCTTAACCAATGCACCTGCCACATTCCAGAGGCTAATGAATCATGCATTCAAGGAGTATCTAAGACAATTCTTAGAGATTCATATGGATGACTTGTATGTGCATTCTCAACAAAGAGATGAACATGTTGAGCACTTGAAAAAGATCTTTGAGAAGTACAAAACTTATTGCATTTGCCTAAATCTTTTAAAAAATTGTCTTCATGGTAAGACAAGGCAAGATTTTGGGATACATTCTGTCAAAAAATGGCATTTATATAGATATTAAGAAGATACAAGTGATCATTGCTCTTCCAAGACCCACCAAAGTGAGGGAGGTGCAAGCCTTTATGGGCCATTGCGGCTATTATTGAAAGTTTGTTTACATGTATGCAATTGTTGCTCAAGCTATCGATGCTCTCATCACAAATTTGAGTGGAATGAAGAATGTGAGAAACTGTTTCAACAATTGAACCAAAGGTTGATTTTCTGCTCCAATTTTGAAAGCTCCTGATTGGAACAAGATCTTCCATGTGCATGTAGATGCGTGGGCATATGTTATTGGAAGCCACTTAGCACAACCTAGAGAGAACATTATGGATTTTCCAATCTGTTACTCCACTAGACAACTCAATAGTGCGGAGCAAAATTACACGACCACATGTGCATGTAGATGCATGGGCATACGCTATTGGATGGCACTTAGCACAACCTAGAGAGAACATTATGGATTTTCCAATCTGTTACTCCACTAGACAACTCAATAATGCGGAGCAAAATTACACGACCACAGAAAGAGAGATCTTGGGAATGATCTATTCAGTAAAAAACTTTATTCATTACCTTTTCACAAACAAATTTGTATTTTTGTGGATCACCAGACACTATTGTACTTAGTGAACAAACCATGCAATATTGGCTACATAGTTTGATGGTTCATTATACTGCTAGAGTTTGATTTCACCGTAGTGTTCAAGAAAGGGCCTACTCATTAGAGGGCATACCATTTGTCATGATTGATACATGGGGAAGCACCTCTTGGAGTTGATGATGACTTCCTAGACTCGTATCTTTTCAACATACATATGGTACCGGGATGGAGAAAACATGTGATTCCATTGCTCACCATTGGTTCTCTACAGATTGAAATTTAATCATCAATGAAAACATGCTTGCTTTTGCTTATAGCAGGATGGCTATATAAGCAAGGAAAGGACAAAATACTTAGGCTATGTATAGAGCCATCCGAGAAAGAATTGTACTTTGAAACAAGCTCACATACAAACGATGGGATTTCACAACACAAACATTTCAAAGACTGATGAGACTTGGGGTGTATTGGCCTCATATACAGGAGAGTGGCCATGACTATGCTACTTCATGCGATACTTGCGCCATTCAGAAGCCAATCGAACATGCTACACTGTTCACGATAATAGTAGCACCCAAGTGTGGGAAATACATCGTGGATTATATCGAACAGGTTGCCTTTCCAACAAACATGAGTAGATCCAGAATATGCTCAATTCATAGAGAAGCGAATAACTATGTAATCATTGAAAATAATGTTTATCGGAGAGGGATATATAGCAACTTGTGAATCTGTGCTGCGAAAGACAAGTACTTACAATTCTTAAGCAAGCACATGCCGAATTGGCAAGAGGACACTTTTCAACCGACAAAACCACAAAATCAATACTTCTTGCAGGAATCTGGTGGCGTACTATGTACATGGATGTAGAGAAATATGTCAAACACTTGATGGTTGCCAACGAACAAAGTATCGATCGCACCGTGATGAAATTTTGTTAAGACCAATGATGGAGGTAAAGAATTTTCCAAATGGGAAATAGATTTTGTTGGACTTATCTCACCCCCGACATATTGATCGCATGCTCAATACATCATAGTGTCCATAGATTATTTGACTAAATGGGTAGAAGCCAAGGCGACACAAAATATTGATGCTAGAATGACATTGCAATTCTTTTATGAGGACATTTTCACTAGATATGGGCTTCCAATTGAGATATTGAGTGATCGAGGGATGCATTTCATCAACGATATGGTTGACTATCTATTGAGAGAGTTTATGGTGCTTCATTTGAAAATAGTACCATACCACCCTCAAGAAAACAGGCTCGCAGAGGGGCAAGCCGAGAGCACAAACAAAATTATGTGCACGGTGCTCACAAAAATTGTTAGCTCAAGAGCTGATTGGGATCTCAAATTACACTCAGCTTTATGGGCATATCAGGTAGCATACAAAATGCCACATGATACAACACATTTCAACTTGGTGTTTGGGATAAATAGCATACTGCCTATGGAATTCTTAATTCCTACACTACACGTTGCACAAGAGTTAAGATGGATTGGACATGAGTTTTTCGATAGACTAGAACAGGTATTCTACATACCTCAAGCTATCTAACTCCATGATACAACAACCAAAATAGAGATTAGAGCAACTAACAAAGGAACAATGGTTAGTTTGGGACAAACCAATGTCTCAATCAACATTGTTGGTAACAATTGCCCACATCAATTCCACATCATGACAGATACGGACCTCAATGAGAAAATCATCTTAGGAGTTTCATGGATGCGCACTTACAAAGCAGTACCAAATTGACAGGATGAAACTCTGAAGTACAACCTCAAGGATAAAGCATATGTTACACCATTGGCCCAAACAGATCACATTTGGAATGTATAGTCTCAGTTAGAAGCATTAGAGCTAGAGGATCCAAAGAGCCAAAGTCAGCTATCCACCCAAAACAATCTACAAGGATCCTTGGGAGAAATTCTAAGTAAGTTTGGGTACAAAAGTCAATCATGGAAACCAAACTGAAAACAGGTATGGATACCCAAAGCTGTGCTTTCCAATCGGTCTTCCAAATCAATCAAGCTAAGCTTCCAAGTAGCCAAAACACCAACCCATGCACATTGCACAAATATTCATAAGGGACAAGTCAAAATGGGAAGGGGGGAGTAATCATAGCTGAAGCAGCATATTGCAGGATCCTAAGCAGTAAGATGATGAGAGATTATGTGTAAAATGTATAATAGGTGAAGCAGCATATTGTAGGATCCTAAGCTGCAAGATGATGAGATATTACGTGTACAATGTATAGTAGCTAAAGCACCATATTGTAGGATCCTAAGCTGCACGATGATGAGAGATATTGTAGGATCCTAAGCTGCAAGATGATGAGAGATTATGTGTACAATGTATTAAGTGTGTTTTCCCACTTTAGTTTTTGCTTTTTGTCGACCTTTTAGCAAAATCTTTCTCTTATCAAGCATAGTATTGAGCCATATTGACAAATTTCGACGGGCAAGATGTCTAGGATGAGAGTATGTACGTATGAGTGTGAGGAATAATTTTGGAAAAAAATTTGGCTAACTAATAATAATTTTCAATAATTTTCTTTCCTTTTTAACCTAACAATAATAAAAGATTAATAAACAGAACCAAAAAACTTTGGATTCAAGTTTTGAAAGCAAACGCCGAATCTACAAAGTGAGAGCTTCGAGCATTTCAAATAAGGAAGGATTTGGCACATGTCAAAATTTAACGGACCAGAACTGCAAAATCAAGGAAAATTAATGACCAGGTGTCCAAATGATGAGCCATTTGAGCCAAGCGTGATATAACATGAGAAATGTGGGCAAATAAGATTAGTATTCACATTGCACTTGAGGAAAGACAGGCACATATATGCAAATAGGACAAGGTAACCCTCATTTGCAGTCAGATACTTTTACACAGAGAGAGAGGATTTCCTTGTCAAAAAGTGGTGATTTTGTGCAATTTCGATGTCCAAAATTTGATGTGAGCACATGTGCATGTAGTACATACCAAGGGGCACTTGGGGTAGAAACAAAACTTTACTTTGACCACCTAGACATCATATGTGTATGATGTCCTAGAGGCCAAATTTGAGGTTAAAAGATACATCTAAGTGCACCCTTCTGATCTAGAGCATTTAGGAACCGAATAGGCCAAATTTCATTGAATTTGAAGCATTTTTGGGTTTGTAAAGGCCACAAGGTGGATCTAAGAAAAGTGAATGCTTGAATTGATCATATCTAGCACAAAAAGTGTTGGATTTGAATTCTAAAAGTTGTTGTGGGTTACCATTATAGTGAGGGACCTCTGGAGTGAGTTTCACCTCATTCTGACCAGTTAGACATAATGTGTGTATGATATTTAAAGGGCAATTTTAGGGACCAAAGATGAATTCAGAGCATACTAGGGTGTTAAGCACCACAAAACAAGCTTAGAGGCCAAATTTGGGCTAATTTTGAGCACATCGACATCATATGCGTATGATGTCTCAGGTCAAGATCTAAAGGTCCAATTGCACTTTTGACCACATAGGAGATTTGGAAATGATGTGTTAAGCTTGTTTACAAAATTTCAACTCATTTGGACACATATCTTTGAGTCTAAGAATATTTTTGCAGATCCAAGAAGGTAAAGGTGAAAAAGGAGTGATTTTGAGCAATTTTGACATCCAAAATTTGTTGTGATCACATATTTTTGTTGTATGCATCAAGGAGTACCTTGGGTAGAAATAAGAATGAAATCTGAGCTAAAAGACATCATATGTGTATGATGTCTTAGAGGACAGATCTGGGTCAAATCAGACATTTGAGTATACCATAGTGTCCTAAGGCATAAAAGAAGTCCCCACCCAAAATTTCATTACATTTGGAGCACAATTGGGCTAAAAAGTGCCAAAAGACAAGAATTGTGCAAGGTTCATGCTTGTATTGACCATAGCTTGCACAAAAAGTGTTCAAATTGAATTTTGAAAGTTGCTAAGCGTTGCTTGAGTAATAAAGAGTGTTTGGGATAAAAGTCACTTCATTTTGCCACAAAAGACATCATACGCGTGAAACTTTTTTTATCAAAACGAAGCTCCAAAGTAGCTCTACAAGGTTCAGTGTAACCCCCTGAACAACAATGAAAGACCCTTCGAGTCATTCATTGTTGGTAAGTGTCCAAAAAAACGTTTTTTAAGGCCTCAAAATGCATCCGAAAGTTAGGGGTGTCTAAAAGTGACAATTTGAGAGAATTGTGAGAAAACAATCGCAGTTTTGGACGTAGTTTCGACTTTTCCCTAACCAATGCACTTGAACATATTAGAATAAGTCTTCTTACGTCAAGCTAGAGTTTTTAAGCCCAGAGATCATGTCTACTCTAGCTTCAAATTCAACCTATACAAGCTTAGGGATCCCATCGATATAGGAGCATCCGCCCGTAATGGATTTCCAAACTTGTAGTTTAAAGACCAATTTTGTTGAGAGAGTTTGGATGAAAGATCATGAGAGTGAAGGACTGTATAGATACGTTGACGGGAGTGAGGTCAACCTTTATAAGTGCTCAGAGCCATACCCAGAAGAGCAGACAGATTACAAGCTCTTATATGTCTATACATACGGAGTTGATTGTCAATGCAAATCTATAATTGTTGACAAGTATGGATGACAATATAGAACTGTAGAAAGCACAAATCCACAGACCGTGTTAGAAAGAGGTGGATATTTGGTCAATGAAGGACCACAAATACCTCTACCAAACATGAGAATTCCACAAAGAGAGCCACCTGGATTCCCTCCTAGAGCGATAACAAGAGAAGGATTGGGAGAGTCTATGGTTAGACTTGTAGACAATCAGCAAGTTAGACCGTCCCAAGTCCAAAAATGGGTAAATATAAAATACTTCGGAGATAAAGATCCGAGAGATCATGTAGTAGATTTCAGAAGAGTGATTAGAGCAAACGAAGTTTTGGATTTTGCGACACAGTTTGGGGAATTCGTACTAAATTTGGAAGACGATGCTACTACATGGTTTGATTCAGTGGAAAGACACAATTTTGAGACTCTAGATGCGCTGTTTGAAGAATTCATCGAAGAATTCTTGCAAAAAGGCATAGCTCACAATACGATCTCACAAATCCATGGATTCAAATAGAAAGAGGATGAATCAATGCGAAAAGCGGTATTACAACTCAAGAGATATGTCAAGTTCTATCCAAGAGCAGAACTACCTACACAAGCATGATTATGATGATCTTTATCTAGGGAATGAGGCATGCGGGTCTTCAGAAGGATTTGCATATGATAAGGGACCTGACGCTAAATGAATTGATCAAAGAAACTCTTTATCTAGTGGATGAGGAATATAAAGAAAAGGATTGTAAGAGTCGACGACACATCCTCTCAGCACAGTGATTCACAGATGACTGAGTCCATTGCAAAATTAGCGGCACCTATCGATCAAGAAAAGCTTATCGATGAAATGGTTAAGAGGTTAACTCCTCTGTTAAGGTGCGAAATTGAGAGAAAATGGACAAACCATACGAGGGAAGAGTGTTACTATAGCATGGAATATGCTAGGGAGAGGTATGTACAACTTATTCCAGTAGCACCTACCCCACCTAGATACATTACGGGAAATGCACCAGGTTGAGTAGGAGTTTCAAGACCACATCTTGTCTTAGGAAAACAACCTCCACTGGAATTCCTGTAGACATGAGATACATGCCGATGAGGGAAGCGTCTAATAAACAAGCGCTAGTATCAACTACAATGTATTATGACAACCAAAGCGGGTACTGCCCTTTGAAGTGATAGAAGATGAGAGAAACACATGGAGTGGTGAGACTCGTACAACCTCTACCTCCTATGTTCCAACCTAAAGAAAGAAAGTATGAGATGGACAAAAGGACATTGCGGTTCATTGTGAATAGAGGCTTAGCTAGGTCAGAGCCTGTTTACAGCCAAGAGGAAATGCAAGAAGAGGCGTGCCAACCACTTGGTCAAACAATGTCCTAAGACAAAGATCACTCAAGTGAATGCCTATTGTCTTGACTATGGTGTCATTCACTAGATCACTGACTGTCCAAAAAACCCAAACCAAATCAGAAAGATCAGACGTCTCAAGAATTGTTCAGCTACCCAGTAGCTTGAAAAACAAAAATGTCGTACCCATTCAAGTAGTTACGAGAGTGCAAGCTCAAAAAGGAAGCTGATGAGAACCCAGAGACAGAGAAAATGGAAATAGACGTGAGTACAAAGATGGGTGAGCCAAAGACCAAGGCATCTAATAAAAAAACCAAGAGTAAATGGAATAGCTAAGATGAAAGCACATAGGGAACGAGAGCAAAAATGTGTACTTGATGAGATTACCCGAGCTAAAGAGAAGATAAGACAACATGAGGAAAGGATTGCACCTTCTCTTATACAGACGTCTCAACCTACAGAAGAACCATCCATGGAGGAGAAATCAAGGATTACTAGTTTAGGAGGATCAATCTTGGTAGAAAAAGTCAACGAACCCCTAGACGCCCTATTGAAAGCCTATGAAGTACGGCTAAAAAACAACAAAACCCAAGAACAAAGGTGAATGACACATCCATATGGGGAGCTAGAAAAGCAAAGGCTTGAAATGTTCAAGACAGTGATTCAAACAGCCCAAGCTTTACTAGAACCACCAATTGGAAAACCTGAGGATGTGATCCTTGTCCCATCTACACCAGTAGTCCCACCAAACTAGGAACAAAAAGAGTCAGATTCTAGGCACAAGCATGTACCAAAGCTCAAGGAATCAGCATTAGAACCAAGGATAGTGTTGAATACCAAAAATAAATCTTTCAAGGGATTTAACCTAGCTATACCTAAGGATTGCAAAGAAATAGATGGTCTTGACAAATTGTGGAAACAAGTCAGAGAGGCCAATGAAGCCAGTGAGCTAAGTAGACATGTAAACCAGACTGATGATCACCCTCCACATTTTTTTTCTTGAGTACGCTTTCATTCATATCACCCATTTAGAGGTAGCACTAGTCGTCGCTAAGTGCCACTGGATGCAATTTGGATCATGGCCAAAATTCCATGCTAGGTTGGGCGTTGAGAATTCCTCCCCTATGAAAACGCTTTTGCAAGTCTGATGTATATTGAAATTGTATATTGAGAATTGTATAAAAGTGTAAATTGTGAATTTTGTGCATAGACCACTAGGAAGGGTTATCTCTCGAGTCAATCTTTTACCCAAATAGATCTTTTGTACTACTCTAGCTCTTGGAGGACCATCACTATGATGCCCATACTGTATAAAATTTTGTCTAAGGCCAGTTCCATTAATCTCTCTCCTTTTCTGAGAAAATGTATTCACCTTGCACAATTTTCCACTATGATGCCCAATAAAATTTTGTATAAGACCCTTGCCATTAAACTCTCTCCTTTTTTGAGAAAATGTATATACCCTGCACAATTTTTTGGGGGAAGTCCAACTTTGCATGAATTGCTTGATCACACATTCAATAGCGCGTTAACTGAGGAGGCATGGGCACTTTGGATCTACACACACATACACATGCTAGAAGTGCCACAATGTTGAAGCATGTGTTTCATAGAGATATTTTTTGGTCCAAAATTGTGTGGGCCCTACTCGACATATCTGTTGTGTACTATCACGGGACATGGAATGTATCTTGGGATAAATTTTTTATATTAATCCCCATCAAACTTCCCTTTAAAACTGCCCAAGTACTAGTTAACAATTGGAAAATGGTATGGTCTCATCTTATATGGAACAGTCATCTACGATACACTGGTAACTCTTTAGCTATGGAGAATGTGTACTGGACTTTTGTGTTCAAGGACTCTAAAAACCATTGTATTCCCTTTTTTCAGATTTGATAAACATATAGGTTGGGAAATTCCTTTTGAACCACCTGGGGACAAATTTGTGGGCATGTATCTCGCCTCCAAGTCCCTTTTATAGAAAATTGATCACAGCGATACAGAGACTGGGCTCTCACAACTACCAATGCCAACTGGTGGACATGTAAAATTGCCAATTTCTACTCCATGCTCCTTCCCCCTTTCAACATTCACAATAAATGCAATCAAATGTGGAGTCTATAATGACTTGCTAAGTGGTGGCTCAATAAATTGTCTCAAGTTTGGTCACTACCTTACCCTCTACATCATAAAATATTTCTATGGAGAGTATGGAATGGAGCCTTGCCCTCAATGTGGGAAACTGGTAACATGTGACACATGCTATGGAATTTCCCTCAGGTGCATCAATGATGGATTGGTTTACACGACCTTTGGAATAATGCCTGGCAAATAAAGGTTACTAAATATCACCTTACATTTGGAACGATATAGGTTGCAGATTCAGCCCTCTTGATTATCTTGTTGTCGATGCAAGCATGGATGCTCACCTTCATATGGTCAACCCAAAACTCTATTTTTCTTGAGAAAAAGACGTATGGATCTCAACTACCTTGGCCCCTTCTCAAACAATGTATTCATGAGGATCTTGTAGCCTCTCATAAGCACCATGCCCCATGTCAGGATCATGCATACTTTATGATTCTACCAAAAATGTACTATAAGGAATCTTGGGGGGGGGGGGGGATATAGGATGAGAGAGAGAGAGAGAGAGAGAGAGAGAGAGAGAGAGGGAGAGAGGGATTGAGGGAAATGAGATAGAGAAAGGGAGAGGTAGAGAGAGACAGAAGGGGAGTCAGAGAGAGAGAGAGAGAGAGAGGGAGAGGGAGAAGGAGAAAAAAGGGGGAAAAAACTCTTTTTAAAAGATCTTGGAGCGAGCTTTTTTTGTTAAACACAAAATCTAAGAAAAAGAGAAAAAACACTCGTTCCAAAGCTCGCTCCGTTCCAATCCCCCAATTTAAAAATTGAAAGAAGAGAATTTGGTAAAATGCATAAAAACGATGTGGGTGCTCTTTTTGCCCCCTCTTTTTACTAGTTATTTTTTTGGATTTATGCAAAAGTAAAAGAATTCAGTTTGTGGACTAATAGGAATGTAATCTCATGATGATGTTATCCTCATGCTCTATTCATGAAATGGTAGTCATGTTGCTTATTTACTGAGTTTGTGGACGTTCATCACTTGGGGTTATTGGCATACTCGAGAAGAAAATCTTACAACAATGATATATTCTCTTTTTCCTCCAAGTCTATCATTAGGTTCTTATTCATTCTCTAGTTGATTGTTTAATTGCTAATGAAAATAGATCCTTTCTGGTCCACAGTGCCAAAGGCCTTATTGTTTGTTTGATTTTTGTAAGCTTTGGAGATAGGATTATAATGACTTTAGGTGGTGGGTGATGCTCTCAAAAATAAAAATGTATGATTTTGGCAAGACGTTATGTTCATTTAGTTGACTCAAAAAATAATAAATTCACTGGGATCTTTCCATCCTCCTCTCAAGATTGGGCATCTTTCTATTGAGAATGCATGCTCCACTTCCTCTTCTACTTTCTCACTTGTATCTATGTGTGACTGCCTTCTTTACTCTAATAGGACCGCAAGGGCCTTGCCATTCAAGCGCATTACAAGCCTCTCTCTCTCTCTCTCTCTCTCTCTCTCTATATATATATATATATATATATATATATATATATATATATATATATATATATATATATATATATATATATATATATAGAAAATGCAATTACTTGTCTCTCTCTCTCTCTCTCTCTCTCTCTCTCTCTCTCTCTCTCTCTCTCTCTCTCTCTCTCCACCTTGCAGCTTGCATGAAAGAAAATGGATGTGCAACATACATATGGCACTACATTCCGCTCTAATGCTCAATCAATACTGAGTCTCTCATTCTTGTTGCCCACCGCCTCTGATTCCAAGCTTTCTAAATTGGGATAGGGAAAATCCTCCTACACTCATTTCTAAACTTATGACTTATGGGGTCTGAGTCATGACCCCCCTCCTTCATATGTGTGTCATGCTCTCGATCGTCATGTTGAAAGGCTCTTTGTCATTGCCTCCTACACTTTGCCCCAGCTAAAGCTAGAGAAGACAACATGTGAAACAAGGAGCCAATGGGTGGCAATGACAGGTTTGCATGGTTCATGATATTTTGTTTAGCCCACATGAATGTCTCATTCCCAAGGTTAGACATGACATTCTCAAGTTGTTAATCAAGAAATAGTTTAGGCTCAACCGGTACAATTATTGGCTATACGACAACTCGATTTTCATTGACAACTGAGCTACATGTCTACATTTATAGTACTTTCACCTCTTACAGTAGAGAGCATTCTAGCCATGATCATTCTAGCTATGATAAATTAAGCTGATGGTTAAGAGAAACTTTATTTTCTTCTTGCTTTCTTCAAGTTAATGGTTGAGAGAATCCTGAAATTATTGCATCGAATCATTTTATAGCCTAAGAATGTTCATTTCTACCACAAGATTTTATGAGTAGCCTAATAGTCCTTTAATGCCATATCAATTCTCATACAAACCTCATCAATGAAGAACAAGTGAAGAATGGTAGGAATCTTTTGGTGATGGGTTTATGCAATGGATCCTACCATATGTCCCTAACTCAATGTGCTCCTTTCATGCTATTGATCTCATTGCTTGAACTACACATGGAGGACCTTCAAAAACCCTATTTCTTTTTCAAAGAGATACATATTCATCTTCCATGATAAATACATCTCCTAGGAGGGTCCATGGTTGTAATAGCAAGGTCAAAGCTTGGATATGAGGAAGAAGATGATGAGATTGGATATGGTAAAAAGGAAGGTGCTTGATAGCGCTAAGTAGGGGAAAGGAAAAACCGATACTTTGAGAGGGAGAGTTTTTGGGAAAGGGACCTATTTCAAAGAGATTTGAAAGTGACACTTCTTGTGGGGCTCCAGAAAGAGACATCTTATGCAAATGGTAAAATTGTTGGTGGTTTTCCTCAAATTTTGGGATGCTTGCCCTTTATATTTCTCCAAAGTCTACCACATGCTTGTGCCTTCTCTTGAGCTTGAAAAAAAATCTTAGATTGGTTTCCCACCTCTTTTTTCAAAGAAGTGCTTTGTATTCATGAAAACACTTTTTATAGTCTTCCTTATCTTTGATTGCATCCAAATCATCAAATACTTTTGTGATTCTTTACATTTTGTATCAAACCATTTTTTTCTTTGAGCTATGTTTCAAAGAAGCGCTTTGCATACATGAAAATGCTTTTGATAGTCTTCCTTATCTTTGATTGCATCCAAATCATCAAATACTTTTGTGATTTTTTACATTTTGTATCAAACCTTTTTTTTTATAGCTATGTTTATTAACACCTTTTTTTTTTTATAGCTATGTTTATTAACACCTTTGCAAGGCATGTGCTTCACAACAAAGCATTCTTTTGCACAAAACAAATTCACTTGCTTGAAAACTTCCTACTTGCATTCAATTACTGGATCACTTTGGAGCTTTATCTTTTGTAATGTTTGCTCAACCATATCAATATACATAGGTGTCCATTTGAAGTCTATGCATAAGGATGTTTGTCCTATGGTTGGAGTTTACACGTGTGGGTCTCTTCATACATTTGATATTTATACATAAGGTTTTGTGATCCAATTATGGATTCCATTGGACAATTGTAAAAGTTTGTATGCAATCCAAGATGGCTTCTAAAAACATTCAATCACACTATCTCTGTTGACTATGTTGGGTACACAAATGAATGATTCATAACTTACACATATTCAGTGTACAGTTAATTTAGAGATTAATTAAGAGCTCAATATACAAAGGAAATAACTACAAAATAATTTTGATTCTTTAAGCATAATGTGTCTCTATATAGGCATTTACAAAGGGATAGCCTATTGACACATATAGCATACATGTGGCTCCTCATGCACGATTCAAAGGTCCATGCTTTACACATGGCTTGTCTACATGGAAGAGGAAGTTTACACACAATGGTATATGACTTAGTTTGCTTACATGGTTTGACACATAGACTAATGACATGTAGAGAGGGTTCACACTTGCTAAAGGTGCAACAAATTCAACAGCCAACAATCCTCTCCTTCTGGATTTTGTTGCATAAGGTATGGTTGTAGGTAGTAACACTCACATAAACTACTTCTCCTCAAAAAACACAAGGATGAGATATGCAATTGCCTCCCCTAGCACAATGGGTGTTGGCACACAAAACATATAGCACATACTAGTAGGTGGAGGGACTCACAATCCTCCCCTACACACACATTAGGGTTGAGAGCACACTCCTCCCCTACACAAAGATGGTGACGCAAAAAACTAAAGCTACATATATTTGCATGTTTTTGGCTTGTGTTAGAGAGATTGTTACCTTCTTAAAATTTGCAAATGGTTTCATTTTATTGTCCTTGCCATTTTGTTTTTGTTGTTGTTGTTATTGTTATTTGTTGTTGATTGTTTCTTTTCTTCAATTGTTTGGTGGTGTCCTTGAACTAGCCATATGTGGCATCGTGTCATTGCAGCTGCTTATAAACGAGTCTAAATCTGTCAAAAAGTTCATGATGAACTGGCTTCAGCTTGCTAAAAGGCACTGCTTTGATGTAGAGGGGTGCTTCAAGCACCCGTCAACGAAAAAGCAGGGTATGTTTGCGAAGTTTTTGCAAAGCTCCTTCAAAATTCAAAAAGTAATATGGGGTTGTACCTTGGCATCATGACGGCCCTCCAATTGTGCTGTTAGCGGGCTTATGGCCCTCCAAGGCCTCCTTCAAAATTCAAAAAGTACTATGGGGTTGCACCTTGGCTTCATGACGGCCTTCCAATTGCAAAGTTTTTGCAAAGCCTCCTCCAAAATTCAAAAGTACTATGGGGTTGTACGTTACGGCCCTCCAATTGTGCTATTAGTAGGCTTATGGCTCTCTAAGGCACCACACACATATGAATGACACACATATAATGTTTGGCAATAATGTGCTCCTCTACAAATAGGCTTGAGTCTTGCACGTCTTTCGCTATGGCTCCCAGGGTTCTCCCCCATAACTAAGTCACCGCCTACAAGTCGTCGGTTCATTCTTCAACAAGCACAAGTGATGCAATCATCATAGACAAATGAGTTCATTCGTAATGCACAAGAGGAAAAGGCAAGTGAGCATACATGCTCGTCTCAGCATGACAATAAGAATGATACCAAGCTCTTCTAGCTAACTTACCTTGGGCAATCTGGTCCCCACCATTAGTTTCATGCTTTTGCTAGAGCCAATCCTGAAGAGCTTATTAGACTCTGTGTGTTCAACCTTTAAGATGTGTTCATAATTCATCGAATCTAATACACCTACTTGTGGTGGCGGCAGAGGCATGGAAAATGAGCACTTGTAAGAGCTACAACCCCCCTAAGTGCTTGAGGGACGTCCAATGCATTAGAGTTCTTATCAATGCACCAGGATGACCTGTCATAGCGGGTTGCATAAATTGTCACTATTCGTGATCGACGGAAGTCAAAATTGCCTATGATTGCTAGACACCTTCACAAGTTTGATTTGCTACAAAACCTTCAAAATTTTCAACTTTTTTAGTTCATGGAGCAAAGCAAGAAGCAACAACAACTATGAGACGCCAAGAAGTAGCTCAGTTGTAGGAGGGGCCCCGGTCCCCAAGGGTAAAAAGGGGAGATTTGATAGTTTGGTCTCTAGGGTAAACGTGCTAGTTAGCGTGCAACTAACTTATGGACCAACATGAGACCAATTTACCCGCAAGCAGTGCACATGACACACCTTGTGGTGTTTAGCACTGCAAGGCGAGCTTGCAAAATAACTTTGGGAGTAAAAGCTTCTCAAAATACCAGACTAAAATAGATTTTTTTATTTGCTATGTTCCTAAAATCTGGTTGCATGAGCATGCAGACTTGGGTCTTAAATCACTTACAATTTTATGATTTATGAGCTGCATATGCTCTACTTTAGCATTAATGATGACCCTATAGGAGGGTGCATGTGTACCTATGTCTCTACATACAGTCAAGGGACAAAAAAAAGAAAGAGAACCAGATTCGCACGCGCACACGCACGCACACACATCAGCTAGCGACATTGATTCATGTCTCTATATCTCCAAATACACTCAGAGAACACTAAGGCAGAGAACCAAATTCGCAAAGGTGCATAAACGACTGAGCAATCCAACTAGTGGCACATTCCAATATAAATAAGAGGCTCAGCCAATGAGATGGACAAACAAGATCCGAGCATACAAGATTACTTCATCATACAAAATTTCCAGACAATGTAAAAATTCCAAGCCATGTATTACAATAAACACAATGTCTCCAGCATACATCTCGAAAGCTACAAAACCTACTAGTAGACAAGATTTCTCCAATGCATACAAAATTCCTCCAGCATGAGGAGTGCCTTTGATTTGATGACCTCGTTGCTATCCAACAAAAAAATCAGCATGTCGTTTCCTGGATTTCATCGAAAGCTGCAAACGACAAATAGTTGTTGCCTAGGCATAACTATAAACAACAAACATCAAACAATAATCAGCAATCAGAGAATTGCTATCAGCAAACTGCAAACATGCAAACAACAATTAGAAAACTGCAATCACCCATTCAGCAAACATCAAACAAAAAAACTGCAAATAGTAAAGTACAACAAGCATGTCACTGACCTTCATGCTGGCAATAGAGCGAGCCCTCTTAACACTCATGCCATCATGCTCGCAACACAAGTTCTTGATGCCTTCAATTTTTGCAATCTACTTGCTCTAGCCATCGTTTGTGTAGTGTTTGACACATGCAAAGGGCAAAGTTGATGCCCAAGAAATGGATGTTGTTCTCCTGCCCACAAGATGCCCCATAATCTCTTCTTGAAGACAGCTTGTTGTAGCTCCCACTCCTTGCATGCTACTCAATTTGCCTTTACTTGATCTCATTGTCGACGCTTTTCTTCAGTAGCACTTTTGATTTCCCTTCGCTTATGCTCTTGTTGGATCTTCTTCTCTTCCTTTGCTACCTCAATAGAAAGTTTCTTGGCAGTTTTGGCCTTCATGCTTTCAATATATTGCTCGGATGTGAGAATGAGGGAGTGTGTGTAATCTACAAAAGCTTCACCTGGAGCTTTGCGGACACTTACTTCAACTCGAGGAATCCTCAATAACTCCATTGTTCGTTGATGTTGATCGTCCTCTGATGATACACCCACAAGATTTGAGAGGGTGTGTACAACTTCTCCCTCAAGGTCTTCTGACATTGGAGTCTCCGGGACTTGGCTACATTCTTCTTCATTGATCTCTATAGAGCCTTCGTTCACCATCACATCCATATGTGCACATGGCAGCAAGCTGAAATCAATGGCATTTCTATTTAGGGGCCATATCCCAGTAGCTCTAAATCCAGACTGAATGTTGTTTTCAATGAGGGCCATTCCTAATGATCTAGATGCTATCCCTACATGAGAGTTTGGGTTGCGAAGATGCCACAAAGCTCTCTCTTTCTTGAAGTGTGTTTTGAATGGTTTAATGGTTGAAGACGATGGGAGGTATGAGATGGTAATGTCACTATAGCTATGCCCCATGACCTTCCTTTCTCTACAAGTTCGATAGCCGTGTGACTACCATGCCCATCCAAGATAACTAGGTGAGGATGTTCAGGTGACACACCACCAGGTACCATCTGCTTGAAGTGCTCTAGCCATGCTGAAAACAATTGCATTGTCATCCATGCTTTACCTTGCATCGACATTGTTGCACCTTCTTCGCATTGACTCAAGTAATTTAGCAAGGCTCTCTTACCTTTGAAGATGTAATAGCCCGGCAAAGCTTTACCTTCATCATTTATACAACTTAAGATAGTCATGTGCTCTCTTGAATCAAGTGTCAGACCATAAACATACCTTGTTCCCTTCTTGGCAAGCACCTTCATCCCTCCATCTCGAGAGCATTGACATCCTGTTTCATCCGCATTCCATACGTTGCTAGGTGCATATTGCCACTAATTGTACATTGCCTCTAGGTTGTCATAGGACTTTTAACGACATCAGGCCTTAGGTGGACTGCTCTGGAATGTTCAAGGTTCTCAGCAACACGAATTGTAAGTTCGGGGTGGCGCCTTCGAAAGCCATCGACCTAGCTTCGACCGGAAATTCCATTGTTGAAGGGATTAGGACGAGTTTGGCATAGCTCCGCCACCTTCAAGACAAGGTCTTGAGTAGTTGCACCATGACCAGACTCTTGCTTTTGGAAGCACCATTGGATGAGGGCACCCTCTTCAGCCGTTGTAAGTATGGTTGCTGGGCCATGCCGCTTCTTTGTTGTTCTACCTTCAATCCAAGCTGCCAATGAGGATTGACACATTCCCTGCTGTAGGCATGCTCCTCTAATAGACACTCCATCCTCAACTGCTTGAATGACAACATTCATGTCATCCTCTGTCCAATTTTTAGATATCCGCTTGCGTTTCACTGAGGTGGTGCGTTTCATTGAGGTGGGTGGCCCCAAATCACGTTCTCGAGGTTCTCGAGAGATCACTACATGGCCGTAGTTCTTGCGTGGGACTCTTTCTTTTCTGCTTTGAGTTGGTGTTGTTGTGTCTGCTATGCACCTCCGTGATGGAAGAAACTTTCTATTGTTGCGCTGCCTTCGTGTGGATGTAACACTTGCACGGAGCTACATGTTGACGAAAAACGAGAAACCTAGTGTTGAAAAACACTATAATGCTGAAGGAATCATGTGCCCACAAAACATTAGCATTAAGAATAACATATTGCATTATGAAGAATCAATGCATGCAACCAAGTATGCGCAGAAGATTACCTTACTCATACTCCTTCAGCAAGTATGCGTAGTCTTTACAATAAAATTTCTTCTTTTAAAGAGGTGGTTCCACAACAGCTTCCTTCTCCAGCTTGGAGTGAGTTGGATGGAGCCTCCTTGAGTGGGGCTTTGGGTATGGTAGTTTTCTCTTTCTTGGCAGATTTTATGGCACACGCAAAGGATGGTGCGACATGAACCTTACCGCAAGTGCAAACTCTCCATCCTCTCCGATCTATTAGCAATGCAATACACAAAAAAGGGGCTAGTTGTGGATGGCGTTCAATGAGGCAACTCTTACACTCACAAAGCATGTTGTACATTGGATAACCAGCAACAATACAAATGCGAATAGAAGAGAGGCTAGTACAAATGCTAATACAGTTGGAGAGGCACACACAGAGGCTGCATTGTGTATGCAGAAATGCTTTAATAGATTTAGGTTTGTGAGCCATTAGTCTGCTTTGCACATTTGAAATAGGCCCTTGATCTTTTGTTGATCCTACCTAAAGGATTTCTGACCCTTGATTGGGAAGGGTTTGGAGTTGATTGGCCTCAAGGAGGATCCAAGGAGTTCTACATATTGTGTGCAGGCAATAGCTATGGTGTGTGTGTGTGTTCGTATGAGTGTGTAGAGCTAAATGCTCCGTGTTGTGTGCAGGCAATAGCTATGGTGTGTGTGTGTGTGTTCGTATGGTAATGCTCCGATTGTGTGCATCCTGAGGCTCCAGTTGACGAATACTCTTCCACCTACATGGCATTGATGGCGCTAAAATAAGCTAGATTTTTGGTGTGCTTTTCTAAACGTCAAGTAACCTTCAATACAAGCACTCCTGAAATTTTAAACGCCCCTTTTCTGGGTCACGCCCGCCAACTGGGACATTTACCCTAGAGCAAGTCGAAGAAGTGCATACATGTGTTTGCTCACAGACTGTCACACCCATCTGTCGCCATGCCTCAAAGAACCAATAACTTATTACTAACCCTCATCGTCTACTTTGAAATTTTTTTGCTTCGAGGGATTCATCCAAAATTAAAGTGAATATTAGTGTTTACTGTAGGCTGGCCAGTCAATTCTGCATGGTCTCGACATAATTTGCAACCATGGCCGCAGTCCACCCCGCTCTTTCGAAATCCATAGCGCTGGAAGCTTTAGACGAGGATATGGTTTCTCTTCTAGCTCAAGTTGATCTTTTGCACAAGGTGAGGGATTTTACCAGCATGACGTCCTCTAAGAGTCCCATCAATTCGCTTCACAAACCTGCAAGTGTTTATCGTTCTTGTGTATCAAGTGCTACAAGGAAGCAATGCTTGACATTCGCAAACTTAAAGCGAAGCTTTCCATGGAAACTCAGAAGCGTGAAGCTGCGGAGGCCTTTGCGCACAGCATGGAGCAAGGTACTTTAACAGACTACAAAGTGCACGTGTACCCATGCCACATGCGCACGCGCAGATTGAGCAAGGCACCGTTACAAATTGCATGGCATATGTGCGTGTGTGCTTGTGCACACATGCACGGGCACGGGGACAAACATTGCGTGCATGTGCAAATCCTCCCTAGACATAGCTAGTTTATTTCAGTTGTCATGTACGCCAGGCCTTGAAATTTGTCACTGTGAGCATACCTTGACTCGAACATGGTCCAATATATTAAGTTGATTGAAGATCATAACATGCTGTAACACCAGTAAAGAGGCCTCTGAAACCGTTTTGTGCACGTGCAACTTTTTTAGTGTTCATCAGTTTGTAATCGTCTTTTATAGTAAAGAGCATTTGGGTAGGAGGGCAATGCACATCAATGGGGGTCCGTCAATAATTTTTTTGCAATGAGACTAATAACCATCAGCACCGTATTGCACGCGGGGAACTATGAACGTCTGATGCAGAGAGAGCCTCTTACAAAGCTTTGATTGCACATACGTTTTATTTTGCAGAGAGAGCCTCTCAGTAATCTTTGATTGCACGTAAAGTTTCTTTTGCTTTGATTGCCCCTCTTTTCCCTCTCTCCCCTTTTTTTAAACCATAATGAATAGACATATGTAAATTGTTAAAATGAAGAAGAGTCGAGCACCTTTGGTTTAGGATTTATCCAACATAGATGGCATGAGACTAATGCATGCACATACAAGAAGCATTAAGCTCGATTTTGTACAAGCCTCTAGGCAGTGACGCACACACCAAGGTCCTACTTATACAACAGTCCACATCAATTGAGTATGCAAGTGGAGCTACTATCCAAGGAGTGAGGCAGTAGTTGAGGCAATTTGCAAAGAGCTGACCTGCGGGAGTTTGAGTTGAGTTTGAGTGGGGCAATGGTTTCTAGGCCAAAGGCTGATTGAAATGGAGTAATAGTCTGTGTTTGGGCTTGAATGATGTCCTATTGCCCAGGTGGTGCCCAAAAAAGAAAGCCTAGGTGTGAGGGTGAATATGAAGACCTTGCTGGTGGTGTCGGCTTGCCCGTGGGTAGTAGAAGCATGACCTGCCATGAAAATTTTTGCATGAGCTGAAAATGGTGGACAAAGATCTGGTTCATTCAAGATCTCTAGTGGGCATCCAAACCTGCAAAGGTCTTCTTATACAAGAACTTTGCTAAGTAGAAGGTGTGCAATTCCGAGTAGTTGCCATTTTGTAGCATGGTCTGTGGCCACTAGGAGTGCTAGGTCAGAATGAGCGTGAGAGAGCCTCCTAGTTGGTGAAGGGAACGTTGTGTTCGTTGTCCTCGAGTTCCAGTGAGATGAGAAAAAGTGGAAGAAACGGAGAAAAAGCAAGAAAAGAAGATTTTTGAAAAAGTCTAGAAGGCACTGTAAGCCATCTAGCAGTTCAGCTCGTCCTCTTTTGACAGTTTAGACAGTGAGAAAAAGAACAAGAAGACCAAGGAGTTCAAGGATGGGGGTCAAACAGTCAAGTTTAACACATTTTCAGGCTACCAAGACACCCATCGAGCCCTTGAATTCATACAACATCACCTTCTTGGGAGGTTTTCTCAGAACGCCCCAAGGTACAAAGGGCGGCATCTTGCTTGAAAGGAAACGCATGGACATGGTGGTCTACTCGGTTGTTGAGCAAGAAGTGGGTAAAATTCAAGAGAGTTTTCACTTCTGCCTCGATAACGAAAGAATATGAGGAAGATGTCATCACGGCTTGACATCATCTGAGAATGAATAAGGAAGACAGTTTGGGTGACTATTGCTAGAGGTTTTGTGACACCTCTTTGCGAGTGTCCTCGTTTTGAAGGGTCACTTTGAAGGACTAAGATTGTTGTCAAAGAGATTCGACGGTATTGTGAGCAAAAGAAGTCTGACTCCGTTCAAAGACTTATGGGACATGCCAAAGAAGGTTTTGGTATGCATGCCGGCTCATTGACCTATCCTACGGACAAATGAGTGTCCACCTCAATGGGGCAAGGGTCTTCCAAGGAAAAGAAAGAATCAAGGGAGTCAAATGATAGTTCATCAAAGCATTCTGAAGAAGTAAGGGAATCAACTAATAATTTATCAAAGAGTTCCGAAGAAGCAAGGAATCAGCTCATGGTTCATCAAAGAATTTCGACGATTCAGAATGAGGTGCCAATGGATAGGGGAGGTCAGCTGGCTACCAACAGGTCACGGGACACAAGAAAAGAACAGAAAGGTAAGCTAAGTGCTGGATTTGTGGAGTCTGGTGCATGGGTACATAGAGTCAGTGTCTCTAGAAGGAAGTTTCTATCCTTTGACTGTTTTGCAGACGTAATCGAGGGCGATTACAATTCTTTCAAGAGGAGGGAATGTCACAAGTTGGTGACGTGGCGTGCCCAACTGGAAGGACTAGCCGAGAGGACAAGGGGCTAGAGGTTAAAAACTTCAATTGAGAAGATTTGAACCTTGAAAATGTGGCGGAGAGGCCTAAGGGGTTAGGGTTTAAAACCTAACCCCATTCCAACTTGAAGAACTTACAGAGCACGGCTGAGGGGCCTAAATCCCAAACTCAAAAGCTTGAACTCTGGAGCTGATTTCCGTGTTTTACGTGACATGCCACATGGCATTGCTGTACGAAATTTCCGCAATTTATGTTTGCAGATTTTAGCAGGTGCTAGCTTTTGAGAGTAGATGCTTTTGGGGCTTTGCTTTTGGACATCCCTTGTATTATTTATAAGGACCGTTGGGGACCTCATTCTCGGAGAGTATCTGGACGTAGAGTCTCGACCCTCGGGAGTTGTACCTTTGCGAAGCTATAATATGTCAAAGTTGACGATGTGGAAGTGTAGAGACCAGGGAGAGAGAGAGAGAGAGAGAGAGAGAGAGAGAGAGAGAGAGAGAGAGAGAGAGAGAGAGAGAGAGAGAGAGAGAGAGAGTCTCTTGAACCAATCAACCTTGGCAATGAATAACTGAACGTGTATACAATGGAGGCAAGGGGTTGCATATATAGCAACCTTAGTAAATTACCCAAATTGCCCTACCCAGACTTTGACAAATAAGTAAAATAAGTACCTAAAAGCCAAAATAAATAATGGGATCACTTTGGGTAGTTCACTTGAGATGCCAAAACTCTTAACACCCTCTCTGCAGCTCATAGTGGACATCAATAGTGAGACCAAGTTGATGAAGAAGCTACCATGGACACCCCAGTAGAAGGCCTTGGACTACTGGATACACCTTGGTTTTGGTACCCTCAACGTTGTACCTTAGAAGAATGTCATCTTGAGCATCGGTTTCCTTTTTAGAAAATTGAACTGTAGACTACACTACGTCCAAGAATCCCCATTCGTGAACTGTGAACACATCACGTCAACATATAATATTCCAAGATAATGAACTGTGAAACACATCTTGTCCATGATCCGACCAACAACAATGAATTGGTACACTCATCCATAGTGTTCTAGATACGTCTAATTGGTTCCCTGCCAGTTGCATGTGCCTTGAATTCCGACCTACGGGTTCAAACACCAATAACCTATATGGAGCACTTCTTGCCCCTCTGCCACTCACAAGCCTCTCTCTGGCTGAAGCTGGTGGTGGCACTAATCTCCATGTGACTAGAAGGCAGAAGACCTTGCTAGTGTAGACTCCACTATACAAGCAATCTCTTTGTTGTCCTTCCCTGAATCACTATCATTGCTTTCCTCATGATGCTTGCTTGTACCTTTGTCCTTTGTAGAATCTCTGTCTTTGCCTTTTAATCTGCAATCCTTGGCCAAATGACCACGCTTTCCACAATCGTAACAATGGTTCTTGGTCCTCCTTCTGGGATCCGGCAGCAAGTGCTTCCTCATGTAACAGACTTGGACACTCCAAGTCAAAAATCAACCGCGACAGCACCAAATAACCACTTCAAAACAATTCACAGATCACAATAGATTTGCACTGGCCCGGCGGAGTTCCGTGCCTAGAGATATTGGCCCCAAAGACTGGCGCCCCTTTCGGTATGTTTTTTTGTATTAATCAGTTCAAAGTACAAGAGAGTGGCTCGGGTTTCACTCTCAGACTCTGCGTCCAGATGCTCTGAGAAGTGAGGCCCTCACCACCAATAGTATGGAATTTATTCCACGTAGTAGTGCATCACTTTGTAGAGCACCATATCCCCAAAATTAAATCGAACAAAAATAAATTCAACAAATAATTAGAGAATGATAATTAAGCCAAGTAGTTCACCTTTTGGCACTCTAGTTCTCTTAGTCAAAAAGAAGAATGGTCCTTATCGTATGTCCATCGACTATAAAGTACTCACTAAAATCACATTAAAGAATCAGTTTCTAGTTTCTCGTGATGCTTGTGTTTTCAATAAAATAGATTTTAAATCGGGTTATCACCAAGTACGTATGATAAAAATTGATGTTCATAAAACAACAGTTTGAACGTAATTTGGTAATTATGAATTTCTTGTCATCCTTTTGGTTTAACAATGCAGCTATCACATTTTTACGCTTAATGAGTCACATGTTTTTGAAAAGGTTACAAGTGAGCCCCAAAAGCAGAGCCCCAAAAGCTTAAAAGCAAAAGCAAATTCTCTCTCTCTGTCTCAAGGGAGGGCAAATTAAAGCAATTCAACTCTCTCTATCTCCAAATCCTTGCGTAGCAAAAAGCCAGCAGATTTGCTTCGCAAAAAAAAAAAACTCATTTTTTTTTCCACCTCCGCGATTTCCGGAAATTAGGGTTTTTGGCAGAAATTAGGGTTTGCAAGAATTTTAGGGTTTATGGTGGTTTCTGTGCTGTCTGTAGCCACGTCATCACTTTGTGACATATCCCCCTCTTGAAAGCATTGTAATCGACCGCGATTACGCCTGCAAAACCGACAAAAGCCATAAACCGTCTTAGCAGACACTGACTGTTAGTACCTGCGTACTCGGAACACACATCTAGCACATGTACAAAATCGACAGTCACATCACACGACATCACAGGACATCACCAGACATCACAGGACATCACATGACATTCAACATTCATTCGGATCTTAGACCATGATTTATCGGCAATGTAGCTAGCAATCACATCTAGGTCCAATCGGGACCTCATCGATGTCCAATTGACTAACCCCTATTGCAACCATGTCTATTCGAGATCAATCAGACGAAAATGTTGCAGTCATTTCGTCTATCAGTTCCTGCACTTAAAAGAAGTCAAGAACAAATCAGTATCATAATCAGGAATTCCATTTCATAAAGTCATCCAGCAGAATACTGTCAGCTCTTAGTATCCCTGAAGCTCAAAGAGACATCAGTGACTTTAGTATCAAAATCAAGCCATCTGTTGACAAAGGAGCGGAGTAACTCCCCTCTTGTGCATCCCACTGCACCAGATCTTCGGCCAAGCTGAATTTCTGGGTTCCGTTTGGAGTAGACTATGCTAAACCAAAAATCGAGGTAAAGTTTCACGATCCGAGGAGTATCTGCTAGGTCCTCCTCCTCCATTCACTTCGCATCCAATGCAGGATAGTTCTTGAACTTAACCAAGAACCGCCTTCGGACTTTCCCTTTAGTCTTCGTATCCTTATGTGCCAAAATCTGTTCAAGAACAAGGATCTCCTCGTTTTCTTCCACTTCGGGTTGCTCATCAGGCTCCCCATCATCAGACACATCACCCTTAAAAGGTTTCAAGAGACTCACATGGAATGCATTGTGAATCCTCCAAGTTTCTGGCAGTTTCAATCGAAAGGAGACATCATTTATCTTTTCAGTGATCTGGAAAGGTCCGTAGTATCGCATACTAAGCTTTGGAAAAAGTCTCTCCTTTCCCTTTTTCTTTCGTAGGCATGCCTTCTCAAAATGTAAGAGCACCCAATCATCCTCCTTTAGTTTCAAGTCGCGACGATGGCGATCCGCTGCCTTTTTTTGTCGTTCTTGAGACTTTTGCAAAGTCTCGCGAACCTTGGCAAAAGCCGTATCCAAATCTTGCGAATATTCATCCACTTCAAATATCTAATTTTTCGTGCTCAGGAAGGATGGAACATTCGCGGCACTTTCAATAATCTCAAATGGCGTCTTCCCGGTTGAAGAGTGTATCGTGTTATTGTAGGCAAATTCCACCAAAGGTAAGTTCTTTTCCCATTGAGTCTTCTAATCCGAGATACAAGACTTCAATAAATCTAAAACCATTGAATTGGCAATCTTAGATTTCCCGTCAGTCTGCAAGTGGAACGATGACGAGAACTGCAACCGCGTGCCAATGTTCTCCCAAATTGCCTTCCAAAACACACTCATAAATCTGGGGTCTCTGTCTGAGAGAATCGTCTCAGACGTGCCATGTAATCGGAAAATCATTGTGATCATTCTGTGTTCTCGGGAGATCAAAAATGAAATCCATTGCAATACTTTCCCAGGGGCGGGTGGGTATGGGTAAAGGCTGTAACAATCCCTGTGCCTTATGCCTATCAAACTTGACCTTCTGGCATACTAAGCAACTGCGCACAAAATCTTCCACATCCTTTTTGAGTCTCGGCCAAAAGAAGTATCTCTCTACCCCCTTCATGGTGGTAGCAATGCTGCGGTGACCTGTAAAAGGTGGACAGTGGCATTCAGTCATAACCTTTTCCCTCAACAGTTGCGTAATGCACAACATGGTTTTTCTCATCAAGTAGCCTTCCCGAAGGGGGTATCCGGCTACTGTCTCCCCATCCCGTATCCGTGTGAAAATAAATCTACAAAATCTGTATCTTTCTCATAAATCTGTGCTGTCATTTCCGGCCTAGAGAACAATTGGCTCTCATAAGCAATGACATGGCCTTCCTGCATTAAGACCGCACCCAGACTACGACTACAAGCATCACAAAATACTTCAAATGACTTTTGTAAGTCCGGCAAAGTCAAATCTGGTCCTGTAGTCAATTTCTCTTTCAATGTCTGAAAGGCAGTCACCTGTGTGGATCCCCACGAGAAAGGGACTCCTTTCTGTATCAAGAATATGCAAAGGGGAAGCAACCTCTGCAAACTTTCGAATGAACCGTCTGTAGTACGAACACAGTCCCAAGAAGCTTTCAACTTCATGGACATTCTTCAAATCGGGCCAATCACGGATAGTGTCTATCTTGGCCGGATCCATTTGCACTCCTGTTGCTGAGACAAAGTGTCCCAAAAAAAATGTATCTTTGAAGCATATGATCTCTGTGTTCTACTTCATTCTTGGAGAAAACAATGGTATCATCAAAGAAAGTGCCAACAAATAGCATGTACTCTTGAAAAATCCTGTCCATCATCCGATTTAAATGTCGTAGGAGCATTGGTTAAGCCAAAAGGTATCACCAAGAAAACTCAAATAACCCAAAAGTCGTCCGAAAGACTGTCTTGTAGACATCTCCCGACGCGATTCGGATCTGATGATATCCACTCTTCAAGTCAATTTTGCTAAAGCACGAGGATCCCTGTAACCTGTCGAGTATATCATCGATCCTAGGAATCGGAAATCTGTTCTTGATGGTAATTTTGTTGAGAGCGCTATAATCGATGCTCATTCTCCAAGATCCATCTTTCTTCAAATCCAACAACAGTGGAGAGCAATACGGTGAAGTACTATGCTGGACAAGACCCTTTTCCAAGAGGTCTTTCATTGGGTTCATAATCTTTTCATTCTGTACTCGGCTCACACGGTAAGGTGGCCGGTTTGGTGACGTGCTTCCAGGTATCAGATCAATGGTTTGATCTTCAGGCCCTCTGAAAAGCAATCGGCATGAGTGTGGAGAAAAATCTTGGCGTTCTTTTGATCAGGTCAAAACATATTCAACCTTTATCCATCGTTCAGTTCTCTCCCAAAAGAATGAGTAAAGAAACTGAAGTTCATCAAGTACACTCTCTAAGCCCTTCATTTATCAAAGTCGCTTTCTCGGCCCGGTAGCAACCACGGCGTAGTTCTTGTGGTACCAAGGGATCCTGAGTAGAACGTCAGTCGTGTGCCCTGAACACCCCTGTCATTGCAAACGAAGTTTGCCAATGGTCGGTGTAATGGCAACATCCCATCTGGGTGCCAGTCGAACTACCTCCGCCTGTGGCGTCAGTCTGTCAGGCGTAATTCCAAATCGAGCCGCCAATTCCAAGTGAAAAGAAGTTGGCCTTGGCTCCTTCAAGAGAGCTTTCTGATCCTTCACTTTGCCCCAAAAAATGGCAAAGTTTGTACTTTCATTCATTTGATTCGATGCAAGTCCCACGCCATGTGGTACCAGTTCAGCTTTTCTATCTGCCTTTTCTGCCACGTTCCTCAGCTGCTCTCGAACTCTCAGGCCTGTCGTCGTCTTTATCATTCTGTTCTTTCTGTGCCTTTTTAGGGCACTTTGCGGAGATATGTTCATGTTCCCGGCATCCAAAGCACTTCCCCTCTCTGATGAAGCGAGCTCTCTCCTCAGGAGTAAGCTTGGGTCGTGCATTCTTTTTCTCTGGGTTGCTCTTTTTCTTTCTACTTTCATTCCGAGAAGTCTGTTCGCCTCGTTGTGTCATGGCCTCATCTCTGGGGTAGGTCAGACTGCCAGAGTGAATGGCAAAGCCCCGCTTCACATGACTCATCAACTCCTGAATAGAAGCTGACTTCTGTTCCAAGCAGTGATTTCGGATCTCTGTAGGTAGACCCAAGGTAAACCGCTCAATCTGTTCTCTGAACGAGATCTTCTTGAATGAAGAGGCAGGTAGAAAAGACCTCTAGAATCTTTCACAGTAAGCATTGATTGTATGGTTCTTGGTCATCCGAAGATGGTTCCAAGCAGCTCGTACATCTTGTTCATATTCTTGCGTCAACGAAGAAGAAATAAAAAGCTTCTTAAATTTCAACCATTTAACTGGCGCAGTCTTGTTTAAAAGAAGCGTGGACCACCAAGTACGAGCATTCACCTTAAAGTAAGAGGCAACTCTCCGAATCTTGGAGTGCTTTGAACAGCGTCCTTCCGCGAAAGCGATGTCAAACTGCTATATAAAAGACAAAGCCTTCGAAGCATCTGAGTATCCTGAAAAAGTATCAAACTTGATCGAGTGGCCACCTTCCTTAAATTCTCGGACTTTCTTGCTTTTATCTTCGAGAAAGTCATACTGGTTGGCTTTGTAAAAATTCTTCTGTTCGAATAAAAGTTTCCATCATCAGAATCTGAGCTGTCTGTAGACGAGTCCTCAGTAGAATTGTCAGGCTCTGGGCGAGATTTATCCTTCTTTGCCTTTTTCTTGCCCTTTCCGAAGCTTTGTGTCTTGCTTCGCTTTTTGCATTTTCTGTCTTCTTCGCTCGAATCTGAAGAGCTAGAAGAACTGTCAGAAGAAGAAGAAGAAGAACTGGGTACTCCTTCAAATCGAACACGCTTCTTCTGTTTCTTTGCCTTGTAAAATGTCGACTAACGACCCAAATATCCCGGGAAAGTCAGTGCTTTTCTTTTGCTTTTTGCCGTGCTTTTTGGCTTTCTTTTGCGCGTCAAAATGCTGAGCAATCCATGCATTAACCACCTCTTGTAATTCCTTCTCTGAATACTGTTTGTGATCAGAAGGTTTCTTGAGAGCGGGTTTCAGGGGTGGTGTAGTGGTTTTCTGCCACTGCACATGCACTTCCTGAAAAGAAGTCTCGCTCATATATTTTGCCAATTTCGGATCCTTCGCAAAATTGAGCATCATCTTTGTTGCATCGCCGATCAATTGACGACGCTTCATCTCTCTTTGCTCCGCCTGAGTAGGCCGAGGCGGGCCATACTCTGTCTGAATCTTTGTTGTGATCCCTGCCCGCATCTCCAGATGCAGAGGGAGACGACTGATCCTTGCCTCAAGCCATAGGTGCCGCGAATTTTTTTTTTGGGGGATCGGATTTCCCGTAGAAGAGAAATCGACCGTGCTCTGATACCACTGTAACAGACTTGGACACTCCAAGTCAAGAATCAATCGCAACACCACCAAATAACCACTTCAAAACAATTCACAGATCACAATAGATTTGCACTGGCCCGACGGAGTTCCGTGCCTAGAGATATTGGCCCCAAAGACTGGCACCCCTTTCGGTATTTCTTCAGTTCAAAGTACAAGAGAGTGGCTCGGGTTTCACTCTCAGACTCTGTATCCAGATGCTCTAAGAAGTGAGGCCCTCACCACCAATTTAAAGGTTACAAGGGATGCCCAAAAGCAGAGTCCCAAAAGCTTAAAAGCAAAAGCAGATTCTCTCTCTCTCTATCTCAAGAGAGGGCAAATTAAAGCAATTCAACTCTCTCTCTATCTCCAAATCCTTGCGTAGCAAAAAGCCAGCAGATTTGCGTCGCTAAAAAAAACCACAAAATTTTTTTTTCCACCGCGATGTCCGGAAATTAGGGTTTCTGGCAAAAATTAGGGTTTGCAGGAATTTTAGGGTTTTTGGCAGAAATTAGGGTTTCTGCTGTCCGTAGCCACGTCATCACTTTGTGACACCCCACCTGTCTTAGAAATCTGAATTTTGCCTTGAGTTATCAAGACGGCTTCCTCCTCAATGAGAAAAGAGCTGAGATCATCAAATTCCAGCTTTTCTAGCCACCATTTCATACGCCTCAGGCAACTTCGTGAGAACCCAAGCAGCTAACTGAGTACTCATCACTGCACTTTTCATAGCCGGTAGTTGATCATGAATAACTTTAGCCTTCATAAGGAATGATTGCATGGAACTTCCTCTTGGAAAGTGGATGGCAAATAACTGTCCAAGAAGGGTGACTGCTCGCATCGTAGAATCCCGATTAAACATTCCAACGAGCTTGAATCGCATATCATTGGTAGTCTTCAAAGTCTGAATGGCTGGAGAAATGTCCTTTGTAAGAGATTCCGCAATGGTTGACATGCCTTCGCATTAGCCGCATCCCAATCGACACACGATTTGAGATATTCGTCATCTTGAAGGCGGGTGTACCTATTGTTGGATCCCTCGTGGGACGGGGCTCCGAGCCGTCGACAATATCCTATAAGCCTTTTTGTGAGAACCAGAGCCGCATGATCAAATTCCAATGAGCGTAGTTATTGCCGTTCAATTTGTCGCTGGCGCTCGAGCAAGGGGGGGGGGGGCATGTTGAAGTTGCAAGATCTGGAAATCTTGTAATCCTTCTCGCACTCCAAGGGTGGCCGCATGAACCAAGCCGTAAAATAAACTCCAAGCCGATTTTCCAAAAACTTCTTTATTGCCTTCTCCAACCTCCACCTCTTTTAAGCAGCAAAAGGTTCGCCAAGCCACACACAATGAGTCTCCTCCGATGCCCCTCTCTTGGGTGCCAATGTCCCTCTTTTCAAGCCTCCAAGACAAGTCCACTTTCTCCCTCTCTGCAGCCCTAAGGCGCCTAGTACACCGTTGCATATAGCATTTTAAAACGCTATGCACAATGGGGGGGGGGGGGTTTGTCGTGGTTGTCGCTAATGGGCGACGAGCGTTTCAGAACACTGTAGGTAGGGCCTCGTCGCAAAGAGAGCGAAGGGCAGGAGAGGGGGTTCCAAAACAGGAAGCAGCGGGTTCTATCCGGCCCCGTTAGAGGGTCGTGTGAACGCCGCTGCGGGGAGGGTTAGGCATCGGCGACAAAGGGAGGGAAGGCTCCTCATGAGCTCTCTTCACGAGTGCAACTCCTCCTCCGCCAAGGCTCTGATACCATGTCAAAGTCGACGATGCAGAAGCGTAGAGACCAAGGAGAGTGAGCACGAGAGAGACTCTCCTGAACCAATCAACCTTAGCAATGGATAACTGAATGTGTATACAATGGAGGCAAGGGGTTGCATATATCATAGTTACCGGGGAACGCGTTCCGCAGGCCCTAGAAGGCCGGAACGCCGTTCCCTCCCCCTTTGCCAAGCTGGAACGCCCCGGAACGTTTTGCCGTTCCGGGTGACCACCTGATACCGGAACGGCCGGCCGGAACGGCTCCGGAACGGCTCCGGAACGGCCTCGGAACGGCCAACTCTCAAAAATGGGAAGAAATAGGTAGTTTTTTGCAAATTTGCAATGAACATTAGGTGTTTTTTTAGTGTGTAAGGACTCAAAAATTAAAATGCACCCCCTCACACCCATTCCCTTCTCAAGCATTATTTGGGTGTTTTTTATGCCTCCCGTTCCGCGCCGTTCCCGTTCTGGACCCCTGGCCGTTCCCCCGTTCTGCGAGGGTCCCCGTCGCCGGTCCCGTTCCGTGTTCCGGGTAACTCTGGCATATATAGCTGCCTTAGTAAATTGCCCTACCCAGACTTTGACAAATAAGTAATAAATACCTAAAAGCCAAAATAAATAATGGGATCACTTTGAGCAGTTCACTTGAGATGCCAAAACTCTAACATGATAAAGAAATAATGAAACAGGTGCCAATCTTTGGGGACAGTGCATCTGGGGACGGAACTGCTCCGTTCCGTGTCGACTCTTCTTCTCTTTCTCTCTCTCTCTCTCTCTCTCTCTATTCAAGTTCAGTTATTTGCAGATTTTATTCGTGTGTTTCCATTAATTTCTTGCTTGGAGTGTCCAAGCGTGTAACAGATACTGTGAGTGAAGGTTGTGTGTGTGTGTGAGAGAGAGAGAGAGAGAGAGAGAGAGAGAGAGAGAGAGAGAGAGAGAGAGAGAGAGAGAGAGAGAGAGAGAGAGAGAAAGAGGATTAACACCGGATGGGGTCCCAAGCCCACCTCCAAGGGCCCCCCTCTCTATCGTTAGAGAGGTATTTGCTTTAGATTGCACAAATGTTGATACAATGGTCGCTGAGATGCTAATGGGATAATGTGGTGGGTGTTTGGATCTAAGAGGCTAAGGGCTGAAAATGAAAAACGTTAGGGAAACTACTAGGGATTTGCAATTGCGACGAGGCATTGGGCTGATTTGCTAATGCTGATGTCGATGGTGCTGATGATGACGATAGGAATGGGCTGAAAAATGCTGGCTGACCTGATGCGGTAGCTGATGTGGTACAAAACGTTGATGCTGATGGCTGAAAACTGCTAACGCTTCGGCTGATCTGGATCTACAGGTACTGACGGAGGTTTTAGGGCTGAAAACGCTGAGGGTGCTAATGCAAAAACAAGAGGAATCTAAGGTTGCTATTGTGGAGTAAAAATGCTAGGCATGCTCTGCATCCTACCTGAGGTGCTGGTACTAGGTACTAACTTATGCCATGAGAGATGACCTCTAGGGTCATCTATATAGGTTATGTAGGTGAGGTAGGACAAAGGCCCTTAAAACCCCAGGCCTTGGTAATGCTAGCCTTATAAATGTCAATTATCAATACATTAATAAACCTACTGATAAGAGGTGCTTCCTATGCTATACTACCTAGGTCAGGTACTAATACTACTCTATGGGAACACTCCCGAGTGCCTACTAGCAGACACTGGCGGTGCTCATAAGCAATCAGAGGGCATGCAACTATGCTTAAGTGCCGGGACATGCACGTCCTTCATACACGTCCTTCATATAGGCTCACAAGGGTGCCAAAGCACTTCCTAGGTTGCCTAAACCCTAGAAGTAAGGGTTAGCTTGTCCCACATGCACGTAGGCTTTATGTGCACGTGACAGTCTTCTTTTCTTGGTCTTTCTCCCCTTCTTATGCCTTTTCTCGTTCTCATTGGAACTAGAGGAAGAGGAACTGTCGGAACTTTCTGAAGACGAAGAAGAACTGGGGTGATCCTCAAAATGACACCTTCTTGGATCGACTAGCTGCCTTGAAAGTCGATTCCCGTCCCAGATAACCGAGGTAATCCTTTGATTTTCTTTTCTTCTGAGAGTGATTTTTGCTTTTCATCAACTGACCGATCTTCGGTTCAAGAGCTTCATCAAAGTCTTCTTGCGAGTATAGTTTCTGGTTTTGTACACCCGGCTTTGCTTTTGTCTTCATGGCCGACTTGAGAGGTGAGTGGAGGGCTTCTCGCCATCTAGAGTGAACCTCATCAAGTGGACGATTCTTTCAAGTACTTCGGGTCCTTGGAGTACTTGATCATTCTCTTCGCGCACCCGTCAACCTGGAGTAGATGTTGGTACTCTGTCTTGTTGAGATCTCCCATCAGAAACTTTCCATGGTCTTCTCCCAATTTCTCGGAAGGAGGCTTTCTCCTATTGAAATCCCCTCATTGGATTGGAGTGCTCTTCATCTTCTGCAGACACGTAGTTGGAGGGGGGTTGTCCTTTGTTGGATTCACTGCTAGAACCCATCTATGCTACAGAAAAAGGATCGGATTTTTGTGAGCTTTGATATCACTGTACCTGTCACGTGCACATGGCTTTGTGTTGCTTCATCGACTTCCAAAGCGAGTTTTCCACCTATCTCTAGATAGGAGTGTCTAGAATCCTAGGAGGATTAGTACCGGCAACTTTGTGAGCCTGTTTGCAGGACTTGCATGTTCGGACGAAAGCATTAGATTAGGTTTTTCAACTTTTGAACCCTCTTGCATAAATGGTTTGTTCATGCGTTTTGACGGATGCTATTACACTACGGTGGGCATCTAGCATGACGTGCATGTAGGTTTAGGTTAGAGGAATCCAATGAGCCATTCCCCGTGTCAATCTGATTCGTGGGTGGGTAGATGTGCGACAATTTCATCCAAAAAGTGAGCCCCGGTCAAACAGATTAATAAATCATTTTATGGATTTACTTTAATGAGTTTGACAAAGGTTTTGCCCTACCTACACCTTAAGGAGTTTATAACCTGCAGTTTGGTCCTATAAAAGGAGGCCAGGGAGCTAGCCTTTTGCATTAGATGTGGAGCTCTAGTAGGAGGAGCAATTAAGCCCAATGTTTTTGTAACTGTCATGTGCACATGGCTCTGTGTGCCACATGGACATGCTTCATCGACTTCCAGAGCGATTTTTCCACCGATAGGAGGGCTGTCTAGAATCCTAGGAGGATTAGTATCGGCAATTTTGTGAGCCTGTTCGCAGGACCTGCATGTCCGGACGAATCCATTAGATTAGGTTTTCTAGTTTTTGAACCCTCTTGCATAATTGGTTTGTACATCCGTTTTGACGGATGCTATTAGAGTACGGTGGGAATCTGACATGACGTGCATGTAGTGTTAGGTTAGAGGAATCCAATGAGCCATTCCCCGCGTCAATCTGATTCGCAGGTAGGCAGATGTGCAACAATTTCATCCAAAAGTGAACCCCGGTCAACATATTAATAAATCATCTTACGGATTTATTTTTAAGAGTTTGACAAAGATTTTGCCCTACCTACACCTTAAGGAGTTTATAACTTGCAGTTTGGTCCTATAATGGAGGCCAGGGAGCTAGCGTTTTGCATCAGATGTGGAGCGCTAGTAGGAGGAGCAATTCAGCCCCCAAAGTTTTTGCTCACATCAGCCTTGGCGTTTTTGCAGCAAGCTGGCAGCCCAAGCGTTTTTGCTTGGCAACGCAAGATCAGGGTAGTGCTTGCAATCTACAACAGATCAGCCTTAGCATTTTCAGATTTCAGCCCTTTCCCTCGCTGGAGTAGCTTGGAACTGCCTTCGCTAGCCTCTCCATTGCGGTCCGGTACTTCGGCAGCCCATCGAGCCTCTCCTTGGCCATTCCCTCACCGGCATTGAGTTCTCCCATTGCTGTCCATCATCGGCATCATCGACATCTGCATTTTCAGCCCTTCATTCCTCTCACATTGGGAGCGCAATTCAGCCCCAGATCAACCCCTTGGTGGCCATCCGCAATCCCACATCGAGATGGATCCAAAGGTGCATCAATCAGCCCCGGAGGTGCTTCATCTTGAAGAGTTACCGAGACAACATTCTTCATTAAAGTTAGTAGAGTCTGCACTTGAGGTATTGCATGTGTGTACATTTCATTTACACAATCAAAAGCAATAACCACATCGGCAACGGTGTGGGGTCCCTTGAGAGGGTTGGTTGGGACTCCATCAGGTGTCACTCCTCCTCCTCTCTCTCTCTCTATACACACACACGCGCGCGCGCGCACACACACACACACACACACACACACACTTCTCTACGGCTCTCTCTCATTCCCTCTCTTTAGGGAAAGTCAAAGGAACTATCATTCATCATAAGTCAACAATGAGTTTAGTAGACACTGAGTACCGTCGCACTAGACAACATATATCCAGTACTTGCACGAAGACGACAGTCACTGAACATTCATATGACATTCACATCACTATCCGTGTCGAGATCTTTAATAAGAATCATGATCATCATAACGAGCACCAAGGATAAGATTTTTGAAGCAAATCAATATATTTACGATCTGGAGACTTTTTTTGCAAAGGTGCGTTTGCAAAGGTGCGTGAGGCTATTGAGAAGTCTCAAGCAAGGCAGCGGACAAGCATCGACGTGACTTGCATGTGAAGGAAGATGATTGGGTGCTTCTACGGTTTGAGAAGGCAAACCTACAGAAACGAAAGGGTAAGGAGCGAATTTTTCCAAAGTTGAGTATGAGATACTATGGCCCTTTCCACATTCAAGAAAAGATAAATGATGTATTTTTTAGACTAAAGTTACCAGTTACTTGGAAGATTCACAACGCATTTCATGTGAGTCTATTGAAACCTTTCAAAGGTGAGAATCGAGATGCCAATGAACATAGAACCTAAGGAGCAACCTGAAGTGGAAGAGACCGAGGAGATTCTCGTTTTAGAATAGATACTGGCTCACAAGGAAAGAAAAGTGAAAGGTAAAGTGGTACGCCGGTATTTAGTCAAGTTTAAGAACTATCCGGCATTGGATGCGAGCAAAATGGATGGAGGAGGAGGACCTAGCAATTACTCCTTAGATATTAGAACTTTACCATGAAGCTTTTGGTCTAGCTTTGACTATTCCAAGAGTTACCGATGATAAGCGGGTTGAATCTGGTGCGGTGCCGACTGCACAAGAAGAGAGTTACTCTGCTCCTTTGTCACATATTATCCAGATGGATTAAAGTCACTGATTTCTTTTCAGATTTCAGGGGTACTGATGGGATGACAATATTCTGTTGTATGACTTTAAGAAATGAAGTACTTTGTAATGGGAATTCCTGTTGTATGACTTTAAGAAATGAAGTACTTTGTAATGGGAATTCCTTAAATGATTTTGATGTATGTGCTCTCTCATTTGTGTGATGTTTGAGTGTATGATTGAAAGACGAAATGACTGCAGCAATTCGGTCTTGATTCACCTAAGGGATGATGTGGATATGATAGTAACAAGATTTAGTCAATCCCGACATCTGCTAGAGATCGGTAAGGTCTGGATGTGATTGCTAATTATAGAATAGGTGGAACCTTCTTAGCACCCTCAATGATCTCAAATGGCGCCTTCCATGTAGACGTACGCTCTACGTTGTTGTAGGCAAACTCCACCAAGGGCAAAAACTTCTCTCACTGAGCTTTCTGATCAGAGATGTAAGACTTCAACAAGTCCAGAACTACTGAATTCGCAATCTCCAATTGTTCATCAGTCTGCGGGTGGAAAGAGGATGAGAATTGTAAATGAGTACCAGTATTCTCCCAGATTGCTTCATGGAACATGCTAGTGAAACGGGGATCTCTATTTGAAACTATAGACCGAGGCATGGCATGAAGTCGAAATATCTGCGAGACAAACAGTTTAGCCAAATGATATGGCTTAACTGTCTTCTTGGCTAGAATAAAGTAAGCCTGCTTGCTAAATCTGCGGATGACTGTCCAGATGCCACGTGCCCACTTTGAGTCTTGGGAAGATAAAAAATAAAATCCATTGGTATACTTTCCCAAGGTCGGCTATGTAACAAACTTGGACACTCCAAGTCAAGATTCTACTGCGACACAGCAGAGATTCACTTCAAAACAGTTCACAATTCACAATTGATTCGACACGGCCCAGCGGAGTTCCGTGCCTAGAGATATTGGCCCCAAAGACTGGCGTCCCTTTCGGTATTTCTTTGTATTAATCTGTGTTCAAAGTACAAGAGAGTGGGAGGGTTCTCACTCTCAGACTCTGCGTCCAGATGCTCTGAGAAGTGAGGCCCTGCCCACTAATTTATAGGTTACAAGGGATGCCCAAAAGTAGAGCCCCAAAAGCTATCAACTTTTTAAAAGCTTTTTAAAAATAAAGCAATGTTCCCAAAAGCTTCTCAATTCAGCCAACGTAAGTTTTAGCGAGCGCAAAAAGTAGGAATTCATTGTAGCTTGTCCGCTTTTTGCGCCGCAAATCACGGAGCTGCCGTACGGGTGCCACGTCTGCCTGTCAGCGGGTTTTCCGGGCTGTCTGCCATGTGTCATGCCGCTGCGTTTTCCGGGCCTGTAGCCTGTTGCGAGTGTGCCCGGGCATGCCACGTCACCAGTTTGTGTCATACCCCCCTCTTGAAAGCATTGTAATCGCCCTCGATTACGCCTGCAAAACAGACATAGGCCATAAATTGTCTTAGCAGACACTGACTGTTGGTACCGACACACTAGGAACAACACATCTAGCACATGTACCAATCACAGGACATCACTTGCATCACAAGATATCACATGACAAATCACATTCAAAATATCATTCCAAATCTCAGACCATGATTAATCGGCAACGTATTTAGCAATCGCATCCAGATCCAGTCGGGACCTCACAGATGCCCGATTAACTAATCCATATTGCAATCATGTCTATAGAGATTTATGAGACCGAAATGCTGCAGTCATTTCGTCTATCAGTTCCTGCACTTAAACAAGTCAAGCACAATCCGTATCATTTTCGTTATCGGGAATTCCACTTCATAAAGTCATACAACAGGATACTGTTAACTCAACACTATCCCTGAAACCCAAAGGGGCATCAGTGACTCTATATCAAATCAAAGTATCGGAGCAATCTGTCGACAAAGGAGTGGAGTGACTCCCCTCTTGTGCATACCCGCTGCACTAGATTCGCCCATGCTGAAAATATCTGTACTCTCTGAAAATCCTGTCCATCATTCGGTTAAAAGTCGCTGAAGCATTGGTAAGGCCAAAAGGCATCACCAAAAATTCATATAGACCGAAGGTCGTCCGAAAAGCTATCTTGTAGACATCTCCCGGTGCGATTCGGATTTGATGATATCCGCTTTTCAAATCGATCCTCTTGAAACAAGAGGAGCCTTGTAATCTGTCAAAAATATTGATGCTGTCAAGAATATCATCGATCCTCGGAATCGGAAATCTGTTCTCGATGGTGATTTTATTGAGAGCTCTATAATCATGCACATTCTTCAAGATCTGTCTCTCTTTAAAATTAACAACATTGGAGAGCAGTAGGGTGAAGTACTCGGCTGGAGAAGACCCTTTTCCAAGAGGTCTTTCACTTGGTTCATAATCTCTTCATTCTGGGCTCGGCTCACATGGTAAGGTGGACGGTTCGGTGGTGTGCTTCCAGGTATCAGATCAATGGTATGATCCTCAGGACGAGATGGTGGCAACTCTCCTGGCAGGCCCTCGGAGAAACAATCAACATGCGAGGAGAAAATCTTGGCGTTCTTTTTCGAGGTCAAAACATATTTGACCTTCAATCATCATTCAGCTCTCTTCAGAAAATTGAGTAAAGAAACTGAATTTTATCAAGTACAATCTCTGTGCCCTTCATTTGTCAAAGTCGCTTTCTCAGCCCGATAGTCAACCACGGCGTTGTTCTTGTGGTACCAGGGATTTTGAGGAGGATGTCACAACCTCCTAAGGGCATTACGTAGAAGTCCTCGTGCCCTAAACATCCTTGGCATTGCAAATGAAGTTTGCCAATGATTGGTGTAATGGCAATGTCCCGTCCAGGTGCCGTTAGAACTTCCTCCGCCTGTGGCCTCAGCGTGTCGGGCGTAATTCCAAATTCGAACCGCCAATTCAAGTGAAAAGAAATTGGCCTTGGCTCTTCCATAAAAACAAAGAGGGCTTCCTGATCTTTCACTTTGCCCTAAGTGCGGCAAAGTTTTGTACTTTCGTTCATCTGACTCGGTTTGGGCCCCACACAATGTGTTTTGTTTTCATCTGCCTTTTCTGCCACATTCCTCTACTGCTCTAGAAATCTCTGGCTTGTCTTCAGTCTGCTCTTCCTGTTCCTTTTTGGGGCACTTTGTGAAGATGTGTCCAAATTTCCCGCAACCAAAACACTTCCCCTCTTTGAGATTAATAGCCCTTTCTCTAAGAGTTTGTCGGGGACCTGTATCTTTCTTTTCTTTGTCCTGAGAACTCTTTCTCTTTCTACTTTCATTGTGGGAGGTCTGTTGGGTTCTCTGAGTCAAGATCTCATCAGTGGGGTAAGTCAGATTGCCCGAGTGTATGGCAAAACCCCGTTTCGCATGACCCATCAATTCTTGAATAGAATTCGACTTTTGTTCCAAGCAGTAGTCCCTGATCTGTGTAAGAAGTCCGCACACAAAACCGCTCAATCTGCTCCTTAAACAAGACCTTCGTAAATGAAGGGGTTGGTAGAAAAGAGTTCCAAAATCTCTCGCAATAAGCGTCCAAAGAATCAGCCTTGGTCATCCGAAAATGATTCCAAGCGGTTCGTATATCTTGTTCGTACTCTCGAGTCAGCCAAGAAGAACTAAAGAGCCTTTTGAATTTCAGCCATTTAACTGGTGCTTCCTTTCTCAGTAGAAGTGTGGACCACCATGTTCGAGCATTTCCCTTGAAGAAAGAGGTAGCTCTCCGAATCTTGGAGTGCTCTGAGTAATGCCCTCCAGAGAAAGCTATGTCAAATTGTTGTATGAAGGCCAAAGCCCTCAAAGCATCTCGGAATCCAGAAAAAGTGTCAAACTTAATTGACTGTCCACCTTCTTTAAATTCTCTACCTTACTATTATCTTCGAGGAAGTCATACTGGTTGGCTCTGTAGAAGTGCTTCTTTTCAAGAGTGCTTGTCCATGTCCTTCTGCGAGTACAGGTTCTACTTTTCTGCACTCGTCTATCTTTTCGGCTTTCCTCCCTACTTGAGAGGAGAAGCAATGGCCACACGCCATCTCGAGTAATTCTTATCAATCGGGTAATTCTTCAGGTGTTTCGCCAATCTCGGGTCCCTGGAGTACTTAATCAATCTGTTCATATGCCAATCTATAGTTGACGTTGTACTCCATTCTGGCAAACTTGTCCGATTTTTTTTTTGGCCAAAATCTTCATTCTTTTCTTCAGTTCCCGCGCTGAATCTTCAACTTTTCTTTGCCTTCCACTGAGAGGTGTCGTCTCTGTCAGATTCTTTACGAGAAACCACGTGTAATCTAGGATTCTTTATGGCTTTATGCCCTGTAAGACAGAGCGATGAAGACGGGAGCGCGCCCGATGCGCGATGTATGAAGGGTGGGAGTTGCTAATAAGTCCGGGGTTGGGACACAAAGATTCATTCCCAAAAGCTGTGTGCGCTGCAAAAAGGATCGGATCCTATGTAGAAGAAGAATCTTTCTGTGCTCTGATACCACTGTAACAAACGTGGCATCGTGGCCAGGTCACCACCCTTAGTTTGGAGATAGACTTAGATAGCTGACATTTATGAGCCGTTGGTGGCTCTTGATGTTGGTACATATGAGTCGTAGCTGTTGGGTCATCGGATCATCTTTTGCATATATGGTCCAGCGTCGTCGTCTAGGATAGCGAGTCTGTGTACACAGCACGTCTGCACCATCCCTGCACATCTGAGCCTCGACACCCCCATTGTACCTGTGAGGTTTGGGCTAGAGCTGAGTGTGTTGCCACGCCAGAGTCCGTATTGGTTCTTTGAGATTGCTGTGTCTTTGTGTTGATCAGATGTTATCTATTGTTCCCTTTGTTTTCATTCTGTTTTGAGTGAGATGTCATGCACATTGCACTGAGGAGCACCCACTTTAGAGAGCACCACACTATCCGCGTTGCAGATGCTCTCATTTTTGGCATGCCCGATGGGACCTCAACTGAAGTCTCACTCTTTGTTGAGGTGCAAATCGAGGAGCTAGCTGGGTTTTACCTAGCTTCGCCTACTTCGCCTTGCCCACTGCAGCCTGCAGTTGGTCCTAGACAGCTAATTCTAGCTGACCTAGTCTCTCGCCCTTTTGGTCTGTCCCTCTCTCGCCCTCATCCCTCCAAGTCCTCGTCCCTGGTCTAGCCTTTCTCGTCCCTGGTCCAACTAGGTGGTCTAGTCACTTGCCCTGGTCTTGGACCGGGTGGTCTAGTTACTTACCCTGGTCTAGAGAGTCTAGACCCATGTTCATTCAGCCAGTTAAAGGTCTTCTTGCCCAAAGCTTGGTTGGGTTTGTGGTCACTGCATGACACATACAAGGGGTTCATTAGAGCGTCAAAGCACACTACTGAGTCCTCTGAAGCACTACAACAGAAGACGTCAACCCTTGGTACCAAGTAGAAGTCCACCAACCTCATCACCCATACCTCCACATACGGCTCCATCCGGTTCTACATCTTCCAGGTCACCTTCCCCAGTAAATCTCTTTCCCATTTTGTTACAACAAGCTATTGAGCAACGGGCTCCTGAGCAAGTGGCCTTGGAGGCGTTGACCAGTGTTTTGGCCAAGGTAAACATCAAGTTTCCTACTTTCAAGGGACTTTCCTCAGAAGATGTAGACAACCATGCAAGGAGGTTTGTATCTCTTTGTAGAGGTCGTGGTCTTTATAGAGAAGATGCTTATTTGGTACTCTTTCCATCTACCTTGGATGGCTTAGCAGACAAGTGGTACAGTCAGTTTGCAGAGAACCATTTTGCAACTTGGGCAGCTTTAAGACAACAGTTCTGTTCATCATTCAAGCCAGGTGACTACCAGGAAAAGGTTTTGGATGAGTTGGCCAACAAGGTGCTCCCGCCAGAGGAGACTTTTGCAGAACTCATGACTAAAACCAAGTCTCTGGTTGCCAACTTCCTCAGCAACCATGGGAATTTATGGTTAAGAAGTGGGTGGAGAAGGCTCTTCCCAACACTTCCCAGCAAAAACTCCGAGAGTCTCCGACCTGACGCCACTCTGGAGGAGTTTGTCGCGGCTGCTACTAGGATAGAGGGAGCCAGGAAGCTGTTCACCAACTCTCCTCAGGTAGAGACCCCCTCAGTGTTTTCGGAAAGTCCTTATGATCCGTTAACTTCTTTACGTAGGGAACTGGAAGCCCTAAAGTTACAGCGAGCTCTTCAAGAGGAGAGGTCCTTCTCTCTTCGACAGAGAAGCCTCCACATTACGAGGCATTGGAACAGATCAAGCGCGAGCTAGAAGAGCTCAAATCTCAGCAGGAGACTAAGGCTATGGTTTGGTGTAGCTCATACCGCTCTCCAGGGCACCCTCCACAAGAATGCCCCCTTCGGGTTTACTGCCACTTCTATGAAAAGTCTAGACACGAGGACAAGGACTGCTACTACCTCAAGGGATTGCGACAAATACATTAGAGTCTTGGTCTTACTCTTCAACAAGGGCCAGCACCCGCATCCAACATGGTTTCTCCCTGTGGCCATCCACACCATATGCCACTTTTGCTAACCCCTCCTATGCAAGGTATGCAAAGTACTTTTCCGTCTCAGAGCTTTTATCATACCCATGCTCCTTCATCACCTCAAAACTTCTGTGCCTCCACCTCCAACTCCATGCACCGGGAGCAAGGACAACCTTGCCTTTCGACTCGCCCATTGAATCGGCCCATTTTGTGCTGTAGATGTGGGGAATATGGTCATTACCAAAGCAAATGCCCCCTTCCAGAAGGGTCCCCTCCCTCCCGTCATTGCCCTGAAACGAAGGATCACTACAGTAAAGATTGCCCTAAACTTCGTGCATCCACCGTTGCGTACCCAAGTCAAAGCCAAAATGAGTTTACCTTTCCCAAGCTCAATTTGATAGCAGTTAGCACCACTCCTCAACCACCCCCTTCTCTCCATGTGGTTACCACTCAAGAGAAGTTGCAGTTGGTAGAGGAGCCAACGGGTGTCCTCACCCGGGCCCAGAGAGCTGCTCTCGGTCTTAGTATTCCAACATGTTTAACTCCCCCACACATTCTCCCAACAGTGGATACTCTGCCTTCAGCTGGCGCCAAGCCCTCACTCAGTGACAAGCAAGAATTGAAATCTTTGCTCTCCGATATTGATGAAGCCTTCTTGGAAGCAGTGGCTGATCTACAGCAGATCAAGGTACCAGAAAAGCCACTGGAAGAAAAAGAAAAGCATACAGCAGAGACAATCTTGAAGAACACTTTCCAACAAGTGTCCCTCTATGACATGCTGCGACTAGATGTGAGTTTTAGAAGTGACACCCTTGCTGTTATTCAATCACTTTACCCTGGAGCAAGTCCTAGTGGCGGACACCTCCCAGTGCGACCATCAGTGTCCTATATGATATCCAATCCTGTTGCTCCCCTCACTGATTATAGAAGCTCTCGCCTGATAGTGTCCGCTTTGGGGCAGCAATTTTCAGGAGTAATTGTGGATGGTGGATCTGGCATCAATATGATGCTTGAGTTCACTATGATGGCTTTAGGCTTGCAACCTACTCAACCTGCCCCCTTCACAATAACATTGGCCGACCAAAGGACAGTATACCTTGTGGGCATAGTGGAAAAGGTGCCTCTGCAGGTACAAGATTTCACTTTTAGTTTGGATTTTGTTGTGGTTCGTCTTCCCCAGGTTGAGGGCGGATTTCCCTTGCTCATCAGTAGACCATGGGCGCAACACATTAAAGCACTTCATAATTGGGGAAACGATGCCATGTGGATACATACTCTTGGCTCCCAGATGCAACCCATTGCCTAGAAGGAGGCGTGGATCCTGTCGTGCAACATAGTTCTTTGTCTCTAGCAACCAGCCTTGAGTTGGATCAACCTACTCCACCTGACGGGTCAGACGAGGATCTGTTGGAGTGGTTGAATGCTACCAAATCTATGCCTTGTTATGGAGTCTCTAGTCACTCTTTGCCCGAAGGTACACCCTCTTCCAATGTTTCCACAATATGTAAACCTAATGAGCCAGCTGAGCCAACTCAAAGGGTAAGGGTCACAGAAGCTACGCCCCGTGTGCCCTTGGTGGAAGCCTTTGGATTTGGTGAGCCTCTGAAGAATCATAGAAGCGGGAAGGAATCTCCCCTACAGGAGTTCAGCCCCCCTCAACATCACCCCCATTGGTGTCTGCTTCTCCGACCAGAACAAAGCTCTCCTATGTGTCTAGCAAACTCCCTTCACAAAGCTTCCTCAAGACGGGATACAGCAAAAACAATGTTGATTTCAAGCTTGATGAATTACCTGATCATGATATCTATTTGCTGGATTGCCCTCTCCCCTCACCACCCCTCCCTCCCTCCTCGCCCTTACTCACACCCTCTCGCCCCCATCTACCCCCTATCTCCTCGACCCTACCCTCCCCCTCACACTCACTCGCCCCCTACTCACCCTCGCCCCTACACTCTTTCCCTCGCCTCCCCCTACCTACCCCCCTACCCACCCCCTACCTACCCCTGGTCCCCCACCATCTACCCCCTATCTCCTCGACCCTACCCTCCCCCTCACACTCACTCGTCCCCTACTCACCCTCGCCCCTACACTCTTTCCCTCCTCCCCCCCTACCTACCCCTCGTTCCCCCTACCCACCCCTCGCCCCCCCTACCCACCCCCTACCTACCCCTGGTTCCCCCCCTACCCACCCCTTACCTAGGCCTCGCCCCCCTACCCACCCCCACCCCCTACCTAGGCCTCGCCCCCCTACCTACCCCTCGTCCCCCCTACCCACCCTCGCCCCCTATCTAGCCCCCTAGCCCCCTCGCCCCTATCTAGCTTAACTTCCCGCCTCCCCAACCCCCTCAGCCTCAAGCTGATCACCCCCCACCCGCTGATCCGCCCCTTAGCAAGCTGCATAACGGTCCCTCCTATTCCTCAATCTGACTTCCCTGCACTTCAGAAGATTTTTGGATTGGGTTGCTGAAGAGCCTTTTGGCTGTTTCTTTGTGGCTTTCAAGCATTCACCTAGTTGCCATCCGTTGCTGTTAATGCTTTTCGTTCTGCCATCACGATGGAGCTTAACCTTATTTGCGGTGTTACTCGAGCTTTTGGTCATCCTTGTTTTCGAGAAGAGTGCTGTTGTAGAAGGTGTTGCAAGGTTCATCTGCAAGAATGGACTAGGTCATTTTCCTCTCACTATGGTTATGGAGGATAAAGATGTGTAGGATCCAAACCGAGCATATCTCTTTGCTTTAAAGTCTCATTCTGTTTTGCCAATTGGGATTCTTGGACTATGCAATCATACTGGGTTCCTGCCTATTCAAAGGCTTAAGGCGTTTGCAAGCATTGCAGTGTTTTTAACTCCACTTTTGAGGCATGTAAGGTCATGGTTGGGCCTAGCACCTGCTTCAAGAAAGACGTACAGATAGGCTACGTAGTGGTCAGTATTTCCTCTCACCGAGACGGTGAGCGGTCTTGTGGCGGGCAACCTGTAGCAGGCTACAGTGTCACTTTCATAGGACACACAGTTAGTACAATTGGTCTGATTTGGTTCACACTGGACGGACTCTCTGGGCTGGCAGTGACACGTGGTAGGGATACGGACGGTGGTCTAGTGGGCATAGTGGCCAGGTCACCACCCTCAGTTTGGAGATAGACTTAAATGGTTGACATTTATGAGCCGTTGGTGGCTCTTTTTGGTGGTACATATGAGTAGTAGCTGCTGGGTCGTCGCATCATCTTTTGCATATATGGTCTAGCGTCGTCGTCTAGGGTAGCGAGTCTATACACACATCACGTCTGCACCATCCCTCCACATCTGAGCCTCGACACCCCCATTGTACCCGTAAGTTCTAGGCTTGAGCTAAGTGTGCTGCCACGCCAGAGTCCGTATCAATTCTTTGAGATAGTCGTGTAATAGACTTGGACACTCCAAGTCAAGAATCAATCACCACAGCACCAAATAACCACTTCAAAACAATTCACAGATCACAATAGATTTGCACTGGCCCGACGGAGTTCCGTGCCTAGAGATATTGGCCCCAGAGACTGGCGCCCCTTTCGGTATTTCTTTATGTATTAAATGAATTGTCAAAGTACAAAGAGCGGTTAGGGTTTCACTCTTAGACTCTGCGTCCACATGCTCTGAGAAGTGAGCCCTAAACCACTAATAAAAAGATTACAAGGGATGCCCAAAAGCAGAGCCCCAAAAGCTTAAAAATTAAAAGCAACGAGTTTCTCTTACAAACTCTGTGTGTGTGTGTGTGTGTGTGTGGCTTTAATAAAATAAAGCAAGTTTCATTCTCTCTCTTTCTCATCAAATCGACGTAGCAAAAAGCATGCAGGACTTGCGTCGCTAATTGCTTTTTTTTCTCAACTTACGTAATTTGCGGGACCTCCGTACACTGCTGCCACGTGGCACTGGCGCCATATTTTAGGGTTTCCAGCCACTTAGGGTTTCAGCCAGCAGTTAGGGTTAGGGTTTCCAAAAATTAGGGTTTTTGCAAAATTAGGGTTTTTGGCTAAAATTAGGACTTGCAGGATTTCTAGGGTTTTTGGAAGAAATTAGGGTTTTTGCTGTCGGTAGCCACGTCATCACTTTGTGACATACCCCCCTCTTGAAAGCATTGTAATCGACCGCGATTACGCCTGCAAAACCGACAGAAAGCATAAACCATCTTAGCAGACACTGACTGTTAGTACCTACATACTAGGAACACACATCTAGCACATGTACCAAATTGACAGTCACATCACATGACATCACAGGACATCACTAGACATCACAGGACGTCACAGGACATTCAACATTCATTTGGATCTTAGACCATGATTTATCGGCAATGTAGCTAGCAATCACATCTAGGTCCAATCGGGACCTCATCGATGTCCGATTGACTAACCCCTATTGCAACCATGTCTATTCGAGATCAATCAGACGAAAATGTTGCAGTCATTTCGTCTATCAGTTCCTGCACTTAAAAGAAGTCAAGAACAAATCAGTATCATAATCAGGAATTCCATTTCATAAAGTCATCCAGCAGAATACTGTCAGCTCTTAGTATCCCTGAAGCTCAAAGAGACATCAATGACTTAAGTATCAAAATCAAGGCATCCGTTGACAAAGGAGCGGAGTGACTCCCCTCTTGTGCATCCCACTGCACCAGATCTTCGGCCAAGCTGAATTCTGGGTTCTATTTGGAATAGACTATGCTAAACCAAAAGCATCGAGGTAAAGTTTCACAATCTGAGGAGTATCTGCTAGGTCCTCCTTCTCCATCCACTTCGCATCCAATGCAGGATAGTTCTTGAACTTAACCAAGAACCGCCTTCGGACTTTACCTTTATTCTTCTTCTCCGTATGTGCCAAAATCTGTTCAGGAACAAGGATCTCCTCGTTTTCTTCCACTTCGGGTTGCTCATCAGGCTCCCCATCATCAGGCACATCACCCTTAAGAGGTTTCAAGAGACTCACATGCAATGCATTGTGAATCCTCCAAGTATCTGGCAGTTTCAATCGGAAGGAGACATCATTTATCTTTTCAGTGATCTGGAAAGGTCCGTAGTATCGCATTCTAAGCTTTAAAAAAAGCCTCTCCTTTCCCTTTTTCTTTCTTAGGCGTGCCTTCTCAAAACGTAAGAGCACCCAATCATCCTCCTTCAATTTCAAGTCGCGATGATGGCGATCCGCTGCCTTTTTCTGTCGTTCTTGAGACTTCTGCAAAGTCTCGCGAACCTTGGCAAAAGCCGTATCCAAGTCTCGCTTATATTCATCCGCTTCAAAAATCTAATCTTTCATGCTTAGGAAGGATGGAACCTTCGCAGCACTTTCAATAATCTCAAATGGCGTCTTCCCGTCGAAGAGTGTATCGTGTTATTGTAGGCAAATTCCAAAGTACTTTTCCATTGAGTCTTCTGATCCGAGATACAAGACTTCAATAAATCTAAAACCATTGAATTGGCAATCTTAGATTGCCCGTCAGTCTGCAAGTGGAACGATGACGAGAACTGCAACCGCGTGCCAATGTTCTCCCAAATTGCCTTCCAAAACACACTCATAAATCTGGGGTCTCTGTCTGAGACAATCGTCTCAGACGTGCCATGTAATTGGAAAATCATCGTGATCATTCTGTGTTCTCGGGAGATCAAAAATGAAATCCATTGCAATACTTTCCCAGGGGCGGGTGGGTATGGGTAAAGGCTATAACAATCCCTGTGCCTTATGCCTGTCAAACTTGACCTTCTAGCATACTAAGCAACTACGCACAAACTCTTCCACATCCTTTGTGAGTCTCGGTCAAAAGAAGTATCTCTCTACCCCCTTCATGGTGGTAGCAATGCTGCGGTGACCCGTAAAAGGTGGACAGTGGCATTCAGTTATAACCTTTTCCTTCAACGACTGTGTAACGCACAACATAGTCTTTCTCATCAAGTAGCCTTCCCGAAGGGAGTATCGAGCTACTATCTCCCCATCCCGTATTAGTGTGAAAATATCTGCAAAATCTGTATTTGTGGCATACTGATCGACCATATCCTCGAAGCTCCTATGATGTATCGCGGAAATACACAGAACCAACGGCTTCCGAGACAAAGCATCTGCCACCACATTCTTCTGTCCCTGCACATGGACAATCTGGAAGTGAAACTGTGACAAGATGTTCGCCCGTCGCATCTGCTTTTCCGGAAGGTGCTTCTGTGACAAGAAGTAGCGCAAACTCTGATGGTCTATAAAGACAGTAAAATCCGCTCCGAGTAGGTAGTGCCGCCACTGAGTAAGAGCATGGGTAACCGCCAAAAGCTCTTTCTCATAAATCTGTGCTGTCATCTCCGGCCTAGAGAACAATCGGCTCTCGTAAGCAATGACATCGCCTTCTTGCATCAAGACCGCACCCAGACTACGACCACAAGCATCACAAAATACTTCAAATGACTTCTGCAAGTCTGGCAAAGTCAAATCTGGTCCTGTAGTCAATTTCTCTTTCAATGTCTGAAAGGTACTCACCTCTGTGGATCCCCACAAGAAAAGGGACTCCTTTCGGTATCAAGATATGCAAAGGGGAAGCAACCTTTGCAAACTTCCGTATGAACCGCCTGTAGTACGAACACAGTCCCAAGAAGCTTCCAACTTCATGGACATTCTTCAAATCGGGCCAATCACGTATAGTCACTATCTTGGCCGAATCCATTTGCACTCCTGCTGCTGAGATAAAGTGTCCCAAAAAGTGTATTTCTGAAGCAGATGATCTCTGTGTTTTGCCTCATTCTTGGAGAAAACAATGATATCATCAAAGAAAGTGCCAACAAATAGCCTGTACTCTCAAAAAATCCCGTCCATCATCCAGTTAAATGTCGCAGGAGCATTGGTTAAGCCAAAAGGCATCACCAAAAACTCAAATAACCCAAAAGTAGTCCGAAAGGTTGTCTTGTAGACGTCTCCCAACGCGATTCGGATATGATGATATCCACTCTTCAGATCAATCCTGCTAAAGCATGAGGATCCTGGTAACCTGTCGAGTATATCATCGATCCTAGGAATCGGAAATCTGTTCTTGATGGTGATTTTGTTGAGAGTTCTATAATCGATGCACATTCTCCAAGATCCGTCTTTCTTAAAATCCAACAACACTGGAGAGCAATATGGTGAAGTACTAGGCTGGACAAGACCCTTTTCCCAGAGGCTTTCACTTGGTTCATAATCTTTTCATTTTGTACTGAGCTCACACGGTAAGGTGGTCGGTTCAGTGACGTGCTTCCAGGTATCAGGTCAATGGTCAGATCTTCAGGCCCTCTAAAAAGCAATCGGCATGGGTGTGGAGAAAAATCTTAGCGTTCTTTTGTTCAGGTCAAAACATATTCAACCTTTATCCATCGTTCAGTTCTTTCCCAAAAGAATGAGTAAAGAAAGTGAAGTTCATCAAGTACAATCTCTGAGCCCTTCATTTATCAAAGTCGCGTTCTCGGCCAGGTAGTCAACCACGGCGTAGTTCTTGTGGTACCAAGGGATTCCGAATAGAACGTCACTCGCGTGCCCTGAACACCCCTGTCATTGCAAACGAAGTTTGCCAATGCTCGGTGTAATGGCAACATCCCATCTGGGTGCCAGTCGAACTACCTCTGCGTGTGGCGTCAGTTTGTCGGGCGTAATTCCAAATCGAGTTGCCAATTCCAAGTGAAAAGAAGTTGGCCTTGGCTCCTTCAAAAGAGCTTCTTGATCCTTCACTTTGCCCCAAAAAGCGGCAAAGTTTGTACTTTCATTCATTTGATTCGGTGCAGGTGCCACGCCATGTGGTATCAGTTCTGCTTTTCTATTTGCCTTTTCTGCCACGTTCCTCAGCTGCTCTCGAACTCTCAGGCCTGTCGTTGTCCTTATCATTCTGTTCTTTTGGTGCCTGTTTAGGGCACTTCGCGAAGATATGTCCATGTTCCCCGCATCCAAAGCACTTCCCTTCTCTAATGAAGCGAGCTCTCTCCTCAGGAGTAAGCTTGGGTCGTGCATCCTTTTTCTCTGGGTTGCTCTGATACCACTGTAACAGACTTGGACACTCCAAGTCAAGAATCAATCACCACAACACCAAATAACCACTTCAAAACAATTCACAGATCACAATAGATTTGCACTGGCCCGGTAGAGTTCCGTGCCTAGAGATATTGGCCCCAAAGACTAGCGCCCCTTTTGGTATTTCTTTATGTATTAAATCAATTGTCAAAGTACAAAGAGCGGTTAGGATTTCACTCTCGGACTCTGCGTCCAGATGCTCTGAGAAGGGAGCCCTAAACCACTAGTAAAAGATTACAAGGGATGCCCAAAAGCAGAGCCCCAAAAGCTTAAAAATTAAAAGCAAAGAGTTTCTCTCACAAACTCTCTCTCTCTCTCTCTCTCTCTCTCTCTCTCTGTGGCTTTAATAAAATAAAGCAAGTTTCATTCTCTCTCTCTCTCTCACATCAAATCAGGGTAGCAAAAAGCATGCAGGACTTGCGTCGCTAATTGCTCTTTTTTCTCAACTTCCATAATTTGTGGGACCTCCGTACACTACTGCCACGTGGCACTGGCGCCAGATTTTAGGGTTTCCAGCCACTTAGGGCTTTAGCCAGCAGTTAGGGTTAGGGTTTCCAGAAATTAGGGTTTCTGGCAGAAATTAGGACTTGCAGGATTTTTAGGGTTTTTGGCAGAAATTAGGGTTTTTGCTGTCGGTAGCCATGTCATCACTTTGTGACAGTCGAGTCCACATGTTTTGTTGTGTCTCTGTGTTGATCAGCTGTTATCTATTGTTGTTTTGAGTGAGATGTCACGCACATTGCATTGAGGAGCACCCATTGTAGAGAGCACGACACACTATCCGCGCTACAGTTGTACCTGGTCCGGCGGCCCGATTTTGGGGCTGGCCGCCCACTTTGTCCGGGAGCCCACATATATTTCTAGGGGGTAACCCACTTCCACATCTCTCATCTCACAGAGATCACACATTTGTTGTATGGAGGTTCTCTTGCTCTGGTAGTCAGTGGGGGGCTGATCGCCCCCTTTCCTACACATAGCGTTTGTGGTCTACTCTCTCTCTCTCTCTCTCTCACACACACACGCTTCTGTGCACGCACATTCTTACATGGTATCAGTCGCCAGGGCACATGGTATCAGCAGCTTCAGGCTCTCCATGGGACCAACGCCTCATCACCTGCAAAGGTTCTCCTCCCAAGGGATCACAACAGCCAGCGTTTTTGGAAAGCATCAACATTTCTGCAAATCTGCCTGCAAGAGGGGGTGGCGCCAACATTTGGACAGCTTCCATCGCGAAGGAATGCTTTGCCACGTGCGTTTTTGCAAGAAACATCAGATCTATTGATTTTCCTGCTAGCGCTACCATTTCTGGACATCTTTGTCGCGGAAAACCCCTCCAAATCCATTTGTGTTTTTGACCTTCATCTGTTTTCAGCCCATTTCGATGGTTTTATTGGTCACTTTGTGTCGTTGACGCCTTCCACAAGTTGCTGGGCACCTAGGGTACCCATCAAGCCTTTGTTTTTCAGCAAACAGAAGGTTTTTGGTGCCAAAAAGTGCAGCAAAAGTGGCCTGCAAATTGACCTGCGTTTTTGCAGCAGGAGGGCAGCGCTCAGCTTCTGGACCCCGGATCTTGCCACCACCTACCCGGCCTTGGCATCTGATGCCTTGCCGGCGAAGTTCCTCTTCAAATCTACAGATTTCAGCCATTACGCCCTGCTGTTTTCTCTGTTTTCAGCCCATCTGGGGCAGTGACATTGATTCACCATCCTTTCCTCCACCCTCTACACCGCTCCGGACCCTGCCGGGAGCGGACAAGCACGCTGAAACTCGCTGGACAGCGGACAACAAATACTTGGTTGGAGTTTTTCACAGAGGATGAAGTTACCTCCTGACAAGACACCCCATTCGGTGGTCTGTGCGGTCTCTCAGTGACCGCTGCAGTACACGGTAGTTTCGACATCGGCTTGATCATCTACGGGCGTACAATCCTTGGGAGATCCATTCATTCCAGCCATAATTTGGCGGTTGCGCACTCCAGAGGGGGTGGTGACTTGTGGTTTGCTATCGACACACCTATGCACTCATCAGAGGAGTTCACACGAGATATGGCCATGCTCATGGCATATGGGATTCCGACATTCCTAGAGAGGACACCACTATCATGGGTGGATAGACACTTACCACTTGACCTCGACATGTCAGATCACTTGCTTATATAGGAGCATCTACATGGACTTAGGGAGAGGATCTTGGATCTCTTCTTGGACAGGTTCATTGCTTGGATCTACAGACTGGAGTGGAACTTCAGTTCTTTGGACTCTCTTTCCGGAGTCACCCAGAGTTTGGCTTGGATGGTAGTGCAGTAGCTCTTCTACACTCCTGATCATCTGGATTGCTACCTTCAAAGTTGCTTACACTCACCCTCGGTAACCGTACAACAGACTTATCCCCTGACCTGGGTAGTAGGCCACTCCCAACTTATTCACATTGAGAGCCACACCGAGATGCGGTTTGGTGGCGTTGTTGGCGCCGATTCTGTTCTGGTTGACACCGAAGGATTGGAGGCAGGAGATGCAGACAAGACGGCGCATACACATCGGTTTGGCCTTTCCTCTTCTCAGAGGATCTTCATAGCGCAGACTTCTCAGTTTGGCTTACTGTAGCTTCTACAGTGCAGACTGTTTAGTCTAGCTTTCCTTGATTCGGAGGAGTTTATGGCGCAGATTGCCACATCTGGCCTTCCAGTAGTTTTACACAGCTTAGCCACCTGGCCACACTCGGATGCAGGATCATTGACAGGCTTCTGGTCATTCTCATGACGGTTCCTGGGCTTCTCCATTTTCTCCAGACGGTTTTGACTATAGACACCACATATCCTATTGGGTAGGACACTTGTAGGTCTATTGGCACTAGTTTCATGACAAGGAGTTGTTTTCACACTCAGTCCAAGACCTTCACGCAGTATCTTCACCCCGCATTAGTGGAGTACATCAGTTTGCTACACTGCTTGTGACGGCACTTTACCATGGAGATTTCTTGGCAATCGTGACACCCGAGACTGCTGCTACACTCGTGGATTTCGCCGGAGGATTGTCCTTCAGTGGACATCGCAGCAGACATCTTCATCGTTTGCCTCACATCTTCGGCTTCACGCTTTTTCTTCAACATCAGGTGCTGAGAGGGGGTCTTAAACTTACACCACTCTGCTGCTTCACAGGTCTAGGGCATACTTGTACGGCTAGTATGTCTACGGGCTGGCCACCCATAGTCTAGGTTGTACATGGTCCGGCCACCCGATTTTGGGGCCGGCCGCGCATTTTGTCCGGGTGCCCACATATATTTCCATATAACATTTTTCTGTTGGGTCGTGGGGATTTTTATCAGGCCTTGCCCTACCTCCCCTTGGACACCTATTTATAGGGCCAGGAGGTACCCACTTCCACATCTCTCATCTCATAGAGATCACACATCTGTTGTATGGAGGTTCTCTTCCTCTGGTAGTCAGCGGGGGGCTGATCGTCCCCTTTCCTACACATAGCGTTTGTGCTCTCTCTCTCTCTCTCTCTCTCTCTCTCTCTCTCTCTCTCTCTCTCTCTCTCTCTCTCACACGCGCACTCTCACACGGCGGAGTTCCATGCCTAGAGATATTGGCCCCAAAGACTGACGCCCCTTTTGGTATTTCTTTTTGTATTAATCTGTGTTCAAAGTACAAGAGAGTGGGAGGGTTCTCACTCTCAGACTCTGCGTCCAGATGCTCTGAGAAGTGAGGCCGTGCCCACTAATTTATAGGTTATAAGGGATGCCCAAAAGCAGAGCCCCAAAAGCTATCAACTTTTTAAAAGCTTTTTGAAAATAAAGCAATGTTCCCAAAAGCTTCTCAATTTAGCCAGTGTAAGTTTTAGCCAGCGCAAAAAGCAGGAATTCCCTACAGCCTGTCCGCTTTTTGCGTCGTAAATCATGGAGCTGTCGCACAGGTGCCACGTCAGCCTGTCAGCGGGTTTTCTGGGCTGTCTGCCACGTATCATGCCGCCACGTCTTCCGGGTCTGTAGCCTGTTGTGAGTGTGTCCGGACATGCCACGTCACCAGTTTGTGACAGGCTAGGTATAGGTAAAGGTTGCAAAAGACTTGGTGCCTTATGCCTGTCGAAATTGACCTTCTAGCATATCAAACAATTGCGAACAAACTCATCCACATCCTTTTTGAGCCTTGGCCAATAGAAAAACCGCTCCACACCTTTCAAGTGGTCTTTATGCCGCGGTGGCCCGAAAAAGGTGCACAGTGGCACTCTATCAAAACCATATTCCTCAGTGCTTGTGTAACACAACAAATTCTTCCGCATCAAATAGCCTTCCTTGAGTGAATAGCCCATAACTACTTCCCCACTCTGCAACCAGTTAAAGATCTTTGCAAAATCCGGATTTGTGGCGTACTGATCTACCATATCCTCGAACCTATGACGATGAACTGCCGAAATAGCCAAAACCAAAGGCTTACGAGACAATGCATCCGCCACCATATTCTTCGGTCCCAAGGTTGCATTCGTACGTACAACCGTACAGTACGGATAGGATCCATACACTTTTTGTTTTCTTTTCCCCTTAGGCTGCTCTATTTCAGCCGATTAGGCCTCTCTTTTTGAAAAACGCCTTGCTGCAGCTGAGAGCGATTGGTTTTAGCAGAGATACAGGTACAGTGCAGTGTGCTCCTCTCCTGTAGGTGCCAGCTTTGAGTGCAGTGTGCGGTTGTGTAAGACTGCGGCCACATGCATCACAATATATCTCAAACGTCTTTTGCAAGTTGGACAAAATCAATACTGGGTCAATCGTCAACTTCTCCTTGAGAGTCTTGAAGGCTGCAATCTCATATGGTCCCCAAGTAAAAGGAACCCTTTCTATGTCAAAGCATGTAAAGGAGAAGCAATCTCCGCAAACTTTCAAATAAAACGTCGATAGTAAGAACACAAGCCCATAAAACTGCGAGCCTCATGAACATTCTTCAAATTTGGTCTATCTGTGATGGTCTCAACCTTGGCCGGATTCATTTTGACACCCTCCGGAGAGATGATGTGTCCCAAAAAGTGAATCTTTGGTAAGAAAAACTCACTTTTCTTTCCATTCACCACCAATCGATGTTTCCTTAGTGTGTGTGATACCCGAAGCAAATGCTGCCCCATCCTTGGAGAATATGATGATGTCGTCGAAAAAGGTGCCCACGAATGATGCATACTCTAAAAAATCCTGTTTATCATTCTATTAAAGGTTGGAGGACCATTAGTGAGACCAAAAGGCATCACCAAATACTTGTACAAACGCGGTCTTGTATACATCTCTAGGAGCAATCCTTATTGGATGATTGCCACTTTTCAGGTCGATTCTATTGAAACAAGTAGAACCCTGTAACCTGTCCAGTATATCATCGATCCTGGGTATCCGGAATCTGTTCTTGATGGTGATTTTATCGAGAGCCTTGTAGTCAATGCACATTGTAACAATGTCAGTCTTTGTAAATAACTAACTTATTTACTTGAATATGAAGATGCTTGAAAGTTCTTGATAAAGCTTGATGCAACTATGGACAAAGACAACTATCAAAGTCATTTGCATACATACAAGGCATTGATTCAAAAGAAGAGAAGAAAATGGGAAGTAAAGCAACAAGAATTTCAAGTCCAAGAAAAGGCACATGCATATGGAAGATTTTGGAGAAACTTGAGAGGCAAGCGGGTTGAGAATTTTGGTAACTTGAGTCTAGTGGATATGTACACACATTGTAGGCAATTATATGAGCAAACAAATACTGAAAAAATACCATTTTATGGTTCACTCCCATGTATGCCGTCTTTTTTTACTATTGAGGATGTATGCGGTGGGCTTGAAAAGTTGGCCATTCATTGGTAAACTACATTTGCATTGTTAGGGGTATTTCGGGCACGAGGACTTTTACATCATGCCTTAGGAAGGGTGTGTCGTCCTCCTAGGAATCCCTTGGTCCCACAAGAAGAGAGGCGTGGTCGATTGTAGGCAAGGCCTTAAGGCCATCTTGAAGAATGAGAAGGGCAAAGAGATTGTACTTGATGTAAAACTAAAAGGCGAGTCGTCCCACTTAATGAAATCTAGTCTTTTTGTTTATTCGATCTTCTTGAAAGAACTGAATGGTCCCTACGGAGAGTCGCCTCCACATGGCGGGACTGGATTCTAACTGACAACTCTCCATTGCCTCTTTGGGATCTTCTAGCGGATGGGTGATACTCAACCCTTGAAGATTTAACCTCCAAGCGGATGAGGTAACTCGTCCCTTGTGTTTATGAACGTATTACACCCAAAGGTTGTCCTAAGGGTATTGAACGCATTACGCCTTGTACCTGGGCTAAAGGTAGGGATCTTCCACCGGATGGGGTGATTCCCAACCCGTAAAGATCTAGCTTCCAAGCAGATGAGGTAACTCACCCCTTGTGGCTTTTGAACGCACTACACCCGATGTTTGTCCTATGGGTATTGAACGCATTACGCCTTGTGCCTGGGCTAAAGGTAAGTCTCTTGAGGACTTCAGGAGGGTGGGGTAACTCACCTTCCTGAAGTTGGCGAAGAGCCCCGTAGGGGGGGGGGGGGGGGTTTGGACATCTCGGGCCCACCCCACAGGGTACTTGGGAGAGAGGTGTAAAAGCCTTTCTCCCCCCAGACCTGGGTCAGAGGCGCTCCCCCTTAGGGCCACGGGGCGGGGGGGGGGGGGGGGGAGAAAGGAGTGGTGGCTCCCCTCGAGCTGCGAAGGGATGAGTCTCGAGCAATACCCCCCAATCGAGTGCGAAAGGGGCGTGTATCATGAACCATAAAAATTAAAAGGACTTACTCCATGGTGAGATCCAAACTCCACTTTTTGAAGTGCGGAAGTGGGGTATGTTGTGTAAACCTCCCCTTGTGCCGGGGATGAGGGGAAATAATTGGCGCCCACCCCTGCACCACGAGGGGATGGGAAGCAAGTGGTCTCTCTCCCAGGCCCCGTGGGAGAGAGTATTCAGGGGCCCTTAATGAAAAGTACAACCATATATATAAACGCTCTTGCTTTCTAGCGCTCATTCTTTCAAATTCTCCAAATTTCTCAACTATTCTCAAAGCTAGCTATACTCTCAAAGCTTACTATACTCTCAAAGCGATGACGAACTTGTGTTCAGTGAGTGCTATGAGCACATTGTACACCTCTACTGGAAAGAACGTCCAGCGGCAAACACGGACAATGCCCACTGGGAGGAACGAACCTTAGAGGCGATCAGGTAGGGTACCCGGGAGGCACGAACCCCGGGAACAATCAGGTGAGTCAGCTATTACCTTGCGAAGCACCTCGAGCAGGGGATTGGACCCTCTGCGCCTCGGGTGGATAGACCACCCTGCGGGGTGGGGGATTTTACCTTGTGAAGCACCTCAAGCAAGGGGATCGAATCACTGCATGGGGTGGGGGAATTTACCTTAGCCTTCGTTGATGCTGCCTCGAGTGGGGGGATTGGACCCCCCACGCTTGGGGTGGATAGACCACCCTGCGAGGCCCGAGCCAGTGACATCAGGCAAATGGAAAGAGTGTGCATGACACGTCTGACACTAGCATCGTTGAAATGTGGAGTAGCCTTTGGTGAATTTGGTTTAGCATGTGTATGGGGAGTGGACAATCATAGTGTCCACAGCTTTTGGAGGCAGTTGGAGATTGCGAGAGTGGGAGCTAGTGTGATCAAAGTTAGAAAAGTTACCAGCTTGCAATGTAGGAGGGTACGCTTTGATCTCTATACCCACTCTCTTAGCACAGCTGAAGCGCTCGTAGGTAAGCTAGATGCAGGACAACGCTTCAGCAGATGGAGATGCAGATTGTCGAGACCATACCGAGACTGGGCCCGTAGACCAAGTTTCACCTCCGCCGCTGGGGAGCAGTCCGTCAACCACGTTAAGGTAACCACCTTCAATGTTAACGGACTCAAAAACAAATGGAGCGAGCTTGGATCATTGATGGGAACCGGGAAATGGAACATTGTCGGGGTGCAAGAAACCCCGAATGTTCCAAGGATGTTGGCCTCTTAGACTCCCCGGGCACGTGGTCTTCAATGCCCTAGGCACCGCAAAACCAGGACAACGTGGAATGGCGTCTCTAGTCGCAATTGAGCTCAGGCCCTTTGAGCTCAACTTCTCTTCCCCGAATCAGATTTTCATACAATTTTTTTCCAAAGGTTTAGGGGCTTGGATTCATGGAAATGTGTACATTCCGCAGCGCCAATTGGGTGAAGCCAGGACAGTTGCTTTGAAGACCCTCGCCCGAACGTTGGGGGCCATCTCGAACAAAAACCTACCGGTAATTGTTGGAGGTGACTTCAACATGAAATCGGGGGCACTGAAGAAGTGGCTACTGAGATGCGGAAGAGGATTCGAGAGCTTAAAGGTTCGAGGCTCGAACCTCACATACCATTCCAAGTGGGGGAAGGGAAAGTCGGACATCGATCACTTTATCTTGAACGAGTCCGCCGCGAGACAACTTCTCAACAATACAGTACAGAGGGGGATAGACTTGTCAGACCATTGGCCACTAGTGTGCCACCTACATTCTGTGGATTCGGGAGTAGCAACCAAAGCTACTTTGCCGTCCGTACCCAAATTGGACGCATGTAAGATGGATGTGAATTGCAGGTTGTTCCTCGATGACAATCGATGGAATACTCTGCTGCACCTCGAGCATGAGGACGGACGTGCGACCCAACAGTGCTATGACAAGTTTGTTTCCGTTGCTACATCAATTGCCAAAGAGGCAGGAGCTCTTTCCACGAAGCCCCCGCTGAGGCCAAGGTCAGGTTGTCGACTTGAACCTCGGGCTCGGAAACTCATTAATGCGCGCCGGAAAGCCTGGAATAAGGTGAGGAACAAGTTTGCGAACACTGGGGCTGGCCGGCAAGCGGTTAGAGAGTAGAAGCAATAGCACTTCGTGCGAAGGCCGCTGTCCGTGACAGTAACCAAAGATCCTTCGAGCGCTTTGTGGAAAAAGGGAATGAGCTCCTCAGGGAGGGTCAAATGAAGAAATTCTTTACCCACCTCAAGAAAATAGTTGGGAAGGGGCAAGGAACTATTGCCAATCAACCTTTGAACGCAAATGGGGAGCTAGTAATGGAACCAGAGAGGTATGGGAGGGTCACTACTCCAAGGTATTCGCGGATATGGACGGTACCAGCAAGGATCGGCTTGCATGGTATGACAAACACGTGCACATCTGGCTTGGTATGCCTGAAGTGTGACCCGTTGAACTGGTATGAAGTACGGGAGGCCTGTCGACGGTTGAAGAGGCACAAGGTAGCGGGTGGCGATGGTTTACCACCCGAATTCTTTAAGCTGCTTGTGAAAGATAAGGGGCTTAGGTCGGATACGCGTAAGCCACTATCGGAGATGGGCAAGGCATACTTGCACATGATTGAGGGCATTTACGACACTAGAGACATCCCGGCCGGCGCTAGCGACGCAGTGATTGTGTCAATCCCCAAGAAGGGCGATTTGACCAACACTGATAACTATCACGGGATCGTGTTAATCTCCGTTGCCATAAAAGTCCTCACTACTGTCGTGATTAGGCGGATCACTAAGATACTTGAAAAGAGGAACTTCTTCAATCCCGGCCAAGCAGGATTCCGTACTAATGAGGAATGCATAGGGCAGGTCGCGTGTCTGAAGGAGATCGTGAAACTCCGTCATAAGGATGGGAAACCAACCTATGCGGCCTACATTGGTTTCAAGAAGGCGTACGACATAGTACTGCACGAGGTGTTGTTCCTAAAGCTCGCTGCGGCTGGCCTGCAAGGTCTAGCACTTAGATTTTTCCAAGCGCTCTACAGGTCCACCTCTATTAAAGTCCGGCACATGGAACAACTGTCGGATTCGATTCCGGTGCAGCGGGGAGTCCGCCAAGGATGCCCGGGATCGCCCTGTCTATTCAATTTTAACATTAACGATATTTTAGACGCAGATGGGGAAACATGGGGCCTGGAAGTACCTAACCTCCTCAAAAGAATTAAAGGACTCCTTTTTGTTGAGGACCTGGTTCTACTTGCTGACTCTCCTGAAAGCCTACAAACGAGCCTTGACAAGGTAAGTGAATGGGCAAAGACCTGGGGCACGACCTTTGGAATTGACAAATGCATGGTCACGGTGTTCCACGGAGACCTGCAGGATCTCTCTATGAGGATCTTTATTCTGGGTGGTGAGATGGTTGCAGTGGGTGAAACGTACAAGTACCTTGGCATCGACGTAGACTCGACCTTTTCCATTGAACGCATCGTCAAGGAGCGAGCGGACAAGGGGAGGAAAAGTCTATTCGCATGTCAGCACCTACTAGCGAACCGAGTCATCCCTATATGGTCTCGACTGACTGTTTTTAAGGCGTGCGTATATCCAGTGATTTGTTATGGCGCGGAAATTATGGGGGTCCATGATCAGCGTGTCCTTCACTCTCTGCAGCGCCTTGTCGCCATCGTGATGCGAATGCTACTCAGAAAGGGAGCAAGGTCAACCTCTGTAGGGACAGCAACTCTCCATCACAAGTTTAAGATACCACCCATACCTGCCTTTTGTGGGGGACAACGAGCAAGGGCTTTTGACAAGTACCGCTTGGTTTCATCTACCTGGATAGGCTCCTTGGTAAACAAGAAGCCTAAGAACCAACCGTTCAAGAAGTGGACTTGGACGACAAGAACCCAGAACTGGATGAATAAGTATATCCTAGCGGCTGACTTTAGCTCAGTTTGCTACCACACATGGGACAAGTGGGACGAGAGGCATTCGTGCCTGGCGTTGGAGCCCTATAAGGAGGCTGGCTTTGAACAAACACGTGGATACGTGCTGCAGCTCAATAGGAGCACTATAGTGAATAGGAAGGAGGAGAGAATGCCGGCTCTCGCGAGAATAGGTGGGCTCAAACTGGCGGATAGCTACATGCGCGGACACAGCATTTGCATGTTGTGCTCCCAGTTAGAGGGTCGTTCGCTTTCGCATTTCCTTATGAACTGTTCGGCGGTTGATGAATCTAGGGGGAGGTGGTTGGACTGATTCAACTCCACCTTCAACGTAATCGACCCTTCACTGGACCCCGAAGAAAGGACCGTTATCCTCCTTGGTGGGGAGGCTCGCGAGAAGCGGATGCCCTTCTGGGTACGCCGTGATCGGCACTCGAGGGACGGAACCGCAGGGCATGTGCTTGTGTGGCGAAGTTCCTCGGTGAAGTTGTACCCCGGTATTTGGGTGCTCTGCATAGGCGGATGGGGAGATAATGCTCCCCTTCCTATGCTGTTATTTTGAATCCGATCCCTTCCGGGGGAAATGACGTAATTCTCCCCAAGTGAAGCCAGATGAGTTACAAGAGCGCCCAAGTGCCATTCCCCCCCGGGGGGGGGGGGTCAAATTCACCTAAAAGGGGTTGGGAGGTGCAAAAGGGAGACACCACCAACCTCAGCGGACGCCACCTATGAGCCGACGCCCTTCCAAGCAGGTATGGCATTTCCTAGGGGAAAACCGTCGGGTTTCAAAGGCAGTTTAGTGAGGTGAGCGATAAGTTACCTGGAGGAGGCAACTCCAAAGGGAAGACCGAAGCAAGTCCGGTAGTACCTGGGCTTCTAAAAGAGGTACTTGGTCGCTGTCACTCCCAAACCAAGTTGGGGAAATGGGTCTCTCAAGGGATTAGTCATGGCCCTAAGAGTGTAGATAATTCTAACCTCTCGTAGTCCAGAGGAAACTACTGACAAAAACGTCTGCCTTCGGTTTCTGGGTGCATAGTCCTGGTCGTTCTTCTTGTATACTTTTTTGGTGTATGAGGGGAGCGGCCGGGTGTGCCCTACCGGACTCCGAAAACAAAACAAAAAAAGAACTGAATGATGATTAAAGGTCAAATATGTCTGACCTCGACAAAGAACGACAAGAATTGTGCAAGCTCAGGCTGACTGTTTCCCTGAAGGCTTATTAGGACAGGTACCTCCTGCACGTCCGAAAGATCATACGATTGATTTGATTCTCGATAGTACACCACCGAACCGGCCACCTTACCGAGTTAGCCCAACCCAAAATGAAGAAATAATGAACCAGAACAGATTTCCCAATCCGAGGATTTATGATAAACTCAATAGACTTCAGGGTTCTACTTGCTTTAGCTGAATTGATCCGAAGAGTGGTTATCATATATCCGAATTGCTCCTGGAGACATCTACAAGATAGCTCTCAAGACGACTTTTGGTTTGTACGAATATTTGGTGATGGCATTTGGCCTTACATCTTCAGTGACATTCAACCGCATGATGGATAGGATTTTTAGAGAGTACCGATCATTTATGGGCACTTTCTTTGACAACATCATCGTCTTCTCTAAGAGTAAGAAAGAGCACAAACACCATCTGTTACAAATTTTCCAGACACTGCGGCAACATAAACTGGTTGGAAATGCGAAAAAGAGCGAGTTTTTCTTGCGAGAGATACACTTTCTGGGACACATCGTCTCAGTGAAAGTGTAAAGATGGACCCGGGCAAAGTTGAGACCATTTGTGATTGGCCCGATTTGAAGAATGCTCATGAAGTTCGAAGCTTTTTAGGTTTCCGCTCCTATTATCGGCGGTTCATTCGAAAATTTGCAGAGATAGCTTCTTCTTTGCATGTGTTGATTCAGAAAGGGGTTTCTTTTACTTGGGGATAGTCAGAGATTGCAATCTTTTAGATTATCAGGGAAAAGTTGACAACCGGACTAGTATTGGCTTTGTCAGACTTGCAAAGCCCTTTGACGTTTACTGCGATGCATGTGGTCGCAGTTTGGGAGCAGTCTTTATGCAAGAAGGCCATGTCATAGCTTATGAGAGCACGACATTTTCACTTCCTCAACGGGTTGCACATATTTATGAGAAAGAGCTTTTGATATTTATCTGTTGCAGTTTCATTTCCAAATAGTACATGTTTAGGGATAGAAGAATTTAGTGGCAAATGCGTTGTCTAGAAAGCCCTTGGTTTTGGCTATTTCCGCGATACATCATCGAAGCTTTGAGGATATGGTAGATCAGTACGCCACAGATCCTGATTTTGCAGATATCTTTCATCGGGTACAGAGTGGAGAGACAATTGCAAGATATTCCATACGAGACGGCTATTTGATGCGGAAAACGATGTTGTGTGTTACACAGCCTTTGAGGAAAAAGGTTTTGACAGAGTGCGGAGGATTCAAAGGCTCGCTTCTTACCTCGACAATACTTGAAGCGATTGAAGGAGGATTTTGTCTCAACAAGCTAAACCTGTGATGTCGTATGCTAACCGTGTGTCTCAGTTAGGTGGACAATTGAGGAAATCGGATGAGGAATGGTTGGAGGCCTTTCTCTTTGGATTGGACGACTCGATCAAGTTTGACGTGGAAGACAGTGATCCAATGACATTGCAAGAAGCGATGCGCTTGGCTCAACTCCAAGAGATGAAGCACAACAAGGGTAAGCTCAAGACGGCCAACGGTAATTGTAACTTTCTCTTTTGATTCCTTCAAAGACAAGGACAAAGTTACTTTTTTTTTCCGAGAAAAAGATCCTTTATTAGTTACTGAAACTGCCCATAGGGCTACAACCACCTCTTCAAGAGAGGGCTACAACAACCATGGTGGGAGACTCTCCCAATGAAAAAACCAGCATATGTACAATGGGGCTAAATCAAGAAATGGGGGGAGGGAAAAGCCACACAGGTGGTCGGTAGTGCCATCGGAGTACACCCTGGACCATGGTGTAGAAAGGCCCATGATGCCAGAGTCTAAGGAAAGCCTCTCTGCGCTCCCGCATGCGGTTGGAGCTGCCCTGTAGTCCCTCGAACTGTCCTCTGAGAGTGTGGATCAGCTCTAGCCAGAAGTCATGAACAGTCTCTGCTGGTGGCACGGGGCGAGTCTCAAAGATGCGGAAGCAGCGGGCCCGCCAGATGAACCGGAGTGCCAGGCCACTGATGAGCTCCCAACACTCCTCTCTCTCATTGCACCACTCCTATGGAGTAAGCGTAAGCAGGCTGGGGTGTAGGTCGCCCCTCCTGCATCACTATCATCCTGCTGGTGGAAGATAGCTCAAACTGAAGTGCCGGGCCTGAGAGGGTGGACCAAGCCGTTGCTCCCCAAGTGTACTGTCGAGCCGTGGAGAGAGCAGGCATGAGCCGAAGAACTCGTAGCCACACCTGCTGGGCCGAGGGACAGTCCCAAAGACAGTGACGCTGACTCTCCACAAGGTGGTCACAAGCTGCACATGCGGCCGAGAGACCACTATGCACTAGCCAGCTCCCGACTGTTGTAGCTCTGTGTGCGACCAACCATTGAAACAAGGTGACTCGCCTCGGCTGTCTGGAGTCCCACAACCTCTCCCAAAAAACTGCCAAGGACTCAGCTGTGAGCCCCTCCTCCTGCCAATGAGGTGCTGCAGCGGGCCGGGCCTCTCTTTGTGCTGCTAATATATGACGTCCCAGTCGAACAGTGTACTGAAAGAACGAGACTCTTGGGTGGTCTGCAGAAGAGAAGGGATCCCTCCATAGCCACTCACCAGGATCCCACTGTACTCGTGCTAGTGGACAACACTCCCCAAGCCCACAACCTCCAGTGTCCAGTCTCAAGAGCTGCTGGGTCAGGGTCTATGACAACGGTCCTCCCATAGATGCCCACTACTCGGATCCTTTGAAAACAACACTGCTACCTGCGGGGCCTCTACTGCAACTCGCTGAAGGCGTCCCCCACCCTGAAGCTCAAAGAAAAGAGCTAGGACAGTCTCTGAGTAGGCCCTGACTGAGATGAGAACCTCCAGTCGTGTGAAGGCTCCCATCCACCGGGGTGCTACTGGCTCGAGGGACGTGAGCCACTCAGCTGGAACTGACTCTGAGATGTCCTGGCACATGCTCTGCACCCCTCTCATGCCCTGTAATTGAAGGCCCTGGACCTCCTCTGACAAACCTGTGAACTCTAGCCAGTCACCTAAAGAGCGCGCTGGACGTGCTGCCATGGGACCCCAGGAAACATGAGGCCTACTACCAACCAAGTGGCCTCTCTGAGTGCTAAGCATGGGGTTCCAGACGAAGGACTGCCGTAGGCGCTCCTCCGTGCACATAGACTGTCTCTGCTCCAGGCCACGCCGCAAGTGCTCCCAAGATCGAAGCAGACTCACAGCGAAGTGGTCCTCCAGTCTCCTGCTCAGACCAACTCTGCGCATCTCTGTAAAGATCCATTTGGTCGAAGGCTGCCAAGGGCCTCCTGCCTGAGGCACCCTAGCACGTAGCCGCTGTAGCAAGAACTCCTTCCAGGGCTCCTCACCTGGAACAAGTCCTCTGACGATGAACTTCCCAAGAAGGGCTCTGCTCTGCTGTGCTGGATCAATGATCCCAAGCCCTCCCTGTGAACAAGGAAGAGTGATGACCTGCCAAGCCACCTTCGCCTCGGGCTATCTGAGTATCACGTCCTGACCAAAGGAAGTTCCTGATCAGCCTCTCTACCTGGCTGATACAAGAACTCGAGAAGATCCAGCAGGAAGTGATGTACCATATAGTCGCCAACAACACCTGGTTGGCAACTACTACTCTGCCAGCCAAAGAAAGTCCTGCTGAGCTCCAGTGTAACAACTTTCTCCTGATAGACAGGAGAAGGGGAGCAATCTGTTGCTCGGGAGACAAGTTCAAACCAATCTAACAGCCCAAGTACCGAACTGCAGTCCCTGGGGGATCCACCTGAAACCCTCTCCTGGCATCCAATTTGGCACAGGAGCACTACCAACCGAGAAAGCCACAGTCTTTCTCCAGTTGATCAGTGCGCCCGATGCACAACAGAAGGTCTCCAGAGCCTGCTCACACCTGTGGAGGTTGGCCTCCTGGCCATCTAAGTACAAGGCTGAGTCGTCGGCAAACTCAGCGTCTAGTAGCTCATCTCCCGGAATAGGGAGTGGTAAGCCCCGTAGACCAACCTGTTGCGACACCAAAAACCTGCTCATTGCCTCCGCATAGAACAGAAAGAGCGTTTGTTTCTTTGGCGGTGTTTGCTTGGTGTGCTCCCAGTGGGTACCTTTCTTAGGATGCGCCGTATCCGCTCTTCATCATGTGCCTGTTGCTTGTCTACCGAGGAGGATGTTTGTCACCTCTTGTGGGATTGCTGTGTCACTCGAGAATTCCTTTGTCGGGTTTCTGCGTGTATGCAGCTACGTTTTCCCACGACGGTCTTCCATAAGCGGTTTTGGATTTTTTGTATCTTCTCGCCGGCGTTGCAGTGCTTTGCAGCCTTCTTCATGTGGGTCAGATTTTGGGCATACTGGAGCCTGTGGCGACTGCGTAATGGCTATATGTTCCATCGCCATTCATACGGATCCTCTACCTTTCTTCAAGATTTCCCTTCGGCAGTCTTTGCGGTTTGCCTTGGAAGTTGGTGATATCACGGCAACGATACATCAGCTTTCTTATGAATGCTTTTAGATATTTTACACAGCCGAACACTCTTTGTTCCTTTCCTTGTACATCTTTTTGGTGGGTTTTCCTCTCTTTGAGGTTTCCCACAGATAGTTAAATCAAATTGATTTACAAAAAAAAAAAAGTGTGTGAGTGTGTTAATAAAAAGAGGAAAATGGTATAACCTTTCTATTACCTAAGTGTCTAGATTGCTTATGCCATTTCCCTCTTGAATAAGAGGTCTTGAGTTCAACTCTTGTCGGGATAGTTTTCTACAAAAATCCTCTTCTTGTGTGTGTGTGTGTGGGTGTGTGAGTATGTTAATAAAAAGAGGAAAACGGTATAACCTTTCTATCACCCAAGTATGGTAGATTGGTTATGCCATTTACCTCTTGAATAACAGGTCTTGACTTCAACTCTCATTGGATAGATCTTTGAGGTCTCTTGGGATAGTTTCCTACGACGTTGAAATCCTCTTCTTCTCGTGTGTGCGTGTGCGTGTGTGTGTGTGTGTGTGTGTGTGTGTGTGTAAGTGTGTTAATAAAAAGAGGAACACGGTATAACCTTTCTATCACCCAAGTGTGGTAGATTGGTTATGCCATTTCCCTCTTGACTTCAACTCTGGTCGGATAGATCTTTGAGGTCTTGAGTTCAACTCTCGTCGGATAGGTCTTTGAGGTCTCTTGGGATAGTTTCCTACGACGTTAAAATCCTCTTCTTCTCGTGTGTGTGTGTGTGAGTGTGTTAATAAAAGAGGAAGATGGTGTAAACTTTATATCACCCAAGTGTGGTAGATTGGTTATGCCATTTCCCTCTTGAATAACAGGTCTAGAGTTCAACTCTCGTCAGATAGATATGTGAGGTCTCTTGGGATAGCTTCCTACGACGTTAAAATCCTCTTCTTCTTCTTCTTCTTCTTCTTCTTCTCTCTCTCTCTCTCTCTAGCCACTATTTTCGTTTCAGTTCTTTGTACTTTTTGTACCGAGACCTGGTATTAGATTCACCACATGTATCCTTTTGGTCTCATAGGTCATTTTGGCCTTTTGAAGACGTTAATGTTACATTTCATTTCATTTCATTTCTCTCTCTCTCTCTCTCTCTCTCTCTCTCTCTCTCTCTCTCCACTATCCGTTTTATTTCAGTATAGTACAGCCCAGACATCAGGAGGCAGGTCACACACCCGTTATACATTTACACTAGAGACTGATTCCGTTTATACAGAGGAGATTTGGGACCGTCTATGGGAAGGCACAACTGGTACAGGCCTCTCAGTGGAGGAGTGCACCACTCTACTGACTGAGACACTGCATGGTGCTGCATCAGTGGCATACCCACACACTCAGCCGGGCAAGAGACGACATTCTAGGAGCATGCCCCATAATAGTTGGTATGATGAGGAGTGTAGAGAGATGAGAGCCAAGCTTCAGAGGGATCTTCTTTTAGGAGTCATCACTTACAGACAATCTCGGATTGCTTCCCAGCGCCTTGTGCGACGGAAGAAGCGAGCTTATCTGGCTCAGATGGAGCGAGACTTATATCAGATGTTCTTGAGTAGGGACTCAGGACAAGCATGGCGACACTTTAATGAGCACTCCCCTCTCCCAGTGATTACCTCACGTGTTGTGTGGGGCCAATATGTGACATCGTTATATACGGTTCCTGGACAGGAACCCCTTTCAGACCCTACAGAGCCATGCCCAGCTACGAGCACCTTCTTTACCACTGGGATGGTACAGAGGGCCATTGACAGGATGAGGACCGAGAGGACATATGATCATGACGGTCTAGTAGCGGAGTAATTTATACATGCTAGGGATATGTTGATGGAGGTTCTTGCAGTGTTGTTCAATCGTGCCATGTGTGAGGTGGTGCCATGTGTGAGGGGTTTACCTGAGACTTGAAGGTTGTCTACTATTGTGTCTATCTTCAAGGCAAGTGATCCTACAGATCCTGGGAACTACTGCACTATTATGGTTGGACACACATTGGTACGGTTGTATGCATCCATTCTTGAGCAACACTTGAGTAATTGGGCAGAGGGTGAGGGTGTACGAGCAAAGGGTCAAGCCGGTTTCAGGAGGGGTTTCTCCACTTTTGATCATATTCTGACACTCAGAGCCATCATTGAGGAGGGCAGGTCACATGGGAGATGGATTTATTGTATCTTTGTGGATTTCTGCAAAGCATTTGACATGGTACCGAGAGCTCGATTGATGTGCAGGAGATGGGGGTGCCCATAGAGTTGATTTGGGGGATTATGGCTTTGTACAGATCAGTGATGGGACATGTACGCACTCTGGAAGGGGTATTTGATTTAGTTCACTCTACTATTGGGATGAAACAGGGCTGCCCATTGTCTCCTACTCTATTTGGTATGTATGTTGATGAGGTGTCTGATTACATTGACAGAGAGGGTGACAGAGGTGCCCAACCGGCAGGGGCGTGGATCCCATTGTTGTTATACGCTGATGATATTGTGCTGATATCTGACTCACCAGAGGGTATGCAATGACATTTGGATGCACTACACAGTTTTGCAGAGGAGATCAGCACCTACTTTCACATATGGTCAGAAGATTGTGGATTATACAAATGTATATACACTTACTTGGGGGTAGTCTTTACTTGGCCGAGCGGTGAGATTTTCTTTGAGAAGAGCAGCAGAGACTAGACTGACTAGAGCTTATGCGGCTTTGGGAGGATTGGAGAGGATGTGTTCGCAGGTTCAGTTTCAAGAACCTAGGGCAAAGTTATGGCTCTTTGATACTTTGGTTGCCTCTACTATGCTATATGGGGTGCAGGTTTGGGGACCTTCTGTAGGCCAGGATGGTTGGAGACATATGGAGAGTCCCTTGGTATCTATGATCTCTCGGTTGATTAGAGCCAAGGCCTCCGTACCGCATGATATCATTCGAGGGGAGTTAGCTGCCCCCCCTATGGAGATTGAGCTGCTTACTAGATCAGTCGCCTTTGTACACAGCCTATGGGATACTACTAGAGATAGATATGCCAGGTTGGCCCTAGAGTCCTCCAGACAGTTACCTCTACAGGGGAATACATCATGCTGGTATGCACAGATGATGTCATGGTTTCAGACACATGGATTCACCATGGACTGTCTGCCTCCTTTTCAGTACTCTCTACAGGCACCCTTGATGTCTCTGACATGGGTAGAGATTACTAGACTCATTTGTCAGGATCTGACCCAGCTGGACACGAGGAGGACATGGATAGAGTCGGTACAGGAGAGACAGAGTTACATTACATATGTCATTGCACAGTGTACTATGAGATACGAGGCTGTTTTCATTGTCTATTCAGAGAGGGTTTTGGGCCTCTATCTAGGGTCGTGAGTTATGAGGATCAGAGACGTCTTGGACTGTATCTACTTGAGTTACACAGGCATAGAGACACTTTACTGAGGAGAGCTGGAGAGAGAGAGTCCCAGAGACAGATTACAGATTTCTTTACACTAGATATTGGACACCCAGAGGAGCAGCCACCATTGCAAAGCTCTGCCCGCACTCATACTACCACTACTGGCATTCTCATAGACCGAGCATTGGAGCTAGGGAGATCTAGACGACCGCGATTGAGGAGAGGAGCTACACAGTATCGACGGAGACTACAATAGAGGATTTGAGCCATACTTTCTCGACGTCCAGAGTGCAGATGAGGATGGATCTCTACCATATCCCTCCCACCCCCCTGCCCCCCCCCCCCCCCCCCCCCCCCCCCCCCCCCCCCCCCCCAACTCCCTTCTCTCAATTTACTACACATTTGTACTGGGCACCTTTTGTATTAGCTGGCACATCCATACAGTTCCAGCTTGTAGTAGTTGTATTTTTTGTTTCAGTTCCTTTTGATTCTAGACATGGTATCAGATTCACTACGCTGTAACAGCTTGGTCTCATAGGTCATTTGGGTGACTACCATAGGTCTATACCTTGCACTTTCCTTCAAGGGTGAATCTGGGCTTATCCTGGATTCATCTGAGTATATATACATTTTGGCCTTTTGAAGACGTTAATATATCATTTCATTTCATCATTTCTCTCCCTCTCCAATCTGTGAAAGTGTGAAACCTAGATCTTCACTATTTCAATTCCGCTGCACCAGACAGTAACAGGCGTGGAGAACCAAGCGAGAAATGAATGGCAACACACTACCAAAAACTACAACAAGCTGAACTTGAATAGAAAAAGAGAGAGAAGAGGAGAGTCGAAATAAAATGGTGGAGTTCCACTTCCAGATGCAGTAAAGACAGGCGCCCCTTTCGGTATTTCTTTCTTTATTGCCAATCACAAAGGTACAACTCCTGAGGGTCCAACTCTCCGCGAGCTCTCACATCTTCTGTGTCTGAGAGTGGCCCCAGGGCATGTTTTTATTATAAAGAGTACATGGGCCTAAAAACAGAGCCCTTGAAAAGCATCAGGTTCTAACATCAATTGCCCAAAAAGCTGGCACTCTAAAACACTTGTGCAAACACCTGCCCAAAAGCTGGCAATATGGAAACCTGCCACATCAGCAGATTTCTGTGATTTGCGGCAGCATGTGACATCAGCATCATTTTCGCCAATTTAGGGTTTATCGAGTTTTGGTCCACTTGCAGGGCGTGTCTTCTAGCAGGGGGTTCCTTGAGGGCCCAACCATGCCATGTCAGCAACTTGTGACAGGCCTCGTGCAAACGTAAATGAATATTTCACTTCATTTCTCTATCACTGTTTGTCTTCTCTGTCCGTTTGCTGCTCTTCATTCCTTCAAGAAACCGATGGCTCTTACAAAGATAAAATGGATGAGTTATCAACACGAGTACAATTATTCATAGAAAACCCTAAAAGTAAAGGATGGGGGCTTATAAAATTATGAAGGGAGGTAAAGAACGGCCACATGCAACTCAATTTTAGATCTGAAATGGCGGAAAAAGGTCCAATATAAAAATATGTCAGAACAAGATGGCCACATTTTGTTTTTGGAGCCTTGTCAAGGTGCCCCCCCAAAAAATGCAACAAACCCTATCCCCAGTGGCAGGCCCTTTTGCGCACGCCCTTCCCAAAAAATTGGAATAAAAATGTGTCAGTGAGATTACAATTTTATAATGATGAGATAACAAGTCCGAGTGCAGGTTTGAATTGCTTCTGAATGGCAAAGTCTGTATCTATGGCTTTTGATGTGCAACGGTTGCCAAATATTACACACTTGTGCATCTTGAGGCAAGCCACAAAATAGGGATGCATGCGCACGCGCACACACAAGTAGAGAAGCAAACATCAATAAATAGAGCAGAAGAGTAAAGAATGCTTTATTGTTTGGTAGTTTTGTGAGACCTCTTGAATAATTTCAAAAAGAGGTTTTTTATTAGAGTAAGAAGCCTTAAGGAGCTCACTTTCTGTCAGAATGCTCATGTGCCTGGATTCATGCCTACACTATTTGTTATGTTTGGACGGTTTACAAATCATTACCTCTCAACGATAGGATCGTATGTGAACTGTGAACTTACTGATGTGTATTGCATTTGGTCAACCATTGATAAATTGCATGGTCAAAGTTCTACAAATGTCCTCAAACAGCAGTCAAACATTAGATGCAACAAATTACTTTTGGGTTTCATTTGACTGAAACTTTGTTTTGTGGACTTATGATAGAAAGCCATCGACTGTCAAAGGCACAAGGGGAGACTTTCAGCAAAATGGTACAACAGGTCAGTGCTAATTTTTTGCAGTGTATGTCTGCATCATAAGTCCTTGTGGCGAGTCAAGCTGCTTGCATCTTAGCCATGTGAGGGGTGCATTGACACAGTTCATTATGATTGCAATAGATGAAAAAGCTGCGATAGCTTGCCATGCATTCTAGTGTTGTCATGCACTGTCTTTTGCAAGGATTTTTTTGGCAAGCAACAGGGATGTCATCAAAACTTGATTTTTTTTTTCCCGAGAAAAAGATCCTTCTGTTAGTTAATGAAACTGCCCATAGGGCTACAACCACCTCTACAATAGAGGGCTACAACAATCATGATGGGGAGACTCTCCCAATGAAAAAACAATATATGTACAATGAGGCTAAATCAAGAGATGGGAGGAGGGAAAAGCCACACAGGTGGACGGTAGTGGGATCTGAGCACACCCTGGACCGTGGTGAAAAAAGGCCGAGGACGCCAGAGTCGCAGGAAAGCCTCTCTGCGCTCCTTCATGCGGTCGGAGCTGCCCTGGAGTCTCTCGAACTGTCCTCTGAGAGTATGGATCAGCTCTAGCCAAAGATCCCGAACAGTCTCTGCTAGTGGTACAGGGCGAGCCTCGAAGATGTGGAAGCAGTGAGCCCGCCAGATGCACCAGAGTGTCAGGTCGCTGATGAGCTCCCAAGACTCCTCTCTCTCACTGCATCACTCCTGTGGAGCAAGCTCTGTAGCAGGCCGGAGTGTAGGTCGACCCCCCTGCATCACTATCATCCTGCTGGTGGAGGATAGCTCAAACTGAAGTGCTGGGCCTGTGAGAGTGGACCAAGCAGCTGTCCCCCAAGTGTACTGCCGAGCTGTAGAAAGAGTTGGCATCAGCCGAAGAACACGAAGCCACACCTACTGTGCCAAAGGACTGTCCCAAAGGCAATGATGCTGCCTCTCCACAAGATGGTCACAAGCTGCACATGCGGCCGAGAGACCACTATGTACAAGCCAGCTTCCAACTGCTGTAGCTCGGTGTGCAACCAGCCCGCCTTGGCTGTCTGGAGTTCCACAACCTCTCCCAAAAAGCTGCCAGGAACTCAGCTGTGAGACTCTCCTCCTGCCAATGAGGTGCTGCAGCAGGACGAGCCTCTCTCTGCGCTGCCAGTATGTGACGTCCTAGTCGAACAATGTACTGAAAGAAAGGGACACCAGGATGGTCTGTTGAGGAGAAAGGGTCCCTCCAAAGCCACTCTCCAGGATCCCACTGTACTCGTGCCAGTGGACAGCTCTCCCAAGCCCACAGTCTCCCACAGATGCCTACCACTCGGATCCTCTGAAAACAGCACTTGCCACCTGTGGGGCCTCTACTACAACTTGGTGTAAGCGTCCCTCACCCTGTAGCTCGAATAAAAAATGGAGGGTATAGTCTCTAAGCAAGCCCGAACTGAGATGAGAACCTCCAGTCGCGTGAAGGCCCCCATCCATCTAGGCGCTGCCGACTCGAGAGGTGTGAGCCACTCAGTTGGTACTGCCTCTGAGATGTCCTGACACATGCTCTGCACCCCTCTCATGCTCTGTAGGCTAAATGCCCTGAAGCTCCTCTGACAAGCCTGAAAACTGTAGCCAGTCACCTAAAGTGCGTGCGGGACCCTCTGCCATGGGACCCCAGGAAACATGAGGCTGACTACCAACCAAGTGGCCTCTCTGAGTGCTAACCATGGGGTTCCAAACAAGGGGCTGTCTCAGGCGCTCCTCCCTGCAAGTAGGCTGACGCTGCTCCAAACCTCTCCACAGTTGCTCCCAAGGTCAGAGCAGACTCACAGCGAAGCGGTCCTCCAATCTCCTGCTCAAGCAAACTCTGCGCATCTGTGTGAAGATCCATCTAGTCGAGGGTCGCCAGGGGCCTCCAGCCTGAGGCACCCTAGCACTAAGCCGCTGAAGCAAGAACTTCTTCCAGGGCTCCTCTCCTGGAAGAAGTCCTCTGACGATAAACTTCCCAAGTACATAGCGGGTTGATCGTGAATGGATCCATAACCAAGGTTATGCTTGTAAAGACCCTCAATGATGAAAATCCATGCATTGTATATAACAATGAGAAACTTGAAGTGGTAGATCACTTCAAGTACCTTGTCCTTGAGGTTCCATCCAATCATAAATGGAAGGATTGTGCAATGCGTCGTTTGGAAGCTGGAAAGAGGGCCTATTATGCATTTGAGAACATGTGCAATGCAGGAGAGATCAAGTGTTGGGCTCTCAAAAAGTACCTCTTTGACACATTGGTGACACCGGTGCTTCTTTATGGAGTGGAGGTGTGGGGTGGAAGCATCGGGAAGTCTACTTCGAAAGAGTTTGAGAATGTCCAAAAGCGTTTTCTCACCAACTTTCTCCAAGTCAAGACACAAACACCCTACATGCTCTTACTTCTTGAGTCCGGATTGCTTCCCATTGAGGTCTTGGGCGTGCAAAGGGTTGTGGAGTACATGTGTAAGACACAACGTAGCCCTTTGCATCGACTTCCTAGAATCGCATATGAAGCAAGTCAAATGGTTCAAAAGACATGCAAGAGCAAAATACTAAGCTCGGGGTGGATGCTTGATATCAAGAAATGGTTTGGAAGATGGGATGCATGTCACTTGGTCAAGGATGCGTCGATCGACTCCCAAGTTAATGAGGCCTTCTTACAACGCCAATGTATCACGGCTTGGGAGAAATCCGGAGGTTCTCGCTTCAGCCATTACACCACACACGTTGCCCCAAACTACAAATCTCTCTTCTTCTCGGAACGAGGTAACCGAACCCATTCCTACATCCTTGAGCCCATCCCGTTGAGTGCGATCCGCACCATTGCCTCCATTCGTCTTAGCTCCCATTCTCTACGTTGCGAGACAGGACGTTGGGGCACTGGCGAGGAGTGTCATAGACTTTGCACCTTATGCCCTCGTCAAGCGCAAGAGAGTGAGTACCACACACTACTTGAGTGCTCAGCTTTTGACCACATTAGGTCCTCTTTTCACCATATATTCAGCCATGATCTCTCCCTACATACCTTCCTCTCCCAACCACGATGTGGACTCTCTATTGCGACGCTCATTTCAGCCATTTTTGAGCATCGAGAGTCACTTATGAACTCCACTCACACCACGTGACATGTTCATTTGGTCCCATAGGCCATATTTGACCTCCCAGGACGATAATAGAACTATCTATCTATCTCTCTCTCTCTCTCTCTCTCTCTCTCTCTCTCTCTCTCTCTCTCTCTCTCTCTATCACACAGGCCCAGTGTTCGGGAAAAATGTGTCTCAGCTTAATATCGTGCCGTTTTCAATTTCAAAAATGCCGGTTGAGGGCAAGGGGAGAAGGAGATATTCTGTCCCCCAAATAGAGAAAAATAGTGTAAAAACCCAAAAAATAAACTTAATTTTCTAAAATTTTCTTCTCAGCTTAATATCGTGCCGTTTTCAATTTCAAAAATGCCGGTTCTCTCTCTCTCTCTCTCTCTCTCTCTCTCTCTCTCTCTCTCTCTCTCTCTCTCTCTCTCTCTCTCTCTCTCTCTCTCTCTCTCTCTCTCTATCACGCCTGCGCAGTGTTTGGGAAAAAATGTCTCAGCTTAATATCGTGCCGTTTTCAATTTCAAAAATGCCGGTTGAGGGCAAGGGGAAAAGGAGATATTCTGCCCCCAAATAGAGAAAAATAGTGCAAAAACCCAAAAAATAAACTTAATTTTCTAAAATTTCCTTCTCAGCTTAATATTGTGCCGTTGTCAATTTCAAAAATGCGGGTTCTCTCTCTCTCTGAGACTCTCTCTCTCTCTCTCTCTCTCTCTCTCTCTCTCTCTCTCTCTCTCTCTCTCTCTCTATCACACAGGCCCAGTTTTCGGGAAAAATGTGTCCCAGCTTTATAGCGTGCCGTTTTCAATTTCAAAAATGCCAGTTGAGGGCAAGGGGAAATGGAGATATTCTGCCCCCAAATAGAGAAAAATAGTGTAAAAACCCGAAAAATAAACTTAATTTTCTAAAATTTCCTTCTCAGCTTAATATCGTGTCGTTTTCAATTTCAAAAATGCCGGTTCTCTCTCTCTCTCAGACTCTCTCTCTCTCTCTCTTTGTATCACGCATGTATCACGCCTGCGCAGTATTCGGGAAAAATGTGTCTCAACTTGATATCGTGCTGTTTTCAATTTCAAAAATACAGGGAGAGAGTAAGGGTGCAGATAACCGGAAGAGAAGGACGCAGTGGGCAGATACAAACAGAAGACAAGTTTAGGTTCGCAAGCAAGTTTTGGAGCACAAAAGTACAGAACTCTAATGGCCCCTTCCTGCAGCTAGAATACTAGCTACACTGCTAATGGAACCAAAGGTTTTCTGCTGCTAATGGGATTAAAAGTTTTTTTTTTTTGACATAAACTCTGCCATATTCCATTCATAGACATTATTGCATTGTGAGCCTCATCAAGTTTTTGATTACATATTGTTCCCTGTCTCAATCGCCATCTAAGCAGATTCCACTTGTTCAAAGTGAACAAAACCACAACTTTTGGAGACTCCCGAACTAGAAAGACCTTAGTACTTAACGGCAAATAACACTGAGGATAGAAACAATTAGAGGAGGAGTGATTGGATTGTAGAAGTTCACGACAATACCCAATTACCAAGACTTAGTGGAGAAAAGATATCTTATAGGAAAGGCGGAAAGTTACAGACATAGCAGAAACTGAGACAGTAACAGAACACCCGTTCTGATGGAAAGATAGTGGGGAGGAGAGAGATGGGACATAGAACCTACAGATGGCGGAATAGTTGCAGACCCTTTACTCAGAGGAGTAATAGCACTTGATTCTGGAGCCATTTACCAGTGGCAAAGGAATGCCTTCCAAAGTGACTAACTGGACAGCCCCCTGTGGCAAAATCTCCTGTACTCTGAAGGGCCCTTGCCAGGCTGGGATCAACTTCTTAGCTTTCTTCAGATACTTAGCTTGATAGAGTAGCACCAACGAGCCCTGCATTATTTTCGTCCTTCGAAGATGGCGATCATGCCACGCTTTGCGACGAATCTGCTCCGCTTGGAGAGCATGTGAAGCTAATCTCCTGCTTTCTTCTAACATTGAGAGTCGCGAGAGGTTTGCTGAAGCACTCCCAGCTGTGACACGAACGCTTCCCACTCTTGCTGAACCTGGATTGAACTCATATGGTGCAATTGCCTCTAAGCCAAAAGCTAGCTGGAATGGGGTGTAGTTAGTGGTTGCCTTGAAGGAGGTGCGATAAGCCCAAATTGTGCCGAGGATAGCTTGAGCCCAAGAGGTTGGATGCAGATGACAAGCTTTCTTAAGAAGCGCGATTAGCACTTTGTTAGTGCTTCTAGCCTGCCCATTTGCTCTAGGATAGTAAGAGCAAGATTTGCGATGAAAAATCTTGTAATTCGTGAGGAGAGTGGAGATCAAGTCGTTGACAAAATGACTACCTCGATCACCGGTGACTTCCAGAGGGCACCCAAACTTGCAAAAAATATTTTCATACAAAAATCTTGCGACAGTGGCGGCTGTGCAGTCGATGGTAGCCACCACTTCGGCCCATTTCGTTGCATAATCTGTTGCTACCAAGAGATACTTACGATTGCCTGGTTGAGCAGATGGAGTAACTGGACCAACAAAGTCCAAACCCCATCTCTCAAAGGGCAACCACGCCATAGATACCTGGAGAGGGCGATTTGATTGCTTGCTAGGCTTAGGCGCACATCGCTGGCAGACATCACAAATCTTGACATGAGCAATAGCATCTCGAAATATATAGGGCCACCACAAGCCCGTTCGTAAGATTTTTTGTGCCGTGATGTGACCTGGATAGTGGCCACTTGTAGGACCACTGTGTGCATCCTCTAGAATGTGGTCTACCTCATGAGGGGAGACGCACCTTCGCAGCACACCATCTGGCTCTGATTTATAGAGCTGTCCACCAATCAAAGAGAATGGTCTAGATTTCAACAAGAGTCTTCTTTTTTGCAAGGGAGAAGCATTCTCAGGATATAGGCCAGTAGAGAGCAGATGTAACACATCTCCATACCATTCTGGGGTTGTGTCCACCTTAAAAAGATGATTGTCAGGAAAATCATCATCAACCCCAGTATTGGGCTCACCTGTGTGTATGCGAGAGAGATGGTCGGCCATGACGTGCCGCTTGCCTGGACTAAGAACTACTTCGAAGTCGAACTCCTGGAATATGAGTAGCCATCTCCACACTCGTCCTGCAACTTGGGATTTATTTAGAAGATAGCGTAGCGCATGATGATCCGTGATGATAGTGAAGTGAACCCCTAACAAGTAATGACGAAACTTTTGTAAAGAATACACCATAGCCAAACCTTCTCTTTCTGTGGTGCTGTAGTTGCGCTGTCCTTTGGTGAGTAGGCGACTTGCATAGTGAACAGGGCGATCCAGGTTGTACTCTTTACTAGGCTGAGTCAGCACAGCCCCCACAGCCAGCTGACTGGCATCCGTATGCACATGAAAAGGAAGAGACCAATCTGGAGATACTAAAATAGGTGCTTCAGTGAGGTGCTTTTTGAGGTATTCAAATGCTTCAGCCTCAGGTTTTGACCATTGAAAGGGTACTGTAGCACTAGTCAGTCGGGTCAATGGTTGAGCCACCTGTGCATACATCCGTATGAACCTACGATGATATCCTGTGTGGCCTACAAATCTCTGAACACCTTTCGGATTGATAGGAGGTGGTAACTTCAAGATTGCCACGATCTTCTCTCGGTCTGGTGCTAAACCTTTGGCAGACACCACATGGTCTAGAAGTGTGCCTTTAGTGACCAAAAAGTGACATTTGTTAGGATTGAGTTTTAGCCGTGCCTCTCTTGCACCCGAGGAAGACAGCAGAGAGCTGAGCGAGGTGTTCCTCTAAATTTTCCACTGGGGTTGAACATTGAGCACCTGAGAAGGTCGAAAAATCGTCCATGAAGATGCGAAGATGATCCGTAAGCAGAGGACAAAAGATGAGATACACCGCTCGATTGAAAGAAGGTGGAGCGTTTTTCAACCCAAAAGACATTCTAGTGTAGATAAAAATACCCCAGGGAGTCACAAAGGCCGTTTTCAGCTGATCACCTGGATGGATGCCCAACTGATTGTATCCACTAAACCCATCCATGAAACTGTACAATACATGCCCTGCTACATCTTCGAGCACACGCTCAGTGAAAGGTGTTGGGAAACCATCTGGGATAGCTACCTTATTCAAAGCACGGTAATCTACGCACACACGGATTTTGTTGGACTGCTTCTTAGGCGCTATCACCATGGGTGATAACCACTCAGAGTGCTCCATAGGTACAATGATCCCTGCCTGTTGCATTTTTTCCAACTTTGACTTGACCGCCTCGGCATACTTCGGGTTAAGCTTGTAAGCTCGGCCTCTTACAGGCTTAGCCCCTTCCACAAGAGGTATAGTGTGGACACCCAATTTTGGTGGGATCCCCTCGAAATCCTTGTAGGACCAAGCAAAAACATCTTTAAAAGAGTGTATTAAAGAGACTACCTGATTGAGTAATGCGGGATGCTCCCATAACCAAGCTGCTAAGAGGACGTGCTGAGGGTTGTCAGGGTCACCCAGGTTGACTTTTTTGACAGGGTCAGGAGGTGTAACTGTGGAGGGTACTTCAGAAGTTGAAACATGAGCTGCCTCTTGGAGCTTCGAGAAATCATGTGCTGGCGTTTGATCGATTGGAAATTCCGCATACTCTTCTTGTAACCATCCAGGCGGAAGCTCATCGAAAGATAAATCTTCAGACACAGACATAGCCGGGTGCTTTAGAGTGGGCGGGGCATCCGACCTGGGAGATGTTAGAGGAAGGGGGGAATCATTGGCGAGTTCATGCAGAGGAGATTTTTTCCCCCTTCGGTGATGTGTGATAGGTTCCCCGAGGCCGAGGGCTTCCATAGGAGGATCATCTGAATCTTGCTTGGACTGGTCCACTGTCTGTTGTAGGACTACTGTCTAGTGTAGGATTTGTGACATCTGTGTCCGCCTGAGGAGTTGGAAGAGAGAGTGTTACCGGCACATGTGAGTTTTGAATAGAGACCATATAGCATGGCATCAAGGCGGTAGCTTCCAACCACTGCAGCAGGTCGTCGTCATACCCGTCAGGGGGGATGGGCTGCTCAGGGTCGGGGTTGGACTGTACTGACAATGAGCTGTGATGAACCACTGGATCCATACCTCCTTCGAGCCGAATTGGTTGCATGGGGGAGCCAGGAGTATGTATCCACATGGCGTCGTTGCCCCAATCATGAAGTGCCTTAGTATGCCTCAACCATGGTCGACCAATCAGCAAAGGAAATCCTCCTTCCACCTGAGGAAGACTGACCACCACAAAATCCAAGCTAAATGCGAAGTCTTGTATCATCAGAGGCACCTTCTCTACTATGCCCACAAGGTAGACTGTCCTTTGGTCTGCCAATGTAACAGTGAATGGAGCAGGGGGGGTAGGCTACAGGCCTAAGGCCAACATAGTAAATTCTGGCATCAGATTGATCCCAGATTCACCATCCACTATGACGCCTGAGAATTGATGCCCAAGAATAGACACAATGAGACGAGGAATTTTATAGTCGGTGAGGGGAGCAGCTGGATATGAAATCATGTAGGACTCCAAGGGCTGCACAGGTAGGTGCCCGCCACTAGGCCCTGCACCAGGGTACAGAGATTGGATGATGGAAAGGGTGTCAGTTCTAAAATTTGCATCAAGTTGAAGCATGTCGTACAGTGACACTTGTTGAAAAGTGTTTTTTAAGATAGACTCTGCTGTGGGCTTGTTTCCTTTTATTAGAGCTTGCTTTGGTATGTTAAGCTTTTGCAAGTCCTCTACTGCTTCGATGAAAGCACCATCAATATCTGATAGAAGCGAGGTAGGCTGGCTCTTGACACTACCTGCTGGTTTGTCAGCTACTACTGGAGGTTGACTCATTTGTGTGACAGGAGATGGAAAGATTGGACCACTAGGGAGGCTGAGGCCAAGAGCAGCTCTCTGTGCCCGTGTGAGCACCCCAGCCGGCTCTTCCACTTGCTTCAACCCTTCTTGAGAGGAAACTACAAGAGTGGAAGGCGGTGCCTGTGGAATGGAGCTTACTGTGATGGAAATGTAAACTCCTGCTGGTTCTGGCTTGTGCTTGCAGATGTGGACGGTCAATGTTTTGGGCAATCCTTACTATAGTGATCCTTAGCTTCAGGGCAATGTCGGCAAGGAGGGGACCCTTCTGGTAAGGGACATTTGCTCTGATAGTGTCCATACTCCCCGCACTTGTAGCACAAAATTGGCCTATTTGAGGGGCGAGGTGGTCTCTGCCCTTGCTGCATGGGACCGGAGGCTGACGTGTAGAAGCTTTCGGGAACTGAAGGAGTACTAGCATGATAAAAGATGGGAGATTTAAAGTTATTGTGCATACCTTGCTGCATAGGAGGTGTTGTCAGCAGAGGTGGCAACGGGTTCTAATGGCCATAGGGTGAGACCATGTTTGATGCAGGTGCTAGCCCTTGTTGGAGAGAAGGACCTAGACTTTGTTGTATTTTCCGCAACCCCTTGATATAATAGCAATCCTTGTCTTCGTGCCCAGATTTTTCGCAGAAGTGGCAATAAGCCCGAAGGGGACAGTCCTGTGGAGGATGCCCTGGAGAGCGACACGAGCTGCACCATACCATAGCCTTAGTCTCTTGTTGAGACCGAAGCTCTTCTAGCTCTCTCTTGATTTGATCCAAAGCCTCAAGATGTGGGGGTTTCTCCTGGCGAAGAGAGATATTTTTCTCCTCTTGAAGAGCACGTTGTAGTTTTAGGGCTTCAAGTTCTCTCAGTAAAGAAGTCAATGGATCAGCAGGACTTTCCGGAAACACAGAGGAGGTCTCTATGTGGGGGGAGTTGTTGAACAACTTCCTAGCCTCCTCTATCCTAGTAGTAGCTTGGATGAACTCCAAAGTGGCGTCGGGCTGGAGACTCTCTCGGAGTTTTTGTTGAGAAGTTTTGGGAAGCGCCTTCTCCACCCACTTCTTCACCATGAATTCACCGGGTTGCTAAGGAAGCTTGGCAACCAGAGACTTGGTCGTAGTCATAAGCTCTGCAAAAGTCTCCTCTGGCTGGAGCACCATGTTGGCTAACTCATCCAACACCTTCTCCTGGTAGTCACCGGGCGTGAAAGCTGCACAGAACTGTTGCCTTAAGGCTGCCCAAGTTGCAAAATGGTTCTCTGCAAACTGGCTGTACCATTTGTCTGCTAAGCCATCCAAGGTGGATGGAAAGAGTACCAAGTAAGCATCTTCCCTGTTAAGACCACGACTCCTACAGAGAGATACAAACCTCCTTGCATGGTCGTCAGCATCTTCTGAAGAGAGTCCTTTGAATGTAGGGAACTTGATGTTTACCTTAGCCAAAACGCTAGCCAACGGCTCCATGGCCCCTTGCTGAGCCTGTAGCAGAATAGAAGAGAGCTTTACTGGAGAAGGAAATCTCGAAGATGTGGAAGCGGATGAAGGAATGGGTGATGTATGTGGAGGGATAGGTGATGAGGTTGATGGACTTCTACTCGGTACCAAAGGTCGTCTTCTGTTATAGTACTTCAGAGGGCTCAGTAGTGCGCTTTGACGCTCGACTGACCGCCTTGTATGTGTCATGCAGTGACAACCAATCCAACCAACCTTCGGGCAAGAATACCTTGAACTAGCTGAAGACTGGTCTAGACTCTACTAGACCAGGCAAGTGACTAGACCAGGCTGGACCAGGGACGAGGAGGACTAGACCAGGGTCGTGGAGGTCTAGACAGGGACGAGGACAGGTTGGACCAGGGCGAGAGAGGACTAGACCAGTTGGACCAGGCGAGAGGGGAACAGTTGGGACCAGGCTAGAGGCTATAGGAGAACAGTGCAAGGCAAGGTCGGCGAAGCTAGATAAACCTAACTAGCTTCAAGATTTGCACCTCAGTGCAATGTGCGTGACAATCTTACTCAAACAAACAGAACAGAAAAGTAACAATAGATATCAACAGAGCTCACAAAGACACAACAGCAGACTAGAACATATGACTCGACTATCTCAAAGACTGATACAGACTCTGGCGTGGCAACACACTCAGCTCCAGCCCAGGACTCACAGGTACATTGGGGGTATCGAGGCTCAGATGTGCAGGGATGGTGAAGAAATGCTCTGTGCATAGATTCACTCTAGACGACTACGTACAAGATAATGCAACTGGCCCAAAACGACTACTCATATGTACAACCATAAAGAGCCACCAACGACTCATAAATGTCCAGTCAGCTAAGTCTATCTCCAAACTGAGTGGTGGTGGTGACCTGGCCACGATGTCCACTAGACCACCGTTGGTACCCTGCCACGTGTCACTCCCCAGCCCAAAGGGTCCATCCAGTGTGAACCAGACCAACTGTAACTAACTGTCCAACTGTCTGTTTGTCCTGTGAAGTGACACTGTAGCCTTGCTACATGAGTTGAGGATGGTGATGGGGCAGCACTGTCGAATCTCATCCAAGGAGCCACCTTCCTTGAGAATGAGGTAAATCAGGCCCTCACTCATGCTGTCAGGCGTCTGTCTTGTGTGCAGGATGAACTGAAAAGCACTGCAGAGATCTGTGCCAAGCAAATCCCAATACTCGAAGAAAAAGCTGGGAGTCAAGTCATCCTCACGTGGACAGCTACCACGGGGGAGTGCTCTAAGAGCCTTGTGTAACTCCCCTAGCTGAAGAGGAAGCTCAAGCCTCTAGCGCATCTCCTCAGTCAGAAGACAAGGCATTTGTGCCCACACCTGCTCTCTCCATGTATCTTGACACTCTGACTGAGGCTCTGTAGACAGTAGATCACGGTAGAAGTCAGTAGCAACTGCACACATGTCCTCTGGCTCGAAAGGAACTGATCTGTCGGGCCTCCTCAATTGGCTGACCTTGGCATGCGTATGCCGGGGTGCCATTGCCTCAAAGAAAGCGCCTATCACTCTGTCACCCACCTCGGTCCACTGAGATGCGTGTCGATGAAAAGCAAACTCATGGCGCCTCTCCTCTGTGCTGACAAGCTCCTGTGTAACCCCTCCAACCAAGGACTGTGTTGGTGTTGCTCCTGCATCCTTTGCAAGAAAGCAACGCCCCGTTGGAGACGCTGCTTGTCCTCTCTCGCTGCAGCCAGGCAAGCCGAAGACTTCTGAAGAAAGAATCGACTAAGCTGAGCAAGTCCCGAGGCCACTCCGTCAGCAGGAGAATCTTGCATGTCTAAGCTCTTTGTCCAAAGAGCCTCCACTCGCTCTCTAAGAGCAGAGTCCAGCAAGACCCTCTCAGGGATGCATAGCATCGTGCTCCACCTCCTCTGCCTATTAGTCACTGTAAGGATCATTGGAGCATGGTTCGAAAAGGAAGTCCCTGCCAGAATGCCAACTGTCCCACCCAAGTCACAGAAGTGGGCACTAGTGTAGAAGCGATGTATCCGAGATAGATTCACGCCTCCCGCTCTGCGGTCCGAACGAGAGAAGGCCAGGCTCTCTGAGGGCCTCACAAAGCTAGAATGTTGCCACACATCTGAAACCCGCAGTCATACAAAACCTCTCCCAAGCTGCCAGCTCAACTCCATGCACAGTAGTATGGTTGCCACCAATCCTGTTAGAGGGGTCCTCCGACATGTTGAAGTCACCCCCTATGCACCATTGCTCTACCTGCGGTAGAGACTCAACAATCTGAGACCAAAACTCTGCACGTACATTCGCCACATTGGGCGCATAGATGGTCAGGAAGCCCAGGAGACAAACCATGAACCTGCATAGTGATCCGCTAAGCCTTGCCTGGCACAATAATCCCTCTGTCCACAATGGCCTGCTGCAAAGAATCCGCAATACTCATACATACCCCGCCCTGGATGCCTCCACGTCCAAATGCAGCCGACCAGAAAGTCTCATATCGTCCACGCAAAAGCTGACCACAACGTCTAATGTGGCTCTCACACAGATAATGCTCCTGAAGCATAAGAAGGTCAATCTCTCCTCCTACAAGGCATCGCTGAAGCTGCTGGCGTAGTCGGCCCCTCTCACGCTGAAACTGGGACCCACCTAATCCCTGCACGTTCCATGAGACAATCCTCATGGAGAGTGAGAGAGAAGTGATGTTGCCGCTGCAGCTAACCGTGCTATCTTCGAGGCAGGCTTGAATGGGGAGTAATCCGCATCCGAGCGCCCTCGAGATAGGCGTGTCTGCAAGAGTGTCTAGCCCAAGCCCAAGTAGACCGAGTTGTGCGTAAAGCGACCTCCTCTGTCCAGGAGTCCTCATGTATGTGTACATAACATGGGTGTCAACAAAAAAGTGAACCACAGTGTATCTACATCCTGCTGCGTCTGGAGGTGTCACAACAAACTTGGCCAGTGGCCACAGAGTCTCAAGCAAGTCTGTAACCCCTCGGTCTCCCATGTAATGAGACAACTCTAGGGCTTGTGTCTGCAGCCACTCCAACACTGAGTCTATAGTCCACTCAGCCTGGTCCCTGCCGCATAGGGGAAAAGAGAAGCCAACCGCCGAGTCCAAGGCCTCTATCCCCCTAGCTGCAAGGAATAAAACATGAACTCTGAAGCAGGTTGCCTCAAGGTCTGGTAACGACGACGAATGTCGAAGCTCGTCAGACCACAAGGAACTGCTGCAAAGGGAGACGTCTGCACCAGAAGAGGGGGTCGCAAGAAAGGCTGTCCCTCTCTCGCCAAGCGGCTTGTGGCAAAAGCGCCGCCAAGAGATCTCCTAGTAGCCGAGGAAGGCCCTGCCCCCTGGGACGGCTGCGGGACGGGAGCAGGAGGAGGTGAGGGAGCAGGGGGAGAAGGGGCGATGGGGATCGGCAAAGGTCCCAGGGGGGCGAGATGGAGAGGCAGAGGTAGGAGGAGGAGGTGGGGGGGCGGAAGAGGGGGGAAACTCAGGGGGAGGAGGGGCTGTCAAGGGTGAGGCTGGAGCGGGGACCTCTTCTTGCTGAAGAGGGCGGAAACGGTTCCCCGTGGGAACCCACTGCTGCTGGGCAGGAGCCTGAGGACCACTCTGAGTGCCAGGCTGGCTCTGTGGCCCATGCTGTCGTCGACCACGAACCTGCTGACAACCCTCCTCCGCTTGAGTCCCAGGCTCGGCGGGTGGCTCTGCCTGTGTACTCTGTGACTCTGCCTGCTGCTGCTGGCCAGCCCTTGAGGTCGGGGTCTCCTCTGTGGACAGGCCTTCGCAAGATGGCCCATCTATCGAGAAATGAAACACTGATTCGGGAAACCCGAATACTCCACTCTCTGTCGGAACCAACCTCCACTCACCCGAGGAAGGGATGACCTTCGGGAGAGTGTGGGTGTCCCTAACCAGAACCCATACTGAGGGAATGCCGGCCGCCTTGGCAGCTACTGAGGCTGACGTGCGAGGTGTCTCCAGGACAGTCCCAATCTCTGAGCCTATCCTGGACAGAAGGGGTAGGTACTCCCTCCTCAAACCAGGGAAGCAGACGGAGATGGGGATGTCTGCTTCCTCTACCAGAAGATTTGAAGCTGGGTCAAAACCATGTCTCCATTGTCGAAAGTGGGCTCAAACTGCTCGGATGGTCAAGGGGCTCATCGCAATGACCTTGGAGGACATCTCGGAGGTCTCAAACTGAAACCGGCCTGTTTAATCCAAAAAGGGCGATAGACTTTAAACTTAAACTTTATTTGCTTTCACCCATTTAATTTGTCGCCCACTTTACCTGTACTTTCAAGACACAACAAAGGGGAAAGGGATACAGGTTGCTAGATTGCACCTGTATGAGAAGAGCGACACCAGATTGGCCCCTAAATAGGCGCCCCTTTCGGTATTTCTTTATTCTTTAAAAGAGGGAATAAAAGCTGTGGTTCCCTACAAGCTGCCCCGCACAATCTGGGCTGAATTTCATCTGTTCTGGCCCGATTTCGGCAGCATACCTGTACTAGGACCCTTCACAGTTAGTATCCCCACGTATTAGATGACTTTCCCGACGCATACGGACATTTTGCAAAACCTGGTGAGAATCTGCAGCACGCTGAATTCTCTGTTTTCTGCCCCGAAAATGCGCCGGATCATCTATACAGCGGTCTCCTCGCGTCCCCGAACCTCCTGGGGGTATTAGGGTCTGTTTAGGGCCGAAACCCTAAACCTGCAAAAATACACAGCAGGCTGTAATTCACTGTTCCGGGCTCCGTTTCGCGTGCCGGTCGTATCCGTAGCAAGTCCTCGAGCTCCCGCATCTGTAGGGCTACTTGCCCTTTGAATCGGACGGGATTTCGCACATGAAACCTCTCCGAATTCACCTGTACCTGCGGGGAATTAGCCGCTAGCTAATCCAGTACTTGTGCAAGAGGCTCTTGCCTCGGCAATCGCGCATGAACCCACATAACTGTACATTGGTCAAATGAAAAGCCCACTAGAGGGGCATAACATATTGCTCATAGGGGGGAGAGAGAGCAGTGCGTAGCGTGCAGGGCATCACTCCTGGCACCGCACTGTACATAAGAGGGAAAGGAAGCACTCCGTAGCTCTTGCAACCTGTTGCAATCCACCTACAGCTGAAAATGGCGCCCCCTTCCTCTTGTAGACTCCCCTCAGAGTGGCAGAAGTGCTCACAGAGTGACACCTCGCCCAGTTTTCGATTTTGGCCAACTTGGGCTAAAAATATCTCACTGATGCGTCAGTTGACTTGGCAGCAGAGCAATAAAATGTTCCTCTTGTCATTCCAGAGCTAATGACGCGAACACATTTTCAGGTCCAAAATAGCAGTTACCTAAATTTTAGGAGATGCTACCATTGTATCTTTCTAGGTCATCTGACCCTCTTTGTACACTGCAGCCACACCAAGAACTGAAATGTAGCCTATGTAGCAAAGGATTCCACTTTGGCTAGTCAATGACCGCACTTTGGCTAACCATAGTCCTTGTCCAACCTTAGTGCTCTCTTGCCCTCAGGCCTGGACTCCCTCTGAACAGTTCCACACTAGCTATGCAATGTAGGGCAGTTAGATTTCTAGAGGGGTGTTTCCAAAAAGTGAAAATAAATAAATAATAAGAAAGAAATCAACAAAAAGGATAGATAGTAGTCACATGTTGGTGACACAAACTCCCCTCTTTATGGGGCTCTCCTCTGCTTCTTCACGATGTAGAATAATGCTAGAGAGAGACCCCTAGTTTCATATTTAATTTTTAAAGTCCCTTGGTCCAAAGTCAAAAAGCTGTACATGAAAAGCAATGAAGTCTAAAAGCATCTACTTTATTTATGGTGTAGGACCCTCGGCCAAGGTTCTATAAGTTAGTTAACTTACGATTTTTAATCCTAACCCCTCGTGATCTAATCCTAACCCCTCGTGATCTTTTAGGCCTCTCGGCCATCTTCAATCAGAGTTACCCGGAACGCGGAACGGGAATGGCGACGGGCCTCCCTGCGGAACGGGGGAACGGGAATGGGCCCGGAACGGGAACGGCGCGGAACGGGAGGCTAAAAAAACACCCAAATATTATTTTTTTTAGCGTTATGTGTTTGAATACAAGTAGTATTAGAGTCCTTTGACTCTAATACCCACAAAAAACACGATTCGAAGACCATTTAACCTTATTATGACTTGATTGGGATGTGCGGCGCCCAGAGTACATAGCCAGATGAACAACAATGAGCAAACACAATGCCCATAGTACATACACAATGCTCTCAAATAATTGCAAGAGTAGTAGTCAGAGATAACACTTTGGAATTAATTATGGCTAACATAGTAACAAGCCTCAAGGGCCGCCAGCGGCCAAGGTGCTACAAAAAAACCAAAGGGGGGCAAAGTTCAAACCAGACTTCAGTGACCACAATACCAAAAGACTGAAGGTGACAAATACCATAAAGATGCTAGTAGCTACAAATGGCAAAGAGGGAAAGGCTCAAGCAGCCATACAAAAAGGTAAGGATAAATGGCAAAGACTCAAGACTCAAGAGCCACTAGCCTGAGAGGCCTCCGAATCCGTAGTAGCCGGTTGTAAATCATGCACATCCTCCCATTCCTCATCATCGAGGTCTAGGTCCGGCTCGATCTCAGCCACAGATGAAGTACCTGGTGTTGGTGGATGTGCATCTCCACTTGCCTGAGAAGCCTCTTGCTCCATCTCCCACTGTGTAAAAGGATCTTTTTGTTTGTCTGTACTCTTGCAAAGCATTTTCAAATTTGCGCTGACGAAGACAAGATCATTAGCCTTCTCCACTCCAAGCCGATTCCTCTTCTTGGAAGCAATGTGGCTAAAGGTACTCCACAATTGCTCCAAGCATGAGGTACTAACTGACTGGCTGAGAATACGGATCGCCAATCTCTGAAGCTCAGGGCCATCATAGCCATAGTCCTCCCACCAAAGCATTGAACCTATTTCCTGCGATCAATCTGAGCATCTGGACTGCCAAATGACCCCCGCATCTCTCTGTACTGTCTCAGCTGATCTCTGACAATGCGTCGCCCATCTCTGTCTAGAACCATCTTGTTTAAGATCTCTGTAAATTGGTTCATGACTTCCCTATCTGTCTCTTGCCCTGCACCTTGGAACTCTGGATCCACTATGTACGTTGCCCCGTGTAAAGGAGAGGCATATGAATTCCACCTCGAGCTGCAAAGCGCATGGATCTCCTCATATCGCTCTGCGTTCGGATCAAGCTGTGCAAGATGCTCAATCATGCGGTCTATCGCCTCATAAATCTTGCCAATGCAAGGATCCATGCCATCCAGAACTCGAAGCAAATGAACCACCGGTTTTACCTATGCGTCTAGACTCTTGAGCTCCTTCCAGAACTCAAGATCCTCTGCCTTATCCTTGCACAAAATCCTTGCAACTCTCTTTGCATAGGGGGAGGTGGTGAACTCATCACTGATGAAGACCTGTCGGACCGCATTTTGACATTCAGACAGCCTACACTCAAGAAGAAAGTTGAATGTGAAGCGGGTATCTGAACACTTTAGAAGCACTTTGCCGCCCGACCTCTTGAGGTACTCACTCCGAACGAAGTTGTGATTGTTGATGAAAGTAACCATCTTCACTGCATCAGCAATGACTGGAGCAATCCAGTCTAGCTTGCCGATGTCTTTTAGAAGGTTGTTCAAGCAGTGTGCCATGCAAAAGCACACTGTCACATGCGGATAGTGGCCCTCTATGATAGCTGCTGCTGCCCTGTTTGATGCCTCCCCATCTGTGACAAAGGCCACCACGTGTTGCTCACCGATGGTTTCTATGGCCACTGTCCACTCTGCAGAGAGGACATCGGCGGACTTGCCACTCTCAGTGGCATCATGAGAGTGCACAAAGTACATCTCTCCACTGGAGTATGCGACGAGACCATGGATAGATCTCTTCCTTGGATCGCTCCACCCGTCGGCAATGAGGGAAACGACATGTTTTGCCCAAAGACGCTGAATGTTGAGGGTTGCTTGCTCCACGATAGCCTTCTCTCGATCGAGCAAGGTGGTTCGGAGAGCCTCTGAAGATGGCGGCACATAGCCGGTGCCATACTCTCCTATCCGTTGCACCATAACTTTCCAATACTCCGACCTATTTCGATCAAACATAGAAGAGGTTAGTATCAAAAAGGTGGAAACGACGATAACGGAAGAAATGAGAGAGAAGATTGATAAATTATAAAACAATGAACATACCTCGCTGCGACAAATGGGATATGGTCGTAATAGAAGAATCGGGCCACGGCCGCATCCACCTCTTCCTTCTTCTTTGGGTCCCAAGAGGTGGCAAGGGTCTTTTGGCGACAAATTGGACCTTGTGAAGATGCACCAACACCTACACCGGGTAGAGAGGAAGAAGGGAAAATGAGGGTCTTTGGATCAATACCTTTGCGTGCCGGCTTGGCTTTATGGTTGAATTGCCGATCCTTTTCCTCGAGCTCCTTCCTCTTCTCGATGGTTACGTTGGCACAAAATCTCACCTCATGTCCCTGCACTCGAAGAAAGTGTGCCTTCACTTTGTCATGCCCCCCTTTCCGCGTGTAAGAGCATAGCTTGCATCCCCATGCACGAGAACCTCCCGCCGCTGACAAGGTGCCCTCCGAGGTCACTTCATCCCACCACGACCATTCCTTCGCCTTTTGAGTGTTGCCCGCATGAACGGAGGGGGTTGAACGAGAAGAAGAGGCCATGGATGATAGATTATCCGTGAAAGAGAGAGCTTGATCTTGAACTTTGAGAGAGAGAGAGGGCTTGAGAGAGAGAGAGGCTTGCCGCTTGATTCCGTGAGAGCTTGAAAGAGAGCTTGAGCCTTGAGCCTTGAGGGTTAGAACTTAGAAGTTAGCCCAAGAGAGAGAGAGGTTGAGAGCTTGAGCCTTGAGGCATGCCGCAGCGCCACACTATGGCTTGAGAGTTGAGAGCAAGCTAGGGAGAATGAGCTTGGCTTGAGAGTTGAGAGCAAGGCTCAAGCAAGGGAGAATGGGCCTTGAGGCTTGATGAGTGTGTGAAGAATGGGGGAGGAGGGGGGCATTATATACTTTTTTGACTGCTGAAAATGGCCGTTGGCTGCCTAACAGTCATTTTTTTCAATTTCAAAAACTGCCGTTTATGGCCGTTCCGGTCGTCTCGTTCCGGTGACAGTTTCCAGCCGGAACGCCGTTCCATTCCGACGCGTTCCAGAAAATCCCAGCTTGCCGGAACGCCGTTCCGACGTTCCAAGGCCCGAAATGTCCGTTCCCTGGTAACTCTGTCTTCAATAAGTTGGTAAAGTCTTTTTTTTTTTCCGAGAAAAAGAACCTTCTATTAGTTAATGAAAACTGCCCATAGGGCTACATCCACCTCTACTAGAGAGGGCTACAACAAGCATGATGGGGAGACTCTCCCAATGAAAAAACAACATATATACAATGGGGCTAAATCAAGAGATGGGAGGAGGGAAGAGCCACACAGGTGGACAGTAGTGCCATCTGAGCACCCCCTGGACCATGGTGTAGAAAGGCCCAGGGCGCCAGAGTCGAAGGAAAGCCTCGCGGCGCTCCCGCATGCGGTCGGAGCTGCCCTGTAGTCCCTCAAGCTGTCCTCTGAGAGTATGGATCAGCTCTAGCCAAAAGTCACGAACAGTCTCTGCTGGTGGCACAGGATGAGCCTCAAAGATGCAGAAACAACGGGCCCGCCAGATGAACCAGAGAGCTAGGCCGCTGATGAGCTCCCAACACTCCTCTCTCTCACTGCACCACTCCTGTGGAGTAAGGTCTGTAGCAGGCTGGAGTGTAGGTCGCCCCCCCCTGTATCACTATCATCCTGCTGGTGGAAGATAGCTCAAACTGTAGTGCCGGGCCCGTGAGGGTGGACCAAGCCGCTGCCCCCCAAGTGTACTGTCGAGCCGTGGAGAGGGCAGGCATCAGCCGAAGAACTCGTAGCCACACCTGCTGGGCCGAGGGACAGTCCCAAAGACAGTGTCGCTGACTCTCCACCAACTGGTCACAGGCTGTACATGCGGCCAAGAGACCACTATGCACAAGCTAGCTCCCTACTGCTGTGGCTCTGTGTGCAACCAACCACTGGAACAAAGTGACGCGCCTCGGCTGTCTGGAGTCCCACAGCCTCTGCCAAAAAGCTGCCAAGAACTCAACTGTGAGACCCTCCTCCTGCCAATGAGGTGCTGCAGCGGGGCGGGCCTCTCTCTGCGCTGGAAGTATATGACGTCCAAGCCGAACAGTGTATTGAAAGAAAGGGACTCCTGGGCGGTCTTCAGAAGAGAAGGGGTCCCTCCAAAGCCACTCACCAGGATCCCACTGTACTCGTGCCAGTGGACAGCACTCCCAAGCCCATAGCCTCCAGTGTCCTGTCTCGAGAGCTTCTGGGTCAGGGTCTATGACGCAAGTCCTCCCACAGATGCCCACAACTCGGATCCTCTGGAAACAGCACTCTGCTACCTGCGGGGCCTCTACTGTAACTCGTTGTAATCGTCCCCCACCTTGAAGCTCAAAGAACAGGGCTGGGACAGTCTTTGAACAAGCCCTGACTGAGATGAGAACTTCCAGTCGTGTGAAGGCTCCCATCCATCGGGGTGCTACTGGCTCGAGAGGCGTGAGCCACTCAGCTGGAACTGACTCTGAGATGTCCTGACACATGCTCTGAACCCCTCTCATGCCCTGTAGCTGGACACCCTGCACCTCCTCTGACAAACCTGTGAACTCTAGCCAGTCACCTAGAGAGCGCGCTGGACCTGCTGCCATGGGACCCCAAGAAACATGAGGCCTACTCCCAACCAAGTGGCCTCTCTGAGTGCTAACCATGGGGTTCCAGACGAGGGGCTGTCGTAGGCACTCCTCCGTGCATGTCGGCTGTCTCTGATCTAAGCCACGCCGTAAGAGCTCCCAAGAGCGAAGCAAACTCACAGCGAATCGGTCCTCCAGTCTCCTGCTCAAACCAACTCGGCGCAACTCTGTAAAGATCCATCTGGTCCAAGGTTGCCAAGGGCCTCCTGACTGAGGCACCCTGGCACGAAGCCTAAACCAACCCCCACTCACCCGAGGCAGAAGGATGACCTTCGGGAGCGTGTGGGTATCTCTGACCAAAACTCGAACTGAAGGGATGCCGGCCGCCTTGGCAGCTACTGATGGTGCCGTACGAGGTGTCTCCAGAACAGTCCCGATGGCGGAGCCAATATTGGAGAGCAGTGGAAGGTACTCCCTCCGTAAACCCGGAAAGCAGACTGAGATGGGGATGTCTGCCTCCTCTACTAGCACATCCGAAGTCGGGTCAAAACCGTGTCGCCACTGTCGAAAGTGGGCGCGTGATGCTCGGATAGCCAGTGGACTCATAGCTATGACCTTGGAGGCCATCTCGGAAGTCTCGAACTTGATCTGGTAGTACCCCCGTCCGAGTATCTGGACATCCAAAATCTTGCCCACTTCTGCGAGAAGGCGGGCCTGGAGAAGGTCTCGCAGCTCTCCTCTACTAGGACGGGTGCCGAGAACCTTGCAGATGACAGAAGTCGCCTGCAAGCGCTCTACCTCTGCGGCAAGGCTCGCTTGCTCTGTCGGCGAAAGAGGAAGTCAAATGGTGGGCTCAGCGGGGTCGGGCGAGGGGGCTTCAGGCGAGTCCCTCTGTGGCGGAGCTGGAGCCTCCATCTGTGTCTACTGCTGAGTCGAAGAAGCGGACGGAGAAGAACAATCCGCAGCCGAGAATGCCGAACACTTGTCCGAAGAAAAGGTGTTGCAGAGCCAGGCGCAGAAAACCCTTCGGAGATAATGCGGACAAAAAAAAAAAAAAGGGGGGGGGATGGAGGGAAGGAAAAGGAGGCGAGCACGGGTACAAAAGGCTGCGGGGAGGGGGGGGGGGGGGGGGGGGGGCAGGAGAAAACAGCCAAGGAGTGGGGGGGGGCAGCGGGAGGGCTAGGGGGGGAGGGCGGTGGGCAGCAGGGGGCAGGAGGTGGCGGGCTGGGCAGGGTGGGGGAAACAGCGCGAAGGCGGGAGGAGGGAGGGGGTGCAGCGCGAGGGCGAGGGGGGGGGCAGCGCGGGGGTGGCTGAGGGCATCGCGAGGGTTAGAAGGAGAGGGGGAGCGATGGCGCAAGGGGGGGGGGGGGGGAGCGTGCAGTCTTTTGTGTCTTATTTCTTCTTCTAGGGTTTAGGCCCCTCGGTCGAGATCTATTCCATTGGTCGGAACTTGGTGGTGCCACGTCATTGACGTTTTCACAGACCCCTCTCTTAAAGAGAAGTTATCGTCCTCGACTACACTTGCAAAATAGCTAAAGGGCAACAACTTTCTTCACTAGACACTGACTTTATATACCCATGTACTAGAGTCCACAAAACAGTACATCCACAAAACATGCAGTCCTCAAATCACACACTTAGTCCACATTGAACACCGTGTTTCAACCATTCAATGTAGCCATCTCATCCCATCCAGAACTCTTGATGCACCTAAATCCCTGTGCAACCATCTCATCCTTCTGGAACTTTTGATGCGCTGACCACAATATCTAGTCATCCCATCCAAATAGGAATCTTGATGCACTAGAATCTCATTCCATCGTTCATCATTCCTTATCATCATACATCCATTCAAATTTCATAAAACAAAACAAAATTCATGGTTCTTATCGTCAATCAAAAAATTATTGGATTCATTCCGAGGCTGTCGTCGTTCTAAATCGCATTCAGAAGCACGTTCCTTACTCCTATTACCTGTGCCTAGCTGTAAACAAATAACAAGAGATTCCAAAAACATTAATTTAACACATGCTGAATTTTTTTCAGAAATTCTACTTTGATGCTGAAAACCCTAATTTTTTAAAGTTGTCTGAATCAAAATCCGTTCGCGTCATTGTGTAGAGCTCATTGCGAGGATCAACATTGACTTCTGTTGCATATGCAAATTCTCAACCATTGAAGAGATTTTTAGAGGCCTCTGCAACACAGGAAAACATTAAAAAGCATGTGTTTAGAGCTTTTTAGAGCAAAAATGAACTCTTGTTTCTTCTCCTCCTTGTTCTCTTGTCGTTTCTTCTTCATCCAACTCTATAGCTTCCATCTGTAGGCTAATACAGGATTGGTTTTTCTCTTGAAAAAGGAAAGAAAAAAAAAAATCTGTAGAATCTCCTGCTCATGTTGTTAGGATCGTGCTTCGATTTGCAAAGGCCAAGGATGCAAGCTGAGCTATGATACCACTGTAATCACTTTCAATGATGGATCGGACAGAAACACAGAGAGAATTGCAATCTACACACTTGGCAACACTCTTAGTACTTCAAAACAACTTCAAAGAGAGAGAATCCACGCGAGACATGGAGCGACGGAGTTCCACCCCTAGGCGGCACTGGCCCCAAAGACTAGTGCCTCTTTAGGTATTTCTTTATTATTGATTCGCGAAGGTACAATTTTTGGGCCTCTCCTCTGCTTCTTCATGTGGTAGAACAATGCCGGAGAGAGACCCCTAGTTATGTATTTAAAGGCCCTTGGCCCAAAATTAAAAGCTGTACATAAAAAGCACTAGCACTGAAGTCTAAAAGCATCTACTTTATTTATGGTTTAGGCCTCTCGGCCAAGGTTCTATAAGCTATTTGGGTTAGGATACCCCTTTTGTTTTTTTAGGCCTTTCAATAATCTTTAATAAGTTGGGAAAGTCTTCTGTGTCTTCTTCTTCTTCTAGGGTTTAGGCCCTCGGCCGAGATCTATTTCATTGGTTGGAACTTGGTGGTGCACGTCATTGACTTGTCACACATATCTTAGGGGTTTTACAGTCCCTTGACCTCGACGAGTTGCTACCTGAGGTTTCTTACGATGGATACTTTATATTAGTCACGTAGATAGCAATGGATATGTTGGTTTTGCTACATTGCCATAGGCAGACAAAGCTTTTGGCAGATTTGTGTAGGTCTCTTACAGCCCAAGAGCTTCATCATGTGTTGTGGTTTGTATGGGAATTTTCTCCATGATCTCATTGTATATTTTTCAGGGTTTTTTTCATATTTCTTGTATTTGGACCTATAGTTGATTTATGTAATGCAAAGGATCACATGCCCCACTTTTTGGTAGGTAGGTACATACATACATACATACATACATACATATATATATATATATATATATATATATATATATATATATATATATATAGAGAGAGAGAGAGAGAGAGAGAGAGAGAGAGAGAGAGAGAGAGAGAGAGAGAGAGAGAGAGAGAGAGAGAGAGAGTCACTAGGAGGTGTATTTTTCTTGCTGCCTTCTTTAAATATGTATTACATATTTTTATTTATTTTATTTTTGCTTGTTTCCCCTTGAAACCCGTGAAACGGTGCAAGAGGACAATGCATAGCTAGTGTGAAACGGTTGCAACCAAAAAGGCTTCTCACATCGAGAATCTAGTCGGTGACTGGTCGAGTGAGTTAGCAGTGCATTCTGATAAGTACAGAAGCATGTGTGTGCCTAAATGGAATTTGGGCCACGCAGAAAGTCACTGACTATTTTATTAGTTGGGAGGGGTTAGAAAACTGAACGATAAGGGGCATAATGGACACATGTCAATCGGAGAGCTACCTGTTGGACAACTCTCCACTCGAAAGCTCAGGCCCAACGCCCAACAGAGAGAGAGGGTTGAATTTGTCACTTTGTGAGTGGATTCTCAGGTTCATAGCTTTAATGGAAAGCTTTCATTCTCCCTTGTCTCATGTAGCATGATGATTTTGCTCTCGTGCATCTCTCTTCTTCACGGGGACGTGACACCTGTTAACTATGTCACGAGGACGTGGCAACTGCTAACTTTAGTTGTTGGTTTCTTTCCAATGGGTTTTGTTTTATCTTTGAGACCCTCTTCTTGAAGTAGCAAACGGTCGGACATTGTATGGCCAATGTGAATGGTAGTTTCACCCGCAGATGGGTAGTGGTCGGCACTGGAATTCGTATGGTAAGAGGATGTCTAGGCTCAGAGCAAGATCATATAGGTCCCCCTGTCGCACTTAGCAAGTTGGTGGATACGAGGAAGTGAACTCAATCCGACAGTTGGGCCACATTGCATTTTTGGATGCAGTCCCAATGAGGATAGATGGTCAGAAGACCATTGGGAGCCCAACGGAATCATTTCCTAAAATTTAGGAACCTGCTATTTTGGGCTGTGAAATCTGTTCGCGTCATTAGCTTCAGAATGACAAGGGGAACATTTTAGTACTCTGCTGCAAAGTCAACTAATGCACCAGTTGAGAGATTTTAAACCGGGAAGCCCAATGCGGGAAATGGCATGCATGAGTGCCAAGTGGCACTTTTTGGCCAATTTACCAAGTTCGGGACTGCAGAACTCGTAATTGACTCTTTGGAGTAGTTTTGGAGGCTGATAACTATGATTTTTAGCCATTTCTCTCCATTTTTGAGCTTCCCATGACTTTACCTTGGACGAAGGAGCTCATTTTCAGCATTGGAAGGCATCAGATGCGTGTTTAAAGGCCTGTTTTGCTGCATTTTCAGCGATACGCAGGTTTTGGCAGCCATGGAAATCTTCTCCTTTTTGCATCTATTTGTTCAGAGATGCATTACAGGTCAAGGGCAGCAGAGGGGGCGATTTATGCTGGGGGATGCTTCATTGAGAACCTGTCTCACAGGGGTAGCTAACTGCTACTCCAAAGCAGGCACCGGTGAGGGTCATAACCTCACCGTACAAGTGCGTTTTCAGCGCCGTGTATGCGTTGTAAATTGACTGTTTTTTAGCCATAAGGACGCCAGAACCATTGGGAATAGTGTCCCACTGGCAGAGGACAGTTAGGGGACTGTTTGGGGATGAAAACAGGGCAAAAACCAGTAAATACAGCGTGTTGAATTTACTGTTTTTGGGCAAGAATCAGAGGGTTTATGCCAGTGGAAGTGAATTCCAGTAGGGGAATTGGTTTCGCGCAAGTTTTGGGGATATTATGTTGCCGAAATTTGGCCAAATCAAGTGGTATCTAGTTGGATATAGACAAAGGATTCCCACGACTCTACTTTGTAAATTTACCCTCTCAAAGTATAAAGAAATACCGAAAGGGGCGCCAATTTTGGGACCTACAGGTTGTCGGCGTCTGCTCGGGGCATTTTAGCTTCCGAGCCGTTTGTGTATTCAAGTGTTAATTCCCGTCACAGGTTTCCTTCGCACGTTTTCTCTGTGTGTCTTTAAAGTAAAGAATTTCGGGTGAAAGCCAACGCCTACCGTCCCATGGGCCGGTTTCATGGTTCCATTGCCGCGATATCAATCACTTTTTCCTCGAAGAGTGAGCCTCGGTTGTTTTGGGTAAAGACACAGAGTACAGGAACGCGAGATTACACTATGGTCGACAAAGACAAGGGCATTATGAAAGAGGGTTCCTCTTCACAGGACAAACAGGAAATTCCGCACGTACGCCCTGCTAAAAAGTAGTCAAATTAGGGCTGATTTTTTGTTGCGTTTTTAGGGTTTGCAAGTATGAACCAAGATGAGATAGGGAGAGGTCTCACGGTGGTAGATTGGCCACTAGATCTCCTGCGGGAGTGATGTGGGTCTGCCAGGTGACACGCTGCTTGCCGATTCTCTGAGGCGATTGCTTGGATTCTATGACGCATTGGTAAATCATCTTGAAATTTGAGCTTCCTTGGTCGTGGGTGGTACGTCAGTGTTGTGGAATTATGCTCGTTTGCAGAGGCAAGAGCCTCTTGTACTGGTACTGGGTTAGCTAGTGGCTAATCCCCTGCAGGTACAGGTGAATTCAGAGAGGTTTCACGTGAGAAATCTCGTCCGATTCAAAGGGCAAGTAGCCCTACAGGTGCGGGAGCTCGAGGATTTGCTACAGATGCGACCGACATGCGAAACAGAGCCCAAAACAGGGAATTACAGCCTGCTGTGTATTTTTGCAGGTTTAGGGATTTGGCCCTAGACGGTCCCTAATACCCCAGGACGTTCGGGGACGTGAGGGGACCGCTGCACAGGTGATCTGGCGCATTTTCGGGGCAGAAAATAGAGAATTCAGCGTGCTGCAGATTCTCGCCAGGTTTTGCAAAGTGTCCGTATGCGTCAGGAAAGTAATCTATTACGTGGAGATACTGACTGTGAAGCGTCCTAGTACAGATATGCTGCCAATATCGGGCCAGATTAGGTGTTTCTTAGCCTAGATTGTGCGGGGCAGCTCGTAGGAGATCACAGGTTTTTATTCCCTCTGTTAAAGAATAAAGAAATACCGAAAGGGGCGCCAATTTTGGGGCCTATAGGTTGTCGGCGTCTGCTCGGAGCATTCTCGCTTCCAAGCCGTGTGTGTACTTAAGTGTTAATCTCCGTTAGAGGTTTCCTTTGCAAAGTGCTCTGTGTGTGTGTCTAAAGTAAAGAATTTTGGTTTTGAAAGCCAACGCCTACCGCCCCACGGACCGGTTTCATGGTTCCACTTTCCAATGGGTTTTGTTTTTTTTTGAGACCCTCTTCTTGAAGTAGCAAATGGTCGGACATTGTATGGCCAATGTGAACGGTAGTTTCACCCGCAGATGGGTAGTGGTCGGCACTGGAATTTGTATGGTAAGAGGATGTCTAGGCTCAGAACAAGATCATATAGGTCCCCCTGTCGCACTTAGCAAGTTGGTGGATACGAGGAAGTGAACTCAATAAAGGCCTTAAGTCAAGGTGTGACTATCAACAGAAAATATCCGACAGTTGGGCCACATTGCATTTTTGGATGCGGTCCTAATGAGGATAGATGGTCAAAAGACCATTGGGAGCCCGATGGAATCATTTCCTAAAATTTAGGGAACTGCTATTTTGGGCCGTGAAATCTGTTCGCGTCATTAGCTTCAGAATGACAAGGGGAACATTTTAGTACTCTGCTGCAAAGTCAACTGATGCACCAGTTGAGAGATTTTAAAGCGGGAAGCCCACTGCGGGAAATTGCATGCATGAGTGCCAAGTGGCACTTTTTGGCCAATTTACCAAGTTTGGGACAATAGAACTCGTAACTGACTCTTTGGAGCAGTTTTGGAGGTTGATAACTATGATTTTCAGCCATTTCTCTCCATTTTTGAGCTTCCCATGACTTTACCTTGGACGAAGGAGCTCATTTTCAGCATTGGAAGGCATCAGATGCGTGTTTAAAGGCCTGTTTTGCTGCGTTTTCAGCGATACGCAGGTTTTGGCAGCCATGAAAATCTTCTCCTTTTTGCATCTATTTGTTCACAGATGCATTACAGGTCAAGGGCAGCAGAGGGGGCGCTCGATTTATGCTGGGGGGATGCTTAATTGAGAACCTGTCACAGAGGTTAAGAGCTATGGAGTGCTTGCTTTCCTCTCTATGTACAGTGTGGTGCTAGGAGTGATGACCTGCACACTACACACTGCTCTCTCTCTCCCCTACGTGTAGTTATGTGATACCCCACAAGTGGGCTCTTCATTTGACTGATGTACAGTTGTGTGGTTTCATGCTTTTGTGCTGAGGCAAGAGCCTCCTTGAGCAGGAACAGGGGTAGCTAACTGCTACTCCAAAGCAGGCACCGGTGAGGGTCATTACCTCACCGTACAAGTGCGTTTTCAGCGCCGTGTATGCGCTGTAAATTGATTGTTTTTCAGCCATACGGATGCCAAAACCATTGGGAATAGTGTCCCACTGGCAAAGGACAGTTAGGGGACTGTTTGGGGTTGAAAACAGGGCAAAAACCAGTAAATACAGCGTGTTGAATTTACTGTTTTTGGGCAAGAATCAGAGGGTTTATGCCGATGAAAGTGAGTTCCAACAGGGGAATTGGTTTCGCACAAGTGTTGGGGTTATTATGCTGCCGAAATTTGGCCAAATCAAGTGGTATCTAGTTGGATATAGACAAAGGATTCCCAGGTTGTCAATGTCTGCTCAGGGCATTCTAGCTTCCGAGCCGTGTGTGTATTCAAGTTTTAATTCCCGTCACAGGTTTCCTTCGCACGTTTTCTCTCTGTGTGTTTAAAGTAAAGAATTTCGGGTGAAAGCCAATGCCTACCGCCCCACGGGCCGATTTCACTCTCCCCCTTACAAATATGGTAAGCTTTGGATAAGCCTTGGTGTGGTTACACAAGAGTTTCGACACGTGTCAGTGACCAAAACAAGAAATTATAGCACGTTGACAACTCACTGGAAAGATTCTAAAATGTAAGGGAATCCGTCCTAAACTTGTACTTTTGACCTACAGAGATTTTGGCATCGTTATGTTGCCAAAATTGGGTCAAAAACTTGCAATTTCAGCCCTTGACAGGTTTAGACAGCTTGGTGGGAGTTTGGTCTAAGTGTTCGGATCGTTTGTTTCCAATTGAATGAAGAAATACCAAAAGGGGCACCAGTCTTTGGGGCCTTTAGGGTGTCAGTCCTCGTGTGTGTAGTGACAATCTAGTTGCCGGATGCATGTGTGCTCTCTCTTTCTCTCAATCCTCCATGTGAAATTAAGAGGTAATTGTATTAGTACCGGTCTCTAGTGTGTATTGGCTAGTTTCATGGTTCCATCAACGGGATAGTCACTTTTTTTCCAAAGAGTACAGTGTGGATTGTTGTAGGTGAAAGAAACACAGAGCATATCACTACGGCAGAGAAGAGAGACCAAGTACTTAAAAGGGATCTTCTTCACATGGAACGGAGAAAGTTCCTACAACTCTTCAAGAAGAGGACAGGTTGTTTGCAGCTCAACTACTTAGCTGCATGGAAATATTTCAGCAGTTGGTCAAGAATCCAAGGATGGAGGAGCTCCTATAGGGTCCTACACAGGTTTTACAAGCTCTTACACAGGTTTACAGGCTCCTACACAGGGTATGTCTGAGCTGTTGCAAAAAAAGGAGATTTCTCATGTAGAGGAGTCTATTGATGCTCGAGGGAAAACCCATGTGATTAAGCAACGAGCAGTGTCCATTGATCCAAAGCAACTTGCTCTACCTGGAGAAGAACTGTTTGTGAATGGTCAAGGGAGTAATGAATAGGCTATGCGTGAGATCCTTCCATTGCCTACTTCATATCCTTGTTATTTTGGAGGTGGTTCAATGTTTCAGGCTATGGCTGAACCTTCCAGAGGTTTGCAAGGTTATATGCCAGGGAATGTGTTTGGGACAATGCAACCAAGCATGGTTAACCCTATATATGGAATCGTAGGTGTCCAACTAGGTTTTCAGGGTGTCTATGGCCATTTTCGAAATCCTAAAAGCACACTTTGGTGTGGCTGGTTTTTCACAGCCATATGCCCAAAATGCAGGTATGACCGGTAAAATAGGTGATGCACCTGTTTATGACATTTCGACTCCTTTGAGTCAACCTAAGGATTACAAGGAAGGTGGGTGGGTAGTGAAGTTTGAAACTTTCAAGGGAATAGAGGACCAAGTGAAGGCTTTGACCTTCATACAACAGTTTGATGCAACTACTTTCTTGAAAAGAAACGTGATGCAGTTGTAGACGGCATTGTTCAAACACCTACAACACGGGTCTAGTTCAAAGAGTTTTTCACACGTACGTGGCTTACAATCACTTTTGAAGTGGATGTGATAATGGCATGGCACGAGTTAAATGCGGCAAACTGTGCGAACCTTGAAGAGTGTAACATTTAATGGCCTAAAAACTTGTGTGTAGCGGAAATTAGCATGAACATAGTGGGCATTTCATTAGAATAGATTCCTAATGAGAATTACAAGAGTGCTTGGGTGGAGAGAGCAACAAAAATCATAACACCTAGTTAGATAGCATGAACAATACTTTCAAAAGAGAGAGAAATTAAGCTATTGACAACAGTTGAGGACCGGATTTGCATGGAGCCGGTCCCCCCTCCAAAAGGCTTTGTATTATGGTTTCTCCCATCAAGAGAGACATTGTACAATACAATTCTTTGTGTTCCTTCAAGACTAGCTAGTGCAATGAAGATGAAAGCTTCATGCACTAAGCAAACACTTAGCAAACACAACATCAATTATCTCCGGTCTCAGACCCAAGACCTCACACACCTTCGAAGATGGTGAGAGCTAGCAGGGTATGAGAGTAGATTGAGAGGAAGGAGTAGTCTTACGAGAAAGATGTACATCTCCTCACATAATCACTCATATTAGCATAGCTTAGCTTAGTAATTAGCATGGTAGAGGAGATGAGCATGCATTGAAGCTGGCTCTTGGTTGGATTTGCATCACAAAGCCAAGAGTTGTTGGTGTAGGCCTCCCTTCTCACAAGCTTGAGAAGGAGAGAGAGTCTTCATTACTTCACACATGAGATTGTGTGAGTGTGTGTGTGATAATGCCTTGCAAAAATCAGCCCCCTCTCTCTCTTGGGCGACCCCTCTTGCTATTTGCTCTTGCTATCCTCTCATTGGACCTCCCTAGGGCTAGCCAATGATAATTAAGAAGCATAAGTGATAGCCTTCTGACATGTGTCCCCCTTTCCCCTTTTGTGAGAGCTTTAGGTAATTTAATAATTCAACTAAACTCTCATTGGACCCCTTTGCCTCCTGGCCAATAGGAATCAGGCAAGCCATTGGGCTACTGAATGCTCATTGGACCCCTTGGGAGACTGTCCAATAGTCTTCTAGAGGACTTTATTCTCATTGGTTCTTTTATTAAGTGTTTTTAAATTAATTAAACTAGATTTACTCTAGCCTAATTCTCATTGTGCACCTCCAAGGCCATCCAATAGGAATTGGGTACACCTTGTGGGCATCTGGCCTAGGGAGCTGACATGTGTCCCTCATTCCCTTTGTGTAAAGGGAGCTTGTGTGTGTGTGTGTGTGGCTTTCTCTCTCATCCCCTACAAGCAAGGCTCGCCCCCTCCTAAGTAGGGATTGGTAAAGACTTTTTTGGACACACACAAAGCATCCAATTCCCCTATGGTTGACCTTTGGACACAACCTTTGAATTTTGGAACCTTAGCATTTTGGAAGTTTTAATGGGTTGAACCTTAGGGTCTTTTTAGCCCATTGTTGCACATGGCTCTTTTGCAGATGCCCCCCCCTTTGGATCCCTACTGTGGCCGGTCTGCTAGCTTAACCAATATTCTAGCTTTTTCTCCCTTGGCACTTCCCCATATTAAATGATCAGTTTAACATGAGAAAATCATTTAGGAGAATTAGATATTGATTATTATGACAAAGAGTACAATAAGCAGTTCTGGGCCGCATTGTCGGCAGTAAGCTCCTACAGGTTTGTGCCATTGTTAGAACAGATTGAGAAGTATTGTTGTGGATTGCCCAAGGGAATGAGGGACTATTGTACAAAGACTAATGTCATGAATATGGCGCAGTTGATTGAAAATGCGACAGTGGCCAATAATTTGTCGAAAGGAAATTTTGATGGATTTAAGGGCAACAAGAAAGAGTCCAAGGGAAAATAGTTTTCAGCCAAGGGAAATGTTGTAGCAAAGCCTTCTACGCTCATCACAAGGAAACCCTCCACTAATGTAGGTAACAAGTCCAAGAAGTAGTTTAAACCTTCTTCTGGGCGAGGACAAGGATAGAAAAGACATTTTTCCTAGCAAATCTTTTGAAGAAAGGAAAGCTCTAAGAGCGGCCAAGAAATGCTACATTTGTGAAAAGCAGGGACATTTTGCAAATGGATGCCCATAAGGAAGTCACAGGATAAGGATGACAAGTTAGATTATAAAGGAAAGAAGCCAAAGCCCAGTGCGGGACTTGTCCCAGATTTGGTTGGTGATCAATCAAACACAGATGCCACGGAAATGTGCAATATTGGTTTTCTTTGATCTAGGAGCCCGTGTCATCCATAGGAGATGGGCATGATGGGTGAAGCATGTTTGGCAAGTGCATGTCATTCAAAGCTTGTTACTCCCATCTTAGGGAAGCTTCGTTTGCACATTTAGAGTTATGTGGATGTGGAAGAGTTCCATGTCATGCCAGTTGAGGGCTATGATGTGTTATTGGGTATCCCATGGTGTTACGGGTTGCATGCTATGGTGAATACTTACAACAAAAAGATTGTCCTTTTACATAGAGGAAGGACTTATGTTCTTGATGTATAGCTTAAAGGTGAGTCTGTTCCAGCTGTTTCGGCTTATGCTATTTCATCTGTAATAAAGAATCATCTTTCTGCGTACTTGATCGTTGCAAAAGAAGTACATGAACCTGTATCTAATTTGCCTACTTTACAAAAAGATAGAACAACTTTTTTGAGTGGTTTTAGTGATGTTTTTTTGGACTCTTTGCTAGTTACTTCCTGAGAGACTTGAGGATCATAGCATAGATCTTGTGCTAGGTTCTAGTCCACTGAATAGGCCACCGTATAGGGTTAGTGCAGCCCAACAAAGAGTCAGGTCAGTGAGCTTTTAGAGAAGGTGTCACGGGACGGGCACCACCTGCCAACGGAAAAGAACAGAGTGAACAACTTTAAGCACTTCAATAACAATTGAACTGAAAGAGAGAGACGACACGGGGAGTGGCGAAGTTCCGTCCCAAAGAGTATTGGCCCCAAACCTTGGTGTCCCTTTCGGTATTTCTTTATATTACTTGAACTCAGTACTATGCCGGTACTCCACCTTCTGCACCTTCAAACTGAAGCATGCCAGAGACTAAGCCCTTTTCACATATATTAAGGCCCTTGGCCATAAAAAGCAATTACATGAAAAATTTTCAAACTCAAAAGCAAGTGGTCCAAAAGGATCTTTTCCAAAAGCTGCCCAGCATAAACTACGGAAATCCGTACAGTGCCACGTCAGCACATGTCAACGCAAAACGCGGAAATTCGTACATTGCCACGTCAGCACTTGTCAGCGCGAAATCCGGGCGTCCATACAGTCTCCAAGTCATCATGTCAACGTAAAATGCGAGATTTCGTACAACCCTGTCACTTCATCAGCCTTGACGCAATTCTGTGTGTTGGTCAAAATTCTTCTGTTGCTTCTGCTTCCTCTAGATTTTAGGCCCCTCGGCCGGGATCTGCAAGTCGGCTCCGTTCTTTAGTGGCTTGATACGTCAGCAATTTGTGACAGAAGGCGCTGGTTCAACTAAGTTCATCCCCTTTTTGTTTGCCTATACTCCTAGTGTAGAGGAAGGATGGTTCATGGCAATGCGCATTGACTCCTACGCTTTGAATAACAATACCATCAAGAATAGGATCCCCTTACCGAGGATAGATGACATTCTTGGTCGGCTTGAGGGAGAGTCATTGTTTAGCGGATAGATTTAAAGTGTAGGTACCATCTGATACGCATTAGACGAGACTGCTTTCTGGACAACATTTGGTCTTCATGAGTTTCTAGTCATGCCATTCGGTCTCACAAATGCTCCTGCCACGTTCAATAGAATGATTGACAAAATATTTAGACCAAATAGAAACTTCGTGGGTACAGTCTTGATGACATGATTGTCTTTTCAAAGTTTGAAGAGGAGAATAGGAATCAGTTAACCCCAGTTTTCAATGAGCTACACAAGGAACATGCTACTCATTAATGCAAAGAAGAGTGAATTCATTCTGGAAGACATTCACTTTCTTGGGCACATTGTTTCAAAGGATGGGGTACGTATGGATCCTGCTAAAATGAAAGCAATTAAGTCATGGCCAGATTAAGTCTGTACATGACATTCGAAGCTTTCTAAGCTTATGTTCTTGTAATAGATTTTGACAATCCAAGCCAAAGATCTAGTACAACACACGCGAGAGAAACAAAAAGAACTGAACAAAATTGAGAGAGAGAGAGACAACACGGCACGGCAGAGTTTCGTGCCGAGAAGAACTGGCCCCAAAGAGCGGTGCCCCTTCGCGGTTTATTCTTCATTATTATGCTTCAACAAGTACAATGTCCGAGGGTCTACTCTCTCCGCAGTGCTCCCAAGTTAATCTGCCGGAAAAAAGACCCTAGCAATTCTTATAGAGGCCCTTGGCCAAAAACAACACATGTTGGTGCCCAAAAGCTAGCGCCCTCTTGAGCTGTCCGTATGGTGTGCCACGTTAGCATGTCAACGCGATTTGTGCCGGAGGTCCGTAGCCTGTCACATCATCAGTTCGCACACAATTTTGGGCGTCTGCGTTATTTTTAAGGTTTTAGGCCCCTTGGTTGGGGTACAGTAACTTGGAACAACTTCTTAAATAGCTTTAGGCCACTCGGCAAGACTCCATATGTTGGGCAACTTCTTCTGTTGCTTCCTTCACTAGGGTTGGCCCTTTTGTGACCGGCCTCTGTCCTTTAGGCCATGCCACGTCATGTCATAAAATATAATATCTAACTTTACCAAATGATTTTCTCATATTAAACTGATCATTTAATATGGGAAGATAAAAGAGGAACAAGAGTTGAGATGGAGATATGTGCTTCTAGACCTATCTCAACAGGGGACCAAAAGAAGAAATTGTTGCATCTCAATAAGGGTCCAAAAGGAGATGGTCTACCAAAGAGCAATGTGCAATAAGTGCTTCTGGATTTACCTCAGCAAGGGACCAAGAGGAGAGATATACATCTCAATAGGGGTCCAAAAGGAGGTAGTCTATCAAAGAGCAACGTGCATCTAATGGAGCTTAAAAGACCTTAGGGTTAGTTTCATTAAAGACCTCCAAAAGTTAGTGTTAAAAAGTCCTTTGACCTTAGGCAAGCTAGGGCGGACCTTGAGGTGGGAACCCTACCCAAGCATGAGGTGCTTGTCGGCTTGCTAACGAAAGTGCTTAAAATGTTTGTGGGAACCTTGCCCAAAGCTTGAGGTGATTTTTATACTTAAAATGACTAAGGTTCTTGAAGTGTTCAATTCAAAATAAACTCTCAAGGTTATTGACACGAAGGACGAGCTCGCTACTGGCCCCCCCCCCTGCTGCCTCTCGTCCCCGCCTGCCCTTGCGCGCATCAGCCCAGCCCAGCCCGGCCGCCCTCCTTGCGCGCATCAGCCCGCTGCCCTCACCTTGCACTGCCCCCTTCTCGTGCCGCCCATTTCCCCCCCCCCCCCCCCCCCCGCCCGCTGCCTCTTGAAATCTCGCTCATTGCCTTATCCGTTCTTCCCCCCCGTCTTCGTTGCTCCCGAAGGTTCCTGCACTTGGCTCTGCAGCACTGTTTCTTCAGACAGTGCTCGGCATGCTCGGTTGCAGAGTCTCTTCACCGTCCGCTTCTTCACCACAGCAGTAGACACAGATGGAGGCTCCAGCTCCGCCACAGAGGGACTCATCCGAAGTCCCCTCGCCCAACCCCGCTGAGCCCACCATTCGACTTGCTCTTTCACCGACAGAGCAAGCGAGCGTAGCCGCAGAGATAGAGCGCTTGCAGGCGACTTCTGTCATCTGCAAGATTCTTGGCACCCGACCTAGTAGAGGAGAGCTGCATGACCTTCTCCAGGCCCGCCTTCTCGTAGAGGTGGGCAAGATCTTGGACGTATAGATACTTGGATGAGGTTACTATCAGATCGAGTTTGAGACCTCGGAGGTGGCGTCCAAGGTCATCGCCATGAGTCCATTGACCATCCGAGCAGCACGAGCCCACTTTCGACAATGGAGGCATGGTTTTGACCCTGCTTCGGATGTTCTAGTAGAGGAGGCAGACATTCCCATCTCTGTCTGCTTTCCGGCTTTGCGGAGGGAGTACTTACCACTTTTGTCCAGGATCGGCTCAGCCATTGGGACTGTCCTGGAGACACCTCGCACGGCAGCCTCAGTAGCTGCCAAGGCGGCTGGCATTCCCTCAGTTCGCGTTTTGCTCAGAGACACTCACACGCTCCCGAAGGTTATTCTTCTGCCTCGGGTGAGTGGGGGTTGGTTTAGACAGAGTGTGGAGTATTCGGGCGTCCCGAACTAGTGCTTCATTTGTCGACAAATGGACCATCTAGCGAAGGCCTGTCTACGGAGGAGGCCTCGACCTACACCACAGCCTCAGCCCCAGCCTGCAAGGGCTGGCCAACAGACACAGACAGAGACACATGGCACATTTGCAGAGCCACCCTCTGAGCGTGGGGCTCCAACGGAGGAGGGATGGCAGCAAGTCCGTGGTCGACGACGACAGGGGCCACAGCGACAGCCTCGCACTTAGAATGGTCCTCAGGCACCTACTCAGCAGCAGTGGGTTCCCACGGTCAACCGGTTTGGTCCTCTTGAGCAGGATAAGGTCCCTGCCCCGACCCCCACCCCAGCTTCACCCTCGATAGTCCCTCCCCCTCTAGAGTTCCCCCCCTCTTTCTCATCCTCCCCCCCGCCTCCTGCTCCTGCCCCTCTACCATGGCAATGACGGCAGGGAGGGGACCCTTCGGGCAAAGGGCATTTGCTTTGGTAATGACCATATTCCTCGCATCTGTAGCACAAAATGGGCCAATTCAATGGACGAGTCGAAGGACGAGGTGGTCCTTGCTCCATGGAGTTGGAGGTGGAGGCATGGAAGCTGTGAGGTGAGGAGGAAGCATGGGTGTGATAAAAGCTCTAAGAGGGAAAAGTGCTTTGCATACCTTGCATTGGAGGGGCTGACAATAAAGGTGGCATGTGCTGCGGATGGCCACATGGAGAGACCATGTTGGATGCAGGTGCTTGCCCTTGTTGAAAACTAGGACCAAGACTTTGCTGTATTTGTCGCAACTTCTTGAGGTAGTAGCAATCCTTGTCTTTATGCCCCGACTTCTCGCAGAAGTGGTAGTAAACCTGAAGGGGACAGTCCTGTGGAGGGTGTCCTGGAGAGTGACAAGAGCTGCACCATACCATAGCTTTAGTCTCCTGCTGAGACCGAAGCTCTTCTAGTTCTCTCTTGATTTGATCCAAAGCCTCAAGGTGCGATGGTTTCTCTCGTCTCAGAGAGATTGATTTCTCTTCTTGGAGAGCGCGTTGTAGTTTGAGGGCTTCAAGTTCCCTGCGCAAGGAAGTCAAAGGATCAGCAGGACTACCTTCCGAGAACACAGTGGGAGTATCTATGTGAGGAGAGTTGTTGAAAAGCTTCCTAGCCCCCTCTATCCTAGTAGCAGCTGCGATGAATTCCTCTAGAGTGGCGTCGGGTCGGAGGCTCTCCCGGAGTTTTTGCTGAGAGGTTTTGGGAAACGCCTTCTCCACCCACTTCTTAACCATGAATTCACCGGGTTGCTGGGGAAGCTTGGCAACCTGAGACTTGGTTTTGGTCATAAGCTTTGCAAAAGTCTCCTCTGGCTGGAGCACCATGTTGGCCAACTCATCCAACACTTTCTCTTGGTAGTAGCCTGGACTGAAAGCTGCACAGAACTGTTGTCTTAAGTCTGCTCAAGTTGCAAAATGATTCTCTACAAACTGGCTGTACCATTTGTCTGCTAAGCCGTCCAAGGTGGATGGAAAAAGTAACAGATAAGCATCTTCCCTGTTAAGACCACGTCCTCTACAGAGAGATACGAACCTCCGTGCATGGTCGTCCGCATCTTTCGAGGAGAGTCCTTTGAAGGTGGGGAACTTGATGTTTACCTTGGCCAACAGACTAGCCAACGCCTCCATGGCCCCTTGTTGAGCCTGTTGCTCAATAGCCTGCTGTAGCAGAATAGAAGAGAGCTTTACTTGAGAAGGTGATCTGGAAGATGTGGAACCAGATGAAGGAATGGGGGATGTCGTATATGGAGGTATGTTTGATGAGGTTAATGGACTTCTACTAGATACCACAGGGCGTCTTGTGTTATAGTGCTTCAGAGGGCTCAGTAGTGCGCTTTGACGCTCAACTGACCGCCTTGTATGTGTCATGCAGTGAACAACACAGGTCTACCACAGAACAAGTGAGGATAGTGACTGGACCACCTGGTCCAAGACCAGTGACTAGACCACCTAGCTGGCAGGACGAGGAGGGATGGACCAGGGCGAGGACTAGACCAGGACCAAAGACCAAGGACCAGGGACGAGGACTAGGACTAGACCATGGTCTAGACCAGGCAAGTGACTAGACCAGGCTGGACCAGGGACAAGGAGGACTAGACTAGGGTCGAGGGGGTCTAGACCAGAGACGAGGGCAGGTTGGACCAGGGCGAGAGAACAGTTGGACCAGGCGAGAGGAGAACAGTGCAAGGCAAGGTCGACGAAGCTAGATAGACCCAACTAGCTCCAAGATTTGCACCTCTCAGAGTGAGATTTCAGTTGAGGTCCCACCGTGATCGCCAAAATGAGAGCACCTGTAGCGCAGATAATGTGTCGTGCTCTCTACAGTGGGTGGTCCTCAGTGCAATGTGCGTGACAATCTCACTCAACAGACTGAATCTCCCTCACCCAGACTGAACAGAAAGGAAACAATAGACGTCAACAGAGCTCCAGAACATATGACTCGACTATCTCAAAGACTAAACAGACTCTGGCGTGGCAGCACACTCAGCTCCATCCCAGGACTCACAGGTACAATGGGGGTGTCAAGGCTCAGATGTGCCGGGATGGTGAACACGTGCTCTGTGTCTAGACTCACTCTCTGGAGGACAATGCTGGACCAAAGGTGAAGAAGATGATAACGATCACCCACCGCTACCACTCCTATGTACCACCATAAAGAGCCACCAACGGCTCATAAATGTCAGCCATGTGGTGACTTGGCCACAAGGTCCACTAGACCTCCGTCGGTACCCTGCCATGTGTCACTCCCTAGCCCAGAGGGTCCAGAGGGTCCGTCCAGTGTGAACCAACCTAGACCAACTGTACTAACTGTGTTCTGTGAAAGTGACACTGTAGCCTGCTACAATGCTTTGTGTCTTCGCCGCAAACCAACCAAGGCTCACTTCTTAAGGAAAAAGTGATCTTGTCCCGGCAACGGAACCATGAAACCGGGCCGTAGGGCGGTAGACATTATCTTTCACCCGATTCTTTAACACTTAACTTTATGACACAAAGCAATGACTTAAATGGAGCCTGTATCTGGGGATAGGATTACACTTCGAAACAAAAGCATTGCCAGGAAGCTAGAATGCTCCCAAGCAGACAGCGACACCTGTAGGCCCCAAAGGTTGGCGCCCCTTTCGATATTTCTTTATTCTTTAACAGAGGGAATAAAAACCTGTGAATTTCTTACAAGCTGCCCCGCATAATCCGGGCTGAATTGCACCTATTCTGACCCGATCTCGGCAGCATAACTGTACTAGGTCACTTCACAGTCAGTATCCCCACACAATAGAGGGCTTTCCCGACGCATACGGACACTTTGCAAAACTTGGCGAGAATCTGCAGCACACTGAATTCTCTGTTTTCTGCTCCGAAAATGCACCAGATCACCTCTACAGCGGTCCCCTCGCGTCCCCGAACCTCCTGGGGGTATTAGGGACCGTTTAGGGCCGAAACCCTAAACCTGCAAAAATACACAGCAGGCTGTAATTCCCTGTTTCGGGCTCCGTTTCGCGTGCCGGTCGCATCCATAGCAAGTCCTCGAGCTCCCGCACCTGTAGGGCTACTTGCCCTTTTGAATCGGACGAGATTTCGCACGTGAAACCTCTCCGAATTCACCTATACCTACGGGGGATTAGCCGCTAGCTAATCCAATACCTATGCAAGTGGCTCTTGCCTCGGCAATCGCCCATGAACCCACACAACTGTACATTGGTTAAATGAGAAGTCCCTCTGCAATTGCCCATGAACCCACACAACTGTACATTGGTTAAATGAGAAACCCACTAGTGGGGCATAACATAACTGCTCTTAGGGGAGAGAGAGAGAGAGCAATGCGTAGCGTGCACGGCATCACTCCTGGCACCGCACTGTACATAAGAGGGAAAGGAAGCACTCCATAGCTCTTAACCTGTGACAAAGACTTGCAAATGAGCCTCCCAGCTATAAATTCAGCGCCACTTCTTCTTGCATGAGGAAAGTGCACAGAAATGTGCCACTTGGCACGTTTACAGGCCATTTCCCGTTTTGGGGTTGCCGCCTAAAAATCTCCCGACCGGTTGCCCAATTGACTTCGCGGCACACTAATAAAATGTCCCCTTGTCATACTGGAGGTAATGATGCGAATACATTTTCACGTCCAAAATAGCAATTCCCTAAATTTTAGGAGATGCTTCCATGGCACTCACACTGGTCATCTGACCATCAATCACCACTGGAACCACATCGAAAAGTGCAATGTCGGCCAGCTATCAGGTGATTTACACTCGTAGCCCCACCGTGGCTAACCTTAGTCCATTTGCCCAACTTCAGTGCTCACTGGCCTTCCAGCCTAGACTCTCACTGTCCGCCTCACACCATGCAACTCGGGCATTGGCATTTCCAGAGGGGTGCTTTAAAACAAGTCAAATAAAACTCCCCCAAAAAGAAATCAATAAGTAAAGTTGCCACGGACTCGTGACATACCCCCCTCTTGAAATCGCGAACATGCTCGTTTGCATGAATATCAATCCATTAGTGTGTACAGCACTTCGTGGACACCGTATCATGCTGTCAATCTTTTTGTGTGTACACACCTGGTTAACATGGTACGAGACATACATGCTCATAGTTAACACTCTTGTGTATTCAACACTTGTTAACTCATGCATGGTCTACCTGTGAGACTGTTTCATTGATATAGTGGATAGCTTTCACATTGTGCCACTGGCTTTAATAGAGTCCATAACTTTTAGTACACTTCGAATCCTTTCAAGCATAATAAACCAGCAGTTTAAAAATGCGTCAACATATACTCATTAGAATCAATTGTTGTACTCTTGACAACTGACAAGACATGCTTACTTCTATAGCACTGAACAGGCTTTTGGACAAAACTTTTATTCCCCAAGGGCAATTGCCAAGCAGGGTACACTCTAAGAGGCTAGGGAAAGGCTTCATACAAAGGTGCGAAATATGTCACACACTCCAATAAACCTCCCCGTGTGTCATATGGAGCAGTCAAGCTTCGACATCGTCGTTGTCGACATAGAACCCAACAGTACCTCGTCATCGTCGTCAACATAGAACCCATCAAGACCTCGTCATCCTCATCATTGTCGTCGACATAGAACCCATCAAGACCTCGTCATCATCGTCGTCGACATAGAACCCCTCAATACCTCGTCGTCGTCGTCGACATAGGACCCATCAATACCTTGTTGTCATCGCCAGCACAAAACCCATCAGTACCTTAGCACCCCTCAGTACCATGCAGTACCTCAGTACCCCACATTACCCCTTAGTACCCATCAATACCCAGCATTAGTAGCATCAGTACCATTAGCATCAGCATTGTGCAAGAATAAAGAAAGTACTTGCTCTGGCAACAGAGCAAGGGGGCCCTTGAGGGTTTGGGACCCGACATTCAGTGTCGTCTCTTTTCTCTCTGTCTTGTGTCTCTCTCTCTCTCTTATTTAGTTCAATTCAATTCTTTCAAGTGAAGTAAAGTGTCCCTTGTGTTTGTGTGGAATACTAGATCCGAGCTAAATCCGTAAACACTTCCGCTGCACGTGACATTGGTATCAGAGCTCTTTGTGCGCTGCACATGACGTTGGTATCAGAGATCAGTGCGTGCTTTGGCTTCGCGAACTCAAGGGAAGAACCTAAAGAAGAACCCTAGCAGAACCACCAAGAACCCAAAGAACCTCTCTCAGGTTTTTTTTCCCTTGAAGAAGCTTCACATCCCTACCCCGAACTTCTTAGCCTCTCAGCACCCTGAGTATCAAGCATCCAATACCAGCTCCTATCTTCGTTGCCATGTCAGAAAGGAAGATCGATATCGGATACATGAAAATCCAGATCTTGAGTACCAACATCTACTTGCCCTGTATGTGGATATGGAAGGGATTGGACAAAAGATCCTCTTCTACATTCGCATTCGCATGTAGCATGCATCCACTTCCGTCGACAAGCAACCCTTGGAAATACCTCTGAGGACCCTTACCTTTCAGCTTCACCCGCAATGTTTTCATGATAGGACTATTTGAGTGGTCGTACTTGCTCGCAAGGCAGAGTCAGGAAGCAGTCAACATCAGAAGTCCAGAAAGAATTCAAGAATAGAAGTTTGGCAGTTGTGCCTCACCTTTGACAGGGGGGGTGTCACGTGCGCACTTCACTTGCGCTACGTGGACATGCTTCTGCTACAGTCTAGCATGAGTTTTAGTTTAGGACCTAGCCTGGCACCTTTGTGAGCCTCTAGCAGGATGTCCATGTCCAGGCCAATGGTAGTTGCATACCCTCTCTTGCAAAGTACCGCATTTTAGCACTTCGGCATTTACTGCGCGTGAACCACCTCTTAGAGTTCATTTTATTAATAAGTGACTTATCATTTACCCATGTTGGGATGGCTGCCCGACCCAGGCATTTGTACCTATAAATACAACACTTAGGTCACTTGTATCAGGTAGAGGAGCAGTGAAGGAGCCTCTCAAGAATCAAGCAGTACCAAGTACCCGGTGATCATCAGCATCACCAACGTTTCCTCAAGCATTACCTAGCGTTTTGGCATCAACGTTTTCAGCCAGCAGCAGCCTTTTGCTTTCCCCGCTGTATCGCCACGGAACCCCAGCAGATCAGCCTTTCCCTCGTCGTGGTTGCCCTTTCCATTGCTCCCAATACAGCGGATCAGTTTTTAGCCAGCAGATCACTTAGCATTTTTCAGTTTTCAGCCATCGTCGTTGCCGATGACGGCTGATCAGCCTGTAGCCTCACCGCATTAGCAGTTTCCTAGCGATTCCAGGTTTCAGCCACGAGCATCAAGAGCATTTTCAGATTCAGCCCATTAGCTTCGAAATCGTCATCACCATCGTGGTCGTCATAGAACCCAGGAGTACCTCGTCGTCATCTTCATCGACATAGAACCCATCAGCACCTTGTCATCGTCGTCGACACAGAACCCATCAATGCCTCAGCTGTCACAAACAGATGACATGGCACGACCACCCGGGTAGAGTACGGAAAGATGTTGACGTGGCGAAAATTCTGAAAACTGTACTGACATGTGGACGTGCAGCCTGTGTGGCCTTCCGCAATTCTCATTAATAGTTGATGACGTGGCAGACTCTATGGAGTGTACGGATTTTCCGCATATTGTGTTGGCTGCTTTTGCTGGCAGATTTTTTACCAGATGCTTTTGGGACTTCTTGCTTTTAAGTTTGGAAGCTTGTGGGGCTTTGCTTTTGGGTCATCCCTTGCAAGAATAAATAGACCCTTGGGGCCGCACTCTCTAGAGCGTCTAGACGTAGAGTCTGAGAGCAGAGGTCCCCTCGGGAGTTGTACTTTGCTCAAGTATTAATATAAAACAAATACCAAAAGGGGCGCCAGTCTTTGGGGCCAATCTCTCTGGGCACGGAACTACACCGGGCCGTGTTGACCAAATTGAATTGTGATTTTAAAGTTGTGAAGTATTTTAAGTGATTCTCCCTCGTGTGTCGTGCCAGATTTTCGACTTGGGGTGTCCAAGTCTGTTACAATGGTATCAGAGCACAACCGATTTCTCTTCTACCGGAAAATCCGATCCTCTTACCGCGACACATGTGGATTCAAACAATGATCCCGCAAGAATTAGGCGAACCCTCCTGACGTTTTTGAAACGGGAGGCAGCACTTGAAATTCGAATAAACCAGGAGGTCCAGAGTACGGGCCCCCTCGGCCTACGGGATATCAATTGATGGAAATGCAATGTCAACAACAGGTGGATGATTGTGCAAAGCAGATGCTTCAGTTTGCAAAGGATCCCCAGTATGCCAATTTTTTTACCCGGCACCCAATTGATGAGGTGCATTCCCATTTGTAGAAATCCATCGATTCCCCAATAAAGTCAGCCCTCAAGAAACCTCCTGCCCCACGGATGTTACTGAAGATGAACTAGAGGATGTGGTTGAAAGACGAGTCAACTAAATGTTGGGGGTAAAGAAGAAGCAACTAAAGAAATACAACAAGGTAACTGACTTTCCTGGTTACTTGGTCCGAAAATCCTCTTTTGAGAAGGCCAAAAAATAGAAGAAGCGTGTACGCTTTGAAGGATTGTCCAGTTCGTCCTCATCTTCTTCTGACAGTTTAGACAGCTCATCCTCTTCTGACTCGAGTGATGAGGACAGAAGGGCAAGAAACGACGAAAGGACCATACGTTTCATTCAAAAAGGAAGAACTTTTACTTATCCAATCAGTATGATGTTCTCGACGACAAGGGCAAAAAGGCCAAGGAATTCAAAGAGGGTGGACAGACAATGAAGTTTGAGAACTTTTCAGGGTTTGGAGATGCTCCCAAGGCTTTAGCCTTTATCCAACAGTTTCACATAGCATTTTGTGGAGGCCGCTATACAGACCACACCAAGAGTAGACGGGCAACATCCTTTTTGAAAGGCAATGCATGGACATGGTGGTCTATTCTTTTGCTAAGAAAAGAAGCATCGACAAGTGGTTAAAATTTAAGAAACTCTTTATTTCTTCGTGGCTCACTTTAGAATACCAACGAGACGTATTTACTTACTGGAATCATATTCAGATGGTCAAGCCAGAACCTTTGGATACTTACTGTGAGAGATTTTGGGATACTTTTCTACCTGTTTCATCCTTTAGGAAGTCAGTTTTAAGGAGCAAATTGAGCGGTTTTGTTGTGGACTTCCCAAAGAAACTTGAGACTACTGTCTTGAGAAGAAGTCAGAGTCCATACAACCATTGATGAGACATGCTAAGCGGGGATTGGCTATGCATTCCGATAACTTGACTTACCCACCAGATGAACTTCAACAAGTCAAAACAGAAGCGGACGACAAAGAGATACACGATCGCGACTGATAGAAGACCAGAGAGATGAATATTTCAAAGCAGGAAAGTGTTTTGAATGTGCAGAACAGGGACATATTTCTGCACAATGCCCCAACAAGGCACAAGAATGAGAATCACTGACAGATAGAACGGGGCGAGGAGATACTTGTTCCAGAACACATATTAGATAGAAATCTATGATTGAACTAGCATTATATTGCTTTATGAATTTATAAATTTATGAATGAAATAGGACTTTTTGAAGATGACTTTGATTTTGTAGCAGGCTACAGTGTCACTTTCACAGGACACTCAGTTAGTACAATTGGTCTGGTCTGGTTCACACTGGACGGACTCTCTGGGCTGGGCAGTGACACGTGGAAGGATACGAACGGTGGTCTAGTGGACATCGTGGCTAGGTCACCACCACCACCCACTTTGGAGATTGGCCTAGGTGGCTGACATTTATGGGTCGTTGGGTCATCGGATCATCTGCTAGATATATGGTCCAGCATCGTCGTCTAGAGATTGAGTCTATACACAGAGCATGTCTTCACTATCCTTGCACATTTGAGCCTCGACACCCCATTGTACCTGAGAGTCCTAGGCTGGAGCTGAGTGTGCTGCCACGCCAGTGTCTGTATCAGTTCTTTGAGATAATTGAGTCATTTGTTGTGGTCTGTTGCTGTGGTGTCACTGTGAGCTCAGTTGTTGTCTTGTTATCTATTGTTTCCTGTTTCAGTCTGTTTTGAGTGAGATTGTCACGCACATTGCACAGAGGAGCACCCACTGTAGAGAGCACGACACACTATCTGCGCTACAGGTGCTCTCATTTTGGCGATCACGGTGGGACCTCAAGTGAAATCCCACTCTATGAGGTACAAATCTTGAAGCTGGTTGGGTCTATCTAGCTTTGCCTACCTTGCCTTGCACTGTTCTCCTCTCGCCTGGTCCAACTGGTTTAGTCCTCTCTCGCCCTAGTCATCTCTCGCCCTGGTCCAATCAGTCCTCGTCCTGGTCTAGTCCTCCTCGACCCTCGTCCTGGTCTAGTTCTCCTCGACCCTGGTCTAGTCCTCCTCGTCCCTGGTCAAGCCTGGTCTAGTCACTTGCCTGGTATAGTAGAGTTTAGACCAGTCTTCAGCTAGTTCAAGGTTTTCTTGCCCAAAGCTTAGTTGGATTGGTGGTCACTGCATGACACATACAAGGCGGCCAGTCGAGCGTCAAAGCGCACTATTGAGCCCTCTGAAGTACTACAACAGAATATGACCCTTGGTACCTAGTAGAAGTCCATCAACCTCATCACCCATACCTCCACATACGACATCACCCATTCCTCGATCCGGTTCCACATCTTCGAGATCACCTTCTCCAGTAAAGGTCTCTCCTATTCTGCTACAGCAGGCTATTGAGCAACATGCTCAGCAAGGGACTATGGAGGCGTTGGCTAGTGTTTTGGCCAAGGTAAACATCAAGTTTCCTACCTTCAGAGCAAATACAATTGCTTTCTATATCATCGCGCGCGCTGCTGCTCTCTACTGCTAAACGCCTCCTCCCCCCCCCCGCTGCGCCATCGCAGACCCCCTCCCCCCTCTCGCTACCCTTGCGCTGCCCCCGCCTGTCCTTGCGCGCGGCAGCCCAGCCCAGCCCGCCTGTCCTTGCAAAGTTTCTTCTCCGTCCGCTTCTTCGCCACATCAGTAGACACAGATGGAGGCTCCAGCTCCACCACAGAGGGACTCGTCCGAAGCCCCCTCGCCCGACCCCGCTGAGCCCACCATTCGACTTGCTCTTTCACCCATAGAGCAAGCGAGCCTAGCCGCAGAGGTAGAGCGCTTGCAAGCGACTTCTATCATCTGCAAGATTCTCGGCACCCGACCTAGCAGAGGAGAGCTGTGTGACCTTCTCCAGGCCCGCCTTCTCGCAGAGGTGGACAAGATCTTGGACGTACAGATACTCGGACGAGGTTACTATCAGATCGAGTTTGAGACCTCCGAGATGGCGTCCAAGGTCATCGCCATGAGTCCATTGACCATCCGAGTAGCACGAGCCTACTTTCGACAGTGGAGACATGGTTTCGACCCTACTTCGAATGTTCTAGTAGAGGAGGCAGACATCTCCATCTCCGTCTCCTTTCCGGGTTTACGGAGGGAGTACTTACCACTTTTGTCCACGATCGGCTCAGCCATTGGGACTATCCTGGAGACACCTCACACGGCAGCCTCAGTAGCTGCCAAGATGGTTGGCATTCCCTCAGTTCGCGTTTTGGTCAGAGACACTCACACGCTCCCGAAGGTTATTCTTTTGCCTCAGGTTAATGGTTCATTTGGAGTATTCGGGCCTCCCGAACCAGTGCTTCATTTGTCGATAGATGGGCCATCTAGCGAAGGCCTGTCCACAGAGAAGGCCTCGACCTACATCACAGCCTCAGTCCCAGCCTGCAAGGGCTCTCCAGCAGACATAGACAGAGACACAGCACACACATGCAGAGCCACCCTCTAAGCCTGGGGCTCGAGCGGAGGAGGGATGGCAGCAGGTCCGTGGTCGACGACGACAGGGGCCACAACGACAGCCTAGCACTCAAAGTGGTCCTAAGGCGCCTACTCACCAGCAGTGGGTTCCCACGGGGAACCGGTTTGGTCCTCTTGAGCAGGATGAGGTCCCTGCTCCAGCCCCCACCCCAGCTTCACCCTCTACAGCCCCTCCCCCCCCAGAGTTCCCCCCCTCCCCATCATCCTCCCCCCCGCCTCCTGCTCCTGCCGCCTCTTCCCCCCGCCCCTCTACCTCTACCGCTCCCCCCCGCCCCTCTTCGCCACCGCTCCCCCTGCTCCTCCCTCCCCTCCCGCTTCAGTTCCACAGTCGACCCAGGGGGCAGGGCCTTCTCCGGCTGCTAGGAGATCTCTTGGCAGCGCCTTTGCCACGAGTCGCTTGGCGAGAGAGGGACAGCCTTTCTTGCGGCCCCCTCTACAGGTACAGACGTCTCCCCTTGCAGCTATCCCTCGTGGTCTGACGAGCATTGACATCCGGCGCCGATGGGACTTCTTCGACTACGACTTCACTCGTTTTCTCGGCGACCCATTAGCAGACCATGAGGCAGCCTACTTCAGTGTCCATGTTCTGTTGCTTGCAGCTAGGGGGACAGAGGCCTTGGACTCAGCAATTGGCTTCTCCTTTCCCCTTTGCGGTAGGGACCAGACTGAGTGGACTCTCGACTCAGTGTTGGGATGGTTGCACACATAGGTCCTAGAGTTCTCTCACCACATGGGAGAACTAGGAGTTACAGACATGCTTCAGACTTTGTGGCCATTGGCCAAGTTTGCGGTGACACCTCCAGATTCAGCAGGATGTAGACACATTGTGGTTTACTTCTTTGCCGATACACAGTGCTTGCCATGCTATGTATACATTCATGAGGACTCCTGGACAGAGGACGTTGCTTTACGTACGTCTCGCTCTGCTTGGGCTTGTGCCAGGCACTCGTTGCAGTCACACCTATCTAGAGGACGCTCGGATACAGATAACTCCCCATCCAAGCCAGCCTCGAAGATAGCCCGTCTAGCTGCTACGGCAGCATCTGTTCTCGCTCTGCTTGGGCTTGTGCCAGGCACTCGTTGCAGTCACACCTATCTAGAGGACGCTCGGATACAGATAACTCCCCATCCAAGCCAGCCTCGAAGATAGCCCGTCTAGCTGTTGCGGCAGCATCTGTTCTCTCTCGCTCCCCATTAGGATCGTCTCATGGAACGTGCAGGGAGTAGGTGGGCCCCAGTTTCAGTGTCAGTGGGGCCGACTGCGTCAAGAGCTTCAGCGCTGCCTTGTGGGAGAAGAGATTGATCTCCTTATGCTTCAGGAGCACCATCTGTGTGAGAGCCGCATTAGACGTTGTGGTCAGCTCTTGCGTGGACAATATGATACTTTTTGGTCAGCTGCTTTTGGACCTGGAGGCATCCAGGGTGGGGTATGTATGACTATTACGGACTCTTTGCACAGCAGGCCATTGTGGGCAGAGGGATTATTGTGCCAGGCAGGGCTCAGTGGATTACTATGCAGGTTCAGGGTTGCCTAGTGGGCTTTTTGAACATCTATGCACCCAAAGTGGCGAGTGCTCGAGCAGAGTTTTGGTCACAAATAGTTGAGTCTGTCGCAGGCAGAACACTGGTGCATAGGAGGGGACTTCAACATGTTGGAGGACCCTTCTGACAGGATTGGTGGTAGCCATGCTACTGTGCATGGAGTTGAGCTGGCAGCTTGGGAGAGCTTTTGTATGACTTTGAGGGTCTCGGATGTTTGGCAGCACTCTGGTTTTGTGAGGCCCCTAGACAGCCTTGCCTTCTCTCGTTCCGACCGCAGAGTGGGAGGAGTGAATCTATCGCGGATAGATCGCTTCTACACTAGTGACCATTTCAGTGACTTGGGAGGGACAGTGGGCATTCTAGTAGGGACTTTCTTCTCGGACCATGCACCAGTGACCCTCACAGTGGCAGACAGGCAGAGGAGTGGGAGCACGATGCTTCGCATCCCAGATAGGGTCTTGTTGGACTCATCACTCAGAGAGCGGGTAGAAGCTCTCTGGACAGAGAGCTTGGACAGGCAGGATTCTCCTGCTGACAGAGTGGCCTCAGGCCTAGCTCAGATTAGCCGATTCTTTCTCCGGGAGTCTCTGGCTCGCCGGGGGCTGCAGCGCGAGAGGAGGCGCAGCGTCTCAGACGGGGCATTGCTTCGTTACAGAGGATGCAGGAGCAGCATCCAGACAGTCCTTGGTTGGAGGAGCAGCTACAGCAGGCTCGACACGAGTTTGTTAGCACAGAGGAGAGGCGACATGAGTTTGCTTTCCACCGACTGGCATCTCAATGGATCCCGGTGGGCGACAGAGTGATTGGTGCTTTCTTTGAGGCAGTGGGACCTCGGCATTCGCATGCCAAGGTCAGTAAGTTAAGGAGGCCCAACGGGTAAGTTTCTTCTGAGCTTGAGGATATGCGTGCAGTTGCTACTGACTTTTACCGTGAGCTACTGTCTACATAGTCCTAGTCAGAGCGTCATGATGCATGCAAGGAGCAGCTTTGGGCACAGATTCCTTGTTTTGTGACTGAGGAGATGCGTCAGAGGCTTGAGCTGCCACTTCAGCTTGAGGAGCTGCACACGGCTCTTAGGGTCCTCCCCGTGATAGCTGTCTAGGTGAGGATAGGCTGACTCCCAGTTTTTTCTTGGAGTACTGGGACCTGCTTGGCCCAGATCTCTGTAGTGCTTTTCAGTACATTTTGCACACAGGAGTGATGCCTGACAGCATGAGTGAGGGCCTGATCTACCTCATTCCCAAGGAGGGTGGCTCCTTGGATGAGATTCGACAGTGGCGCCCCATCACCATCCTCAACTCAGCCTACAAAATTCTTGCCAAGGCTTTGAATTTGAGGATTCAGCCACTTCTAGAGAGCCTTATACATGGGACTTAGACAGTTTTTGTCAAGGAACGCAGTATCCTTAACAACATCTTTACTTTTTGGGAGGCTTCTGCTCTAGCACGGCTCCGTGGTGAGGACCTAGTGATTCTTTTTCTCGATTTTGAGAAGGCATACGACAGAGTTGACTGGCAGGAGGTAGAGATGATCGCTTCATGCTCACACATTCGGTTAGACAGGGCTGTCCTCTTGCCCCCTTCCTCTTTCTGTTCTATGCGGAGGCGATGAGAAGGTTTTTGGTGTCGCAGAGCAGGTTGGTCTACGGGGCTTAGCACTCCCTATTCGGGGAGATAAGCTATTGGACGCTGAGTTTGCCAACGACTCAGCCTTGTACGTAGATGGCCAGGAGGCCAACCTTCACTGGTGTGAGCAGGCTCTGGAGACCTTCTGTTGTGCATCGGGCGCACTGATCAACTGGAGAAAGACAGTGGCTTTCTCGGTTGGTAGTGCTCCTGCACCCGATTGGATTCCAAGAGAGGGTTTTAGGTGGATTCCCCCAGGGACTACAGTTCGGTACTTGGGCTGTCAGGTTTGTTTGGACTTGTCTCCCGAGCAGCAGATTGCTCCCCTTCTCCTGTCTATCAGGAGGAAGTTGTTACATTGGAGCTCAACACAACTTTCTTTGGCTGGCAGAGTAGTAGTGGCCAACCAGGTGTTGTTTGCGACTATGTGGTACATCACTTCTTGCTGGATCTTCTCGAGTTCTTGAATCAGCCAAGTAGAGAGGCTGATCAGGAACTTCCTTTGGTCAGGATGTGACACTCAGATAGCCCGAGCCAAAGTGGCTTGGCAAGTCATCACTCTGCCTTGTTCACAGGGACGGCTTGGGATCATTGACCCAGCACAGCAGAGCAGAGCTTTTCTTGGGAAGTTCATCGTCAGAGGACTTCTTCCAGGTGAGGAGCCCTGGAAGGAGTTCTTGCTATAGCGGCTTCGTGCTAGGGTGCCTCAGGCAGGAGGCCCTTGGCAACCTTCGACCAGATGGATCTTCACAGAGATGCGCAGAGTTGTTTGAGTAGGAGACTGGAGGACCGCTTCGCTGTGAGTTTGCTTCGATCTTGGGAGCTCTTGCGGCGAGGCCTCGAGCAGAGACAGCCTACTTGCACGGAGGAGCGCCTACGGCAGCCCCTTGTCTGGAACCCCATTGTTAGCACTCAGAGAGGCCACTTGGTTGGTAGTCGGCCTCATGTTTCCTGGGGTTCCATGGCAGCGGGTCCAACGCACTCTTTAGGTGACTGGTTAGAGTTCACAAGCTTGTCAGAGGAGGTGCAGGGTTTCCAGCTACAAGGCATGAGAGGGGTGCAGAGCATGTGCCAGGACATCTCAGAGGTAGTTCCAGCTAAGTGGCTCACGCCTCTCGAGCCAGTAGCACCCAGGTGGATGGGAGCCTTCACACGATTGGAGGTTCTCATCTCAGTCAGGTCCTGCTCAGAGACTATTCCATCCCTTTTCTTCGAGCTTCAGGGTGGGGGACGCTTACAACGAGTTGCAGTAGAGGCCCCGCAGGTGGCAGAGTGCTGTTTTCAAAGGATCCGAGTAGTGGGCATCTGTGGGAGGACTTGAGTCACCTTGTTTCAATGGCTCTTCGCACACACAGAGCTACAACAGTTGGGAGCTGGCTAGTGCATAGTGGTCTCTCGGCCGCATGTGCAGCTTTTGACCATCTTGTGGAGAGTCAGCGTCACTGTCTTTGGGACTGTCCCTCGGACCAGCAGGTGTGGCTACGAGTTCTTCGGCTGATGCCTGCTCTCTCCACGGCTTGACAGTAGACTTGGGGAGCAGCGGCTTGGTCCACCCTCACAGGCCCCGGCACTTCAGTTTGAGCTATCTTCCACCAGCACGATGATAGTGATGCAGGAGGGGCGACCTACACTCCAGCCTGCTACAAAGCTTACTCCACGAGAGTGGTGCAGTGAGAGAGAGGAGTGTTGGGAGCTCATCAGTGGCCTGACACTCTGGTTCATCTGGCGGGCCCGTTGGTTCCGCATCTTTGAGGCTCGCCCTGTGCCACCAGCAGAGACTGTTCGCGATTTTTTCCTAGAGCTGATCGATACTCTCAGAGGACAGCTTGAGGGACTAAAGGGCAGCTCCGATCGCATGAGGGAGCGCAGAGAGGCTTTCCTTCGACTCTAGCGTTCTGGGCCTTTTTACACCATGGTCCAGGGTGTACTCCGATGGCACTACCGACCACCTGTGTGGCTTTTCCCTCCTCCCATTTCTTGCTTTAGCCCCATTGTACATTTGCTGGTTTTTTCAGCGGGAGAGTCTCCCATCATGGTTGTTGTAGCCCTCTTTTGAAGAGGTGGTTGTAGCCCTATGGGCAGTTTCAGTAACTAATAGAAGGATCTTTTTCTCGGAAACAAAAAAGTTCCCTACCTTCAAAGGACTCTCTTAAGAAGATGCTGACGACCATGCAAGGAGGTTTGTATCTCTCTGTAGGGGTCGAGGTCTTAACAGGGAAAATGCTTATTTGGTACTCTTTCCATCCACCTTGGATGGCTTAGCAGACAAATGGTACAGCCTGTTTGCAGAGAACCATTTTGCAACTTGGGCAGCCTTAAGACAACAGTTATGTGCAGCTTTCAGGCCAAGAGAAGGTGTTGGATGAGTTGGCCAACATGGTGCTCCAGCCAGAGGAGACTTTTGCAGAGCTTATGACTAAAACCAAGTCTTTGGTTGCCAAGCTTCCCTAGCAACCCAGTGAATTCATGGTTAAGAAGTGGATGGAGAAGGCGCTTCCCAAAACTTCTCAGCAAAAACTCCGAGAGAGTCTCCGACCCGACACCACTCTGGAGGAGTTCATCGCAGTTGCTACTAGGATAGAGTGGGCTAGGAAGCTGTTCAACAACTCCCCTCACATAGAGAACCCCTCTGTGTTTTCGAAAAGTCCTGTTGATCCATTAACTTCTTTACGCAGGGAACTGGAAGCCCTAAAGTTATAGCGAGCTCTTCAAGAGGAGAGGTCCTTCTCTCTTAGACAGGAGAAGCCTCCACATCACGAGGCATTGGAACAGATCAAGCGCGAGCTAGAAGAGCTTAAGTGTCAGCAAGAGACTAAGGCTACGGTTTGGTGTAGCTCATGCCGCTCTCCAGGGCACACTCCACAGGAATGCCCCCTTCGGGTTTACTGCCACTTCTGTGAAAAATCTGGACATGAGGACAAAGACTACTAGTACCTCAAGGGATTGCGAAAAATACAACAGAGTCTTGGTCCTACTCTTCAACAAGGGCGAGCACCTGCATCCAACATGGTTTCTCCCTGTGGCCATCCACACCATATGCCACCTTTGCTGACAGCCCCTCCTATGCAAGGTATGCCAAGTACTTTTCCGTCTCAGACCTTTTATCATACCCATGCTCCCTCATCACCTCAAAGCTTCTATGCCAGCAAGTTCAACTCCCCCACACATTCTGACACCAGTGGATACCTTGCCTTCAGCTGTGAACAAGCCATCCCCCAGTGCCATGAAAGAATCCAAATCTTTGCTCTCCGATATGGATGAAGCTTTCTTGGAAGAGTTTCGGATCTACAAAAGATCAAGGTACCCGAGAAACCACTTGTAGAACAGGAAGAGCTTACAGCAGAGACAGTCTTGAAGAACACCTTCCAACAAGTGTCCCGCTATGACATGTTGCGGCTAGATGCGAGCTTCAGAAGTGACACCCTTGCAGTTATCCAGTCACTTTACCCTGGGGCAGGTCCTAGTGGCGAGCACCTCCCAGTGCGACCGTCAGAGTCCTATATGATATCCAATCCCGCTGCTCCACTCGCTGATTATAGAAGCCCTCATCTGACAGTGTCCGTTTTGGGTCGGCAATTCTCGGGAGTGATAGTGAATGGTGGATTTGGCATCAACCTGATGCCCGAATTCACTATGTTATCTCTAGGTGAACAGCCTACTCGCCCTGCTCCCTTCACAGTTACATTGGCCGACCAACGGAAAGTATACCCAGTGGGCATCGTGGACAATGTGCCTCTTCAAGTACAAGGCTTTACTTTTAACTTGGATTTTGTTGTGGTTCGTCTTCCCCAGGTTGAGGGCGGATTTCCTTTGCTCATTGGAAGACCATGGCTGCGACACACTAAAGCACTTCATGATTGGGGAAACGATGCAATATGGATACATACTTCTGGCTCCCCGATGCAACCCATTCTCTTAGAAGGAGGTATGGATCCCATGGTGCAGCAAGTTTCTTTGTCAATGGAAACCAACCCTAAACAAGAACAGCCTACTACACCTGAAGGGTCAGATGAGGATCTGTTGGAGTGGTTGGATGCTACCAAATCTATGCCTTGTTATGGAGTATCTATTCACTCTTTGCCGGAAGGTACACCCTCTTCCAATGTTTCCTTGGTGGACGCCTTTGAATTTGGTACGCCTATGAAGAATCATAGAAGCGGGAAGAAATCACCACTACAAGAGTTCACCCGCCTTCAAACATCAGCCTCAGTGGTGTCTGCTTCTACGACCAGAACGAAGCTCTCCCTTCACAGAGCCCAGCCTGCTTGATGAATTCCCTGCTCTTGATAGTTGTCTTGCTCATGGTGCCTCCTCTTGCTCTCCATCAACTGCCGCGCTTTGTAGCAACTAAACTTTCAGCTCTTGCTCTCCATCAACTGCCGCGCTCTGTAGCATCTCAACTTTCAATTAGTGGACCATGGAATTCGTCTGCAACGGAACACGGACTCTTCCGGCCATACTTTGCATGGGTGATTAATAATTGCTATCTGCCACCCCCTCGCCCGCCTACATTTTTTCCCCTCGCCCCTAGTCCCCATGCCCACTCACCCTCGCCCCTAAGTCCCTTGCCCTCGCCCCTCATACCCCCTAGTCCCTTGCCCTCGCCCCTACCCACCCCCTCCCTTCCCCTTGCCCCTACCCACCCCTTACCACTCACCCTCGCCCCTACCCCCTACTCAGCCCTCCCTTGCCCTCGCCCCTATCTTCTCCCATCTCGCCCCCTACCCCCTACTCATCCCTCGTCCCTACCCACCCCCTCCCTTGCCCTCGCCCCTACCCACCCCCTACTACCCACCCCTCACCCCTATCTTCTCTCACCTCGCCCCTACCCACCCCCTACTACCCACCCCTCACCCCTATCTTCTCCCATCTCGCCCCCTACCCACCCCTCGCCCCCCCTCATCAGCCCTCGCCCCTACCTAGTGCTATCTCACCCCCTACCCACCCCTAGTCCCCCCTCATCAGCCCTCGTCCCTACCTAGTGCCACCTCGCCCCTGCCACACATGGCCCGGAAAAATCGCTTGCTGCTTCTCATCACCCTCTCCCCCGGGTACTTTCACAGTGTGTAACCTCTTGTCTTCAGCTTGAGGAGACAAACCTTCTATTATTTAAAAATCAAGCGGACCTGTGGCATTGTTTCCTTGTTCACAGAAGCAGGAGAGCGACACAAAGGGGGAGAGCACGTTTTCTGTATTTCCTTGTGGCTTTCAAGCATCCACCTCGCGGTCATCCTATTGCTGTGAATGCTTTTTGTTCTGCAATCATTATGGAGCTTAACCTTAATTGCGGCGTTACTCAGGCTTAGTCCTCTTTTGGAGAAGAGTGTTGTTGCAATAAGATGCAAGGTTCATCTGTAAGCGTGGACCAGGTCATTTTTCTATCAATATGGTTATGGAGGATAAAGATGTGCATGATCCAAACCAAGCTTATCTCTTTGCTGTGGAGCCTCATTGTGTTTTGCCGATATGGATTCTTGGACTACGCAATCATACTGGGTTCTGGCCTATGCAAAGGCTTAAGGAGTTTGCAAGCAGTGCAGTGCTTTAACTCCACTTTTGAGGCATATAAGGTTATGGTTGGGCCTAAAACCTGCTTCACGAAAGATGTACGGACGCGGTACCTAGTGCTTCTCTTTCACAGTTTCAGTAATCCTCTCACTGAGACGGTGAGCGGTCTTGTGGCGGGCAAGCTGTAGCAGGCTACAGTGTCACTTTCACAGGACACTCAATTAGTACAGTTGGTCTGGTTTGGTTCACACTGGACGGACTCTCTGGGTTGGGCAGTGACACGTGGCAGGATACAGACGGTGGTCTAGTGGACATCATGGCCAGGTCACCACCACCACTCACTTTGGAGATTGGCTTAGGTGGCTGACACTTATGGGCCGTTGGGTCATCGGATCATCTTCTAGATATATGGTCCAGCATCGTCGTCTAGAGATTGAGTCTATACACAGAGCACGTCTTCACTATCCCTGCACATTTGAGCCTCGACACCCCATTGTACCTGAGAGTCTTGGGCTGGAGCTGAGTGTGCTGCCACGCCAGAGTCTGTATCAGTTATTTGAGATAGTCGAGTCATTTGTTGTGGTCTGCTGCTGGGTGTCACTGTGAGCTCAATTGTTGTCTTGTTGTCTATTGTTTCCTGTTTCAGTCTGTTTTGAGTGAGATTGTCACGCACAAAGGAGCATCCACTGTAGAGAGCACGACACACTATCTGCGCTACAGATTTATGTATGAAACTAATGTTCTATGGAAAAACTTGTTATTTGTGAATAGATAACAGGATTGAGAATGAGATGGTGATGATTTTGGAGCAATGACAACTCCCGAATGAACCTGATACCGAATCATTAATTTTGAATCACAAATTATTCAATCGAACTGCCGTGAGCGCATCAAGAGTTTCTGCGGGATGAGATTATGGCTATATAGCTAGAACTGAATGATTGAACCACTCTGTTCAATCATTCAATATGAACTCAATGTGTGATTGATGGATTGGGATCCCCTGAAATGATTACTCGTACGTGACAGTGCTTGGGTGCAAATGGAATGATTGACCAAATGACTGCAGCATTTAGGTCTCGGAAATCAATGGACATGATCGCAATATGGGATTCAATCCGACATCAGTGAGATCTGGGATAGATCTGGATGCAATTACTAAATATGTTGCTAGGAATCATGGTCCTAGATCAGAACAAACTCTATGGACGTGATTGCAATATGGGATTAGTTAAATCGACATCAGTGAGGTACGGTGCGAATCTAGATGCGATTGCTAGATACGTTGCCAGGAGTCACGGTCCTAGATTCTATGTGATATGATATGAATGTGATATGAATGAGATTTGAATGTGATGTGATGTGACTGTCATCTTTGTACAAGTGCTGGATTTGTGTCGTCTAGTGCGTCGGTACTTAGAGTCAGTGTCTATTGAACTAGTTCATGGCTTATGTCTGATTTTGGAGGCGTAATCGAGGGCGATTACAATTCTTTCAAGGGGGGGAGGTATGTCACAAACAGATGACATGGCACGATCACCGAGTAGAGAGTATGGACAAATGCTGACGTGGCAGAAATTCCGAAAACTGAGCTAACATGCTGACGTAGCAGCTTGTACGACCTTCCGCAATTTGTGCTGCCAGCAGCTGGTGACATGGCAGACTGTACGGATTTTCCACATATTGCACTGGCTGCTTTTACCGGCAGATTTTTGACCAGATTCTTTTAAGTTTGGAAGCTTTTGGGGCATCCCTTGTAAGAATAAATAGACCCTTGAGGCCTCACTCTTCAGAGCATCTAGACGCAGAGTCTGAGAGCAGAGGTCCCCTTAGGAGTTGTACTTTGCTCAAGTATTAATATGAAAACAATACCAAAAGGGGCAACAGTCTTTGGGGCCAATCTCTCTGGGCACGGAACTACGCCGGGCCGTGTTGACCAAATTGAACTATGATTTTAAAGTTGTAAAGTATTATGTGTCGTGCCAGATTTTCGACTTGGGGTGTCCAAGTCTGTTACATCAGCACTCCTGAGTACCGCGCAGTATCTTGGTACCCCGCAACACTCCTCAGTACCCATCAGTACCCAATATTACCCAACATCAGTAGCATCAATACCATTAACATCAGCATCTCAACATTTAGCATCATTGTATCGGCATTGTGCAAGAATAAAGAAAGTACTTGCTCTGGCAACAAAGCAAGGGGTCCCTTGAGGGTTTGGGACTCGACATTCGGTGTCGTCTCTTTTCTCTCTCTTTTGTGTCTCTCTCTCTCGTTCAGTTCAGTTCAGTTCTTTTAAGTGAACTAAAGTGTCCCTTGTGTTTGTGCGGAGTACTCGATCCGAGCTAAATCCATAAACACTTCTGCTACACGTGACATCACATCACCTCTGAAGTTGGCACTGAAGAAGTCGACTCTATGAAGACCAAGAAGTTGCTCAGAAGGCACAGTAGAGCAGCCGACCATCCAGGCTACTTCGGTCGGAAATCTACTTTTGAAAATACCAAGAAGGCAAAGAAACGAGTTCGATTTGAGGATGATTTCAATTCGTCCTCTTCTTCTTCTGATAGCTTTGGCAGTGCTTTCACCTCCGAGTCCAATGACGAGGGAAGAAAGGGCAAGAAGAGGAGAAGGATCCAAAGGCATAGCATACGCAAGAAGAAGGCAAAGAAGAGCCGATCCCATAGAAGATCCAAAAAGTACTTTGACGGCTTAGACGAGGATTCCTCCTCCTCGGACAGTTCAGAGTCTGATGAGTTGATGTTTGCAAAGAGGAAGCAATTTTACAAAGCCCACCAATATGATTTCCTCGAGGATAGGAAAAAGAAACCCATGGATTTTAAGGAGGGCGGGCAAGCAATAAAGTTTGACACTTTTTCTAGCTTCAAGAATACCTACCTAGCCCTCACTTTCATTCAATAGTTTGATATTGCATACTATGGAGGACGCTATTCAGAGCACTCCAAAGTCTGGAGGGCAGCATTCTACCTCAAGGGGAACGCACAGACTTGGTGGTTTACCCTGCTTCTACGGAGGGAGGCACCAACAAAGTGGCTTCAGTTCTTCTTCATGGCTCACTCAAGAATATGAACTTGATGTGATCACCACTTGGAATCATCTGAGGATGACCAAGAAGGACACTCTAGATACTTACTGCCATAGATTTTAGGACACTTTCTCACCGGCCTCTTCTTTCAAGGAAATTACGTTCAAGCAGCAAATAGAGCGATTTTGTTGTGATCTATGTGAGGTCCCCAAACCCGCCGATACTAAAAAACGGGATGGGATCCTTGACAGGTCTCTAAGCCTAATAAAATCTGAGTCCCTAAACAAGAAGAATCCAGGGAATTCACCCTTACCATTAGTAATGGTTTAGGGTTATAACCATAGAAGGAGACCTAGTCTTGTCTCACAGTGGAAACGGGACAACTTGTTGAATAAAAAAAAACTATTCAGGCCGTATAACTTTCATCATGCGGATTAAGGTTTCCTTAGCCAACGCTTTTTTTCCGCTAACATATGTGAGGGCACAGCCGCTGGTGGGCTCCTCTTCCAAGTGGAGAAGTTTCTAGACGCTTTCAGTGCGCGGGAATGGATAGTTACCTGACTAATCAGGTCCACCCGTCCATGATTGGCAACCTTAGTCAATCCCCACTTACCATCCCGCACTCACACATGTTGCTTTGTTATTTAATTACTACCACATTCTTGTCACAATTAAAATAATGATTTCTTTTATCTTTCATAACTGAATTTCATTAAAACAGCCCTTGAAAATAGTATTGAAAACATTCTTTTACCAAATAGACATCTTTAGTCTTAAGACAAGGTACTGTCATTCTGGAGTAACTCTGACCAGTACTGGCTTGTCTCAAAAACGGCACCCATTCCTTATTTATAAAAATTGGGGTGGAAAAAGTCATCACCCAAAGTCTGGGTGCCCATACGCCACCCGGTTGCCTATACAGCCGGGCGGTTTCTCTAGGATAAACTCGATATCCTAAGTAATATCCACAAGCACAGACAAGCATCATGTAAAGACTCCACGTGCATTGAGGAAACCGACTCATCCAGGGCGGAGTCGCCATCATTACTCATTACATGGAGTAAAATATCCCAAGGAATCAGAGGTGTCTTGAGACAAGCTGTCTTAAGAATGATCAAACATTTCTTGCTTAGGTCAATCTGTTATAGCCCAATCATTTCTTTCCTATTTACAACCATTGCTCGTTGGTTTCTTGGAAGTCACCTTCCATTTACGGCCAGTTAATCCTTCCTAGTCCTTACGTATGAAATGTTAATTTATAAACGAACTTTAATCTATTTAAAGACTTAAGTGAGCAAATGGAAATCCACCTGTGAGACTGGTCAGCCATTTGCTGCTGTGCTGGCACCTGCAGACTTTCCTCCGTAGGCCTATGACTATGCCCAACCTCATGGTCATGAGTTGCTCTATTCCTTTTGTGGATTGTATCCTCTTCCTCCGAAAGAGGATTTTCCTCTGGTTCTTTTTGGAGCCAGCCTTTATAAAAGGACTTAATCGATTAGAGAATTAAATGAATAATCTCTTTTATTCCTTTTATCCAAAAATAAGGATTTTCGGAGTAAATAGGTATCCTTGTTAAATATTTGGATGAGATATTTCTCTTGTAGCTTCCTGGTACTATTAGTATTCTCCCATGATTATCGTATAATTATTGGAGCTATTTTACTAAATTCTCCTTTAATTTATGTTTCAAAATATCCTATTTTGGCCTTAGTAAATTATGAGTTACCTATCTGCTAGTGGAATATTTATCTTAGATGTAGTTTGATACGTTATATCTCTAATAATTTTCTGGCTAACTCATAAAATTGATTTATAAATTTTCCTTCTAGATTTATCGTTTAATTTACACAATATTGGACAACGGTAATTTGTTATACTAATTAATTGGGGCTAAAGTTGATTCTTATCTCTAGTAATTATCGGGTAATTATATAAATTCATTTACTAATTTCCTTTCTCTAATTTATATACAAAATCTTTTAATATTAATTAAAATAATTAGCTAAACTAATTATTTGGATATGATCTATTTATCTCGGGTTCTTAACAGTAGTTTAAACCTCCGATAATTATCTTAAAGCTTTTATGATTAATTTGCTATTTTTTCCCTTTAATTTTTCCTTAAAAACAATGTTTTTCCACTGAGAATAATTAGGTAAACTACTTATCTGTGGTTAAGATAATTATCACGAGTTTTTTAAGATGTGTTTTACCTCTGATAATTATTTCAAAGCTTTTTAGATTAGCTTGCTATTCTTCTTCTTTTATTTTCTCTTAAAAACAGTGTTTTTTTGCTGAGATAATTAGGTAAACTAATTATCTGTGGTTAAGATAATTATGACGGGTTTCTTAAGATGTGTTTTACCTTTGATAATTATCTCAAAACTTTTTAGATTAATTTGCTATTTTCTTTCTTTTATTTTTTCTTTAAAACAATGTTTTTTTGCTGGGATAATTAGTTAAACTAATTATCTGTGGTTAAGATAATTATCACGGATTTCTTAAGATGTGTTTTACCTCTGATAATTATTTGAAATCTTTTTAGATTAATTTGTTATTTTCTCCCTTCACTTTTCTTTTAAAAACAGTGTTTTTCTGTTGAGATAATTAGGTAAACTAGTTATTTGTGGTTAAAATAATTATTACGGGTTTCTCAAGATGTGTTTTATCTCTGATAATTATCTCAAATCTTTTTAGATTAATTTGCTATTTTTCTCCTTTCCCTTAAAAATAGTGTTTTTCTTCTGAGATAATTAGTTAAACTAATTATGTGTGGTTAAGATAATCATCACGGGTTTCTTAAGATATGTTTTACCTTTGATAATTATCTCAAAGATTTTTAGATTAATTTGTTATTTTTTCTTCGTGGCCGGCTTGGATGGGGAGTAATCCGCATCGAAGCGACCCCGAGATAGGCGTGACTATAAAGATTGTCCAACCCAGGCCCAAGAAGAGCGTACCGTTTGTCGGGCTACCTCCTCTATCCAGGGAGTCCTCATGTATATATAAATAGCACAGTGGGCTCTGGGTGTCAGCAAAGAAGTGTACCATAATGTGTCTACATCCTGTTGTATCGGGGGGTGTCACCGAGAACTTGGCCAACGGCCACAAGGTCTGTACCAGATCTGTAACCCCCAAGTCTCCCATGTGGTGAGAGAACTCAAGAGCCTGAGGTAGAAGCCAATCCAACACAGAGTCCAGAGTCCACTCAGACTGGTCCTGCCACACAGAGGAAAAGAGAAGCCAACCACTGTGTCTAGGGCCTCTATCCCTCTAGCTGCAAGGAACACGGAGTCCAGAGTCCACTCAGACTGGTCCCTGTCACACAGAGGAAAAGAGAAGCCAACCGCTGTGTCTAGGGCCTCTATCCCTCTAGCTACAAGGAACAAAACATGGACTCTAAAGCAAGCCGCCTCAAAGTCTGGTGAAGAGTCGCCGAGGAAGCATGTGAAATTGTAGGCGAAGAAGTCCCATCAGCAACGGATGTCGAAACTCGTAACCCTTGAGGGACAGCGGCCAGAAGGGGGGTACATAAGAAAGTCTGCTCCTCTCTCACTAGACGGCTCGTGGCAGAAGCACTGCCAAGAGACCTCCTAGCAGACGATGAAGGTCCTACCCCCTGAGCCGGCTATAGGGCAGGAGTAGGAGAAGGTGAGGGTGCAAGGGGGCTAGCGGGTGGAGAGGGAGGGCAGGGATGAGCGACGGGGGGAATGGGGGGCCCTACTAAATTCTTTCTTCAGCCTTGTCAAACCTTCCAAAGCCGCAGTTCTATGATCCAAGGCATTTAATAGTCCTAAATAAGCTTTGAAATAATTCCTCTACTGTTGCATATATTCCCTTTCCTTCTTAATAATATTTCTCAAATTTTGACTGGATTGTATGTAGCCATTGGTCTGTTTGTGTCATTTTTAAGCGGTTCGTCTGAGTCTGATTCTATACACACATTTTCATTCAACTATTGGAGAACTAAAAATTACCACAGGCATTACCTCCGTCTGCATTGTGACGGCCTCTCTAATTGACTTCAAGCAATTGGCAAGTACCAGTGTAATTATGAAATCAAGGAGTTAAGGATAAAATGCATTTGAGTGAGTCTACTGGTGGAAGCACTTAGTCCATTTTAAATGTTTTTGGGAGGACTGAATTGAATGGGTGGGACTCCCTTAGTCACTTCTCTATACTGTAATTTACCCTTCAGACCCACTTCCTCCACTTTTGTAAGATTCCTGGCATTAAAAATTGGCCATTTTGAGGACGTTTCAATTCCAGAAAAGCTTGTAGAAGTTCCCCCTACTCTTCTGGCATTTCCTACCTGCTGGATGCATTTCTCATTTAGTGGTTATGAAAAGAAGCTAAATTGATGAATAATGGAGTGACCATAAGCAACGAATATGAAAGTTAGGTCCAATTTATGACACGTCTATTTTTGTGCTCACGATGCTGTCTGAAGTATTGCTGATTCTCCCCCAATCTAAAAAAGAAATCATAAGGATAAACTGTCAATGCAGATTTTGATTGCACAACTGAGATGGATGAACAGTCAAGCTGCCAGCTACAGGGCCCATCTCATGACAAGTTTCAGTTTGGGTTACAGTCTAGTAATTTTTGTTGTTCTCCCCTAAAATTGGATTAAGATTGATGATTATGCAGCAATATCGTTGATCCCTTCCCATGGAAAAGGCTCATGAACCTAAAATCAGATGAAGAAAATTTTTGTGGACCTTTTATATTCAAAACCCAGGAAGGCCCATCCTATGACATTTGAAACCAAGGAAGGCCCATCCTATGATAATTTGTCCTCATACTAAATTTAGTCCCCGAGTTTGTCGGCTGTCTCACATCAATCATGAGGTCCAATATTCAACCCCAGTCTCTGTGCTCCCATGCATCAAGGCTTACCAAATCTTGTGAAGTATGTGCAGCCAAGACAGCTGCATAGCTTTTCTGCCAATAGTGTGCATGTGATAGATTTCTCTATTTATCACGATGTGGTTCAAATTTACCAAGATGAAATTGGTCGATGGACTGAAGGTGATTCTTGTGGACGTGCAGTTCTTGGTGCAGAAGCTTCGTGGAGTTTCTGAAAGAATCCTCTGACAGTTTTTTTCTATTTATGTTCAGCTGGAGTGTCGTTCACAGTTTGAGGATATGCGCCATGAGTTGAAATGCTTGAAATTGCAACTAGGATGTAAAGAGGAAGTAAGTTATCTCACTGCCTGTTGAATTCTTTTGTAGAGACCTCGTGATTGTTGCAATGATTTTATCTCAGGAACACACAATGTCGTTGAGAGCACTTAGCAATAAGTACTCTGCAGAAATTGATGCTCTTCAGAATCAAATCAGGTAAAATCATCATCTGTGGCATGGCAGAGACCTGCATGATTTACTTGTACTGGTCCTTTTTAGGCTAGAGGTTGCCTTATCGCTTATTAATTTTGAGTGTTACATTACATTTTTTATTATCCAGCAAGTAGTTATAGGGATGCATACTTGTCAAACTAATTTAGTTGTTGTGGAGCAGGCAGAGCCAAGATGAGTTAACGCTCAGAGATGCTGCAGTTGCTCACCTTGAGCAGGAGCTTTCATGCCTGCGCTTCTCAATGCAAGAGATGCAACAAAGTTCAGAGGTGGAATTTCAGAGTGCCACATTGAAATGTAGGATGCCTATTTTCTATTCAGCAAACCTGTTGGCAAATAGTAATGTGGCTCTTTGTGTTGCTGCATGCATTTGGAAATGCTTACTGTCTGCTTTACCTGAACAGACCAACAGGAGATGAATGAAATGAAGCACAAGCTTGATATGCTGACACATGACAAGAATTTGCTGGAGGATCGTGTTTTGCAAGAGAATAAGGTGCTGCAGAGCCAGCTACAGAGTGTTGAGAAACAAGGTAAGTAATGTGTGGTTCATTAGATTTTGCTCCACAGTCCGTTTTGTAAGCGTCTTCAAAAACCTTGTGCTGACAGTCATAACAGAAAGGGCAGACTTTGAAAAACGTGTGAGGGAGTCAAGCTTCAGTCGACATTCAGAGGTTTATAAGCAAAAAATCATGAGGTTGCGGAAAGAGAATGAGGATCTGAGACGCCAGTTGCAAGGGGTTGTCCACAATTAGGCTTGTCAGCATTGAAAAGCTTGTTGGTGTGCCACGACTAACAGATGCTTTTTTGGAAAGCTTCTTGGTTGGGGCAAGCATGATAACAGGTACTTAACCTGACTTAATTAAGCTAAGAGCAACTCCAAGCATCAGCATCAATTCAAGTTTTCTACTAAAAAGTGTTTTTAGTTTGTGATCTGTGTAAGAAGGCTGAGGCTTTTTTGCACTTGGAGAAAAATTTATAAGGGGCTCTCTTTGCAGGTACTTGTACCGAAAAGTCACAATCACCCCTACTTAAGAAGATGAGGAAGAGTGTGTGTGACCCACTACTGAAAGTCCTTTATACAAATAGGAAAACAAGAGTCAACTATATTTTAGAGTGGCCTACGCATAGATAAGACTATGCTAAGTTAATACCCCACTTACAAGAAAAAGGCAAAAGAAAGGTTTCACATCATTAACTTGCCATGTGGCACTAATCGACAAGCTTTATTCAACGGTCTACTTAATGCCTTGTGTAGGCCAAAAAGAGTGCTTCTATGCTAAAAATATCATGGGTTATGTGCAATATAAGGTTTATATGTTCAGGAATGTTTAAGTTTTGAGTATTCTTTGATAAAATTAGGTGTTTGACTTCTACAAAATCATTTTAGTGAAAATCATCAGAGCCGGTTCAGAGTGCTCAGCAGGAACACAGTGTTGTGCAGATGCAGAGACAGAGACAGGTACAGGCACAACCTATTCTTGTCTACGAAAGGATAGTGAGACAGAGGTTAACAAACGCAGAGCAGCCACCAGACAGACCTCCAGAGGAAAGGTTATCAGACCAAGATAGACAGGACACTCCTAGGCAGTTGGACAGAGAGATAGAGGAGGATTAGCAGTCGATAGCAATTCAGGAGCAAATCGAGCTGCCCCAGAATAGGAGACCCCAGCAGGCTTCAGATCTTCTGGAGACTCGGTCACAAGTGCCCCTCACAGCAGACCCTATTCAGGGAGAGCAGGAGAGTGGGTCCTTGCAATTTGTTGATAAAGATAGCAACGAGATTATAGGTTGCGCCGGGCTGATTTCTTTACACAATTACACATTAAAAACACTATAACCATGCACATAATTCAAAGAGAATACCCAATTAAGATTGAGAACTCGATGAGGACTGGATTTGCTTGGAGCTGGTCCCCCCTCCAAAAGGACTTGTAAGACAATAGGTTGTTTGTTGGAAAGAGCCGCGGAGGGGGGGGTGTTAGAAGCTTACCTCTTGCGGTCCTCTCTTGCAGTCCATCGTCTCCTCTCCAACGATTGTCGAGCGAGCAAGCTCTCCACCAAAGATTGATTGTGTGTGTGAAGGAAAGAGAGAGGGGTGTGAGTTTTGAGAGAGAAAAGGAGAGAAGAAGGTTGCAGACGCAATGGCAAAAGGAGAAGAGCAAGGTATGCTGCAAAAATGCGGCATACATTGCTCTGTTTCTTTTTTAAGTCAGTGCCTATTCTCCGACTTTTGCTATCATGTCGATTGTCGCGTTCACTTCTGCTATTGTATCTACCGTCACCGCTATTCTTGTATTGTTCCTCTTCTTTCCACTAAGCCTCATGCTCAAGCTCCTTTTGAAGATCTTTTCACCCTTTGACATCACGGACAGAAAGCAGCGGGAAGGCTGAATCAATGCTCGCTTTTGTGACTATCCTTGTTTGCAATCTTGGTTTTAGGAGGAAGAACAACACGAATGCTTGTGTACAAACTTTAGACAAAGTACTCAAGAAGCTCAGCATGCATGGCAGGCATAGTTACCAAAAACAGGAACGGGGAATGGGAACGGGATGGTCCGGAACGGGACGGGAACGAGGAGGAGAAGGGGGGCCCGGAACAGGAACAGGGCCGGACAACGTAACCGCGAAACGTTTCAGACCCGAAACGTGGCGTTTCACCCCGAAACGTTTCACTCTAGGCTAAGACCTCACTGAAACGTCTGACCGAAACGCCAATTTTGTGTGTATATAGAGTTATGTATAGACAAAATAGGTGTTCACAATGTAGTGAGTAGAGATACATGCTATGTTAACCTTGAAATAGCATATACATATAAATAAATAACTTTTTTATTACTAAATTCTCTTAAGGGATTTTTTTCTTTTCAGGCGTTTCACCCTGCAGGTGAAACGTTTCGGCCGTTTCACCCGTTTCACGGTTACGCTGGGGCCGGAACAGTTGACTAAACTAAGGCTTGAATTACCTCCATTTCAGCTTAGTCCCAAATCAACCAAAAAACTGCCAGATGATGCAGCATGAGCACGCGAACATGAGCAGAAGACAATTAGGGCATGCAAGTGTAGGGTGGCACCATGTACTACTCCTAGGCCACTTGGGATGCATGAGGTCCATCGCTTTAAATTGCGAAAATGACTAATTCAGCACGAAATCAGATGACAAAACCATCAAAATGTAGGATGTTGGCTTGGGATAGTTGAGGTTGAGTCTAACTCTAACTTTCATGTTTTTGTAGTTCATGGCCTCGCCATGAGCTCCATACATCCTCGCTTGTTTTTTGTTGGTGTAGATAATCAAGTGAAGTGTTGGAATTTGGTGGAATACAACGAGGCGATTAGCTTCTATCATGGACATTTGAGCGGAGTCTAGCACCTATTACTCCACGTCATAGCATTGGACAATGTTGAGACTGTCGATATATGTTTCCTGCTTCTCACGCCCTTGTTGTCAAGCCTCGCTATCTTATTGTAGTGACAATGAGAACCGCGAAGATAAATGTCATACAATGGGACCAAGCCGACTCGACTAGTGTATTGAGGCTACAAGTAGTTGTCAGGCTCTTGAAGAACACACTCAATCCCTATCTACTCAAAGCTACACTCAACTGTATGTCGGGCACTATGACATCCGCTAGCAAATCTCGTCGATTCATTAAGCAAACGAAGTCCAAGCGAAACGAAACTTATAGGTCTTTTGACCACTCCTCAAAATCGCGCTTATTATCTACAGGGCAGATTTGACCTAACTGTTTTCAACCCCAAATGCACCCTAAAGCTTAGCAATGATGCCCCAACACCTCTTCAATGCAGTTTTGTTATGTAAATCTTGAGTTATGAGCAAATTCAAATGGAGGTTAGCTGCACAATTTTATCGGGAGAGAAGCATAATGTCGCAAAGAGCTTTCACCTGTGAATGCAATGAATCAAACGACACTTCAAACAGACACTTCACGAGGGAGTTATGAGCTTGAGAAGAAAGCAAGAGAGTACACAGAGCTCTGCAAAAATGTCGTAACACTTATTATCCAAAAACTTAACTTAAGTTTTATAAAAGTTGGCTTTTATATCTTAGCCAAAGGTTTTGGATTAAAATCGGAATGATAACTGTCATAGCATAAAAATTCATTGATACAATCTGGAAGCATTTAGCCCCACTTTGTCTGGCTCATAATCACATAATTCTTTACATTTTCAATGTGAAAATTACAAAGACTTTAGGCTAGAGACGTCTAGATTGCTCAAAAAGATGAAAAATCACATCATAGGTTGTATATAAGCTCCATTGTTAGCAAGGTGGCTGACATTTCTCCCCCTTCTAGCTGGGTCATCCACGACATATGGTATTGGGTAGTGTTCTGGTTTCCGGGCTCTTCGTTGCTTCTTCATAGTACTTGATGCAGAGCTTGTTGTTTGCCTCTGCTGCCAGAAACTGTAAGTCAATGAGAGTTTTGAGCTCCATGGTGGTATAGCCCACAAATCTTGCACGTAGGTTTTCTACCACGGGGCCAAAGATATGTGATATGAAGGTAAAGAACCTGTGTACAAAGCCTCTTCAAATGTTTGCATATAATAGGAGGACAGAGAAAACAATACTTTCTCAAACATCGCGTGCTCGCTGCTGCTGCTGCTGCTAGCACCCCCACCCCCTGTCACCATCGTTGCCTCCCCCCCTCCCCCCCACCCTTCGCTACCCCCCCCCCCCCCCCCCCCCCCCCCCCCAACTATTCTCGCGCTGCCCCCCTGCCTCACCTCTCGCGCGTGGCATCCCAGCCCGCCCCTGCCCGCCATATCCGCTGCTTGCCCGCTGCCCTCACACGCTGCCATCCCCCGCCCGCTGCCACCCCCCCCCCCCACGTCGCTCTCCGCCTTTTTCTTCCCGAAGGTTCCCTTCAACTGGCTCTGGCACTGCTGATATTTTAGACGGTGCTCGGCATAGTTTGTTGCAAAGAATTTCCTCCATCCGCTTCTCCGCCACAGCAGCAGACAAAGATGGAGGCTCAAGCTCCGCCACAGAGAGACTCGTCCGAAGCCCCCTCGCCCGACCCTGTTGAGCCCACCATTCGACTTGTTCTTTCACCGACAGAGGAAGCGAGCCTAGCCGCAGAGGTAGACCGCTTGCAAGCGACTTCTGTCATCTGCAAGATTCTCGGCACCTGACCCAGCAGAGGAGAGCTGCGTGACCTTCTCCAAGCCCGCCTTCTCGCAGAGGTGGGCAAGATCTTGGACGTACAGATACTCAGACGAGGTTACTATCAGATCGAGTTTGAGACCTCCGAGATGGCGTCCAAGGTCATCGCCATTAGTCCATTGACCATCCGAGCATGTTCGAGCCCACTTTCGACAGTGGAGACATGGTTTTGACCCTTCTTCGGATGTTCTGGTAGAGGAGGCAGACATCCCCATCTTCGTCTTCTTTCTTGGTTTGCGGAGGGAGTACCTACCACTTTTGTCCAGGATAGGCTCAACCTTTGGGACTGTCCTGGAGACACCTCGCACGGCAGCCTTAGTAGCTGCCAAGGCGGCTGGCATTCCGTCAGTTTGCGTTCTGGTTAGGGACACTCACACGCTCTCGAAGGTCATTCTTCTGCCTCGGGTGAGTGGCCAAGGACTGCAGTTTGGTACTTGGGCTGTCAGGTTGGTTTGGACTTGTCTCCCGAGCAGCAGATTGCTCCCCTCCTCCTGTCCATCAGGAGGAAGTTGTTACATTGGAGCTCCGCGCGACTGTCTTTGGCTGGCAGAGTTGTAGTGGCCAACCATGTGATGTTGGCTACTATGTGGTACATCACTTCTTGTTGGATCTTCTCGAGTTCTTGTATCAGCTAGGTAGAGCGGCTGATCAGGAATTTCCCTTGGTCAAGGCAAGACACTTTGAATGCCCGAGCCAAAGTGGCTTGGCAGGTCATCACTCTTCCTTGTTCGCAGGGAGGGCTTGGGATCATTAACCCAGCACAACCGAGCAGAGCCCTTTTGGGAAGTTCATCGTCCGAGGTCTTCTTCCAAGCGAGGAGCCCTGGAAGGAGCTCCTGTTACAGCGGCTTCGTGCTAGGGTGCCTCGAGCAGGAGGCCCCTGGCAACCTTCAACCAGATGGATCTTCACAGAGATGCGTAGAGTTGGTTTGAGCAGGAGACTGGAGGATCGCTTTGTTGGGGGGTTGCTTCGATCTTGGGAGCACTTGCGGCGAGGCTTGGAGCAGCTCCAGCCTACTTGCACGGAGGAGCGCCTGCGCGACAGCCACTTGTTTGGAACCCCATCGTTAGCACTCAAAGAGAGCACTTAGTTGGTAGTCGGCCTCAGGTTTCCTGGGGTTCCATGGCAGCGGGTCCAGCACGCTCTTTAGGTGACTGGTTACAGTTTTCAGGCTTGTCAGAGGAGCTACAGAGCTTTCAGCTCTACAAGGCATGAGAGGGGTGCAGAGCATGTGTCAGGACATTTCAGAGGCAGTACCAGCTGAGTAGCTCACGCCTCTCGAGTCAGCAGCGCCCAAATGAATGGGGGCCTTTATGCGACTGGAGGTTCTCATCTCTATTCAGGCTTGCTCAGAGATTGTTCCCTCCCTGTTCTTCGAGCTGCAGGGAGAGGGACTCTTACAGCGAGTTGCAGTAGAGGCCCTGCAGGTGGCAGAGTGCTGCTTTCAGAGGATGTGAGTGGTGGGCATCTGTGGGAGGACTTGTGTCATCGATCCTGACTCAGCAGCTCTTGAGAGTGGACATTGGAGGCTGTGGGCCTGGGAGTGTTGTCCACTGGCACGAGTACAGTAGGACCCTGGTGAGTGACTTTGGAGGGACCCTCTCTTCTGCAGACCACCCAGGCGTCCCCTTCTTTCAGTACACTGTTCGACTGGGACGTCACATACTGGCAGCACAGAGAGAGGCTCGCCCCGCTGCAGCACCTCATTGGCAGGAGGAGGGTCTCACAGCTGAGTTTTTGGCAGCTTTTTGGGAGAGGTTGTGGGACTCCAGACAGCCGAGGCGAGTCACTTTGTTTCAGTGGTTGGTCGCACACAGAGCTACAGCTATTGGGAGTTGGCTGGTGCATAGTGGTCTCTCTGTCTCATGTATAGCTGGTGGCCACCTTGTAGAGAGTCAGCGTCATTGTCTTTGGGACTGCCCTTTGGCATAGCAGGTGTGGCTTCATGTTCTTCGGTTGATGCCTGCCCTTTCCACGGCTCGGCAGTACACTTGGGGGCAGCCGCTTAATCCACACTCACGGGCCCGGCACTTCAGTTTGAGCTATCTTCCACCAGCAGGATGATAGTGATGCAGGGGGGGCAGCCTACATTCCAGCCTGCCACAGAGCTTACTCCACAAGAGTGGTGCAGTGAGAGAGAGGAGTGCTGGGAGCTCATCAGTGGCCTGACACTATGGTTCATCTGGCGGGCCCGCTGTTTCCGCACCTTTGAGGCTCGCCCTGTACCACTAGCAGAGACTGTTCGCGATCTTTGGCTAGAGCTAAAACAAACTCTTAGAGGACAGCTAGAGAGACTCCAGGGCAGCTCCGACCGCATGTGGGAGCGTAGAGAGGCCTTCCTTTGACTCTGGCGTCGTGGGCCTTTTTTCACCATGGTGCAGGGTGTACTCAGATGGCACTACCGTGCACCTGTGTGGCTTATACCTCCTCCCATTTCTTGATTTAGCCCGATTGTACATATGCTGTTTTTGCATTGGGAGAGTCTCCCCTTCATGGTTGTTGTAGCCCTCTCTCGAAGAGGCGGTTGTAGCCCTATGGGCAGTTTCATTAACTAATAGAAGGATCTTTTTCTCAGAAAAAAAAAAAAGGAGGACAGAAACATCACTCTACCATAGAAACCATAGAGAGCTTCATCAGACGATTGACCTAACAAGTCATAGTAGAGCTCTTGATTTCCTTTGAGGAATGCCATCCACGGAGCATCCACGGAGCATCTGTTTGCTATGCTTGGTGAAATGTCTAGATACATGTGAGAATCATTTTGGCTATTTTTATGAACATAATGCAGGTGATATATGGAATCCTCTTGAAGATATCAATAGCCTCTGTGAGAGTGTTTAGCACGTAATCTTCATTCGCTTTACCCTTGGGTGGACTCAATCTAGGGTAATTGAGTCATGTAGGATGTTTCTTCAAGATGATTTGGTGACTTGCCCAAGATCTAACTTTGGGTATTGGGCAAAAAGTAGGATCCTTGCGAATTTTCGGGGAAGCTTGGGTATACAGCATGAGATAATTTGGGTGCTTCTTTAGCCAGAATTTTCTCCAAGCAGGGTGTGGATCTATCGTGTCCGTAGAAGAAATCCACAAAAATATGGCCAAGCATAGTGTTTATGTGTGTGTAGTAATTTTTGGATTGCTTTTTTATTTTTTGGATTAGTCTTGTATTCTTCTTTTAATTTTTCTAATAGAAAGAGTAAAAAATAAAAAATAAGTAGTAAACATGTTCAATTAGAGAAATGAAAGATACCTTAATGATCAAGAAGAAGAGACAAACAAGCATATCAAATCTTGTCCAATTCTAGCGACAGTGACAGAAAGCATTAATCGGGCCACGAAGCGTGATTTGGTGAAATTTTCAGAAACAAGAAAATCGGTGTCCAAATGATAAAATTTTCGAAAGAAAAGTATACTTCACGGTCTAGTAGGACTTACCGGGGATTTTGAGGGAAAATGAGTCTAGTAGCCCAAGTATGTATAGTTGAGGTAGGCCAAAATTAGTCTCTTTGCCTTCTTTGGAGAGAGCTCTCGGAGTCTACTTTGCGCGTGTTTTTTGCCACCTCTAGTGCCCACCACAGTACATAGTCTCGCGCAAGACATGAGCGGTAAGTTCCTAACCCACTAACGAGCATGTTTGATTGTACTTTCAGGGTCGGAGTAGTCCAGGAAAACCCTAGGCTAGCAGAACCTCCCTGGGAGAGAACGAAAGAAAAAATGATTGTAACGGCCTACTTCAATGAGTAGACTAATACTCCTCGCTTGAAAATTTTTGTCAACAAATGCAAGTCAAAGAACTGTTTCTGTTTCCATTTTTGAGCATTGATGTGTGTGATAGCCGCTAGTCATTGCTCATCTAATTGTTCGAAATTTTTTATTTTCATGACCCTTCCACTCTAATTCATGTGCAACTGTGAGGGTTGGCAGTAAGAACTCCATTTACAATATAGCATCACGTCCATAGACTAGATTAAATGGTGATATTCATAGCTATTTTGAATGAAACCCTGTAAGCCCATAGAGCCAAATGGAGATTCATCTCCGAGTGTGTTCTTTTTTAGCTCACAATCCTAGTAAGCTCCGAAATTAGGACTTAATTCGTATGCTGTGCTTGGATATTTGCATGGGATGATAGAGGGTGGATTTGTTATGAATGACCATAAACTCGTTAAGTCAATTCTCTATCACCTCGTTGAGGAAGTGTGCCCTCGATCACTCACAAGCCAATAGGAAACCCGTATCGCGTGAATATACATTCAAACAAAAAAGCAACAATGGTTCGTGCATCGTTCTTTCCAGTGGCTCTAGCTTCCGTCCACTTGGTCAAATAATATGTGACCACAATAATGTATTGTGCTTGAGTTTTATAAGCCGGTGTTATATTGGACCAAAAAATCTATATTCCACTTAGCAAATGCTCTTGCTCCCATCATTGTTCACAATGGCATGTTGTCCATTTGAGTCGGAATTTTGCTCTCTGACAAGAGTCACACCTTCTGAAAATTTCTTTTGTGTTTGCAAACAGAGTTTCCCACCGTATGTTAGCCATCATTATTGCTCTAGCTGTGGTTTCATGAGAGAAATCATCCCCTACTAGCGGGGCGTGTGCTTGTTCCAAGATAGGAATACATTCATCTTCATTGACACAGTCTAAGATATTGGTCCTTCCCTCATTTATATAGTTGTTGGCCAATCATGGTATAATTAGCTGTTTCAATTTAGATTGCTCTCTGTCTTTGTTTTCATGTCTTCTAGGAATTTTCTATTTGTCAAGTACTCCACCAGAATATCTACCCCGCTTAGGTGCAACGGATATCTGGAATAAAGTTGCATGTGATAAGGCTATGCTCTCCTTGCATTGGAAACAACTATTCACATAGGTATGAACATCTCTTTTCATAATTGGCCACTAAACCCCTAACCACATCAATCGTCTCAAAGGTTGGTCTTCTGCAAAATGGATTCCCACCATTATTGTATGAGCTTGATTTAAGTAGTTGGCTTGTTCTTCGGGGCTTATGCACAAAAGTAGAATCCCATCCTTGTTTTTCAGTTACAGCCTTCTAGCCAACAACTGATACATAGCCGATTGTTCAATCAACCACTGCGGAGAAGGAGCCTCTATCTGCGTCTACTGCTGTGGCGGAGAAGCAGATGGAGGAAATTCTCTGCAACAAACCGTGCCGAGCACTGTCCAAAAAATCAGCACTGCCAGAGCCAGTTGAAGGGAACCTTGGGAAAAAAAAAGGCGGAGAGCGAAGAGAGCGGCGGGAAATGGCAGCGTGTGAGGGTTCAGGCAACGGATATGGCAGGCAGGGCTACTGCGCGCAGGGGGCGGGCTAAGATGCCACGCACGAGAGAGCAGGCAGGGAGGCAGTGCGAGGGTAGTGGGGGGCGGGGGGGGGGGGGGGGGGCTATGACGACAGGGGGTGGGGGTGCTAGCAGCAGCAGCGACGAGCGCACGATGTTTGAGAAAGTATTGTTTTCTCTATCTCCTATTATATGCAAACATTTGAAGATGCTTTGTACACAGGTTCTTTACCTTCATATCACATATCTTTGGCCCCGTGCTAGAAAACCTACGTGCAAGATTTGTGGGCTATACCGCCATGGAGTTCAACACTCCCATTGACTTACAGTTTCCGACAGCAAAGGCAAGCAAGAAGCTTTGCATCAAGTACTATGAAGCTCTTGAAGCTTTGAAGAAGCAATGAAGAGCTCGAAGACCAAAACACTACCCAATACCATATGTCGTGGATGACCCAGCTAGAAGGGGGAGAAATGTTAGCCACCTTGCTAACAATGGAGCTTATATACAACCTATGATGTAATTTTTCATCTTTTTGAGCAATCTAGACGTCTCTAGCCTTAAGTCTTTGTAATTTTCAGATTGAAAATGTAAAGAATTATGTGATTATGAGCTCGACAAAGTGGGGCTAAATGCTTCCAGATTGTATCAATGAATTTTTACGCTATGACAATTATCATTCCAATTTTGATCCAAAACCTTTGGCTAAGATATAAAAGTCCTAATAAGTGTTACGACGTTTTTGCAGAGCTCTGTGTACTCTCTAGCTTTCTTCTCAAGCTCATAACTCCCTCGTGAAGTGTCTGTTTGAAGTGTCGTTTGATTCATTGCGTTCACAGGTGAAAGCTCTTCGCGACATTATGCTTCTCTTCCGATAAAATTGTGTTTTTGTTGCAGCTAACCTCCATTTGAATTTGCTCATAACTCAAGATTTACATAACAAAACTGCATTGAAGAGGTGTTGGGGCATCATTGCATTGCGTTCATAGATGAAAGCTCTTTGCGACATTATGCTTCTCTCCCGATAAAATTGTGTTTTTGTTGCAGCTAACCTCCATTTGAATTTGCTCATAATTCAAGATTTACATAACAAAACTGCATTGAAGAGGTGGTGGGGCATCATTGCTAAGCTTTAGGGTGCATTTGCGGTTGAAAAGAGTTAGGTCAAATCTGCCCTGTAGATAATAAGCGCGATTTTGACAAGTGGTCAAAAGACCTATAACTTTCATTTCGCTTGGACTTCGTTTGCTTAGTGAATCGACGAGATTTGCTAGCGGATGTCATAGTGCCCGACATACAGGTTAGTGTAGCTTTGAGTAGATAGGGAAGAACAGATGGATAATCTCGCCTCCTCAATATTTGCACCACTGTCATCCCCAAGAAGACGGACTCCACTTCTAAAGTAGAATGGAAGGCTCTACTTTTACGCAACAAACTTGGCTATATGGAAAATGAGTTGCTCCCCTATAGCGAAGCTCGGAGAGCCAGTAAAGAGAGAACCAAGAAGAGGGGTCTTGTCCTACAGTTTTTGAGTGATAAGAGGACTCCTCTCATGCAAAAGAGGATGAAATTATGCAATATGTTTGGCCATTTGCGGGTCCTTTTAGAGGGCGTCCTATAATTGATCTGATGATTTTTCATTTTTCCACATTTATCGATCACGGGGTATATATCTTTCTCCCTCGTGCTCCTGTCGCCACACCCTCATTGTGCTTTGATAGTAGACTTATATATATACCTTGGAATTAAGTTCATAGCCACCACAAGTTGCTTCACATGGTGAGTGTAGCCTAAGATAGAGCTCACTAGAGGATATGCTACATAAGGGCTGCTAGAGAGCGTTGCCACCAAGCCTAGCCGCCTCGTACAAAAGGGTGCCTTTTTTGTTACCTTAGTTACCCCAATCATGATTTATGTAGCAGTAGTTTGGGCATTTGTACTAACAGTTCTTGGGGAACATAGATTGAGATATTGTAGGTCATGATTTCCTCCACATCATGTAAAATAAGCCTTTCGTTCCACTTGGAATTATCAGAGTGGGGATGGCAACACCACCCATGGTAGGGAACACTCTTTCAGGCAATATGTTTCATCCAAAGGTAGAGGGAGCTACCACATGACATGTTTTTATTTAGAGCTTTGAGGCATCGGAGAGGCATCTAGTAAGTTCGTATATATGGACACATATATGGACATATATGTGCCACATAATGTTAGAGAGTCCATTGGACAACTAAGGGTCTCCTCCAAGAAACTAGTGATTAAGTAGCACAACATGACAGAGAGTGGAGGACGTGTAGAGTATGTGGAGGTGGGGTGGAGAGCAAGGAGCACTATGTATGGAAACATCGAGATACATAGCTCATTTGCAACAGTTTTCACAAAACAACGTCCACGTAGTTTATGTTATTGAACTCAAGAGACTAGCTTGGTTGCTTCTTACTAGAGATTTAGAGACAACGCTCCTCCGATCACCCACACATACCATTGGACGACGACAATCACATCTTTTACAGTTTTCTTTTAAAGAGATGCTCTACCACCACCAACCAACATTCAAAGAGGGGTCACACTCTTGCAAGTAGAAATTGATACCCTAGAGGACCATGATAAAAGACCGAGAGGGTACATCACAGTGGTATTCGAGAAATTTGACTACGACATGAAATTACCAGACATAGGGATTATAAAGAAAGCTTTTTCCGATCCAATTGTGGGTTGCTCGTATATGCATGCCATACTATACTCTTAGTTTGGTATCAATGGAGCTAACTCATGTTTTACTCCCTTGCACATATAATTTCACATCCATTAGAGTTAGAGCTCCATCTCCCTCATCCATCCTACACATGTATACATGCCTCATGTTAATTTTTTATTTTCTAGCCTCAAGGGATTGATGATGAATAACTAGAACTCTACAATTTCATTTCTAAATTTATAAGTAGGGCAGGGATATAAGTCTCACCCAAGTGAGGAGGGGGAAAGGGGAAGGAGAAGCGATAAAGTTGTGGAAGGATAGTAAAGTGCATTCTCTCTTTGAACTCTATCCAAAACATATATAACCCATTGACATATATACACTAATGAGTTGAGATTCAGTCATGGCATGGCATCGACTTTCACCCAATCTCATTGAGGACCCATAATGATGTCATACTTTGCATAGAGACTCTATCAAGTACCTAGACAACCATCAATTTCGAAGAGCCTACAAGCCCGCTGGGGCGGCCACTTTTAAGAATGTGTATGATATTACGTGAGCTAACCGGAGAGGATTATTAAAAGTTCAAAACGTATGCTTTTATGTATACATTAGAGGGGGATGGGTTTGTTTGAATAGGTCCACAGTGTAATTATATTATGTATATTGCGGTATTATTAAATACCTCTTGAATGCACGCGATATAGGGAGATTTCAATAAGTGACTGCCCCGAGACAAGCCCACTCTCCACCACACCCACTTCTTTGCAGCCACGATGATGGAGAGCCTATTCGTTCCATGTAGCATGGTTGTTCCTCAGATGACACATGTATGAGAGTAAGCACCTCATATATACCGTTGTGCCCCTTCATAACTTTGCTCTTCAATAGAGCAATAGAATAGCAAAGGGATTATTGGCACAGTTGACGAGTGCTTATCCACAAGTTTGGGGACATTGTTGACCTTTGCAAATACAAGACCAACATGATTGGAGACACATTGGACAAACTTTATGGAACTTTGTTGGACGTAGATTTGAGCCCATGTGTAGAGAGTGAGGGCCTACAAGCCCTAGGATAGACTGATTTTAGACGAGCCTTCTCTACCATAGACCACATCTTTACTCTGCACTACTTTGAGTGATGAGGCAAAAGTAAGAGGTGATGACACTACTATTTGCTGATTTTGGCAAATCCTTGGAAATAGTCTTGCACAACACGCTCTTCCAACACCTGTAGACACGTGATATGCTATCAGAGATGATTTCGGGGATGTACTCTCTCTACCAATGTGGGACAGACCCCCTCAAAGGCCCATTGCTAGCATTATTGATGTGAAGCAAGTGTGCCCACTCTTGTTGACCTCTACTTGGCCTTTACAATTGTAAGATATCATAGTAAATTTTTTGTGCAAGAGTTACGGTTATGGACTTGGCAGGTACTTTAGTTCATGATATGTTATCTGTTGATGAATTTTTTCTTGCATCTAAGTCACAAGAGGAATTACAACTCCATCTTCATACTTTGGATGAGTTTTGCCTTAGGGAGACCAAGGTTCTTTTTTTCATACAATGAAATTGGTCAAGAGTAGAGTCCTAGCTAAAGGACGAGTTGAGGTGGTAGACTCATATGTATATCTTGGAATTTCTTTCTTAACCACCAAAAGCTGTTTCTTGATGGAAGTGCACCTAGAGATAGGGACATCAACGATACTAGAGTGCCGCTATCTCTAGATGCACTTCCAAGAGCCCTACATAAAGGGGGTGGCCGTTTGATACCTTATTTACCCCATGCAATGATGTATGCAACAACGATTTTGACACTTGTATATGTAATGACTTGATGGTGGAGAGAGATTGAGAGACCACATGTTAGGATGATGTCCCGCATCATCCAGAACAAACCCTCCGTCCCACATGATATTATGACAGTGGAGCTTGCCACACCACCCACATTGGTGGGCACTCTCTTTTAGACAATATGTTTCATCTAGAGATTGAGGGAGCTACCATAGGATAGGGTTTTATGGATAGCTATTGAGGTATTTAGGTGAAGTTGGAATGTGGTTGCATGCTTGTATGGACCAGGGGTGGGGAGAGAGAGAGAGAGAGAGAGAGAGAGAGAGAGACATTCTATGTGGGTGGAGCTCTTGCAAGAATCGTTGCAACTCCCTTATTCAATTGCATCGTGATAAGAAGAAAAAAGAGTTGGTAAGGTTATGACTTGTGCGACTCAACAAAGCCGGCCGCCGCACAAAATGCTTTTAACCCTCAAAAATCTCCGACTTAAAGGCCAATGTGCCTCTAAGAAAGCTACGGACATATGTACAAGGTATGTAGAGTCTAGATCTCTACCCAATGCCCATAAGCGCTCAACAATGTGCAAAATTCTCAGAGGGTGGATCTTTGGTTAGTAGATTAGCAAGGTTATCGTCTGTGTAAGTCTTGACAAGCTCTATGCGCTTGTCGTCAAGCACCTTACAAATGAAGTGATACCTCACATCAATGTGCTGTGTATTTGCATGAAAAATGAATTCCTTGCAAATTGGATCACTCTGACTATTGCAATTCAAAACTAAAACCTTTGCATTGATGCTCGAACCTCCCACTAGACAAGTAAGCCATTTAGCCTCCTTGTTGGCATGTGATGCCGCAACATATTGTGCTTCATGGTAGAATGAGACATATAATCTTGTAAGCAAGATCACCATGAAACTACACCACCAGTGAATGTAAAGACATAACATATGGTAGATCTTTTGTTGTTCACATTCCCTTCATAACTAGCATCCATGTAGCCAACTACACATGCCAATTTACCTCCAAAGAAAATGCACAACTCTTCTGTACCATTCAAAATATTTCATATCACCCTTCGTTGCCTTCCAATAGGATTTTCCATAAAGATGCTTACAACTTCCACTACAAATGTGGTGTTTGGACGAGTCCCTATCATAGTGTATATTAAAGAACCAACCATAGAGGCACAAGGAATGTAGGCCATCTTAGCTCTTTCCTCATTAGATTAAGGATAATCCTCTTGGTTTAGTTTCACACATGGAGGGTGTGGAGTAAATAATGGCTTCCCCTCTCCCCCTCCATATTGAAACGCTTATGTACACAAAAAATGTGCTATTTCTATGACGTATAGAAATTTTTGCGCCCTGTGTCGAATAACGCCCATGCTAAGAATATGGTTTGCTTCACGCAAATCCTTCATGTCAAATTTCTCATGCAACTTTGACTTCAATGCATCTACCTCAAGGCTGTTCTTCCAAACGATGAGTTATCATCCAAATAAACGATCAAAACCAAAAGACTACCTTCTATATATTATTTTGTGTGGAGGTAATGATCAATTATGCTCCACCAATACCCTTGCTTCATAAAAGCATCAATCTTATGATACCATTTCCACAGTGCTTAATTTTAAGCTCACACCAACTTCTTTCTATCGTTCTCAACAAAATTTTATGGCTGTTGCATGTAAAATTCCTCATGAAGATCACCATGTAAGACATTGTCTTAACATCCATTTGGACCAACTCCATGTTCTCTGTGGAAACCAAGCAAGTATCGCTGCAAGGTAGTCATCTTGATAACTGGTGACTACACCTTACTTTTGCTTGAAATCTTGGAAACCGATCTAGCCCTGTACTTTGGCTTCCCATCATTGGGTGTGACCATCAATTTGTAGACCCATTTACATGGCAAAGCATTCTTCCCTTTTGGCAAAGGTATAGAGTCCAAAGTCTTATTCTTCTTCATCAAAGAATCCTTGATTTCATAGCACTAACCCAATTAAGGTTGTCATCCTATAACATAGCTTCATCATAACAGAAGAATCATAATCCTTCAACATGATGTAATCCAAGTTGGGCACAAACCTCTCAGGTGGCTTGAAAACCATTTTTGAACTTCTCAATGTAGCAAGCTTAACATGAGCAATCAATCATCCCACTAGTGTTTCAATACAACTTGATGTAGTGCCACTACTGTGTACATGGTCCTGGAAACTAGAAGCATAATTGTGCATGCTTTGCTCACCTTGTGGCTCATGAAAAACTTGCATCATCATCAACGAGGTCCCACCACTTACAATTCCGTCCTGCTACCACCTCTCCATTGTTCTGTTACACACATGCCACCACCGTGAAGCCCTCAGCACTATTGAGCACCAACACATAGCAACCTCTCCTCTCGTGTCGGCTGTACCTAACCCAAAATGCATTGACAAATTCAAAATTCAAAATTAAGCTCATTGAGGGGTTTTCAAGCGTGGGAAGCAAGGAAGGATTTCAAGAAAAGATATTCCCACAATAAAGTGCAACTACGAGCATCATCGGCTTTGGTTTTTGTGCACGCCGACTCTTGCATCAAATTTTATGCCTCACTATCGATTTGACTCTAATTCACTACTCTCGAAAGATAGGGGGTGATTATTCTATTTCTTGCTCATTTTTTAAAAGCGTGTGTGTAAAAGTCTCCATTGTTTTGAATTTTTGTACATTTATTTGGTATGAAAATTAAAAAACAAAAAGTCTACCCGTTGTAGTCACTAGTGTGTCCCGCCCTCTAGCGCTCTAGGTTTTTTGGACTTGTTATCATCGGCTGGAGGCTTAACCCCAACCAAGCTATCTAGCTATAGACACCAGGTTCCTTCCTGCTTTGGAGCGCGTTCGGTCGATCACTTCACGTGAGTCGCCAATGCCCTCCATGACTGTAGACCCTACCATTGGACCTGACATGCCCATAGAGGTGGCCAACATTGATGACCCACTTCTGGACGATGAGCCAAACTTTATGGAGACCAACATCGTCGAGGGGGATGACAAGGAATCCTTGGATAATGATGAGAAGGAATCCTTAAATAATGATGAGAAGGAATCCTTGGATAATGATGACAAGGACAATGACCTGGCTGATATCATGATGGAGACAGAGCACTCTAGCAGGATATTCAAATATTTTAATGCAAAATCGACGACCTTAGAAAAAGAATAGACTGATGTAGTCATGATGCTTCAGAGCATCTCCACACATCTAGATGCCTTGACAACTGCTTCAATTGACTCTTATCTTCCTTATAATTGAAGGAAACCTGCAGCACAAGCGTAGCCGTGGTTACAGGACTCACCGATGGTTATGGGAGCCCTAGCCGATCTGCCTGTGGGGCTGTCCATAGAGACAGCCTTGTCTCCACTTAAGGATTTCAAATTGCCTAGCTTTGGAGGCAAGGACAGAGAGCGGAACAAAGATTTTGTGAGCATGTTCCCAAGAAAGTGGTTGGATATTCATGCGCTATGAAAGCAGCCTAGCCATATGTAGCCCGTAGAGGCTAGCTTCTTGTTGACTCGCAAGGCGTACAAGTGGTGGCTGATCTTAATCACTCATCCGGCCACTTGGGCAGAGTTCAAAATGATGTTTCAAAAGGAATTCTTACCAGGCAATGAAGAAGAGAGAAACTGGGAGTTATGGGATAAGTGCTTGATGGAGAACAAGTCCCTAACTTAGTACATCGACTACAAAAAGATAGTACTCAAGCTAAAAGGAATTGATGCATTATAGACTTTGTGAGGCTTCAAGAGGGGCCTCACAAATGATTCTCTTGAGTACATTGAGCCTCTTTAGTCTAAAGACCTATTTTTTCTAGATTTAATGCACTTATGCAAAAAACTCTTGGCATGAGGAGAGCTTTCAAGTCTTTCAAAAAACCATTATGGTCTCTGATACCTCCCAAAAGAAAATGGCAATTAGTGAAAATGAGAAGCTACAAGCCAAAAGGAAAAAAGAAAAGAATCTTGTCAATGAGTACCTAAAGAAAGCAAGGAAAGGTTACAAAGAATGGTCTAAACTCCTTGAGTGTCACCAAAAAATTATGGTCTACCTCACCAAAGCTACACAAATCTTAGAATTTTTTAGCCAAAGAAATGGAAAAGTTGAGCAATCGGTGACTGCCCAAGAAGCCAAAGAGATAGCCAAAGAACAAAATGATGTGCTGCAAACTTAATTGGTCTCGACTCAATAAACTCCCTTGAAGGCCTTAGCAACCCACAATGTCAATGACCCCAGGCCTAGGGGATGGACCATAGAAAAATTACCGTACCATGTGAGTGCAAGGGAGGGGGGTTCTTCAAAAAGCTAGATAAGCGTATAAGTTAGGGGTAGATCCCCAATAATTTTCCTTCTAAACTTATAAGTAGGGGGTGGGATATAAATCTCACTTAAGGGGAGAGGGGAAATGGGGAAGGAGAAGAGATAGAGATGTATTGAAAGGAGAGAAACATTTATTCTCTCTTGAAGTCTATCAATAACATACTTTGCCAATGACATGTATAGATAGAGAGTTCGATGAATACATCAAAGTCCAACACTGCTAACATAATCTTTGTAATTCTCATGTGATATCACTTGAAAGTTAATCTTTGATATTACAAAACCTAAACCCTTTTCATATAAATCACCTCAAGTTTATATGTACTTACATGTTGCCATCAAGGATTACCTAATGAGTACTACTTGATTTTTGTTCTCTCTTACAGTGTGGGAGACTTAGGAATCAGGAGAATACCATGTAGGTATAATGACATAAATTACACTAAAAACACAAAACAACGTTGTACTAAACAATAGATTTATCCATAGAGTGTTTTAAAAGAACCATACAAAACCTTATATGTAAGACATGGGTGTACTTATTTCTTTCATTACAGCTCTTAGAAGCATAAGAAGGGGGATCATAATTATCTTATGCTAATCATAAATAGAGGGTTCTCTAAGACTCTTTGCTCATGAGTCATAGGTGGCATGTCCTTTTGTATAGAGAATTGATTTTATGGATCCACCTTCTCCACAAGTTTGAATATCATCCATGGATTAACTCTATGGTTTAGGAGCCACATATTAATAGTGCAACGTGGAAACAATGTACACTCCTAAATTATAGATTGGAACTCCAAGGATTGTCAATGTGTATTTGTCTCGAAGGCTAGACAAATGTACACATAGTTAAATGACAATTCACATTTAGAACATCAAGAAACACACAGTTCCTTGATTTTGAGAATAATATCAACACACACATACAAGCTCCCTTATACCAAAAAACTTAGAACATAAACACTCTCTCACACACAAAGCAATATGAACATTATTGGCATAAGACAACGTCTTCTTCATGTTTGCCAAATCTGGAAATCAATTACACCATATGTTCAAGTAGTTAGGGAGTTTTATAGGATTGTAAATTATGAGGCTTCCTTTCAAATCTTCTACTTCCTAAGGCTTAAATATTACTAGAGGTGAAGTATCTTCTATGAGCCCTATGAAGGTGTCCCTTATAGTTTTTGAAGCTTAAATATTTCAGATCTTCTAATCCATATGAGGCCTATAAGGTGCCCTCTAATTGTTTTTAAAGAAGTCTATTTGAGGATAGTGCCCCCATACTTGTTGGGTGAGCTTTGTCTCACTCTAGTTTCTAAGGAGTGTGAACACTATGTAAGGTTATATAAGGTCTTAAAACCATAAATGAAATCCCTCTTTACTTTTTTGTGCTACTGCTCGTGTGCCTCATCTTCTCTCTTTTGTTTGCTTTCTTTAACGTTCATCTCTAGCCATGGCGAAGCTTCATGGTCACCCATTATAGCTGTCAAAGCCCAATAGTGGTATCAAAGCCCCATGTAGTCTTGCAAGCGGCATATCAAAATGCCATCTTTTTTGTGGCGAACATCATGAAGCCCAGCCAGTTATTGGCGCCTATCGAGAGGCATTTGAAGAGGTAGGTATAGGGGAGCAAGAAGACCATTGTGGAAGCATCTCAAAAGGTGGCATTTTTTTGTGGTGGACAAAGCCTAGGTGTCGACAAAACAACTGCATATCAAAACACTATTGTATAGTTCCCACGGTAGTAAAGAACACAGCTTCAAAACGCTGCTATCTTCACCTATTCGATGAGCATCTCAAAACACTCACAACAATCAAGCCAATAGGTCTATCCATGAAGGCATCTCAAAACACCAATAGCCACAAAGGTTGAGATATTTTTTAGCATTTCAAAATGCTACTGTAAGTTGGCAAGTTGTGCTAGAGTCCCACATTCTATTTTGGTTCAACTTCTTGGTAGTTTTGCTAGCATCTCAAAAGGCTGGTAGCCACAGTGTCCCTTTTTTGTGACAAGCAAAGTGGTGGTTTTGCTAGCATCTCAAAAGGCTGCTAGCCATAGTGTCCCTTGGTAGTTTTGCTAGCATCTCAAAAGGCTGGTAGCCACAGTGTCCCTTTTTCGTGACAAGCAAAGTGGTGGTTTTGCTAGCATCTCAAAAGGCTGCTAGCCATAGTGTCCCTTGTTGGTGACAAGCACAAAGGTAAAAGTAAACGGTAGCATCAAGAGCTTGAGATCAACAAAGTGGTGGTGATCTCGATGGTCTTCCAAGCACTCGTTGAGAGTTTCAAAACAACCTTATCCACAGCCTGATGCATCCAATACAACAGTGTTTCAACATGCTACAAAAGCATGCAAGAGGCTTAAGAGTGCGGATGTCAATTTGGCAAATAAGTTGGATGAAGCAAGAAGATACATGTGTCACTAATTTTTGGGAGACACACAATCATTGTGCAAACGCTTGGTTTTGAGCATCAAAATCAAAGGTTTGCTTCGATGCGCTGGTACATCAACATATGCAAAGTTCAAGATTGTTTTTTCTTGTTGTCTATGTCATAGGTTTGTTTTATTTGTCATTTGTTAATTTTTTCTCCAAATAAATTTGTACAAGTTTAGACACTTCCCTAGCATCTTCAGATCAGGTAAGACCTACTCAATGTGTGCGCCTCCAAAACCCTCATTTTTGTATGGAACCATGTGTGTCTCACCTTGTATCTGGGAGACATGTGCACGCTTACCTTTGTGTGTGTAGGGAAGGCTTGTATTTGTCAACCAACAATTGTGTTGTAGGGGAGGATTTGTGTGATCTCACCTTGTGTTTGCGAGATCTTGTGTTCCATACCCTACTTTGTTGTAAGGATAGCTTGTGTGCCTACACCCTTTGTGTCAAGGGGAGGCAAGATTGTGTACCTCTATCCTCTTTTGTGTTTGAGGCAAGGCTACTGTGTGAGTGCTACAAAGCTCAAGGGGAGGATTGTTAGGTGAGCTTTGTCTCACTCCAGTGTCTAGTGAATGTGAACACTATGTTAGCTTATAGAAGGCCTTAAAACCCTAAATGAAATCCCTCTTTGCTTTTTTGTGCTACTATTCATGCACCTCATCTTCTTTATCTTCTCTTTTGTCATTTGCTTTCTCTGCACGGTCATCTCTAGCCATGGTGAAGTTTTGTCGTCACCCACCATAGCCATTGAAGCCCAACATATGTGTTATTTTCTATCATGGTGATGTGAATAGCATTAAGAGCATTGAGGACCATGGATTATACCTACGGCCCTTCACGCTTGGTTCATTGTTGTCAAATAGGTAAGTATCAAAGCCATTGCTTATATGTATGGAGACTATTGGTTGATTTGAGATAGAGAAGTGATGGATGGTGAGCTAAATGCATATTTCTATGGTTGTGGAAAGTTTTTGTAAAGTGGCATGTTATCCAATAGTCAAAACATTTTTTAGTGTGATGTTTTCGTAAAGGGGCTCATTGCATTGTAGTCATAATCTGTACATATACCATTTTTGTTTTATGTTGTGATATTGACTTACCTCATTGTAGAGGTGAGAAATATGAAGTATAGTAAAGAACATGGGTTTTATCTGACACCCACAACCATCCAAAGCATAGGGCAAGGAAGATTTTGCAACGGCAACATGGGGTTGCTATTGAAGACATTATCTTAAAGCCTTAAAAATATAAGCAAGGAATATTTTGCAACAACAACCTAGGGTTGTTTCCATTTACAAGACTCTAGATGATGTATTCTTGCATGAGGTAATAATGCATCATTGTTGCTTCTTTCAGATTTGAGGGCATAGAATCTCTCTCTCTCTCTCTCTCTCTCTCTCTCTCTCTCTCTCTCTCTCTCTCTCTCTCTCTCTCTCTCTCTCTCTCTCTCTCTCTCATACACACACACACACACACACACAAAGTAGTAGGCAAACAAGGTCCCCTCAAGTGACAAAGATATGAATAGTTGATAAATTGATTACACATGTAAAAAACAAACCAGCATTATTGACCCTACTATATTGTACTGTATCTATCACTACTTGCATTCATAGATATATCGATTCCATGTAATCAGCCCCTTTCTAGTTGTAGCCACTATGAGCCCTAAGAGTCCCCAAAAGAATTCATATCTTCCACTTTTGTTTTATGCCTTCACGGCATTGAGCTTCAAGTGAAATACATTATGGATGTTTTCAATTTTTCCAATAGGTCAGGCTTGACTTCCAAAGGATGTCGAGATAGTATGAAATTCTCTCTCTCTCTCTCTCTCTCTCTCTCTCTTCCCCCCCCCCCCCGATGTGCTTGTGTACTGAGCAAAGCAACAAGCAAGAGTTAGAGTACTTATTGTGCATTATCTTGTCAATGAAATGAGACTTTTTAATACGAGAGGATAGATGAGCAAGATGCGAGCATCTTCACAAAGGCCATGAGGGCAAAGAAGCTAAGGAGACTTTAAGCTATGCTACAAGGACTGATCTTGAGAGGGTGTAGACATTCAGATCACCACATGGTATGCATGGATGACTTTTCACCTACATTTCTTGCTGGCACAAGGAAGTGGACATGAGGATCATTGCCAGTGGTCCAATAGTTGGGATTCATTGAGTTGGTCTACCTATTGAGACTTATCTTTCTAGCTCACTCACAGTAGTTTCAAATTGACCATAGCACATAGTTTCTGATTAGGTTGTATTTTCCACTTATGTTTCGTAGACCTTATCATCATTTTGTGTAGTGAAGAATAAGAAGCACCTTTTAGGCTCCATCTCCATTATGTGTATGTGCTTGCAAGATCCCAAGCTCTCTCCTTCACAATTCCTTTACAAATATCTAAACTTGCATCGCTCGAGGAGTCAAATCCCATGGTAGGGAGGTCCGAGAGAGGACCCCCCCCCCCCAAACCCCACCACCACCGCGCGTGATGTGTAGGGGATGCCAACATCTACCAAGGAGGCTAAGGTGACTACTCAACAACAAAGAAGGTGAAGGTGTGTAGGCAGACCAGAACTCAAGGGCACTCAGAGTGGCAAAGACAATGAGGGAGAAAATGAGGTGGGTAGAGAGGAAGACACATAAGGACTTGGAAGGTTCAGGTGCGGATGGGAGAGGGGTATGGGAACGAGGTGAAGGGGTTGGAGATGAGACTAAGGTAGAGATTGTCCCTACGTGCTAGGCAATCTCCTCATAGTGATGCTCCTCGTGATGACCCAAAGATCAAAACGGTACCTTGAAGGAATCCACAGGTGAACAAGTGAACATTACAACATCTAGGCCAAGGTCTCCTATGGCCTCACTAAACCCATGCCTACTACCAATCCTAACCACCTTGAGTGGAAGAGGTTCATGGCTAAATAACCACTAAAGTGGGTGCTTCCTACTATCAATCGCATTGAGCAAGGTCTCTAACAAGGGCAAGCCATCTTCCATCTACCCCATCTTCCAAAAAATGAAACACTCATTGGAAACCTTGAGTTCTCAACTTTATATCAAATCCAACCACACTTGCCTTCTCAAGAAGCCCATCTACCCCTTTGGAAAGGCATGGGGTTCACAAACCAAAATGTAAATCAAAGGTATACCTACTACCTTTGTGGAAATTGATGCAACTATCCTTAAAGTCACAATGAAGGTGCCGATTAGATAACCCTCATTCGAGGTACTAAGGGGAGGTACTCCTGATGTAAGCCAATTAAAACTAGAAACTCTACCTCCTTGGAAGTTCCATCAATTACATCTTCAAAACCATGGTGCCCTCAATGCTCCCAAAGCCATAGGACTCATTTGTAGTATCTTGGCCACTATATCTAGCCCCTCAAACTCAATCTAGTAATAGCCTTGGCCCCCTGTGACTAGGGTGGGTTCTGATAATCCAAAAAATAATGGAGGTTGGTTGGAGCTAATTGAGCTATGCCTCAGGGCTCGCTTTCTCTTCTAGCAACCGACATAGAGAAGGTGGCTATAATTGCTGAAATGTCGAGACTTATAAATATTAAGGAAGTTCAGTCATTCATGGACATTGTGGTTATTATCCTAGATTTATCTACATGTATAATGCCATTGCAAAACCCATTTAAAGTCTTATCAAATAGTTTGTATGGACCGATGAGTGTGAAAAGTTGTTTTAGAAGGAAAACCCCATACTGAAATAAATTTTTCCATGTACATGTGGATGCATCAAACTTTGCTATTGGTAGCATATTGGCACAACCGGGAGAGGGAACAATGGATATTCCTATCTCATATGCTAGCATGCAATTGAACACAATGGGAAAGAATTACACCACGATAGAAAGAGGACTTGGTATGGTTTATGTGGTAAAGAAATTCATGCATTACTTATTAGCTAATAATTTTGTCTTCTTTGTAGATCACCGAGCCCTACTTTATCGTGTTAACAAGCCATGCGACACTGGTAGGATTGTGAGATGGTTTATCATCCTGATGGAGTTTGATTTTACGATAGCAATTAAGAAGGGCACCACACATCAATGAACAAATCACCTCTCTAGGATCACCTCCCGAGAACCTCCAAAAGTAGTTGACGATGATTTTCCAGATGCTTCTCTATTGAAATGATCCCGAGATGGTCCAAGATCTCGTCTCTTTGATGACTATAGCTTAGGTAGATTCACATATCCCACTTCTAATCACGTTGGCGAGACCCAAAAGATGCCAGATGGCGCATTCTCCGATGCGGGCAAGTAGGCTCAGACCCGGCCCCCGGAATAAATTCAACTGACCTTAACTTGCTATCCAGAGCTCCCATTCGCAATCCAAAAAGACAAGCATGCTCCACAACTCGATCACTACACATGTATATACTGACATCAGCCCGGGCCACCTGTCCCCAGCTGCCCTATCCGTCAGGGATCTGCTACACACTCCAACTTTAAACTTCAGTATCTTGCACACTGGGGCTCCGTTTGACGAGCCGTCCGGACCGGCTTCTAGAGCATACTGAACACTACCTTTCAAGACACTGACTTGGCATTTCGGACACCTTCATTTGCCATCCCATCTGGACCATCCCACAACACCTTTGGTCTAAAAAGCCACTTTAAGCATACATTTCCACTACCCTTTGGCTGCCTAGGGCCTTGGCACCTGCCCTAGCCTTCTGCACTTCACTTGCCTGCTGTCTCTGCTTGGCATATACCATTTCCTAGCTCGGACCAACTTTGGTTGCACCAATGGTAGGGGCCACAACGACAGCGTGGCACTCAGAGTGGTCCTCAGGCGCCTGCCCAGCAGCAGTTGGTTCCCACGGGAAACCATTTCGGTCCTCTTGAGCAAGATAAGGTCCCTGCTCCAGCCCCCACCTCAGCTTCGCCCTCGACAGCCCCTCCCCCGTCAGAGTTCCCCCCCTCCTCATCATCCTCGCCCCCGCCTCTTGCTCCCGCTGCCTCTTCCCCCTGCCCCTCTACCTCTACCGCTCCCCCCCGTCCCTCCTCTCCACCTCTTCCCCCTGCTCCTACTCCCCCCCCCCCCCCCTCCCGCTCCAGTTCCACAGTCGACCCAGGGGGCAGGGCCATCTCCGGCTGCTAGGAGATCTCTTGGCAGTGCCTTTGCCACGAGTCGATTGGCGAGAGAGAGCCAGCCTTTCTTGCGACCCCCTCTACAGATATAAACGTCTCCCCTTGCAGCTATTCCTCGTGGTCTGACGAGCATCGACATCCGGCGCTGATGAGATTTCTTCGACTACGACTTTACTCATTTTCCTCAGCAGACCATGAGGCAGCCTGCTTCACGGTCCATGTTCTGTTCCTTGCAGCTAGGGGGACAAAGGCCTTGGACTCAGCGGTTGGCTTCTCTTTTCCCCTTTGTGGCAAGGACCAGACTGAGTGGACTCTCGACGCAGTGTTGGGATGGTTGCACACACAGGTCCTAGAGTTCTCTCACCACATGGGAGAACTAGGAGTTACAGACATGCTTCAGACTTTGTGGCCATTGGCCAAGTTTGCGGTGACACCTCCACATACAGCAGGATGTAGACACATTGTGGTTTACTTCTTTGCCGATACACAGTGCTTGCCATGATATGTACACATTCATGAGGACTCCTGGACAGAGGAGGTTGCTTTACGTACGGCTCGCTCTACTTGGGCTTGGGCCAGGCACTCGTTGCAGTCACTCCTATCTAGAGGACGCTCGGATGCGGATTACTCCCCATCCAAGCCAGCCTCAAAGATAGCCCGTTTAGCTGTAGCGGCAGCATTTGTTCTCTCTCGCTCCCTATGAGGATCATAGGAACGTGCAGGGACTTGGTGGGCCCTAGTTTCAGCATCAGCGGGGCCGACTGCGTCAGGAGCTTCAGCGTTGCCTTGTGGGAGGAGGGATTGATCTCCTTATGCTACAGGAGCACCATCTGTGGGAGAGCCGCATTAGACGTTGTGGTCAGCTCTTGTGTGGACGTTATGATACTTTTTGGTCAGTTGCTTTTGGGTTGGGAGGCATCCAGGGTGGGGTATGTATGACTATTGCGGATTCTTTGCAGCAGGCCATTGTGGATAGAGGGATTATTGTGTCAGGCAGGGCTCAGTGGATCACTATGCAGGTTCAGGGTTGCCTTGTGGGCTTCCTGAACATCTATGCGCCCAATGTGGCGAGTGCACGAGCAGAGTTTTGGTCACAGATAGTTGAGTCTCTGCCACAGGCAGAACACTGGTGCATAGGGGGGGACTTCAACATGTTGGAGGACCCTTCTGACAGGATTGGTGGTAGCTATGCTACTGTGCATGGAGTTGAGCTGGCAGCTTGGGGGAGGTTTTGTATGACTGAGGATCTCGGATGTGTGGCAGCACTCTAGTTTTGTGAGGCCCCCAGACAACCTAGCCTTCTCTCGTTCCGGACCGCAGAGTGGAATCTATCGCGGATAGATCGCTTCTACACTAGTGACCATTTCAATGACTTGGGTGGGACAGTGGGCATTCTGGCAGGGACTTCCTTCTCGGACCATGCACCAATGATCCTCACAGTGGCAGACAGACATAGGAGGAGGAGCACGATGGTTTGCATCCCAGAGAGGCTCTTGCTGGAATTTGCACTCAGAGAGAGAATTGAGGCTCTCGACAGAGAGCTTGAACATGCAGGATCCTCTTGCTGACAGAGTGGCCTCATGACTAGCTCAGATTAGTCGTTTCTTTCTCCAGGAGTCTCTGGCTCGCCTAGCTGTAGCGAGAGAGGAGGAGCAACGTCTCAGACGGGGCATTGCTTGGTTGCAGAGGATGCAGGAGCAGCATCCAGACAGCCCTTGGTTGGAGGAGCAGCTACAGCAGGCTCGCCAGGAGCTTGTTAGCACAGAGGAGTGGCGACACGAGTTTTCCTTCCATCGACAGGCATCTCAGTGGACACAAGTGGGCGACAGAGTGACTGGTGCTTTCTTCGAGGTAGTGGGACCTCGGCATTCGCATGCCAAGGTCAGTCAGTTGAGGAGGCCCGACGGGTCAATTGCTTCTGAGCCAGAGGACATGCGTGCAGTTTCTACTGACTTTTATTGTGAGCTACTATCTGCAGAGCCTCAGTCAGAGCGTGAGGATACATGCATGGAGCAAGTGTGGGCACAGATGCCTTGCCTTGTGACTGAGGAGATGCGTCAGAGGCTTGAGCTGCCACTTCAGCCTGAGAAGCTGCACACGGCTCTTATAGTGCACTCCCCCGTGGTAGTTGTCTAGGTGAGGATGGATTGACTCCCACTTTTTTCTTGGAGTACTAGGACTTGCTTGGCCCAGATCTTTGTAGTGCTTTTCAGTACATCTTGCGCACAGGAGTGATGCCTGACAGCATGAGTGAGGGTCTGATTTACCTCATTCCCAAGGAGGGTGGCTCCTTAGATGAGATTCGACAGTGGCGTCCCATCGCCATTCTCAACTCAACCTACAAAATTCTTGCCAAGGCTCTCAATTTGAGGATCCAGCCACTTCTAGAGAGCCTTATACATGGGACTCAGACAGGTTTTGTCAAGGAGCGCAGTATCCTTGACAACATCTTTACTTTTGGGAGGCTTCTGCCCTAGCGCGGCTCCGTGGTGAGGACCTGGTGTGATTCTTCTTCTCGATTTTTATAACGCATACGACAGAGTTGACTGGGACTCTCTAGAGGGAACTCTACGCAGGATGGGCTTCTCAGATGCTTGGATCAGAGGGTGTCAGCTTTGTACAGACAAGCACACAATTAGGTTCTTTTGGCAGGAGGTAGAGGTAATCGGTTCATGCTCACACGTTCAGTCAGACAGGGCTGTCCTCTTGCCCCCTTCCTCTTTCTGTTCTATGTTGAGGTGATGAGTAGGTTTTTAGTGTCGCAGCAGGTTGGTCTACTGGGCTACTGGACGCTGAGTTTGCTGACGACTCAGCCTTGTACTTAGATGGCCAGGAGGCCAACCTTCACAGGTGTGAGCAGGCTCTTAAGACCTTTTGTTGTGCATCTGGCGCACTGATCAACTGGAGAAAGACTATGGCTTTCTCGGTTAGTAGTGCTCCTGTGCCCGACTGGACGCCATGTGAGGGTTTCAGGTGGATTCCCCCAGGGACTGCAGTTCGGTACTTGGGCTGTTAGGTTGGTTTGGACTTGTCTCCCGAGCAGCAAATTGCTCCCCTCCTCCTGTCCATCAGGAGGAAGTTGTTACATTGGAGCTCCGCGCTATTGTCTTTGGCTGGCAGAGTTGTAGTGGCCAACCAGGTGTTGTTGGCTACTATGTGGTACATCACTTCTTGCTGGATCTTCTCGAGTTCTTGTATCGGCCAGGTAGAGCGGCTCGTCACGGCGAGACACTTTGACTGCCCAAGCCAAAGTGGCTTGGCAGGTCATCACTCTTCCTTGTTCGCAGGGAGGGCTTGGGATCATTGACCCAGCACAGAAGAACAGAGCCCTTCTTGGGAAGTTCATCGTCCGAGGTCTTCTTTCAAGCGAGGAGCCCTAGAAGGAGCTCTTGTTACAGCGGCTTCGTGCTAGGGTGCCTCAAGCAGGAGGCCCTGGCAACCTTCGACCAGATGGATCTTCACAGAGATGCGTAGAGTTCGTTTGAGCAGGAGACTGGAGGATCACTTTGCTGGGGGGTTGCTTCGATCTAGGGAGCACTTGCAGCAAGGCTTGGAGCAGCGCCAGCCTACTTGCACGGAGGAGCGCCTGCAGCCACTTGTTTGGAACCCCATCGTTAGCACTCAGAGAGGGCACTTGGTTGGTAGTCAGCCTCAGGTTTCCTGGGGTTCCATGGCAGCGGGTCTAGCACGCTCTTTAGGTGACTGGTTACAGTTTTCAGGCATGTTAGAGGAGCTACAGGACTTTCAGCTACAAGGCATGAGAGGGGTGCAGAGCATGTGTCATGACATTTCAGAGGCAATACCAGCTAGTGGCTCACGCCTCTCGAGTCAACAGCACCCAGATGAATTGTAGCCTTCACGCGATTGCTCACGCCTCTCTGTTCGGGCTTGCTCGGAGACTGTTCCCTCCCTGTTCTTCGAGCTACAGGGAGAGGGACGCTTACAACGAGTTGCAGTAAAGGCCTCGCAGGTGGCAGAGTGCTGCTTTCACAGGATTTGAGTGGTGGGCATGTGTGGGAGGACTTCTGTCATCAATCTTGACTCAGCAGCTCTTGAGAGTGGACATTGAAGGTTGTGGGCCTGGGAGTGTTGTCCACTTGCACGAGTACAATGGGACACTGGTGAGTGGCTCTGGAGGGACCCTTTCTCTTCTGCATACCACCCAGGTGTCCCCTTCTTTCAGTACACTGTTCGATTGGGACGTCACATACTGGCAGCACAGAGAGAGGCTCGCCCCGCTGCAACACCTCATTGGCAGGAGGAGGGTCTCACAGCTGAGTTTTTTGGCAGCTTTTTGGGAGAGGTTGTGGGACTCCAGACAGCCGAGGCGAGTCACTTTGTTTCAGTGGTTGGTCGCACACAGAGCTACAGCAGTTGGGAGTTGGCTGGTGCATAGTGGTCTCTCGGCCACATGTACAGCCTGTGGCCACCTTGTAGAGAGTCAGCGTCATTGTCTTTGGGACTGCCCTTTGGCACAGCAGGTGTGGCTTCGTGTTCTTCGACTGATGCCTGCTCCTTCCACGGTTTGGCAGTACACTTGGGGGGCAGCGTCTTGGTCCACTCTCATGGGCCCGTACTTCAATTTGAGCTATCTTCCACCAGCAAGATGATAGTGATACAGGGGGGGCGGCCTACACTCTAGCCTGCCCACAGAGCTTACTCCACAGGAGTGGTGTAGTGAGAGAGAGGAGTGCTGGGAGCTCATCTGTGGCCTAACACTATGGTTCATCTGGCGGGCCCATTGTTTTCGCATCTTTGAGGCTCGCCCTGTACCACCAGCAGAGACTGTTCACGATCTTTGGCTAGAGCTGATCCACACTCTTAGAGGACACCTAGAGAGACTCCAGGGCAACTCCGACCGCATGCGGGAGCGTAGAGAGGCCTTCCTTCGACTCTGGCGTCCTAGACCTTTTTTCACCATGGTGCAGGGTGTACTCAGATGGCACTACCGTTCACCTGTGTGGCTTTTCCCTCCTCCCATTTCTTGATTTAGCCCCATTGTACATATGCTGTTTTTTCATTGGGAGAGTCTCCCCTTCATGGTTGTTGTAGCCCTCTCTCGAAGAGGCGGTTGTAGCTCTATGGGCAGTTTCATTAACTAATAGAAGGATCTTTTTCTCAGAAAAAAAAATAGGAGGACAGAAACATCACTCTAGCATAGAAACCATAGAGAGCTTCATTAGGCGGTTAACCTAACAAGTCATAGTAGAGCTCTTGATTTCCTTTGAGGAATGCCATCCACGGAGCATCTGTTTGCTATGCTTGGTGAAATGTCTGGATACATGTGAGAATCATTTTGGCTATTTTTATGAACATAATGCAGGTGATATATGGAGTCCTCTTGAAGATATCAATAGCCTCTGTGAGAGTGTTTAGCATGTAATCTTCATTTGCTTTACCCTTGAGTGTACTCAATCTAGGGTAATTGAGTCATGTAGGATGTTTCTTAAAGATGATTTGGTGACTTGCCCAAGATCTAACTTTGGGTATTGGGAAAAAAGTAGGATCCTTGCAAATTTTCAGGGAAGCTTGGGTATAGAGCATAAGATAATTTGGATGCTTCTTTAGCCAGAATTTTCTCCAAGCGGGGTGTGGATCTATCGTGTCCGTAGAAGAAATCCACAAAAATATGGCCAAGCATAGTGTTTATGTGTGTTTAGTAATTTCTGGATTGCTTTTTTATTTTTTGGATTAGTCTTGTATTCTTCTTTTAATTTTTCTAATAAAAAGAGTAAAAAATAAAAAATAAGTAGTAAATAGGTTCAATTAGAGAAATGAAAGATACCTTAATGATCAAGAAGAAGAGACAAACAAGCATATCAAATCTTGTCCAATTCTAGCGACGGTGACAAAAAGCATTAATTGGGCCACGAAGCGTGATGTGGTGAAATTTTTAGAAACAAGACAATCGGTGTCCAAATGAGAAAATTTTCGAAAGAAAAGTATACTTCACGGTCCAATAGGACTTACCGGGGATTTTGAGGGAAAATGAGTCTGGTAGCCCAAGCATGTATAGTTGAGGTAGGCCAAAATTAGTCTCTTTGCCTTCTTTGGAGAGAGCTCTCAGAGTCTACTTCGCGCGTGTTTTTTTCCACCTCTAGTGCCCACCACAGACATATCTCGCGCGAGACATGAGGGGTAAGTTCCTAACCCACTAATGAGCATGTTTGATTGTACTTTCAGGGTCGGAGTAATCCAGGAAAACCCTAGGCTAGCAGAACCTTCCTGGGAGGGAACGAAAGAAAAAATGATTGTAACGGCCTACTTGAATGAGTAGACTAATACTCCTCGCTTGAAAATTTTTCTCAACAAATGCAAGTCAAAGAACTGTTTTTGTTTCCATTTTTGAGCATCGATGTGTGTGATAGCCGCTAGTCTTTGCTCATCTAATTGTTCAAAATTTTTGAGTCGTTCCAATATTCCATGACCCTTCCACTCTAATTTGTGTGCAACTGTGAGGGTTGGCAGTAAGAACTCCATTTACAATATAGCATCACGTCCATAGACTAGATTAAATGGTGATATTCAGAGCTGTTTTGAATGAAACCCTGTGAGCCCATAGAGCCAAATGGAGATTCATCTCCAAGTGTGTTCTTTTCGAGCTCACAGTCTTAGTAAGCTCCGAAATTAGGACTTAATTCGTATGTTGTGCTTGGATATTTGCATGAGGATGATAGAGGGTGGATTTGTTATGGATGACCATAAACTCGTTAAGTCAATTCTCTATCACCTCGTTGAGGAAGTGTGCCCTCGATCACTCACAAGCTCAATAGGAAACCCGTATCGCGTAAATATACATTCAAACAAAAAAGCAAGAATGGTTTGTGCATCATTCTTTCCAGTGGCTCTAGCTTCTGTCCACTTGGTCAAATAATTTGTGACCACAATAATGTATTGTGCTTGAGTTTTATAAGCCGGTGGTTATATTGGACCAAAAAACCTATATTCCACTAAGCAAATGCTCTTGCTCCCATCATTGTCTGCAATGGCATGTTGTCCATTTGAGTCGTAATTTTTCTCTCTAACAAGAGTCACACCTTCTGAAAATTTCTTTTGTGTCTGCAAATAGAGTCTCCCACCATATGTTAGTCATCGTTATTGCTCTAGCTATGGTTTCATGAGAGAAATCATCCCCTACTAGCTGGGCGTGTGCTTGTTCCAAGATAGAAATAATTTCATCTTCATTGACACACAGTCTAAGCTGTTGGTCCTTCCCTCATTTATATAGTTGTTGGCCAATCATGGTATAATTAGTTGTTTCAATTTAGATTGCTCTCTGTCTTTGTTTGCGCATGTCTTCTAGGAATTTTCTATTTGTCAAGTACTCCACCAGATATCTACTCCACTTAGGTGCAACGGATATCTAGAATAAAGTTGCATGTGATATGGCTATTCTCTCCTTGCATTGGAAACAACTATTCACACAGGTATGAACATCTCTTTTCATAATTGGCCAGTAAACCCCTAACCACGTCGATCGTCTCAAAGGTTGGTCTTCTGCAAAATGGATTCCCACCATTATTGTATGAGCTTGAATAAAGTAGTTGGCTTGTTCTTCGGGGCTTATGCACAAAAGTAGAATCCCATCCTTGTTTTTCCGATACAGCCTTCTAGCCAACAACTGATACTAGCCGATTGTTCGATCAACCACAGTGTGATTAGAAGTCGGATATGTGAATCTACCTAAGCTATAGTCATCAAAGAGACAAGATCTTGGACCATCTCAGGATCATTTCAATAGAGAAGCATCTGGAAAATCATCGTCAACTACTTTTGGAGATTCTCGTGAGGTGATCCTAGAGAGGTGAATTGTCATTGATGTGTGGTGCCCTTCTTAACTACTATCGTAAAATCAAACTCCAACAGGATGATAAACCATCTCACAATCCTACCAGTGTCACATGGCTTGTTAACAAGATAAAGTAGGGCTTGGTGATCTACAAAGAAGACAATTATTAGCTAATAAGTAATACATGAATTTCTTTACCACATAAACCATACCAAGTCCTCTTTCTATCGTGGTGTAATTCTTTTCCGCTGTGTTCAATTGTATGCTAGCATATGAGATAGGAATATCCATTGTTCCCTCTCCCCGTTGTGCCAATATGTTACCAATAGCAAAGTTTGATGCATCCACATGTACATGGAAAATTTTATTTCAGTATGGGGTTTTCTTTCTAAAACAACTTTTCACACTCATCGGTCCATACAAACTATTTGATAAGACTTTAAATGGGTTTTGCAATGCCATTATACATGTAGATAAATCTAGGATAATAACCACAATGTCCATGAAAGACTGAACTTCCTTAATATTTACAAGTCTCGACATTTCAGCAATTATAGACACCTTCTCTATGTCGATTTCTAGAAGGGAAAGCGAGCCATGACGCATAGCTCAATTAGCTCCAACCAACCTCCATTATTTTTTGGATTATCAGAACCCACCCTAGTCACAGGGGGCCAAGGCTATTACTAGATTGAGTTTGAGGGGCTAGATATAGTGGCCAAGATACTACAAATGAGTCCTATGGCTTTGGGAGCATTGAGGGCACCATGGTTTTGAAATGTAATTGGTGGAACTTCCAAGGAGGTAGAGTTTCTAGTTTTAATTGGCTTACATCAGGAGTACCTCCCCTTAGTACCTCGAATGAGGGTTATCTAGTCAGCACCTTCATTGTGACTTTAAGGATAGTTGCATCAATTTCCACAAAGGTAGTAGGTATACCTTTGATTTACATTTTGGTTTGTGAACCCCACGCCTTTCCAAAGGGGTAGATGGGCTTCTTGAGAAGGCAAGTGTGGTTGGATTTGATATAAAGTTGAGAACTCAAGGTTTCCAATGAGTGTTTCATTTTTTGGAAGATGGCTTGCCCTTGTTAGAGACCTTGCTCAATGCGATTTTCCCAAACTTAGTCTCATCATCAATAGAGTTGATAGTAGGAAGCACACACTTTAGTGGTTATTTAGCCATGAACCTCTTCCACTCAAGGTGGTTAGGATTGGTAGCAGGCATGGGTTTAGTGAGGCCATAGGAGACCTTGGCCTAGATGTTGTAATGTTCACTTGTTCACCTGTGGATTCCTTCAAGGTACCGTTTTGATGTTTGGGTCATCACGAGCAGCATCACTATGAGGAGACTGCCTAGCACGTAGGGAAAATCTCTACCTTAGTCTCATCTCCAACCCCTTCGCCTCGTTCCCATACCCCCCTCCCAAGTCCTTATGTGTCTTCCTCTCTACCCACCTCATTTTCTCCCTCATTGTCTTTGCCATACCCTTCCTTGTTTGTGAGTGCCCTTGAGTTCTGGTCTGCCTACACAGCTTCATCTTCTTTGTTGTTGAGTAGTCTCCGTAGCCTCTTTGGTAGATGTTGGCATCCCCTACACATCACGCGGGGTGGTGGTGGTGGGGGGGGTTCTCGGACCTCCCTACCATGGGATTTGACTCCTCGAGCAATGCAAGTTTAGATATTTGTAAAGGGATTGTGAAGGAGAGAGCTTGGGATCTTGCAAGCGCATACACATAATGGAGATGGAGCCTAAAAGGTGCTTCTTATTCTTCACTACACAAAATGATGATAAGGTCTACGAAACATAAGTGGGAAATACAACCTAATCAGAAACTATGTGCTATGGTCAATTTGAAACTACTGTGAGTGAGCTAGAAAGATAAGTCTCAATAGGTAGACCAAGTCAGTGAATCTCAACTATTAGACCATTGGCAATGATCCTCATGTCCACTTCCTTGTGCCAACAAGAAATGTAGGTGAAAAGTCATCCATGCATACCATGTGGTGATCTGGATATCTACACCCTCTCAAGATCAGTCCCATCTGTTGTACTCCAAGCATAGCTTAAACTCTCCTTAGCTTCTTTGCCCTCATGGCCTTTGTGAAGATGCTCGCATCTTGCTCATCTATCCTCACGTATTGAAAAGTCTCATTTCATTGACAAGATAACGCACAGTAAGTACTCTAACTCTCGCTTGTTGCTTTGCTCAGTACACAAGCACATCGGAGAGAGAGAGAGAGAGAGAGAGAGAGAGAGAGAGAGAGAATTTCATACTATCTTGACATCCTTTGGAAGTCAAGGCTGACCTATTGGAAAAATTGAAAACATCCATAATGTATTTCACTTGAAGCTCAATGCCGTGAAGGCATAAAACAAAAGTGGAAGATATGAATTCTTTTGGGGACTCTTAGGGCTCATAGTGGCTAGGGGCTAATTACATGGAATCGATTTATCTATGAATGCAAGTAGTGATAGATGCATTACAATATAGTAGGGTCAATAATGTTGGTTTATTTTTTACATGTAGTGTAATCCATTTATCAACTATTCATACCTTTGTCACTTGAGGGGACCTTGTTTGCCTACTACTTTGTGTGTGTGTGTGTGTGTGTGTGTGTGTGTGAGTGAGAGAGAGAGAGATTCTATGTCCTCAAATTTGAAAGAAGCAACAATGATGAATTATTACCTCATGCAAGAATACATCATCTAGGGTCTTGTAAATGGAAATAGCCCTAGGTAATGTCTTCAATAGCAACCACATGCTGCCGTTGCAAAATCTTCCTTGCCCTATGCTTTGGATGGTTGTGGGTGTCACATAAAACCCATTGTCTTTACTATACTTCATATTTGTCACCTCTACAATGAGGTAAGTCAATATCACACCATAAAACAAAAATGGTATATGTACATATTATGACTACAATGCAATGAGCCCCTTTACGAAACATCACACTAAAAAATGTTTTGACTATTGGATAACATGCCACTTTACAAAAACTTTCCACAACCATAGAAATATGCATTTAGCCTACCATCCATCACTTCTCTATCTCAAATCAACCAATAGTCTCCATACATATAAGCAATGGCTTTGATACTTGCCTATTTGACAACAATCAACCAAGCGTGAAGGGCCGTAGGTATAATCCACGGTCCTCAATGCTCTTAAAGCTATTCACATCACCATGATAGAAAAGCTCACCCAACAATCCTCCCCTTGAGCTTTGTAGCACTCACACATTCACTAGACATTGGAGTGAGACAAAGCTCACCCAACAATCCTCCCCTTGAGCTTTGTAGCACTCACACAGTAGCCTTGCCTCAAACACAAAAGAGGATAGAGGTACACAATTTTGCCTCGCCTTGACACAAAGGGTGCAGGCACACAAGCCATCCTTAGAACAAAGTAGGGAATGGAACACAAGATCTCGCAAACACAAGGTGAGATCACACAAATCCTCCCCTACAACACAATTGTTGGTTGACGAATACAAGCCTTCCCTACACACACAAAGGTAAGCGTGCACATGTTTCCCAGATACAAGGTGAGACACATATGGTTCCATACAAAAATGAGGGTTTTGGAGGCGCACACATTGAGTAGGTCTTACCTGTAGCTGAAAATGCTAGGCCATTGTCTAAACTTGTACAAATTTATTTGGAGAAAAATTTAACAAATGACAAATAAAACAAACCTATGACATAGACAACAAGAAAAAACAATCTTGAGCTTTGCATATGTTGATGTACCGGCGCATCGAAGCAAACCTTTGATTTTGATGCTCAAAACCAAGCATTTTCACAATGATTGTGTCTCCCCCAAAAATTGGCGACACATGTATCTTCTTGCTTCATCCAATTCATTTGCCAAATTGACATCCGCACTCTTAAGCCTCTTGCATGCTTTTGTAGCATGTTGAAACACTGTTGTATTGGATGCATCAAGCCATGGATAAGGTTGTTTTGAAACTCTGAACGAGTGCTTGTTGACCATTGAGATCACCACCACTCTAGTATCGTTGATGTCCCTATCTCTAGGTGCACTTCCATCAAGAAACAGATTGTGGTGGCTAAGAAAGAAATTCCAAGATATACATATGAGTCTACCACCTCAACTCGTCCTTTAGCTAGGACTCTACTCTTGACCAATTTCATTGTATGAAAAATAGAACCTTGGTCTCCCTAAGTCAAAACTCATCCAAAGTATGTAGATGGAGTTGTAATTCCTTTTGTGACTTAGATGCAAGAAAAAATTCATCAACAGATAACATAATATAAACTAAAGTACCTACCAAGTCCATAACCGTAACTCTTACACAAAAAAATTACTATGATACCTTACAATTGTAAAGGCCAAGTAAAGTCGACAAGAGTGGGCACACTTGCTTCACATCAATAATGCTAGCAATGGGCCTTTGAGGGGCTCTGTCCCACAGAGTACATCCCCAAATCATCTCTGATGGCATATCACGTGTCTACAAGTGTTGGAAGAGCGTGTTGTGCAGGACTATTTCCAAGGATTTGCCAAAATCAACAAATAGTAGTGTCATCACCTCTTACTTTTGCCTCATCACTCAAAGTAGTGCAGAGTAAAGATGTGGTCTATGGTAGAGAAGGCTCATCTAAAATCGGTCTATCCTAGGGCTTGTAGGCCCTCACTCTCTATACATAAGCTCAACTCTACGTCCAACAAAGCTCCATAAAGTTTGGCCAATGTGTCTCCAATCATGTTGGTCATGTATTTGCAAGGGTCAACAATGTCCCCAAACTTGTGGATAGGCACTCGTCCACTGTGCCAATAATCCCTTTGCTATTCTATTGCTCTATTGAAGAGCAAAGTTATGAAGGGGCACAACGGTGTATATGAGGTGCTTACTCTCATACATGTGTCATCTGAGGAACAACCATGCTACATGGAACGAATAGGCTCTCCATCATCGTGGCTACAAAGAAGTGGGTGTGGTGGAGGCTGGGCTTGTCTCGGGGCAGTCCCTTATTGAAATCTCCCTATATGGCGTGCATTCAAAGGGTATTTAATATTACCGCAATATACATACTATACTTACATTGTGGACCTATTTAAACGAACCCCATCCCCCTCTAATGTATACATAAAAGCATACGTTTTGAACATTTAATAATCCTCTCCGGTTAGCTCACATGATATCATACACATTCTTAAAACTGACCGCCCCAAGGGGCTTGTATGCTCTTCGAAATCGATGGTTGTCTAGGTACTTGATAGAGTCTCTTTGCAAAGTCATGACATCATTATGGGTCCTCAATGAGATTTGGTGAAAGTCGATGCCATGCCATGACTGAATCTCAACTCATTAGTGTATACATGTCAATGGGGATATATGTTTTGGATAGAGTTCAAAGTGAGAATGTACTTTACTATCCTTCCACAACTTTATTGCTTCTCCTTCCCCTTTCCCCCTCCTCACTTGGGTGAGGCTTATATCCCCGCCCTACTTATAACTTTAAAAATGAAATTATAGAGTTCTAGTTATTCATCATCAATCCCTTGAGGCTAGAAAATAAAAAATTAACATGAGGCATGTATACATGTGTAGGATGGATGAGGGAGATGGAGCTCTAACTCTAATGGATGTGAAATTATATGTGCAAGGGAGTAAAACATGAGTTAGCTCCATTGATACCAAACTAAGAGTATAGTATGGCATGCATACACGAGCAGCCCACAATTGGATCGAAAAAAGCTTGCTTTATAATCCCTATGTTTCGTAATTTCATGTCGTAGTCAAATTTCTCGAATACTATTCTCGCGATCTGTTATCATGGTCCTTTGGGGTATCAATTTCTACTTGCAAGTGTGACCCCTCTTTGAATGTTGGTTGGTGGTGGTAGAGCATCTCTTTAAAAGAAATTTGTAAAAGATGTGATTGTTGTCGTCCAATGGTATGTGTGGGTGATTGGAGGAGCTTTGTCTTTTAATCTCTAGTAGAAACCAAGCTAGTCTCTTGAGTTCAATAACATAAACTAAGTGTACGTTGTTTTGTGAAAACTGTTGCAAATGAGCTCTGTATCTCGATGTTTCCATACATAGTGCTCCTTGCTCTCCACCCCACCTCCACATACTCTACACGTCCTCCAATCTCTTTCATGTTGTGCTACTTAATTGCTAGTTTCTTAAAGGAGACCCTTAGTTGTCCAATGGACTCTCTAACATTATGTGGCATATATATGTCCATAAATGTGTCCATATATGCGAACTTACTAGATGCCTCCCCGATTGTATGTCATGTGGTAGCTCCCTCAACGTTTGGATGAAACATATTGCCTGAAAGAGTCTTCCCTACCATGGGTGGTGTTTCCATCCCCATTCTGATAATTCCAAGTGGAACGAAGGCTTATTTCACATGATGTGGAGGAAGTCATGACCTACAATATCTCAATCTATGTTCCCCAAGAACCGTTAGTACAAATGCCCAAACTACTGCTATATAAATCATGATTGGGGTAATTGAGGTAACAAAAAAGGCACCCTTTTGTACGAGGCGGCTAGGCTTGGTGTCAACGCTCTCTAGCATCCCTTATGTAGCATATCCTCTAGTGAGCTCTATCTTAGGCTACACTTGCCATGGAGAAGCAACTGGTGGTGGCTATTTCCAAGGTATATATATAAGTCTACTATCAAAGCACAATGAGGGTGTGGCGACACGAGCAGGAGGGAGAAAGATATATGCCCTGTGATCGATAAATGTGGAAAAATGAAAAATCAACAGATCATTTATAGGACGCCCTCTAAAAGGACTCGCAAATGGCCAAACATATTGCATAATTTCATCCTCTTCTGCATGAGGAGTCCTCTTATCACTCAAAAACTGTAGGACAAGACCCCTCTTCTTGGTTCTCTCTTTACAATCCTCTTATCACTCAAAAACTGTAGGACAAAACCCCTCTTCTTGGTTCTCTCTTTACAATCCTCTTATCACTCAAAAACTGTAGGACAAAACCCCTCTTCTTGGTTCTCTCTTTACTTGCTCTCCGAGCTTCGCTAAAGGGGAGCTGCTCATTTTCCATATAGCCAAGTTTGTTGCGTAAAAGTAGAGCCTTCCATTCTACTTCAGAAGTGGAGTCCGTCTTCTTGGGGATGACAGTGGTACAAATATTGAGGAGGCGAGATTATCCATCTGCTCTTCCTTTAAGGTGTAGTACACAATTTGAAATTCCTCTTTGCGAGTCTTCTCAAACCTCTTGGCAGAGGTTGTTCACCACCTCCATGCTTCCAACGATCACCTTAGTGGTCAATGGTGCTTGTGTCCACGTCAAGGATTTCTCCTTTCCTGACAATCAGCTGCTGAACTCAGCTGTCCCCATTCCCTTATTTTACAGTCTGATACGATGCACAAGCGGCATCCCTTCAAAAGAATAGAACTCAATGAATCATGTGTCACAAATTCATTACCTTTGATGCAACTAGAGGCTTACTAGTAGCACCCTGTACAAAGAGCATATCAATCTAAGATATTCACAAACAGATAAAGCATGCTGAATATTGCGGCATAATGAACCACAACCATGTAACTGGTCTCCTAGGGGAAGGAAAACTTGACATATTTTATCACTGTAGCCCTGTGAGTGCACTCTCTTCCTGTGTTGTTATTCAAAGCACCATGGCAAACACCATAATCTCCGCAACCAAATTAGGAAAGTTTGATAGAAGCTTAATGCCTCCGTGGTCGTGGAAGGCTTTGGTGGTCTTCTCACCCAATGTCTGTAAAATGCATCCACAGCAACTTCAACTCCATCTTCTTCCTGCATTTGCATTGCTAGCTCCAGAGCTCTTCGCTTTACCTGTAAAAACTCTCAACTAGCGTGAGTTTGAAGACAGTAATCGGCCACAAAACGAAAGAGATGATGAAAGGTTAGGTTTCAGGCGTAAATGAAGACCTCTGGATCCTGCATGAAGTTGATAGCTTGCACAAGTCTCTCCAACGAGAATAGCCTCACAGGGATAGGCAGTGGGCCCACACCTTTTGAACAAACTCTCTCGCCCCAAAATGGCTGATCCCCAAAAAAAGGGATAACAGTAGTGGGACACTGCTCGAGCTCCACAAGAAAATCGAATCGGGAATTAAGTACTGCCATAACAGCTTGTATGGTAGAAAACCAACAATATTGATCCAGACACCAAATCAAGTATTACCCCAGCTTTAAGTCCTGCAGCTGTTGTCCCTGCACCACCATGATGGACCTTCACCACGTATCACATAGAAATGTTAAATACGTTAAACATGGCATGTTCATAAGTTATTCTTCTCAGTCATCTGCTCAATGTAACCTATGGCTTATGTGAGGTTAGTAACAACACAGTCTGTAAACTCAATCATTCACGTGGCTCTACACTTTCTTTAGTGATAAAGCTAGGTTTCAAGCTGGAAACTTGTTGAACAAGAGATCTTTGAGAGTATTTGATTTCAACTTGGAAATAGTAAAGACGAACCACAAGATTCTACCACGAGGTATGCCCTGCAGAATTGTATATGCCACCACCACCACTCAGTCTTAAGAACAGAAAGGTTCAAAAAATAGTTTGTGGTCACAAGGGTCCCATTAATCACAGCAGAAACTGCTCTATGAAAGCATGAATGATGAGTAACAATTTGTCAAACCTTATCCAAGTCTTTTTCACCATTGAATGTCTTCACAATTTTTGCACAACCACAAAGTTCTCTCCTAATCCATGTCTACCCCTGCTGCAAGATGATTCATCACCATCATGCTTTCGTTAGACACGTTCATAGGTAAAAAGCTATTCCTTTCCTCTCAATGTACGGTCCATCCTCCATTGGCTAGATCATAAATTAGAATCCAGTACCTTCTTATAATGTAATCTCATACATCGAAGTTGATTTATAATATCAGCATCCACGTTCTCAAGTCAGGCTGCACGTCAGTGTGTTGATGGCCAATGGGAAGGAAGAAGTCAAAAGGAGTGACATGTTTCACATTAGGGTGTTGATGGCCAATGGAAAGAAAGAGTTAAAAATGACAATAAATGAAGGCAAGAAAGAAATTTGGTAATATTCAACACACATTCATACATACCACAGCAGCACATTGAGGAAACAACCAATCGTGTGGACAGTTCTCCAAAAGAAATATGGAGTCTGGAGTCTCTTCTACTGCATTAAAAGGATGTATCAAACTTCTTGTTCATCGCCGAAGCCTTATCAAATACCCACATAAAGTAGACTTTTAAAGTGCGCCACTAGTTCAGAAATACTTACAGTTTCCCAATCCACCCCAACCCTTATCAATAATGCCCCTCTGTTTCGTCTCTCGCAATGCCTGGACAATAATTTCGGTCATCTTGCCTGGATTCTCAACTGGCTGCATTTTACAAAAGGGATCAGTCCAATCAGTTTTCCAATGTACTCACTCATTTTCAGACCTCCCAATTTACAGGCAGAACCCTACAGAACAAATGTAGATCTCAAAACACTATCCCTGAGACAAGGTTGAAAACCGACTTACGAGACTACCAAATCCCACATAAATAGGTTTCTCTCCGGTAGCAAGCCACTTGACAAGAGCATCTGGTGGCTCATAATTGTTTGCAAGACTTAGGAAGCAAAACCCAACTACATCCACCCGCTGTCCCCAGTCTGCAGTATAAGACATTGTTAGCCAGCTACGCCAATTAAAAAAGTTCTATTTTGAACCATTTTTCAGCCCATGTCGCATACTTGAATGACTCTTATACAAAACATGATGGGAGCTTCCATCATGATTCATCCTGAATGATTCTATGTTCCATACGTAAGAACCCTACAAAACGAAGTGATGTGAGTGCAGAAAATTCCACCATAATTCATCATGACTGATTCTATCTTGCATACATAAAGAGCCTTACAAAATTACAAATGAGTACACTCGTGTCTGTCTTTGGGGAATTTGATTATCAGCCTACACTACACTACCTACAAACGGTCAATTAAATCTGAGTTTACAGTCTGGAAGAAAGAAAACACAATGTTGTAAAAGAAATCTGAAGTTGCTGAAATTGAAATGGAACTGATTTATAGAGGAAACGTTTAATCTGGATATTACAATGTTGAGTGTCAAAGATGAGTTGATACCAAAACAACTAAAAGAACTCTTGAACCGAACTCTAACATGACATTGATACTATGTTTACCACACCACTCGATTAAACCTGATGTTATTGATCAACAACACTAAATTACGAACTAACAACTACGACTAAGAATATCATTCTTCTTGTAGAAAGTCTAGACAGAAGCTACCACATTCCTGGTCGATGTATGAATGCCCAAGACTAGATCAGCTAACTAGAAGAATTTAAGAGGAGAACAAACTCACTTATAAAGGCAAGCTCAAGGTGGTCATCTACAGGACAACATTACCATCAGTCCACCATTAACAGCATCAATACCGAGTCAAAAGTTTCTTAGATACTCTAGCTGTAAAGGGTCAACTAAGCCATAATAATCAAGCACTTGAAAACAAGGAGAACTCCATAATTGTAAGTTAGAAGATTACATGGCACTCAAGATAGATTGCAAAACAAATAACTAATCAGTAAGTGGCTTTAAAGTTCCCCCATCCTGTATTTGAACTTTCATTCCAGCTGTGCAAATGATAAACATAAACTTGTTCAGCAATGTGCAAAAAATGTACTCAGATCTTCTTTTGAGAGAACTTTTATCAACAAGCAATGAAATGATAAACAAAGCCAAAGAAAGCTGCAGATTAGCTGAAACATAGGACTAAATTTGATAGATAATAGTCATGCTTAACAGGAGAGTAAACCTTTCGGCTTTGGAACCAAATGTGGGCTCCACATGTAACCAGTTGGCAGATGTGAGATGGAGCCTTGATTCCAGTTGAAATAATTCATGGGATTCAGCTTCAACTCTTTGACCCTGAATTCGTTAATAAGGCCCCTCATACCCCACCACATAAGCGAGTCACCCACATGATATGACATCTACAAAGACTTATCCTTAGTGAGTTCAGATATCAAAAGGCCCTTTTATTTAATCTTACATAATCCAAGAAAGATGTATACATTACCCTGTAGCCAGCCTGCTGCTTGACTCGGGCTAGTGGGTGTGGAAATTCATTGGTTGGCCTAAACAAGCCACATATATGAGTAAGGAGCCAAGAGTTTCCCCATAGGGCAGGAGACTTTAACAGGCCAATAAATGAAAAGGGGTATTCAGCAGGTAAATTACTGAGTAAAAGCTGAAATGTCAAGGCAGCTTACGTCCAAGGCATAGTGAAGAATATGTGCAATGGAACATCCAGATACTCTGCCACATGGACATGTCCTACAAACCAACCAATCACAAGTCAACGATCACTTGATGAGTTAAAACTTAAACCAAAATGTATCATATACTTGATTGCTATACGTTGCTTGAATGATCACCTTGTCTTACACAACTTATCAAATCTATTTACAGAACACTACTCCACACAAGTAACAAATTCATCAACCCAGCTCCTTTTTACTTATATAAAACTGATCCACGGTCACAAATTCATCAGGTCAGCCACTCAGCTGCTGTTTACATCCAATCAGAGTTCACCACTCACTACTAACAACCATTAGAAGAACTATCCGCCAGAAATTATTAAAAGCTAACTTTCTCTTGCACTCCAACTGCAATACTGCTATCTACCGAAACTGCACCTCTTTCTACTTATTCCACACATTAAAGTCGAATCCTCTGCTATAGTCTCCGTCGATGTTGTGAAGCTCCTCCTGAGTCATGGGTGTCTGATCTTCCTAGAACCAATGCTCGGTCAATGAGAGTACCACGGGTGTCAGTATGAGCTGAGTTTTGCAGTGGTGGCTGCTCCTCTATTTGTCCAGTGTCTAGTGTGAAGAAATCCCGCAAGGAACTCGTGATGCGCTCACAACAGTATCTAGTCATCTCATTCATATGGGAATCTTGATGCACTAGAATCATCATCATTCATTCAAATTTTAAACAAAATTCATCATTTTTATCTTGAATCGACGGATTCATTCCTGAGCTGCCATTACTCTTGATTGCTTTCAGATGCAGATTCCTTGCCATGTCATCCTCGATTTCACCTACAAAATAGGCGAATTTCAACCAAATGGTTCACCTCATTGCAAAAGAGTCGAGGTCCAGTTCCATGTTTCGAAATGCTTTCATATGCATCTTCCTCGCTCCTACTAGTTATCTGAACACAAACAACAAGATATCAGTATCCCTTTCAGTTTCCTTTCCAAAATCTATTCTGGAGCGAGTATCTCCTCGCCTTGTAATATCTCCTCTGAGAGGTGTTATGTCACCAGCGTGTGACTACTATCTATCCTTTTTGTTGATTTCTTTCTTATTATCTATTTACTATCACTTTTTGGAAACACCCCTCGGGAAATCTAACTGCATAGCTAGTGTGGAACTGTCCAGAGGGAGTCCAGGCCTGAGGGCAAGAGAGCACTAAAGTTGGACAAGGACTATGGTTAGCCAAGTGGGGTCATTGACTAGCCAAAGTGGAATCCTTTGCTACAGAGGCTACATTTCAGTTCTGGATGTGGCCGCAGTGTACAAAGAGGGTCGGATGACCTAGAAAGATACAATGGCAGCATCTCCTAAAATTTAGGGAACTGCTATTTTGGGACCTGAAAATGTGTTGACGTCATTACCTCCGGAATGACAAGGGGAACATTTTCTTACTCTGCCGTGAAGTCAACTGGCCAACCGGTTGGGATACTTTTAGACGGCAACCCCGAAACGGGAAAATGCTTGTAAATGTGCCAAGTGGCACCTTCTGGTGCACTTGCCTCATGCAACAAGAAGTGGCGCTGAATTTAGGAGGGGGAGAGCCTCATTTTCAGATTTGTCACAGGTTAAGAGCTATGGAGTGCTTGCTTTCCCTCTTATGCACAGTGCGGTGCCAGGAGTGATGCCCTGCACGCTACGCACTGCCCTCTCTCTCCCCTTTGGCAGTATGTTATGCCCCTCTAGCGGGCTCTTCATTTGACCAATGTACAGTTGTGTGGGTTCATGCGCGATTGCCGAGGCAAGAGCCTCTAGCACAGGTACTAGATTAGCTAGCGGCTAATTCCCCCGCAGGTACAGGTGAATTCGGAGAGGTTTCACGCCAGAAATCTCGTCCGATTCAAAGAGCAAGTAGCCCTACAGGTGCGGGAGCTCGAGGACTTGCTTCGGATGCGACCGGCACGCGAAACAGAGCCCGAAACAGTGAATTACAGCCTGTTGTGTATTTTTGCAGGTTTAGGGTTTTGGCCCTAAACGGACCCTAATACCCCCAGGAGGTTCGGGGACGCAAGGGAACCGCTGTACAGGTGATCTGGCGCATTTTCAGGGCTGAAAACAGAGAATTCAACGTGCTGCAGATTCTCGCCAGGTTTTGCAAAGTGCCAGTATGCGTCAGGAAAGTCATTTAATGCGTGGGAATACTGACCGTAAAGGGTTCTAGTACAGTTATGCTGCCGAAATCAGGCCAGAACAGTCAAAATTCAGCCAAGGTTGTGCGGGGCAGCTTGGAAAGAACCACAACGTTTATTCCCTCTTTTAAACAATAAAGAAATACCGAAAGGGGCGCCTAAGTTAGGGGCCAATCTGGTGTCGGTCTTCTCATACAGGTGCATTCTAGCATCTGTATCCCATTCCCCTCTCTTGTGTCACTATAGCGCAGGTATA